>NC_132840.1:19454876-20186751 GCF_048164855.1 Canis lupus baileyi
GTTGAGAGCACTAATTAGCTCATAACCATGTGCATATTGAGGGGCTATAAGAAGTATAAGGCTGGGGCACCTGAGTGGCTCAGTGGTGCGTGTCATGATCCTGGGGTCCTGGGATAGAGTCCCACATCAGGCTCCCCTTAGGGAGCCTGCTTCTCCCTCTGCCTACATCTCTGCCTCTCTGTGTCTCTCATGAATAAATAAATAAAATCTTAAAAACAAAGAAATATAAGGCTATGCAGTTGGCAGGCTTAAAAAAATAAAAAGAAAAACAAAAGAAAAGGATGGAAAGAAGGTAGGGAGAGGAAAGAAAGAAAATCATCCTAAGTATGGAACAACTGTGATATATTTAAAAATCTTTGTTGCTCATCTGAAATACAAATTTAACTGAGCATCCTGTGTTTTATCTGGCAACCTTACCCAAAGGTTGTCCTTCTCTATTGGAGCTGTCACAGAGAAGAACTTGGGAGAATCTAAACTGAGTCTCAAACTAAATCTTCCATGCCTCAGGGTGGCTCGTGTCCATGTTCTGTTTGTTTTCTGTGATCTGTTTTCATTTTCAGAAGAAGCAACCTGGCATGATGAAAAAAAGCAGAGAACCTGACTTTGAGGTCCAAATCTGTCACTTAGGAATGGGGTGGGGCTGGGCAGGTCATTTGGTTCCAAGTTGCCTCTGTTTCATCTTCCAGAAAACTTGGATGATCATGCCTATTTCAGAACATTGCTATGGGGGAATAAGTTTCTGCAGGTAAAATTAGCAGGTTACCAGTCATATAGCAGGCTCAACTACTATGTATGTTCCCTTCCCATTTCCTCCTCATCATGTGAACAGAAACAGCAGTATCTATGATTATGTATTGAATAGGTATAATTGTTTATGTGCCAGGTATAGGGTAATATGTTGTACAAGCACTGTCTCATTTAATTCAAGCAACAATCAAGTGAGAGAGCTATTTTCATTCCCAATTTCCTGAGGATGAAACCAGGGCTCAGGCTGGTACAAGAGCGGTCCAGGGACACAAGGCTTTTAAATGATAGAACTGGGATGTCAACCAGGCCTGTATATTTCAAAAGTACATGCTTTCAGCTTCCACTCAGATGTCTTTTCATTGTGTGTGTAAAGCACACATCCCATTGGGTGGCATGCATAGCACTTACAGTGATGGATCAACCCCCTGTCCGGGTATGGTGGAAATGGCAAAGCACTCATTTCACTGATATGTGTTTCATGTTCATGCAGTCACAGGCTTCCTTCTGAGCACCAAGGAGGAAGTGTTAATGGAGACCAAGGTCTCCCTTGTAGAGTTTCCACCGCAGTTAGGAAACAGATACAAGCAAGACATGGCTTCTTTATACCACGGTATGTGGTATAAAGAAAAATAAACAGAGAAATGACAGGTGTGAGTTGGGGCTAGGAAGTAAAAGAGAGATTTTAAGTAAGGATGTTCATGGAACTCTTCCCTGAGGAGGTGACATATGAGCCAAGACCTAAAGAAAGCATGGAAGGGTGGGGGCAGAAGGTGTGGTGAGCATAAACACTGGGACAGGAGCAAGCCGGGGTGATGGAGCACAGGAGGGAGGCTGGTGTGACACACTTTGTGCAGTGGAGGGAGGTAGAAGATGAGGTCAGACACTAGCAAGGAGTTGGGGATCTATTCTTCAGTGACAGAAGATGTATATTTGCAGGAGGTTGTTCTGCTTGTGACCCACAGAGCCAGCCACAACTCCAGGAGAAAGGCCCCCTGTCTCCGAGGAGCGGCTGCGCCTGTACAAGGAAACCAATCATGCCACTTATCGCCCCAGTTTGAAAAGTAATTGCAGACATATGTGTAAAGGGCAGGGCAATCTTTTCTGCCAATTACATGCCCTGCTATTAGGCGATTAGAAGCTGGTAAAGTCACAGTGTGAGGGATTAGCAGCACAATCCCCTTTCCCAGCTCCTCTGCATTTCTGCTTCTCCCAAGGGTGCTTCTTCCCTCCCCAGGCACTGGTTTCAGCTTGACCAGGTGCCTCCCCCCAATTATGTTCCCTAACAACCCTTGTCTTTGTCTATAAAAGGAAAAAAAAAGCCTGCAAGAGACCCTTATAAAACGGCAGTTGAAAAACAAGGCTAAGTCGGCCTGGCTGCGAGATTGCAAGCTTATATTTATAGAGATATTTGTAAAGACTGTTTGGTCCAGAGTATTTCCAAAGCTGCTTATGAAGCAGCCTATGTTGGTCCTTATTGCACTGTCATGCACATGCCACCTTTGTTGTTTTATTTGGCTTTCATGCCTGCGTACATCTGCCCATTTCTTTCAGCCTTTTGTTCACTAATCCACCTGTCCCTTCATTCTTCAAGCTGTTATCGAATTAAGCACCTCTTTGCTGCCTGGAAAAGTCAAATGTTAAAGAGTTTAGGGTCAGACAGTCCTGAATTCAAATCCCAGCTCAAGTCCTCTAGTTATTTTTACAGTCAGTTTTTTTATCTGAAAAATGGGGACAGTGACAGGATGGGGCTCTCAGCCCTTTTCACCCTCTTCATGTACCCTTGGGCTCAGCCCTAGTGGAGAGGGGACTTTTAGCCTAGCACCCTATCCAGTTAGGGAGTGACAGGGGTCAACAGCTGTGAGAGGACATTGGTTGGTCTGCAAGTATCCCACTGTAGAGGTGGAGATCTAATGGCAGGGCAACTCTGCTGGACTTGGGGCTGGGAGGAGGATGGACCAATGGTAACTGGATGAAGCTAGAAATCTGGGAGGAATGAATAGAGGGAGAGCAAAGGAAGAGGGAGCAAAAGCAAGACAAAGGGACTTCCAAGCATGCATCCAAATGAGTCTAGACCAGCTAAGCTAGCCTGTCCTGAGGCTACTGTGTAACTTGTTTGGGTAAGGGAGTAACTTCAAGAACCAGACCATTTGGGGTCAAGTCCTGGCTCTGCCTTTTGTTAGCTGTGGAACTTCAGGCAAGGCATCTGACCTCTGTGTGCCTTATTGCCTCATCTAAGGTAAAATCCTAAGAGTAAGACTTATCTCCTAGAATGGCTGGGAGGATTTAATGAGTGCATACAGGCTAATGCTTAGAATGATGACCAGCACAGAATGATCATGAAATAAATGTTAGCAATTATGGAATTCTAAGTCCCATCCTGTGTGTTCTTTCTTCCTTTCCTGCCTGTGTTTCACTAGAATACTTGCCACCATCTTATTCACAGTTTTGATTTGTTTTTCATTGCCCCCCTCCACCCCACCCTACTAAACCAAGGATTTTTTGGTCTGTTTTATTCACTACTGTATTCCTGGCTCTATTTTCTGGAACAGTGCTTGGCACAGGAAAGGGACACAATCAATACTTCTTTAATGATTGAGTGAATGAATGGAGAGATGAAAGAATGAATGAATTATTATCCTGTGGACTCTAATTGTATTCTTGATTAGCTCTGAGTGATAATGGGCTGGCCGCCCAACCTTTCAGATATTGTGAGCATTGTGATGGTATTTCATGATGATAATAATGATAACCACTTTCTGAGGATTGAGGAGCATAATATCTGTAAGATAACCAGAGTAAGTGCCCTTTATGTTACCCATCAGTGACATCATTGCTTTTTATGGTACACCCCCTCCTCCAAGACACAAGCCCAACCAGGTTTCTGCCCGTGGTGAAGAATCTATGACCAATGTAAACTGAGAGATAAGGGATCCAACCAAGTCTATATAATCTGGTGTTTTGTTTTTTTTTTGTTTTTTTCTTTTTAAAGAGATTTTATCTATTTGAGAGAGAGAGTGAGAGAGAAAGAGACCACAAAAGCAGGGGAGAGGGAAAAGGAGAAGCATACTCCCCTGCTGATCAGGGAGCCCAATGCGGGACTTGATGCCAGGACCCCAGGATCATGACCTGAGCTGAAGGCAGATGCTTAACCAACTGAGCCACAGGCCCCCATAATCTGGTGTTTTGAATCTATCTTGAGGACACTGAAACCATGCGGCCAGGCCCTAAGACCATAGCTTCCAGGTGGTGGCTCTCTGGAGTCAGTGAGAATTTTACCATCTTGTGATAGGCTACCACTGTTCGTATACTCTCAGTCTTAGATGGAACAGAATTGGTTGAAACCAAAATATTTGGAAACTTTAATTCAGTGAACAGCCCCCAAAACTGTGAAGGTGGCTGGTTTTGCCACCCAGGGGCTGATTTCAAACCCATGCTGATCATTCTCTTCTCCTTCCTACACTGTTGGGTGGCATGTAGGGCCCTTGAGTTCTGGCTGATTCCACAGGACATGAGAATTGCAAAGGATCAATGGATCATTAGTCTTATCCACTCATAATAGAGGCCAGTATGTATTTTACATGAGTCAAGTCATTTAATTGGTACAGCAATCTATGATGTAGAAACCTTCAGCAACACTTTACTAAGGGGCATCTGAGACTCAGAGGAGTGAGCAGTTCTACAAGGTTAGGGGCAGGGTCTGCCTTTCTGTTAATATACAAAAAGAGGCAATATGGCAAATTGGTCAAGAGGTTTTTTTTTTTTAAGATTTTATTTATTTACTTAGAGAGAGGGTGTACAAGTTGTGGGGGGAGGAGAAGCAGACTCCCCACTGAGCAGGGAACCTGACATCTGCTTGATCCCAGGACCCTGAGATCATGACCTGAGCTGAAGGAAGATACTTAACAGACTGTTCCATCCAAATACCCGATGGTCAAGAGTTTCTGTTCTATAGTTGAGAGCCCTGGATTCAAGCCCTTTGTCTACTTGTATTCCTTAGATTACTCATTTTAAAGTGGGTCTAGAAATAGAACCCTGTTAAAATTGTCATAAATATTAAACAATTGGACACATAAAAGCATATAAACCAGTAAGTTATCATTATTATCAATGAAAATTAGCTATTACTTAATAATAATTATAGCAAATATTTAAATAGTAAAATATAATATTTCAAATAAATTACAATACAATTGCAAATTTTAAAATAATAAAACAGTTCTCAATTAACATTAGTTATTATTTCTGTAATTATTCCCACCATGCAGCTCAGTGCTTGGCAGATGGCAAGTGCTCAATGGTGATGGGTTAAGTGGCTGCCTGAGCCTGTTCTAGCAAGTGACAGAGTGGAACTTAAGCCTAGGTTTTCTGGCTCCAGAAGTTGTGCTTATTAATATGAAAGGACACCGAGGCTTGGAGAATACTGATCTGCTTTCCACTGCGGCATATATAGGCAGCAAAGGTGGCCTAGGACTCAGGTGCTTGGACTCCTGGACCCACTTTTTTCTCTCCTGCCCAGGGCAGATCACCAGTAAAAGGAGTTGATCAGATTTCATATGGGGCTGGTTACAATTCAATGAGAAGAATTTGGAAAAGTTCCTGGCACTGAATAAACATCACAGCTCTCATGATTATCTATCATGTGTGTACATATCAATGCATAATTATTATTTTGAAGTCCTATGTGTGCTTGGCACTGGAGTATTGAGGATGTAAATTAGAATAAGACTTGGTTCCTTACCTCAAGCAGCTGATCATCCAGTGAGGGATTCCAGTAAGTGAATAATGAATGGTCTAAGTGCAATTAACCTAGCCTGGTTGGATCAGGGCCACTTCCTGGAGGAAGTGGCATTTGAGGTAGTTGGTCCTTAATGATGAGCTGTGGCTCACCAAGTGATCTAGGCCTGCATGAGAGAAATCCAGGAAAGCAGCATGTGCATAGGTCCTGTGCAATGAAGTAGACTTACATGAGGTGGGGTGAATGGTAGAATGTTCTTTATGGTTAATATCTGAGCTCTGTTGGGGAAGATAAAGCAGAGCAAATGTGTAGAATCTTCATGTGTGGCATTTAATGCCAAGTTAGGAATTTGGACTTTAGCTTGGAGGCAATGGGGAACCATTAAAATTTGTGTGATGGAACAAAGGCAAGACAAAAACTTGCTGTTATTAACTGCTGAGTAAAATAATGCCTACATCATAGTAGATACTTGATAGTTATTGCTTGAATTAAAATTGTTCTGGCAATAATATAGAAGTCAGACTGGGGAGTTGGAAGAGACTAGCAATCTAGAGATCAAGTACTTAAGCTAGATTCCAGAAAAATTGTTCTTTTTTTCACTATTTCTTGCTGCTTTTTATCAAAAAAATGGCTGAATGAATTAATTAAGGAAGAAAGAGTTGTCCTACTCTACTTTCATTGTTAAAAGAGGAACAATTGGTGGATATGGAAATCATGTTAGCTGAGAGCAATAAAATAGGTAAGTCCAGAAATAAATAACCATCTAGCACCCAAAGAGTAATAACTGGGTCATGAATATCTTTTGGGAATACACAGAGACCTGTCTCTTCACCCATAAGACTCCATGACAAGCAACAAGAATTCTTTGTCTTCTCTCTTGACATTCTGTGGTCTTCAGAGTCTCCTGGGGACAAAAAGTAAATCAATAGATTCATTACGTGGACAAGAACCTGGCACTTTGAAAAGGATTAGATGAATTCCTGACATGTCAAGTGAGAGAAAATATGTTAAAAATACTCTATCATGTCTTGCTCAGGTGTGCCCCTCCTTACCTCTGCCTCTCTTGATTCACCTTGGGAAAACCACATCCTTCGTTCATCCGGAGCATGCCCCACAGCCCATATGAGCTTGGTCTTGGCAAAGAGGATAGATTGTAGTGTATGTGGCTTACCCACAGGACCCCTGGGCTCTTGGTCTTGTTTTATACAACACAAGGTGTTACATGTGCACACTTAATCTTGGCTATGTTTTTGCACAGTGGTTCCCTGGTTGCGTCTTGTCATCATTAGTCATCATATCACTACTTGGTATTCCTAATAAGATTAATGCATCTAGAGAGCCACCCGTTAGTCCATCTCTTCTCATTGGCCATAAGATCGTCTGTTCATTCATTTCTTTAAAAATAAAATGGAATACTGAGTGCCTGTCATGGATTGGGCATAGTCCTGGAGTTCAATGACCAATAAGCAGATATTTAGTTGCCATCATGAAATTTAGATTCTAGTGAGAGAAATGAACATGGAAAGGAATAAGCAATAAATAATAGTGACAATGATAGAAAATACCATGAAGGAAACAAATAAGGAAATAAGCTAATGAAGGATGAGATGGTGAAGGATGGCTTTTCTTCTAAACAGGTGACATATGAACAGATTCTGGGGGATGAGAATGATCAGGAAGTGGAGGAAGAACATTCCACACAGAATGCACAAAGACCCAGGGTAGGAAGAGCTTGGCATGTTTGGTGGCTGAGAGAGGAGCAAGGCACCATGAGCAAGGGGGAGAGTGGAGATGGGATGTCTGGAGAGGAAGGCAGGAGGGAGATAGCTTTGCAAAGCATTCATGGGCTGTGGCGAATTTCCCTCTTCTGCCATCTGCCAGTAGACAATTTTATTATTTAAGACATACTTGCTTTTGAGTTTTATACAATAGAAACAGGGGCAGTGTAGACAATTAACATTTTCATGTGGAGTGTTGGAACTGGATAGAGACATTTAGCGGGATAACACTTTGAGAACCACTGCTCCAGGAGATGGATGCTGATTCTAGAGGTGTATTGTTTGATAGTTTGTTTTGTTGCCGTAAATGTTAAGTGTGACAGATACCAGGTGTGCTAAGCAGGACCTCTTCTATGCACCTGTGCTTTTATTGATACATCCCACTCATATCTATTGAATGTCTACTTGGTGCCAGGCAATGTGTGGGAAAGGGATATTCTGGGGGGAGAAAAGATAGATGTCCTTCCTGACCTCATGGAAACTGTACACTTGTTTTAATTTGGTAAAAGTTGAGTTTAAGAAACAAGAGTCTTGGATTTGCTTTTTCTGGCTCTCATTTGGTTAAATTCTGGCAGCTGTCACACATTCAGAATCATTAAAATGTAGTTTTCTGTGCTTAACGTGCTTCCATAGATTAACTTTCCCAAACTCATTATGGTGGCCCTGACCTTGGACTATTCATAAAAGACCATAGAAACTATTAACTAGCTGGGTTGCTTTTTATAGGACCAGGACAATTTTATCTACTAGAGGCATTGGCAGATTTGGATTACATTGTAAATAAATTTATCCACTACAAACATTCACGGATCTGCCTTGCATTGTAAATAAATTTTCCCAAGTAATTGTTAAGTGATGGCTTCACAATTATGCTAGCATAAGAAAAACAACCAGAGAAGGATTCAGTAGCTTTGCAATAAATATTCTGAAAGGAAGCTAGGGATTTGCAAGGAGACGGCCAGCTTGGATTAGGTAGGGGTAAGGAGAGGACTATTTGGTGAGTTAAGTAATTATTAAAGGCTTGTATTTGTGGTAAACATTAAACATAGGTCACGCCCATGTAAATGTCTATGCTAGATTTATGTATTTAGCTTTTAGCCTGTTCCCTGAGTTATATATAGTCCTAAGAAAGAGGTGCATTTATGTATCAGTCAGCTATTTCCAGATAAGAAACAATCACAACAATGTCTGTGTCATAACAGTAAGCATTAATTCCTACAGAGCCATGGGTTGGCTGGGGTTTGGCTAATCTAAGGCTGGATTTTGTTTCTCACTGCAGATTTGTGGATGGATGGATGGATGGATGGATGGAGGTGGCTCAGCTTCACATTTCTCATCCTTCTTGTACCAGCTGGATGGTGAAGATGTGTTCTTTTCATGGAGATGGCGGAGGGATAAGAGAGCAAACAGAAACATGTGAGACCTTGTAAGACCTAGGCTCAGAGCTGCACACTGTCACTTCCACCTCATTCTGTTAGCTCAAACAAGCCATGTGGTGAAGCCCAAAGTCAAAAGTGAGGAAGTTCACTCCAACATTAATGAGGTAGGATTAGATGCAGGGAGGGGTGAATAATTAGAGCTCAAAGTTAATCTCCTGTAATCTAATAAGCATGTTTCTTTCATCTATTATAAGATGTATAAACTTATGTTATGTGCCAGACACTGCTAGGCAACAGGAGAGATTGCCATGACATATACCTCGTTGCTCACTGGTTAGAAATCTCAGAAAAAGAGTTTCCTGCTCTGATTTATTATATTTTTATGGTCTGTACAATAGTCTTCCAAGAAGTCTCTCTTCCTTAGTTATGGCCCTCAATGTAATCCATCCTCCAATGTGGTCAGAGTGATCTTCCTAAAATGTAAATGAGATATTGAACCTTCCCTGTTTAAATAGTTTGGATGATTCCACATTGTCTGCAGGATAAACCTCAACCTGTAGATACTGATATTTAAACTGATCCTAGTCTGGACCCCCAAACTGCCCAGAATTGTCTTCTGCCCGCTGTCTGGTCACTAGCTCCTCCTCTCAGGGTCTTTTCCTCTTTTCCCCTTTGCTATAGCTCCAGGGTTCTCTAATTGGGACAATAGATAGGCAGGGGGTGGGGGGTGGGTTGGTGGCCATGGTGTCCTTGTAAGAGATCTTACTAAAAGCACACCAAGTATTACCTGTCAACTATAAATAATGTCCCTCCCCCTGCTGTGCATGCACGTGTGTGCATGTGTGTGTATGTGTGCACACACCCACATGGAAACACACACACAGAGGCCTTGCCATTTGCAACTCCACCTAGATAAGATTGTGAAGAATAAACTTCAAATCCAATTAGAAGGAGGTGTTAAATTTCAAGTGCCTTTTGTTATTATTTATATTTAGTTTCTCATCAACAGATACAAAAAGTACAACTTCTGTCAAGTAAAGATTCGTGATGGCTTTTGACATACAATGGAAACCAACCGCAGTGGACCCCTTGCCTCTTTTTAAACACCTCCTGATCCCCCGTAGCTCTGACTACCTTGACTCTCAGCATCACCTTAGCTGACTATAATAGAATGATGTCTTTCTCTCTGTGAGACATATTTTCTGAAGTACACAAACCATGCCTTTCATTTCTTTCTCTGTTGCCTAGCTCAGGGGCTAACACACAATAAGCAATTTATGAATATTTCTTGAATGAATGAATGAATGAATGAATGAATGAATGTATATATAAGTGAGTATTGGAGAATTCTCTATAGCAGTGATTCTCAAACTATGTGGATAAAGAGCTTGCAAAACACAGATAGTTGAACCTCGCCCCTGTGTTTCTAAATCAGTAGGTCTGGGGGGAGACCAGAGAATTTTCATTTTTTAACAAGTTCCCAGGTGTGCTGATGCTCCTGGTCCAGAGGGCACACTTTGACAACCGCTGCTCTACCAAATTAATGCTGAGAGGATTCTTTGTGTAGAAATAACCCCAGTCACTAATTTTGGGTAAGGGAGACACCTAGAGGGGGGTTTTAGTGGCTACTAGTTCACAGGATAAAATTAGTGTCTGAATGTCCAATTTTAACTGCTAAGGAGGGATTGAAGTCCTAAAGACACTGAGACCATTGGCTGAGATGGCCTAAAAGTCACTCCTGATTTTATCTCTGTGTGAGTGTAGAAGTCACGATGGTATTGATTTATTCACAGAGGTCGTTGTATTAATGCAGTATCCACAAAGCCAAAGGAGCATTTCCTTTCTTATTCCTAGACATCTGGGCTCTTCATTCATTGAAGAAATTCAGAAGGATGTCATACCCCAAGTGTTCTTCATCAAAGATCTCTAAGCACCAACATGTCCACACTAGCCTTTGTGGAATGGTCCTTCCTTTGTCTAACTCTGGCCTAGACTATCATAAGAAGACCTTGCCTTATTGTAGGATGAATTAGATGGCCACATGGGATTGGAAACTGTCATGGTCATAGGACACTTTCTGTGTTGGAGGATTGAACTGTCACCATTAAGAAGTATCTCAGGTAGGGCAGTATATGTAGGGGGCAGGTTTCACATCAGCATCACACATTTGTCAGTATAGAAGCCACTTAATTTATCTTCTCAGCAAAAGTCATTTGGGCACCTACTGTATACTAATGTCCTAGAAGCTGAGCACACAGAAGCAGAGAGACATGGGACTTACATTTTGGAGAGATAGGCAGACAATAAGACGAACAAATGTAATTATTGGTTAGCTTTTGCTATATAACAAACCACCTCCCAGTTTAGAGCAATTATTCATTTTTAGTTCCCATACCTATAGGTCAGATGATCTGAATGGGGCTATGCTGGGCTTATCTGACCACCTCTGGGTTCATGTGGGTGCTGGTCTCTCCTCCTACAACCAATGAACTCACCCACGAATGTTCTTTTGAAGGCCCTAGTGAGAGCAAGCTGAAACCCACAGGGCCTCTTGGGGCTTGAGTTTATAACTGCCAACTCATCACTTCTGCTTTATTCCATTGACCACATCAAGTTCATATGGCCAAACCTAAATGAGTAAAATGTATAGATGCAGGTTGGAATGAAGAATGGAGCAATAATGCAAGTGACCACTTACAGTATAAGATTAAGCAACATAAAGGGCTATGAAACAAAACAAGTTCATGGCTCAAGAACAATCAAGGATGCTAATTTTGGGTGACCAGGTATTGTGGGACAGTGTATTGTCATAATCTCAGGTGTTTTTAATAGGCTATCCCATTGGGAGGGGCATAGCTTCAGCATTATGCTATGTACCTAATGCTGTACAATGTGGGCTCCCCTTCTCACTGTTCTAGGATGTCTCAATCATCAAGGGCTCCTGGCATACCCGATAACTCTTGTGTCTCATGAGGACATCTACCTGGTTGCTCACTGTTCTGTACAAATGGCTCATTACAACTGCACATTTAAAGGGTACCAACATTTGAGTAAATTATCTTTGCTGGAAAATACGGCTGGTAACTGCTCACTATGTGCACACATCCATACGCTTGTACACATAATACCCAACCACTGCCCACATGCACATGACCACCTTCACACAGGTAGAAATGGTGTCTTCATCCATGTCAATGACAGGCAACAGCCTCAATCCTTGGCCACCTCAGGATATAGCTGTTGAATGTTGCTGATGATTTCATCAGCCCCAGAGCCAGGCTGATGTGCCTGGGAAAGGAGTATGAATGGAATGTGTGGAATGTGTCCAAAGGCAGACCCAGGTTCTGGGCAAAAGCTTGGTGGGGGCCTGGAGTGAAGGGAGGTAAAGCAAGGGTTATTAGGGGATGGTTTCTAGCTTCAGTGCTCACTTGCCATCATCAATCCATCCATCAGCCAAAAGACTCCCATTAGGGAGTTGAAGGGAAAACAATGCAAAACAAACAAAAATGGATTTCTTCTTTAGAGGCCTTTTATCATGGGAGTGAAATGATTTTTCTCTTGTCTTTGTTGAACAAAACCTGATATATCATGTTTGGTGAAATGCACATTCTCTGAGAGTAGAGGGGAGTAAAGGATTGAGGGAGAAAAGTAGCAGCCATTTTTACAACAACCCTTGGAGAGATATATTAGCATTCTCATTTTCTCGATGAATAAATTGAGCCTTGGGGAGTAAATGCAACTTGCCCAATGTAAGTAGAGTCTGGAGATCCCAATCTAAGTTTCACTTTGCAGACAAATCTTAAAATCCAAGCTATGGGGCCAGGTAGGAAGGGATGGAGTGACCCTTTGGGATTGCTCACTTGGACTCAGGAGTGGTTGACTGGAGCCACTCTGCCTGCCAGTAGAATAACTCTGGACAAAACCCCAGGACCTTGGCGAATGCCTGTACAGACAGTGGCTGGAGACAGAGTTAGCAGATTTTTGCAAATCTACACCTACCTTCACTGGTACCATCAGATGCACGTGGTCATCGGCAGTGTGGGAGTCACAGCTTCCAGTTACCTGTTGTGGGTCAATGCATTCATTTTATATGTAGATAATGAAGATATGAGGTCAGATTGGAATATTGCCCTTGGCTGAACCAACCAAGATGCCTCACATGAGGTGATTAACAGCCCACAACAGGTCTACTAAGGGCACAAAGGCATAGCTCCCAACTCTGTTAGAGTTGTCTCTGAAAGAAAAGCCTCTTTAGCCTCAGAGCTCCCCTGGGATTGGCTGAGGCCTCTACTGCCACTGCAATCTTCTTCCCTGCCAATCTTGTTTCCCTTCCTCTTGTGGTTGTTGCTCCTGAGAACACTTCTGAGTAAGCCACCTGCACAAATTTCCATCTTAGCCCCTATTCTAGGGAAACTAACCTGTCTCACCCTGATGATTAAATACTCCAGTCTTGAAGTGACACCTGTCACTTTTGCTCACAGCTTATTGGCTATAACTAGTCACACAGCCCCATGCTGACCACAAGGGGGCTGGCAAGTACAACCCTGCACGTGTCAGGAAGGGAGAAACTGGACCTATGTGGCGAGCAGTAGTAAGGATGATGGGATGGAGACTGCAGAAAGGGTCTGCCAAACTATAAAATTGATAATGCCGTTTTGTACTTTGGACTAGTGCGGCCTTGCACACCCTATCCTAAGGACTGCTTCTCCAACCAACTGGCTGCTTGAGGAAACATGGCTGGATGATTTCTGCCATCTTTATCCCTTGTAGTGGTTTATCACATCCCCAGCTGTCCTCTGTCTGCCTTTGTCTGCTGAATCCAAGGGCTTAGCTCAGCTGGTCCCTGACTGACAAGATGGCTCCTGCTGTGGAATGGAGAAAAACCAGGGTCTTTCAGGATACCTTGATTTGAAGCCTGCCTGATTCCAAAATACCCCTTTTACTCTTATTGGTAGGCAGCATGGGTATAATCTCCACACACATGAGTTCCAAGCGAGGACAGTCATATCTATCAAACACCATGACTACCCCTCTCAAAGGCTCAGGGCCAGTATCTATTAGGCAAGAGGACAGGGGACAGTTGAAGAGACCAGAAGAAGCACAACTTCCAGCTTCCTTGGGTTTTTTTGGAGGCTGTTTGGCTAACATTGTCATCTTTTGGGCCAGTGAGAGGGCTAATGTAGCCAGGAGGTCAGATGGTGTTGCAACTTCATCCATGACCTTGGGGCCATGTGAGGTGACCTTGGGACTCAACTGCTGGCAATGAAGGCATTTTAAAAAGTGTATCAGTTTACATTTATTGAGTGCTTATTTTGTCACTTACTCCTCATCACAGCCTTATAAGTTCTGTATGATTTCTATTTTCATTTAACTAGTGGACAAACATAGGTGTGGAGAGTCTGAGTAACTTGTCAGTGAGAGAGAAGGGGGTTAAGCTTAGGCAATGTGGCTCCAGATTGTGCCACCCCACCCTCTGCCACTTTGATTAGTTAGGTCTAGATCTCTATTTAGCACACACTAATGACTGTCTCCATGTTCTAGGCCCTGTGCCAGATGCCAGGAATACAGCTCTACCCACTGGATCTCAAGCATGATCCATTGCTTAGTATCCCGCTATATTGGATGTCATGTAATATGTGTATTTCAGTATTCAGCTCCAGGGGGTAATTTCACCAGTAAATACTTGTCTACATTTTTCTATAATAAGAACTATATGATTTACATGTTTCTCTTATTGCTTTGGCCACCAGGAAGCTCAGATCCAAATCAGAGCAAATATATTAGAGTTTAGTTTTACATTTCAGTTTTTGGAATTTTTTTCTCCTAGCCTCGATTTTTTTAGTTTGGTTGCATCAATTCTGTTGCACAAATGTCCTTTATTTTAAAATACCTTAAATAGAAGGAGGCTGCATGGAAATGACAAAGTGAGATCTTTACTGCATATTCTTCAATTCCTCCTGGGAAAGGTAGATCTCTAGATCTCTATATCCCTCTTGCCCTCATTCCCATAACACCCCACTTATAAAACCCCTTGATCAGCAGCTATGACTATTCTCAGTCCCTGGGAATAGGTAGGAATTTTTGAAAAATCACATCCATATAGAAAAAAAAAAAAAGCTTCCTTAAATCATGGCTCCAAATTTGGTGCCAGATGCACATTTGTGGAGTAGGCGGCCAGTCAGACTCTCACCTGAGCAGTTAATAAAATCTATTGCCCCTTGATGGATTTTTTTTTTCCGCAAGCGAGAATTGATCTGTCGTCTTGGTGATTTGTGAGATGGCTAGGAAACACCAAACACCATCATGACTTGGGCCACATTAGGGGGGAGAAAAAAAGGAAGAAAGAAAGAAAGAAAGAAAAAGAAAAAAAAATCCACTGCCAAGTCTTTCCAGGCGTGGAAAGGGCTGGAACTGCTGGGGTCATTTTATTTGATTTATTGGAATTAAAGTGGATCTTATTAACATTTTAATAAAGAGAATCTTTTTTTGCACTGGGCTGGAAGTGTTCTCCAGTCCCCGGTGCAATTCCATTCTCTGCAAAAGTGGAATCGGCTGGCGTTGCCCAGCGTGATTTGTGAGGCTGGGCCCCAACAGCCCAAAAAAGCAAACGGGCTGCCTCCTCCGAGGGACTCGCTCTGTGCGAGGTGCTCGCCCTGTATCTGCCATGCAAAACGAGGGAGCTTTATGAAGGAATCTGTCTTGTAAAGCCATTGGTCCTGGTCATCAGCCTCTACCCAATGCTTTCGTGATGCTGCCGCTGATCTATTTGGGAAGTTGGCTGGCTGGTGAGGCACAGCCTCTCCTCAAAGCCTGGCTCCCACGGAAAATATGCTCAGTGCAGCCAAGTGCATGAATGAAAACGCCGCCGGGCGCTTCTAGTCGGGCAAAATGCAGCCGAGAACTCCGCTCCTTCTGTGCGTTCTCCTGTCCCAGGTAGGGAAGAGGGGCTGCGGGGCGCACCCTGCGCCCCGTTTCTGTGTTCGCGTCGCGTGGCGCGGGCAGGGAGAGGGGGCTCTCGGGGGTCGGGGGACTCTGGGGCGCGGCGGCGAAGAAAGCCTGGGGCTTGAAGGGAGGTCATTCCCAGCCCCAGAGATCCCGGGGGGGGTGGGGGGGGAGGCTGGTTTCCCACTCGGATTCGCCTCTGTGTGTGTGTGTGTGTGTGTGTGTGTGTGCACGTTCGGGGAGGAGAAGAGAGCTCCCCAGTCCCCTTTTTTTTTGCAAGCAGGGGCGACATTCTCGCCTACATCAAGTGGGGTAACTTTGATTGCCTCCTTGGAGGCTCATGCATTGGAGAAAGACTCGGTCGGAGGCGACTCCGAGGAGTCCCGGTTTCCCCCCGCGCAGCGCGGAGCCGGGGCAGCGCCGCTGCGGTGGGGATCGCGGGCTGCGGGGCTGGGGAGGCCGGCCTGGCATCACCGCCTTCCCGGGGCGCCCGGGCTCGGAAGGCGCCTCCCGCCGCCAGTGCTGCAGCCCGGCTGCTGCTGTCGCTCAGGGGCGCCTGCTCCGGCCGCGCCCGCCTCGGGGTTCGCTTCCTCCGGACCTCGGGCCCCGAGCGCGTCGCCCTCCTCCCGCCGGGACGCAGGCCCCAGCCCCCTGCGCCCCCTTTGTCCAGCCAGCTGGAGCTCCGGCTCGGAGCCCCAACTGCCGCCGCCGCTGTCTTCCCGGGCGGCGCGGAGCGCAGAGAAAAGTTCAAGCCTTGCCCACCAGGGCTGCAGCTGCCTGTTAACCCGCGCAGCGCCGCGGCGCCGGGGGGCCGCTGACCCGGGCGAGGCTGGGGGTGGTGCGACGGAGACCGGTTCTCAGGCCACCACCTCCGCACCTCCAAGATCTCGGGAAGTTTGTGTGCAGGAAAGCAGCACTCCGAGAAGGCCAGACCGGAGGTGCTGGCAGCCGAGGGGCACGCCCAGCCCTGCTCTTGGGGCCTGTGGTTTCTGAGAGCAACGTGACCCAGTCCCCCAGGCCTCCGGTGAAGCCTTTGGGACTCCCGGTGAGCGGGCAGGCTACAAGTGGGTGCGTAAGATCAAGGCAGAGCCAGGCACAGAGGAGGAAAGGAGACAGGGAGAGCCTTTGGGTGCTAGGAACGGGCGTTGAGTTCCTGGCCAGGACCCCTGGGTCCCGGGGGAAAGGCACCGCGTGTGAGTGTGTGGGTAAGGGGGAGGGGGTGAGGCAGCTAGGATCCCAGGCAAGGGCTGTCTGGGATGTGGGGATGCAGTGCAGCCTTCTAAGGGAGGCCACTGCTGGATCGATGCTGGGGTTAGACTTTGGAAATGGGCCAGTGTCCCAGGAATGGAGTGACCATGGAAATGATGTATGTAAAAAGTGGGGGCTAGTGGGTGGATGCCAGTGCCTGGGGGCAGAGTAAGGTGCCTGGCTGCTGAGCCCCTCCCCCACGTATGATTTCCCCCTTCCCTGGATACACAGCCCCCATTCAGGACTGCCCAGTTGTATTCCTCTAATACCAGGGCTTTGCTGGCTGACTCTCTTGGGGTCCCGGTAACCATAAGTCCTGCCACAAATCCTCCGTCTGTCCGTGAACCAGTTTCCCATACTTTCTGGACTCTGGCTGTCCCTGAGGCTGCATGTATGTATATATATCCCCGTTTAACAGAGTGGATCAGAATATGCCTCTGATTCAGACAGATCCTCTCTGCCATATGCTGGTGGTGCCACCCTGGGCAAGTTGTTTAGTAAATCTGAGCTTTCTGATTCTCCACTGTAAAATAATCTTGTCACCTCCCTGGGATTGCCAGGCAGATTAATTGCATTCAACAGGATGTCCTAGGTAATGCATTTACCATGAGGCCTGGCATACTGGTAACTGTTAGTGTCTGCGAGCACTTACCACAGCCTTTCCCCAAGACTTTACAGTCCTTTCCTCTCTCAGCATGCTTGGACCTCAGTTAGGATTCCAGGGCTTGCCCGGAGTTATTGCCTCCCCTTGAGAGACAGGCCACATGGCAGCACCCAGCAATCCCTGTGCACTAGGGGCTTCTCACATGATACCTTTTGCAAAGCAACTGGTGTGTCTCCTCTTGCTGGGCCCAGATGGCACAGGTGGGTCTGAAGGCTGTCAGCTCACTGGGTTCCTTAGCATGGGGAAGTAGAGGTTTTACCGTGAATTGAATTGCCGGCTCGCTCTCCGAGGCTTATTTCTCTCTAAGATTGTTATGCATAATCAAAGCAAAAGTCCACATTAGGGCGCTAATTGATATCCTGGTTGCAACAGCACCTTGCAGAGAAATCATTTTGGTGCAATTCACTTAATTGGTAAGAGGTTCAAGTGCACAACTCTGTGTGCCACGGTGAAAAGTGGGGAAAGTCTTGGAGCCTTTGAGTCAACAAGCAAAAAACAAAACTTTCTTGAAGTAGAGAGAAAACAGAAGGAAGGGAAAAACAATGTAATAAAGCAAATTAGTCACTTGGTCCTAAGCGGTGTTCAGGCAAGCATGTATGTGTTTTTCCACTGCAGTTATAATACTCTGGGTCTGGCTTTGGAAGCCATCAATCCCTGTACGTTTATTGGCTGGTTGCTGTTTTAGGCATTTTGAAAGGGGGAAGAGGAATTCTAAGCAACAATGGCTGGAAGCTGGCAAAGTCAAGGAACAGTCACCTCTCTTCTCCCCTGGGGTGTTTTGGGAAAAGCTGTCCCAGAAGTGGCCTCTGGCATTTAACTATGATAAATAATGAATGTGGAACAGATTAAGGGAGCCCTGACATAGAAATTACACTGTAAGTATGATCCGGCCCCCGCTACCTCCACCCCAGCCGCTGTTTGGGTATCACTTACAACAAGCTAAAAGTCCTAACAATGAATGAGTAATCCCCCAAGAATTAGAATTTTAGGGAGTGGTTCAGGTTTGGAGAGCGGTCGCTTGGGAGTGACCAAAAATGTTCCACAGAATTCTGAGATGTTGATTTAAAATGGGGAGTTCTTTCTTGGACACAGAATGTTGATTTTCAGGATTTTAAATAAGAACCAGTGTCTTTCAGTACCCCTGGAACATCATATATTCTATGTTAAGGGCAGAGTTTATTTGCAGAACCTTTCTGATTAGGAGAAAAGACTGTGGGAGTGGCAGAGAGCACCCCCTGCCCTGGGATGGCCTCAACATGTGACAACCCATAAGATTTCAAAAGCACTGGGGAAACAGAGACATAAGTCGTGAAAAGAATTGGAGTGGTACAGTTCACATGTCTGAACAATTTTTTTTAGCAAGTCCCCAAAGAGACTTAATAAACTGCGAGGCTGAATATGTGATCTGGAGTTTATGTAATGCCACAGTCTATATTAAAAGCCCAACAGTCATCTTAGCTAATCTCTTCTGCTCTGCCTCCCTCCCTTCTCTCCTTTTCTATCTTTAGCCCTTGGGTTTTCCATTAAATAAAATCTATTTCCTTCTAGAAGTATCTCCTATGTGTTATAGTGGAATTGCCCGGCAAACCAATGTACCCAGTAACTGCAGTATGTAAAAGTATCAGCATTTGCATGTGTGCACTGAATCTCAGTTTGAAGTTCACTGTTTAGGTAAAAGTACAGCTAGGTTCTTGCGAATATTCTTCTTTCTTTCCCTCTTTCCAAAAAGAAAGGTGCCTGGGGAGTCCAGGTAGTTTCTGTGAGGTGGAATGAAACTATGGATTCAATGACAGTCATATCATCTATACAGCCATAGTAGTTCCTATTTCTTTGTGGCTGTGTATGTCCATCTCTGTGTGTTTTGATCTTGTTTTAATACCTGTTGAAAAATTTCTCCAGAAGAGGGCTCCATTCACAGTATTACAAAATTCTGAATCCACAGCTTATATATTTTAAAGAACTTCAGTATAGTAGCTCCATCTAAACCCAACTATTCTCCTTATTCCCAATTATTTGCTACAAGCTCCCCCAATGAGAAGTCCTGCCATTTTGCATGGGAGAGTCTCTTTCCTCCTTTATTCCCTATTATACTTGCTTCTGTTCTCTTTAATTCTACAACTCTGTAGTCCCTCTGAGTATAAGTGCAGGGAACAGTTGAAAGACCTTTGTAGACAATGCCACATGAAATATGGGGAAGTTTTGAAATTTCCTGGCATTTGATTTTGTTTGGACCTGGTTTTACTCTTTAGGCAGCCAAAAGGCAGGCATAGCTCGGCTGTGAAAGGAGATAATCTTCCCCATTAGGTAACTACCCAGAAGAATGACTCATGGGCCAGATTTGCTCACCCTCCAGCACCAGTTGAAAAGGAGAGGGAAATATGTCTGTCATCTAATTACAATAATCAGTTGGGCAGAATCAAATCAAGTGACCAGTGGTTTTGGCATTGTTTCCACTTAGCTGTGGGCAAGGTGCCCACATGCCTGAGAGAATCTGACCCTCCTGAAGGATGCTGCCAATACAATCCCCTGCAGCCTGTCTCCTCTGTAGCTACTTAGGGATCCCAGGCTTAACTCCATATCCCTCAGCAGATGGGGCAAATGATGATGGGCTGGACTATAGGATCCCCTTCATTAGGCACTAAGTAGTGGCTTTATGCTAGGGTTAGGGTAGAATGCAATTTCTTTTTTCCATTGAGAGAAATAGCTAAGAGCAGGCTAGAGAGGAAAAGAAATGCCATTTCAAACTTGAAACACAGCCAGGGCTCATGTTGGTGAACGGGTCACCCGTTGGTTTAGCAGGCTGAAGCTCGAGATATCTGCTTCATGATGCTAATGCTCATCCATCCCAGGTCTGCAACTCTGGCTTCTGGGCAAAGGTTGAGAAGTCGAAGCCATAGGCCAAATGTAGCTCATGGATGTATCTTGTTTGGCCAAATCTTTTGAAAAGTGGGAAATTATAAATTAAAAAAAAAAAATCCAGATTTCTTGCATTTCTAAAAATATCAGAAGGTAAGGCAATCCTAGAGCTTCATTCCCACTTGGCCACAGTTTACTAGAGCAGAGTTCCTACTGCCACCTTTTAGGAAAGACATGCCTCTGTAATTTGCCACAGTCCCTGCCAGTCCCTACTACTCATCTAGCCAATTGTAACTCATTTATTTTTACTCACTTGCCTCATAGCCATTTGTGTTGGGAACTTCTGCTTTCACAAATTTTGAGGCTTAATCAAATTGATGCAGTCAAGTTTTTAGTGATAGGCTCCTTGAAAAGGAAGGGACAAGCCTCTTTTGATCACTATGAATGAAATGAATTGAGGCTTGCTTTGGAAGAACACGATCAAGGGGACCGCACTTCCATCCTGAGAACATTACCACTGTCATTACTGTGCCACTGAGTGACTAGGGCTACCCAGAACGCTAGGACCCCCAGATCATTATTCCATAGTAATAGTTACACCCAGAGAAGTGATGCATTGCAGCTCTGAGTAAAACTGATGTAGGTACACCAGAGCGTTGGTACACCCAAAACATTGCAGTTAAGGGGCTCTGGGAGTGCTGGATAATAGGTAGGCCCCAGTGCACTGTACGCAGTGTTATACCAAGAGCATCAGTACCCTTGGAGTACAGTGATGCTCTGGGCACTGTCACTCCCACAGTGTTGCTTACCTGCAATATGCGTATCATCAGAATGTCACAATAACTTCTTGTACCCTACAGGGGACTCTGGGTGCACTGGGTGAGCTCTCAAAGCATTTACAACTGTGGGTTAATGTTAGCTGCATAGCTTTGTTGCCTAGAGTACTTTTATACACAGAACATTGTCACCTCTACCACCAACTGGAATTTGTGTGATGTCCTTATAGTTGCTTTTAACAGTTAACACCCAACATAGTCTACACATAGTGTTAATGCTATAATTAATGTCCTCTGGCTCCATAAATACTAGATTAAACCGTCCATCCATGCCATACCAATAGGTAAGCCCCAGATAACTTGTTTTTCATAGCTTCAGATCCCAAAGAGCAGGGTAAATATAACTACACACACATACCAAAAAAAAAAAAAAAAGTGATTGTTTTTCCTCTGTCAGTTGCCAACAGAAGTCAAATTCCTGAAAATTAGCATTAGCAATAGGCACGTTTTGACATGTCATGTCTCATTTCAAAGGCCCCAGCAAGCGTCACCCAATCTGTTACAGAAGCACAAAGCCCCTGTGTCTCCCAGCTGAGTATAGGCCGGGCTGGGGTGCAGGGCAGCAGCTGCTCAGCTGAGAGCAGCCCTGCCACATGCCTGGGCAGGGCCAGGAAATGAGCTCAGCCCCTGGAGGAGCCTGGGGACCCTGCAAGGAATGTGGCAGCCTCCATCCCTGCCTCACATGGCCTGCAGGCCAAAGTCGCTTCCCTCTGGAGGCGGCAGGGAACCGCTTCCCCATGTGCTGCAGGGATGGTGCCTGCAAATGCCTGAAGCTTGAACTTCTGTGGTAATCTCCCTGTCAACGGATGTAGGGCCTGCAGAAAGTTGCTGGACCCTGCCAACAGAAGCCATAGCTGTCTTAGGCCTCACAAGCTCTGCCTTCAACTGCCATAAGCTGCTGGGCATCTGGGATCATCTAACTCAGGGGTTGCAAACTGTGGCCTATGGGCCAATTCTTGCCTGCAGCCTGTTTTTATAAATAGTTTTATTGGACCATAGCCATGCCCATTCATTTATATAATTGTCTATGGCTGAGCTTGTGCTATAACAACAGGGTTGACACCATATGGCCCACAAAGCCTAAAATATTTACTATTTGGCCCTTTGCAGAAAAAGTTTGCTGACTCTGCTCTGACTCAGAATTGTAGCCACAGGGGCTGCAGGAAATCTTCTCAAAGGGCAGGGAGGCATTAGGGATTCAGTCATTAGGGACTGTTCCTCCTAAGCCCCAAGCACTCAAGTAACTTGACTTCAGGGAGATATACCTGGGACTAAGTGGATTCAGTAAATACCTGTGATGTCCATCCAAAACCTACTATGTGGGATCCCTGGGTGGTTCAGCGGTTTGGCGCCTGCCTTTGGCTCAGGGCGCGATCCTGGAGTCTAGGGATTGAGTCCCGTGTCGGGCTCCCGGCATGGGACCTGCTTCTCCCTCCTCCTGTGTCTCTGCCTCTCAATCTCTCTCTCTCTCTCTCTCTCTCTCTCTCTCTATGTCTATCATAAATAAATAAATAAATCTTAAAACAAAAACAAAAACAAAAGCCTACTATGTGCTCAGGGTATGGCTACTGGGGAGGTGACCCAGCCTCTGCTCTCTTGGGGTTTGGGCCCTGAGAGATCCCCTGGCAGGGAGATCAATGTCGATTCAGGAATAATTCAAAACAGAGGCAACTGCTATGAGGGAAGAAAATGCAATTGTGTGAGGTGTGCTGTCCTGTGTATTTTGCTCATCTGTGCCTCATCTTTCTCCCCCACTAAAATATAAGCTCCATTAGAGCATATACTATTGTCTGGTTGGCTTCTGCATCCTCAGGGCCTAGAATAGTGCTGGAATGCAGCAGACCCTCAGCAAACATGAATGAATGAATGAATGAATGAATGAATGAATGAATATAAAGCATCAGATCTAGATGAAGGGCCTGGAAATTTTCC
This sequence comes from Canis lupus baileyi, assembly GCF_048164855.1. Classification (NCBI taxonomy): domain Eukaryota; kingdom Metazoa; phylum Chordata; class Mammalia; order Carnivora; family Canidae; genus Canis; species Canis lupus. The sequence goes on from NC_132840.1 coordinate 19,477,994, forward strand.
TTGATAGCCTGATGCTTGAGCCACAGTCTGGAGGAGTAGTGAGGCCTACAGACAAAGGAACACTGGAAGGTGTAGGCAGGGAAAAGAATTCCAGGCAGAAGGCACAGCCTGGGGGAAGTCTCTGTGCAGGAAGAAATATTGCATAGCTCAAAGAGGATGGTATCGGGAGTCACTGAGTGGTTCCAGAGCCACTGGGGCTTTGGCAGCCATCACAGAGATTTTGGTGTTTGTCCTGGAGCAATGGGCAGCCACTGAAAGTGACAAGGGGAAGGTGTAGTGTGACAAGGTCAGATTTCCTTTTGGAAAGGTCACCCCGGCTGCAGTGTAGTAAATGGATTGGCGCTGGGTATGAGTGGAACGGAGAAGCCAGTCCAGGCCTGAGATCACGGGAGTGGCAGTGCAGGTGAGGGAAACAGATGCACCACTCAGATTGTCCAAGGGACATTTAGGGGAGAACCTGGCAGAGCTTGTTAGCTGGGTTCGGAGATGGCAGAGCAAGGGGCAGGGAGCGGTTAAGGAGCAAGCATGAGTTCTGACTCCTTTCAATTGGCAGCTTCCTGGCAATTACCCAAATGAGAACCCAGGTGTTTGACATTATAAACAGGGTCTGAGGGCCGTTTCCATAGGGGTGTTAGCCAGGCTGCAGTAATGCTCCTCAGGAGAGGCATCCCAGGCCCCAGTTACTCAGTGCCCACTGATCCAATCCATGCTCGCATCTGGGATGGGCACAGTGGGGGCTTGGAAATGCCCTTGTCTAGAGAGACTGATGTGTACCCTCTATAATTAACCAATCTCTGAGGCTTTTCATGCAAAAGATATTTGGGAGAAACATTGCCAAGCCCTTTAATCGTTTCTTGAACATTCAATCAGCAGCACTAGAAATATTTCTTACATGAAGCAAATAATGATCTACTACTTTCAGCAATCACTTTGCGAATGCTAACAAGTCTTCATTTCAGCATGTTGGATATAGCCGTGGTGACTCTTATGTTTCCAGGTGGAGTAGCAGAGTCTTCAATGGGGTGCCAGGGAGTGGTATGTTGGCAAATGTTTAACAACTGGGTTCTCTTAAAAAGGGGGGGGGGGGCACAGGTACATTATCCTTAGAAGGCTAGGGATGCATAGGTGTCTGCATTTATTGAGGCATTTAGGGAATTCATAGGTAAACAGGATGGATGTAGGATCTGTTCTCATGGGGCTTGCCATCTACCCAGGGCAGTCATTAAGAAACAAGAAAGTATATTTTGTGGAGCACCTGGGTGGCTCAGTAAATTAAGCATCTGCCTTCAGCTCAGGTCATGATATTAGGGTCCTGGGATTGAGCCCCATATTGGGCTCCCTGCTCAGTGGAGTCCTTATTCTGCTTCTCCCTCTGCCACCTCATGCTCTCTCTCTCTCTCTCAAATAAATAAATAAATAAAATCTTTTTAAAAAAGAAACAAGAACTTAAATAGCAGAAATAATATGAACTTGGTAATTGTTACCATAAGACTCAATAAGAACTAAAACAGTATTGGAGGGGTGGTTGCTGTGCCTTCCCTCCCCTTCTCCCACCTTCCTCCTCCAGCCCCTTTCATCCATCTTTTCTTCTTTCTTTTCATAATCATTAAAATCTACTCAGTGCTGAGAAGACTGCAAACTTGGAATTTAACAATGAATACACACCTGGTCCTGGATTGAGAAAGTGCTGGAGGTGAACCAGGGCCTATGGTCTGCCAGGACTCAGAGGAGCCAGACTCTCAGATTGCTTAGGGGAGTTAGGGAGACATCTGAGATTTTAAGAAGTGAGTTTGACTCCTGGCCATTTGCATGCCGAGTGACCTCAGATAAGTAACTTTATTTCCCTCCTCTTCTGTTTCCTCCTGTGTCTGAACAAGGAGAGAGAACACCTATATCTCCCCAGCAGGGTTTTGGTGAGGATTAAATAAGCACATACTGGTGACTTCATCCCATGATTGGCAAATATTTGGTGCTAAAGGAATGTTGGTTATTATTAACTTTCACACACTGCGCTTCAAGGGAACTTGGAGCTTTCAGGTACCATGGAGCCTGAGCCTTGATAATTTGACCAACTTAGAGGTGAAAAAAAATGCTTGCATATTTAAAATGCATGGACATTAAAAAAAAATAAAGTTTGCTCTCTAGAGAAGGATTTGCCAATTCCCATATTGGTAGCTCCCCAAAGATCCTTCCCCTGGGGATTTCATGCCTCATAAAATCATTTGATCTGGTGGGATCTTATCTTCTAGATATATCTGCTCAGTGGCTGTTTCCCTGAGGCTTTATCAGGGCAGTGTGTTGGCGGGTGTATGTGTCAGCACCAGGAACACTTATGATTATTATTTAAAATATATCAAAATACCTGTAGTAAATTTACTGTACAATTTATTGCTATGTGCCAGTTGCATACATTATCTGTAATCTTTATTGCAACCCTTAGGAACAACTATTCTTATCCTCATTCTATATGCAATGAAAAGGAGTTCAGAGTGGTTGAGTCATTTACCTAAGGCCACACAGCCACTAAGAACTGGGACCAGGAATTGAACCCATGCATTTATGATTCCTGTGCATGTGCATTTTCCTCCATATTTCACTCACATACGAAGGCCTGATCCCTTATCCCCCGCCAAATGTTGTAAGAATTTTCTCCCTTGACTATTTTGTTTTCTGGTTCTCCTGGAGTCAAAGTGGCTACATGTAGTGACCTCATTTCTGAATTTTGGTCTCTAAAAGTGGGCCTGGGACCTGGGCCTCCTGTCTGGGTTAATGGGTTAATGGGTCTGGGTTAATGGCTACAACTTTCTGAATGGAGTTAGGCCAGTCATTTGTGTTGTCACTGAGGCCTTGCTTTTGACCAGAGGCAAAGAATCCACCCATGCTGCATGCTTGACCCAGCAAGAATGGCCATCTTACTAAGACTAGCCACACAACGGGCAGCCGGGGTGGCTCAGCGGTTTAGCACCGCCTTCAGCCCAGGGCATGATCTTGGAGACCTGGGACTGAGTCCCACGTCAGGCTCCCTGTGTGGAGCCTGCTTCTCCCTCTTCCTGTGTCTCTGCCTCTCTCTGTGTTTCTCATGAATAAATAAATAAATCTTTAAAAAAAAAAAAAGAGTAGCCACACAGGACTCAATGAGGGTGTGGCTCCTCTGCAGCTTCCAGCGCAGGTAAATTCTCTAGGGGTATATTTGCTGGCAGTTTCCTGCCTGCTGCTAAGCTCTAAGGCTAGATGGTGTTCCTCCCAAGGGGTGCCAAGGAGCTCCAGTGATTCCTGAATGCTACTGTCTACAGTAACATTTTCCCCACTCACTCCATAGAAAATGAGAAATATACAGCCTGTAGCTATATTGAGACAAACCAATCTATCGGGCATTGCAACAGAACTGAATCTAACCTCAAATGTAGTTCTGTTTTACCAAAAGAGTTTTCTTTTTTTCCTTTTAATTCAATTTAAGTGCCTTTAGTCAGGGTAGCCGTTGATTCCATGAACATTTGTTGAATGCCTGTTATGTGCCTGGCGCTGTCTTACGTACTGGTGACAGAGCAGAGAGCACTCACAGAGCCCCTGTGTGAGTGGGTGTACCTATCCCCGCCTTTGCCCCAGTCCTTACCACTCTGCATGGTGGCCTTTCATTTCTGTCTCTCTCAGAACCTTTTTTTTTTTTTTTAAGATTTTATTTATTTACTCATGAGAGAAAGAAAGAGAGAGGCAGAGACATAGGCAGAGGGAGAAGCAGGCTCCATGCAGGAAGCCTGATGCGGGACTCGATCCTGGGACCCCCAGGATCACACCCTCAGCCAAAGGCAGATACTCAACCGCTGAGCCACCCAGGCATCCCTCTAAGGACCTTTGTATCTGTGCATCCCAATCTGTACATTTCATGTTTAAGTCATTCATTTAACAAATATTAACTGATCAACCACAGGGTAAGCCACATTGAAGAAAGACAAGCTTGCCTGCCCTCATTGTTGTCTACGTTCTAATGAGGGAGAAAGACTGTAAACCTTAAAAATAAGTAAGTACAATAATTTTGGATAGTGATGCTGTAAAACAAAATGGGATAGGCAGTTGTTCTGAGTCTATTCACAGTCCAATTTTGGGGTGGAAAGGTCATTGTTCTGATGCAATGATCTTTTCTAGTTTTAGAGATGAAATGTCCTATTGTTTGTAAAATGAAGTTAGTCAACTAACTGCCTATCCCATTTTTGTCTTCTATTTATCATGGTAAATAGAGCAGTAAAGTATCACTGGCAAACCTTTATCCATTCTATATTTTTTGTTTTTCTTGAAATTTTATTTTTGGGAATCTAAAAATATGGTAACCAAGAATTTAAACTACAGGTAGGTAGTCTTCTTCTGTAAAGAATAAATATATGTCTCTTTTGCAGTTACTCAACACTATCAATGTAGCGTAAAAACAGCTGCACGAACCATGTGAACAAATGGGCTGGGCTGTTTTCAATAAAACTTTATTCAGAAAAACAGGCAGAGCTGGATTTGGCCCTTGGGCTATTCTTTGCCACCTTCTGATCAGAACCCCAGCCACCTCACCAGTTGGTCAAATTGGGATAGGGTCAAGGCCAGGGAAAGAAACCAGACGTTTTCTTTGGCCTGTTGCTACCGTGAGAATGTGGTATTTCTTTAGGAAGATAGTATCATTGGATTATTCCACATTAACTCTAATCAAGGTAAAGATTAACTATGGAACAGAATTCTCAGACAAGGACTGAAATATATAATTCAGCTTTTGTAGTATTATCTGGACTACAATTTTTAAGCCTTCCTCATCACTCAAAGGTGTATTGGTATTAAACACTATCTTAGGCTGCATTCCTTAGTACAACCTAAGTGATGGAGATATAGGCTTGGATGCAGGGAGCTAATCTGAGAGATGACCCTAAGACACAGAAATAAGGAACAAGAAAGAAGGAAAGCCAAAAAAAGCTCTTTGATCTGGTTACTATCATGGGCAACTAAGGCTCATTATTGCTAGGACTCCTCAGAAGAATTGCATAAAATCTGCTTTAGAATAGTCTCTTTGCTGGATAGGAAGCTGGGGTGTATACCCACTATGCCCATCTTCCATTGGTCAAGGGTGGCCCCTAATACCATTGGTTTCTCTGTGCTTCCCTGATAAGCCTTTGTGGTTCTGGGGGAGCAACCATGGTTTTGGAGAAGTCCTGAGTAGAAAAATAGGCAAGTCCTGAGTGGTGTGACAGGTGCTTGGATTGGCAGTTTGTGCCCTGGATAGGGCGTGAGTATATAAGAGATACCAGTTGCCCTGTTACATATTGCCCAAAACTTCCTCAATAGAGCTTATGTTAAAGGGAAGGGTTATGGGTTCTATTTGTTTTGTTTTTTTTTAAACCACCGAGTTTGGTTTAGTACCCACCTGCAGATACTCTCTTTCCCACTAGATGGTACCAGTATGCCAAAGCCCTGGAATGCTACCTTTGGGCCTCATCTTTGGCATGGATATATTCCCACTACTTATAAACAATTAAGGATTAAATAAGTTGAGGTTGGAGGAACAGACTATGGTTGTTTGGGGGACATAAGATGGGAGAAAAATGGAGGTTATCTAAACAGTTACCTTCATTCATTCATTCACCAACAAATCTTACTGGCCACCCACTGGGTGCTCAACACTCTTTTCAGCATTGGGAATACAGATATAAACAATGTACACAAAGTCCCTAACCTGGTGAGCTTCTGTACTAGCTGGAGGAGAGACAATAAAAAAATGAACAGGTATATACATGATGTCTGTCATGTGGTGAGTTCTGTGGAGAGCACAGTCCTTCTGTTGTCTATCTGCTTGTCTTGTCAGCTAGTAGGGTGAGAGATTATTTCCATCTGTTTCTTAAACCCCATTCTGCTGCTCAGCAACCTCTTGTAATTCTGTTTTTGTAGTTTATTCTCACAATGAGACTGTGAGCTTGTGGAGGGAAGAAATTGTGCTAATGGGTATTTGGGCAAATGGGACCAAGTGGAACCCCTATAGCTCACCTCAACCAATGGCTCATTGGTTGATTTCATTTGTTTGGAATCATTCTGAATTGTTACTGTTGTTGACATACAATAGAGTTGCATCTTACTCAGGGGTTAGATTATAAAATCAAGGTTTAAGGCAGACGCCGTCGTCATTAACCTTGAAATATCTTAAGTTGCCCATTAAATTGCAGTATGTATGGTTTTGTGTGTGCATCCCTGTATTGTAATCAGTATGTAACATTGTATAATGCATGCCATAATGTACAGTGCATAATAAAGAATACAGGTAAGATATAATTTTACAGAATTTAATTGCAGTATTTAAATTGTTCTTTTTCCTTCTTTTTTCAGTGGAAGAGCTGGATTTCCATTAGTTAAATGTGCATATGATAAGACTTTACTGTATTTATTCAAGCTGGTTTTTTAATTGTATGATCCCCACCAGGCTGAGTACTAGGGAGGGCAAGGGCCGTGTTCTCTGTGATCTGTTCATCTCTGGGTTGCCACATGCTTTGGGGAAGAGGAATAGCATACAAGTAATAGTAGTAGTAGCAGTAGTGGAGATTCATATTCAAGGGCCTATGAGCTAGGCCCTGTGTGAGTGCTTTAGATGTATTAATTAGCACTTTTAATCTTCCTAAAGACTCTATGGTGTATCTACTATGATTTTAATTCCATTTCACAGATGGAGAAATTCCGGGAGAACTGGATAAAGGTCACACAACTTTTGAACTCTGGGGCCAAGATTCAAATGTAAACAGTCTCGGACATAAAAGGCCACGTGTTGTATGATTCCATGAAATGGAAAGAATTGTCCAGAACAGGCAAATACATAGAGACAGAAAGTAGAGTAGTGGTTGCCGAGGGCCCCAGGTGAGAGCAGCAGGGAATGAGTGACTGCAAATGAGCATGGGATTTTTTGGGGAAGAGTGATGGAAATGTTATGGAATGAGAGAGTGATGATAGTGGCACTAGTCTGTGAGTATACTAAAAATCACAGAATTATATACTTTAACAGGGTGAACCTTATAGTGTGTGGATCATGTTTCAATAAAGCTGTTATTCAACAGAAAAGCAAGCAAACATCAGGCAGTCCAACCTCAGGGCTCTGTGAGGCCATCCCTGAGCTCTCCTACAGGTGCTTACCAAGTGCTAGTGGCATTCTATTCTTTTCTTACATTAACACTACTATTCCTCACAAGGGCCCTATCATCTAACCTCATTTCAGAGATCAGAAAACTGAGGCAGGCATATACTGAGGAACATGGGCCTGGCCAGTGATCCAGGCGGTTGTAGGCCTGAAGCATACTGGTTTTCACACATTTTATTAATGAAAAGCAATCTCAGTCAACCAGCTACAGGTAACTTGGCTTATTAGAAACTAAGCAGTGGTTCTTCACTTTTGTTTTGCAGATTTGCAAAGTGGATCAAGATCCTTCTTTCCTCACTGGTTATTAGTCCTCTCTGGCCCAGGTGGGCCTGGTTTAGGGTACTGGCATGGAGAGACTATAGGGTCTTAGTGTGTGTGTTAGAAGATGTGTTAGTGTGGCTGACTTCTTTTTTTTTTTTTAATTTTATTTATTTATTTATGATAGTCACACAGAGAGAGAGAGAGAGGCAGAGACACAGGCAGAGGGAGAAGCAGGCTCCATGCACCGGGAGCCCGATGTGGGATTCGATCCCGGCTCTCCAGGATCGCGCCCTGGGCCAAAGGCAGGCGCCAAACCGCTGCGCCACCCAGGGATCCCGGTGTGGCTGACTTCTAAAAGCAATAAGCATAAGTGGCTCAGGACCTGGGAGAGAGAGAAGAGGAAGAGGGGGAGAGAACGAATTGACATATTAATTGTCATTGTACTCAAGTTGATACCAGATTGCTGAAAGGATTCATACAAATTAACAAGAATGTTTGGCACCCCTTGGCTGTTTCAGTTGAAAACTTCATGGCCTGGCAATAAAAAGGAATCTGAGGTCTAAGACAGGGGGAAGAAGCTCTTTGCTTACACTTGTCACTCAGTGCCTCCAAATCAAGGCCCCCACCCCCATAAACACTCCCTCCTAAAGCACCTGCCACCCTCACTAGATGTCTTTTGATTCCCAAGCTCTGTAAACATGAGATTTATTCCTCTCTACCTTCACTCCTATGTTGATGATTTGTATTTACCTTTCATGTTTAAAATACAGAGTGATGAAGCCATTAGCCAAGCACAGTACAGCAGGAAAGGGCAGCAGGGCTTGCCCCTGGATCCAGCCCAGGATGCCTGTTTGTGGTCCTGGAGGGTGAGAATTTATAAAGACAAAGCCAAAGGACTATAAATATCTTCCTGGGTCTCCAGTCTGTTGGAGCAGCTGTGACGAGCTGGGGTAGGAGCTGGGATTGAAAGCATTCTGGCTGAGATCTGGCTTCCCAGGTGGCTGGCCTTGTGGTGGCAGGGAGTCTGCTTACCACCTAGATTCTTAAAGCCTTCCTGGGTAGCAACAGATGATTATACAAAACCATATGAGTATATGATCTTCCAAAGTGTTTTGCAAAGTGTTTTCTGAAGAGGTACTGATTCCATGAGAGGTTAATGAAAGCTCTGGAAAAAATAAGTTGCATGAGCTAATATTTTGGGAAACTCTGGACTTACTGATAGGTTGTATTTTGTTTTTCACAACTGAATGTCTCAGACTTTATTGTGCATTTGAGTTTCAAAGAGGGGCTCCCCAAGGCTGCATTTCCAATGTTCTTCCTAAATTCCCAGTGGTAAGGGAACTCTTGCATAGAGTATGTCATGAGACAATGATGCACAGGATAAATGTGAGAAATAAGCTGTAGACTCTGGGGTCTCAGAGTTTGGACCTGCATCATCAGAACCAGAAGTGTCAGGATCACCTGGGAACTTGTTAGAAATGAATTATCTATGCACAATCTACTGAATCAGAGATTCTGGGGGTGGATCCAGCAAACTGTGTCTTCACATACTTGCCCCTTAGGGGATTCTGATGTTCCCTTACGTTTAAAACCTGCTGCTCCAGTTGGCTCTGGGGAAAGAGACCTTTCTCATGTTATTTGGATGAAGGAGGGAAACGTGTCTGGTGCAGGATCTATGCTCCTTTGAGGAAAGTGGAGATGAAAACATGCAGACCACAGAGATATAGGAATGGAGGCCAAAGGTTCTGCTCTATCCTATTATGGACAGGTATTTATGTCTGGGAGACCCTGAGCTATGTTCACATGATGCCTTCAGTGACAGCTGTGGTTGACACAGGCAGACCAGAAGACCTGGAGTGAGGACAGAAGCACTTGGGAAGTATGTATAGGGGAGGAAAACTTCATCTTAGGTTTTTATCTGGGACTCTTCAAGGAAAAGAAAGATTAACAAGAGAAAAACCATCAGCTTATTAATATGTATACCTCATGTGTGCATGATAGGAAAAAAATGAGAAACTCTCAGAAGTGGCTTAGAACTCCAGCTTAAATATCATGTTAAGCTAAAGACAAGAGAGAGAAAGGTGTGGGGATGCCAGCTGTGGGGGTGTAATGGGGTTGAAAACAAGAATGGGATTTGTTATGCAGGTTTAAGTCAGTGCCTTGCCCATTGGTAAGGATCTGAAATTGTCTACAGGGAATAATATCTGTCCTTCTTGGTAGAGAGTGGAGGAAGAACACCTTTATAAATTCTAGGTCCTGATTTTAGGCAAATAGGAAGAGGTCAGTAAGATTTTCTTGTATCTGCTTCTTCTCAGTTGCCTTCAGCTCAAAATAATCCTTATGACAGAGTGGCATGTTTAGGATGGCATATTCTGCTATCTTTCATCTGACTTAGCACCCACTTCCTTTGACTTTATGTGTGTGTGTTTAGTATGTAGTGTGTGTATATATGCACATATAATGCATACAGACAAAGCATACATATATACACACAGATGTATGCATCTATGGCACATGCATACACATATAATAGATATACATATATGTGTATACACACATATATAACATATACATATAAATACATGTATATATTCTATATATACATATGATACTATTAAGCTCTAGTCACAATTGGCACTCACTAAATTCTAGGCTCTATTCTTTGAGTTAAGTTTCCTAAGATGAACCAGACAGATGCAGAGGCTGCAGCTGCTGAACTTGTAGAGATTACAGACCGAAGGGGAGAATGACAGAACATGACACTGCTGAGTTTGTGAGAAGAGCTAGGTCTATAGTCATTGGATTTTGAAGCCCATCCAGAATAACTCTTTGTGTGCCATTATGAATCTTTGCTGATATTTCCAATATTGCCCATGATTCTTACTTGTGAAGTACAGTCTAAATGGGTGGTTCTCAAATGGGGGCAATTGTACCTCCCAGGGGACATATGGTAATGTCTGGAGATATGTTTGTTTATCACAACTTGGGGAGAAGGCACTATTGGCATTTGGTAGGTAGAGGCTAGATGTGCTATTCAACGTCCTACAGTACATAGGACAGCCCCCACTGCAAAGAATTATCCCAGCTTAAATGTCAATAGCATGAGTGTGAGGAAACCAAGTGTAAGTGTAGAGCTTCATGTTCACCCAACACACACAGGAATATTGGTCTCTACCCCATCACATTCTAAAAGCCACAACCCAAAGCTGGCTCTGTGAAAATAAAATTAGCAGCAAATTACTATCCATGTATAATTTTTCAGAAGGTAAAACTACGAATCTCTGGTAAATATAAACATTAATTCATTAATTTATGAGGAAACCAATAAGATGCTATGATGGCTTCAAAGGGCATTTAAGAAGCTAGGGTATTTTTGAGCAATTTGGCAAAGAAGTATTAGGATAAGATTGCTGAGTTAGAAAAAAAATACAGTTAATGTGCAACATGCCTAAACCTTGGGGGTTATTTGTTCCATGAGACAAATTAGTTTTGTTTCTACTAGACAAAAATCGACAAGTAACCGGTAAGTTTACTCTCTGGGGCCTTCCATCAAGAGCAAACAACAAGGTGAACTAAGAATATGCACGTAGACATCTGCTGGTAACCTTTGTCCCTGAATGATATTCAGAGGATTTCCATCAATCATTTTGGCCATGTTTACAAGCTTTGGATAATTTTATTCTGAATCTTTACACATGATTTTTAATTTACTAGTGCTGCCTGACCTGAAATAGCCTGTGAAATATGGGGCAAAGAAATGGAAGAGTCAGCTGAGGTCTAAGAGGTGGTAGGAGGAGAGATTTCGTAGGTCAAGTTAATTGTGTAGATGCCATCTCCTAACTGCCTTTGATTAAGTGTGTGCTGTGCTACATGCTTTCATTCAACCCTATTAGGTGGGACTGACCATTGTCCACATCTGCCAATGAGGAAACTGGGTCAGAGGGAGAGTTAGAATGTCAGTTTCAGACATGTGAAGAGTAAGGCTAAAATGGTGTGGAAACAAGACCAAAAGGGGAGAACTAGAGAAAGAAGGGGGAGTGTTACAAGCTGGAAAAAAGCATAAGTCCAATTTGAGGCAGAAGTACTCCTACCATATTCAGGAGGCAACAGGGAGGCTATTCTGGGTGACAATAAATGTGAACACAGTGTGAAATTGGATCAGTACTACAGAGATGGCAGTTATTAATAGTATCAGTGTTATTTTAGCCAAAGGATCTCACTACTGCCATAGGGCAGTACCTGGCAGTAACCCATGGTGGTTAGGAGCCCAGGCCTTGGGGGAAGCTAGAAGTGGTTTGGATCTCAGCTCTGCCCCTGGAGGTCCGTGTGGCCATGGCCATTTCTGTGCCTCAGTGATCAGATCTATGAAATGAGGGCCATTAATACCTACCTGATACATCTGGGATGGGGATTCAAGACAACCCTGTAAAATCTTGCTTGAGCAAATGATAAACCCTTGGGAAATGGCAAATGGTTCTTTGAGAAGGTGAATAGACAGGATTTAGCAGATGATGGTTAGCCATTTGTCTGTAAGTGTCACAGTCTCAGAAAAGCAGATTCTGAAAGGAGGATTGGAGTGCAATTAATTCATCTGGGAGGTGATCCAGAGAAAACCCTATGGGGGTGGGGAAGTGAAGCAAGGAAGAGAGGGAAGCCATGTGAAATGTCTGTTATTCAGCCAGTTGCTACTGTGGTTGTTTGGAGCTTGATTCACCTGGGGACCCATGGGAGCGAGTGTAGAACACTTCAAAGTTATGCCATCTGAGGGACATGGGAGCTCCAGACTTTATGCCACAAATATGGGTGGGCATTGTTTTGGGGCTGTTCCAGGTGGCATTGACTTTGAGCACTACTGGACTTCTAGGTATGGACTCGGGTCTCAGAGAAAACCATCAGCTTAGAGGTGTGGAGTTTTTTAGCTGGAAGTGGGGCCAGCCCTCTAAGGGGAAGGCCAGAGGATATGGGCTTGGAAGGTAGGTGGGAAGCACGCAGCAGGTGCTGTAATCAGTATCAAAAGGCATACAAACAGTGATGCCCTTTGGGCCAGGAATCTACATCTGAGAAGTTAAAGAAACAGAGATAGGTATAAAAAAAGGCACAGACATACTTCTCTGCATTATGTGTGATAGCCCGAATTGAGGACAATAACAATAGTCAACATGTATTGAGTGTTTGCTATGTGCTTGGCTCTCCTAAGTGCTCAACAAATAAGCTAAATTCTAGCAAATGGCAACTGGCTAAGTAATTCAATGGAATATTACACAGGCATCGAAGAGGGCATTTATGAAGACAGCAATGGCGTGGAGAAATCACCTAAGTGAGAAATGATACAGAACAGGAGACTGTATGGAGTACAATTCCTACTAAGCAAAAAAAAAAAAAAAAAAAGCCTCTGTATTTATGGGAATGGGGGCTGACACCTGAAAGGAAATTTATCAAAATCCTAACTGTGGTTTTGTTCATGTAATGGGCTTGTGAGTTATTTCTTTTCCTCTAGTTTACAAATCTTCATTGATGTGCATGTATTGCATTTACAATGAAAAAATACAGTAAATATGAAAAAGTGAAAGAAGAAAAAAAAAAACTTCTCAAAAATAGGTTGTGGAGATCCAGCAGAAGTTTTGAAGAAGGGAATGAAAAATAGTATTTCAGAAAAATTAACCTGTGGGTGGTGTGGAAGATGGATTGGGTTGGGGAAGACCCAAGGTAAGAAGTTGAGTTTGTGAGTAAATAAAGGTCACAGGGAATGTGGAAAGAAAGGGGCCAGTATTAGAGGCATCATGGTTAATGGAATGATGGGGAAGAAAGGGAAAAATGCTAGAAATGATCTCAAGATTTGACTTTAAGGGTGCTTTACCAATGATTCTGACTGATACAGGGATTACTCTGACATTATTTCCCTTGCCTAAAGTTGCATTGCACGATGTGTGATAAAAATCATTTTGGGTATATCTCATTAGTAAAACAAATGCAATTTCATCTAAAAAAGAAAATTCGCAATGGAATAATAAACATATATTGAGCACCTCATTGAGACAGGGTTTTTTTTTTTTAAAGGTTTTATTTATTTATTCATGAAAGACAGAGAGAGAGAGAGAGAGAGAGGCAGAGACACAGACAGAAAGAGAAGCAGGCTCCATGCAGGGAGCCCAATGTGAGACTTGATCCCGAGACTCCAGGATCACACTCTGGGCAGAAGGCAGGCGCTAAACTGCTGAGCTACTCAGGGATCCCGAGACAGGTTTATTTACATCTGCTATCTCATCTAAACCTAATAACAGTCTTATAAACTATGTTCTTAGTATTTCTGTTTTACAAGTGAGGTTAGAGAAGATCAGAAAAGTAAAGGCACTTATCCAAGGTCACAGAGAATCTGAGTTCAGATAATTATTAAGTGAACCATATGTGTGTATGCATATATGGATGGTTGAATGATGGATGGATGGATGATGGATGGATGGATTGGTAACCATGTAAAGAGGAAGAAATGTAGGGTACTATCGTGTCAAAATATAAAAGAGGGAATTTCAAGAAGAAAGTTGCAGTTACCTTAAAAGGTAAGGAAGGAAGGGACCTGGAGAAAGCACTAGATTCTGCAAAAAGAAGGCATGGCATGGTCACTAGTTCTTTTTATGGGGACCATTCTGGTCAAGTAATCCAGGTTGTGTAGGGGAGCTGAGGGGCCAGGGCATTGTGAGGGGAGATCTATAAAACGATCAGTCAGACCATGTAGGAGCTAAAAAACAGGCACAAGCCTAAGGAAGAGATCTGATGATAGGAAAGAGGGGCAATGTAAGAGAACAAAGGGAAAGGTAGGGGACTAGAAGGAAAAATGGAAAAAGTAAAAATAAAGGAATTACTGGTTAAGAATGAGGACACCAGACTGCCCAGGCTTGACTCTCAGCTCCACTGCCCTGTGATCCTAGAAATCTCCATAACTCTGTATGCCTCAGTCTCCTTGTTTGCAAAATGTGGAGGATAGTAGTAACTCCCATCTTATGGGCTCCTTAAGAGGGTGAACTAAAGCATGTAACATTCCTTGCACAGTGTCCAGCACACTGTAAATCCAAACCAGGCAGGGATCCTGACTCATGAATGGTCACAGTAAATGCCATTTCCTGGGAAATAATCCCAAGCTATTGATCAAGAAACAGATTTAGTCACTTTAAGAATGTGCCCCAAGAATGTATACCTGGAGCCCCAATATTGCACTGCCCAGGACAGCAAGAGGTTAGCTCCCCCTTTTTTTAGGAGAAAATAGATTTTCTGCAAGATTCCATGCCATATGTACTTTTTTTTTTTAAGTTGGAAACTAACCTTCTGCAGTTTGTAATGAGGCATATTGGGGTGCACATTTCTGCTGTTCTTTTTGGCCAAACCGTTAATAAACAGAGGCTGCTCATTAAAGCAAAGCCAGAGGAGTTTTGGAGGCATGGGAGAGTGGCTAGGCGAGGAAAGTAGTATAGTACTTGGAAGATTTGGGGGGCAGATGAACATCCCTCAGACCCCAGCAAGCACCATGAACTAAATGCCCTTTCTCCATTCCAGAAAGGTTTATGCTTTTATAATTGATGCTTGCAGAAGTCTGCACATAGCAGACTTGGCATGAGGAAACCTGAAAGCCTTATTAACCCAGCCACTTCTCCTTTAGGAGTACAAGCCCTACCCTGGCTATTTTGACTCAGGATTAGCTGAGCCCCAAAATGTTCCACTGTTGGGAAGAAGAGGTTCCATTTAATTCCTTTCTCTGGTCAGTTCTCCATCCCAATCCCCCTGCATCTCCAGCTCTGGCTGCTGGCAAGCTTTATCAGTGCTCAGCCCGTGTGCTCCTGCCCTTTGTGATCCTACAACCTGCCAAGGAAATGTTCTCTCTGAGGCTGAGCCACCAGAGAAATTGCATGCCCAGGATTGATTTTGCATAGTGTAAAAATCAATCGCACATTGGGCAATAGAGGTACCCTCTAAGGCTGCAGTTTGCAAGAGAACTAGCTTAGGCTGGTTGGAGGCCCAATGGGGCAGGGTGGCAAACAGATTAAGTCAAGAAAGTTAAAAAATAATAATAAATACAGAAAAAAAAAAAAAAGATGAAACCAAGGGTGGGTACTTTGTCAGGCTAGAATGGTTTTTCTCTTTCTGTGTTAATGAGCCTTATCTGGCACAGCTAGCCTCTACCTGTTACATGGTTTTGAGGGAGGAAGGAAGTTATAAAGAGCACCTCCCATTAGACACAGACCCCTGCTGGCCAGAGGGCTCCAGGGTGACACTGTTGGTTTGACATAGTCTCTCCAAGGGTAGAACTTCAATTTGCTTTGGGGGAAGACTAAGAACTACCATTTTTTTGTGCTCCAATAATCATTGTTTTATTAAGTGCCACTCTAACAACTAAATTAAAATAACTAACATTTATGGAGTGCCATCTATGTGCCAGGCACTCTGTGAGGTACTTGTATACAAGTTGTCTAATTCAAGCCTCTGAACATCAGAGCTACTGTGATTCATCTCATTTCATAGCTGAGGAGTTCACAGTTTGTGAGGCATGCTCACATACAACATCTTCATTGATTGTCACTCAGCCCTCAGGGGGTCACAGATGACATTTTGTGGTTAAGGAAACTGAGCACCAGGGACCTTTTTTAGCAAATAATTGGCAGAGCCAGGATTCAAATCCGAGGCTTCTGATTCTATATCGTTGCAATTTTATTGGGAGACAGGGGTGGTGTATATTCATTAAATTCCTTTTGGGTGCCGAGTGCAGAGGAAAGAGTTTGTTGTTCATTGTTTCAATCTTGAGTCCATTGAGGGTGTTGCTTTCCCACTTTACAGATACAGAGACCGAGGCTCAGGGAGGGGAAGCCTTTGTTGGAACAAAGCCACACAGGTACACTTACCTGTGTAGGGTGTGGAGCTGGAGTTTATAGCCTCCCATTCCATCGTGTGGGTTTCCTTTGCTCTCAGCACCTTCTCATGGCTGTGCCTTCAATAGGAGAAGCAAAGCCATGTGATTTTCCAGCAGGATCAGTGAAGGGCTGATGCTGGCCTCGGATCCTAGGATTCAGGATTGGTTATTGGTATTGACAATTGAATCGGCCACTAGAAATGTGATCTTGGTCTGGAGGGAAGATCAGATATGAGAGACTTCAGGAAGGACCAGCTCTAATTTGGGTCCTTTCATCATCTTGAAGGCTACAAGTTCTGATGTGCTCTGAAAGCAGGACCTTGCTGGGGTAACCTATTGTTGCTGCCTTCCTTCTGCCAGTCACAGCCATAAAAGCAAAGTTTTCAGAACATGCTAACATCACAGCACTTTCTAAGGAGATCATGGTTCTGAGCCAGGCTCAGGTTCTGGGAAGGGAGGATCAAACTGCGGAGTTGGATCACCATTTTTCTGCAGTCTTGTGTTTGGGGAAAGCATTATTGGTTTGTCATTCTGAGCTGTCACCAGTGTGACACCTCCATGCTCTGAAAGGTTACAGGAAAATAACACACCCTCTGGCAGTTTCTAGCAGGTTCTGTTTCTCACCTGGGCCAGGATTGTGCATGTGCTTTTTATTCATGACAAGATGAGAAAAGCTTGGTTAAATAAGGATCAGCTGCTCTTTATACATCTTCTTCCCTGATTGATAGCATCAGAAAGCCATTCATCTGGTTTGAAGATAGACAGGTGGTTGCCGTCACTACACTGTGAGCTTTTGAAGTTTGCTCTGTGATGTGATTACAGCACATACTTAGCTTGTGCTCCAGTGGGTAAACTTGACCTTTGATCCTACTTCTCATTTAAAAATCACAGATCTTGGAAAATGAACCAATCTAGGAAGATGCTGGAAGCTGCATTTGCTGCCGACGTTGGCTGTCAAACCAATTTAACTGGCCTGCTTTACCTAGAATTCTGATTCTTCAGATTAAAACAGATGACCTTTAGAGCCTTTTTTCACCTCAACAATCTTGAGAGGACGTCTGGTCTTTTGTGAGTTCCAATGGGAATCCCAGAATCATGGCACTGCTGTGGTTTCCAAATGAGGAAATTATGCTTAACAAAACATTGATCAGAAGAAATTCAAGACAATTCAAATTGCCCAAACTGAGAATGCATATTCTTTACCCTTCTCATTCATTCATTCATTCACTCCTACATTCATTCAACATTTATAGAGTACCTATCATGTGCCAGTTCTGTGATAGCAGCTGGTGATAAGGAGGTAACCAAATTTTAGTTTCTGATTCCAGGATCTTATAATTCTGAAGGTGATTCAGAGAAGATTGCTGACTTTGTCAAGACAAGATGAAAGGGGCTGGGAGTAAAACCACTTTGAAAATTGTTTGATTTTAGCTTTGGTAGATACCACCAGATAGTTTTCCAAGGTGGTTGTAAAGAAGGCAGGAAGAGGTGCTTCTGAGAACCTGATAGGGTTTTATTTTCTGACCTCAGTGCTGATTGCATGGCACCTTGTGGAAAATACTGAACTGTATAAGAAGGCTTTTGTACACTTTTTATAATGCCTTAGCCTAACTTAAGTGAAGAATAAGGACATGAGGTATTATCAGCTTCAGGCCCTTTGGGAGCACAGAGGAGAGACTGGCCCTGCTTGGGGGAGGAGGAGGGGAGAGAAATTGAGGAAGGCTTTCTGGTGGAGCCAGTGTTTGAATTAGGCCCCAAAGGATCAACAGGAAGTAGGCAGTCAGAAAATAGGACTGGAGGTACCTGCACAAAGTCCTTAGTGGGAAGGAAGGCATGGCATGAAGGGAGCTGGCAGCTGGGGCTGAGGAGGTAGGGAAGTATTCAGGAGAGGGGCCTGGACTGTTCTCACAGACACTATGTCCTGAAGGCAATGGGAGCCATGAGGGATTTTTAAGCAGCAGGGTGACACTATCAGGCCTGGGTTTTCCAACCATTGGTATGCTTGTGCCTACATGGGGGTGAAAGATGGGAGACATGTAGGCACCTTTTTCAATCATCCCAGAGAGGAAGGCTGAAGACTTCATTCAAGGCACTGAGGCAGGAAAGGAGGAGACAGATCAGAGAACAGAAAATATGAAATCAGTGAGACTCTTGCTAATGAGCTACAAGGTAGGGGTCAGAGAAGAGATGGGGAAATCAGGTTTCTTTTCCAGCCCAGACTCTGGTGAAAACCCCTTGAGCCTGAGAGATGATTTTCCTTATTGCATAAAACCATGAAGATCCTCATTAGTCATCCCAGAGACATCTATTTCATGCCTATGAAGTGCCGGACAGTGTGGGAGGCTATGAAGCTATGGAGATGGAAGGCACCAATTCTTGCCCTCAAGAAGCCACCTGAAGAGTGTAGGGGGGCAGCAGGTCTGATTCTCTCTGCCTTAAACTTCAGATGGCATGTGTAAGTTTACATGGTGGGGCCACTGTCTTATTTGACTCAAGGTCAGCTCCCCAGCCCCTGCAGTGTCAGTGATACGGCATTCCCCAAATCCCTTGCAGAAAGGATCGTTCTTTCCCCTTGAGTAGTTTTGAGCCAAGCATATAATATCGCGTGAATGTTTGAAAACTTCTCCTGGTTCTCAGAATGCAATTCTGACAGTGCTGAAGGCTGCCAATTAAATGAAGATTTAGATAAAGGCTGTGTGGGAGAGGGAACGTAATATTCTTAAACCTAATAATGGTTTCCTTCTGTCTTTTTGAAGCTCTCAAATAATCCTGATTGACTGGCTCTCTGCTTTGGGCATTCCCATTTACTGGACAATTTAATAACATTTAAAATGTTTGACAACCTTTATTTGGGGGCAGACATCCCCAGGGGATCAGGCTGTGGGTAAGGATATGAATGCTCTATAGTTAAAAAGAGGAACCAGGATTTAAATAGTTTCTTTTTACATTCAGAACAAGTCCCCTGCATGCTTAATAGCAGGGGGCAGAGAAGGGGTGAGAACAGGCTCTCAGATTATAATATTAAACATGGGAAACATGTAATGACTGCCGTGTGTCTTGCCTTGAGCTAAGTGCTTTCCTCTTATCGCCTCATTTACTTCTCGGAGCATCAATGAGGTGAGTGCTAGGACTGTACCCATTATGCAGATGAGATAGCTGAAGCCCATGGCCATGCAACTAATTAGCCATGGGACTGATGGTTCTCCAGCTTATGCTCATTCTCTTGGCTCTGGAGTATAGTCTGTGCTCCAGGGATTGGAGAGGGAATTCAGAAAGAAATCCAAGACAGTTTCCTTCCTTTTCCAATTGAATCAAAGGATTCATCTATTCAGAAATTCATTTATCCAGTACATTTATTGAGTGGAAAGCACCATGAAAACAGCAGTGGATACAGCCAAATCCCTGCTTCATAGAGTTTTTGTTTTGTTAGGAATAAGCAAGCAGTAAAGAAGGTCCATTAGTCAAAAGTGCTGCACAAAAACCAAGGCACCATGACAGATGAAGTGTGATGATGATGCTCCTTTTAACGGTGTGGAAACTGAGGCCCAGAGTGGGCAAGTGTACCGCTTAGGAAGCAATGGAAACAGGGTGCCTTAGGGTACAGCTCATTACTCAAGGACTTTAAATTTCAGTGAGCATTTAGTGGGCACCTGCTATGTGCCAGGGTCTTCACCAGGTTCTAAGACACCTAGACACACCATTAGACCCTGGCACATATCCAGGCCAGTGGGGGAGGCAGAGAGTTAATGTGCAGAATGGCAAGAGCTGGGCTGGTGTGATGAGCTCTGATTTTGATTTGGGAGTACAGAGAAAGAGCATCTGGCCCAGTCAGGGTGGGGCAGCCAAAAGATGATACCTGAGCTGGTAGTGGGCACCATATTGAAGATAGCCAAACAAAACTGGGAGTTGTGGGAGTAGAGAGGGGGATTCTAAGAGAAATTGTGGGTCAAAGGTATAGGGTGGAGAGAGAATGTCAGTCAGCTCAGCGTGGATAGAGAGAGAGAGGCAGGAATGCACCTGGTTGTGTTTGAATGGTGGGTGTGTGTGTGTGTATTGATGGCGGTGATGAGATAGGAGGCTGGAAAGGGGGGTAGGGTTGCACCTGGTTGCATTTATTATATTTTCAGTTTTCAAATAGACTTTATTTTTAAGAACAGTTTTAGGTTCACAGTAAAATTGAGTGGAAGGTACAGAGATTTCACAGATGCCTCTTGCCCCCACATAAGCACAGTCTCTTCCACTACCAAAATCCTGCCCCCAGCCCCACAGTGGAACATTTGTTACAACTGCTGAGCCTATATTGACATATTATCACTCAAAGCCCATAGTTTACATTAGGGTTCACTCTTGGGGTTGTACATGCTCTGGATTTGATAAGTGTAATGACATGTGTTCGTCATTATAGTATCGTGTAGAATATTTGACTGCCCTTAAAATCTATGCTCTGCCTTTTCATCCCTCTCTCCCCGCTAGTCCCTAGAAATCACTAATTCTTTTACTGTCTCCATAGTTCTGCCTTTTCCAGAATGTCACACCCAGTTGGTCCTTGAATAGTGCGGAGGTTTGGGCCACTGAACCCCTGCACAGTCAAAAATCTACATATAACCTTTGACTCCTCAAAAACATAACCACTTATAATCTACTGTTGACTGGAAGCCTTACTGGTGACATAAACAATGGATTAACACACATGTTGTATGCGCTAGGTATTATATGTGGTATTCTTATAATAAAGTAAGCTAGAGAAAAGAAATTGTTATCAGGAAAATCCTAAGAAGGATAAAATACATTTACAGAACTGTACTGTATTTACGGGAAAAAAATCTGCAAACAAGTGGACCTGCACCGTTCAAACCTCTGTTGTTTAAGTTGCTGTCAAATGTAATTGGAATTATACCTTTTCGGATTGGTTTCTTTGATGTAGTAATATGCATTTAAGATTCCTTCATGTCTTTTTGTGGCTTAATATCTCCTTTCTTTCTATCACAGAATAATAATCCATTGTCTGGATGTATCATAGTTTATCTGTCCATCCACCTACTGAAGGACAACTTGCTTGCTTTCAAGTTTTGGCAATTGTGAATAAAGCTGTTATAAACATTTGTGTGCAGGTCTTTGTGTAGACATAAGTTTTTAACTCCTCTGGGTAAATAAATACCAAACAGAGCAATTGCTGGATCATATAGTATGTTTACTTTTGTAAGAATCTGCCAAACTGTCTTCCAAAGTAGTTGCACCATTTTGCATTCTCACCAGCAATGAGTGAGGGTTCCTTTTGCTCCATATACTCATCAGCATTTGCTGTTGTCAGTGTTTTAGATCTTGGCCGTGCTAATAGATATATAGTGGCATCTTGTTGTTTTACTTTGTGGTTTTCTAAT
The DNA here is from genome assembly GCF_048164855.1 of Canis lupus baileyi. Classification (NCBI taxonomy): domain Eukaryota; kingdom Metazoa; phylum Chordata; class Mammalia; order Carnivora; family Canidae; genus Canis; species Canis lupus. The sequence goes on from NC_132840.1 coordinate 19,499,679, forward strand.
GACATAGAATGTTGGGCATCTTTCCATATGCTTATTTGACATCTGTATATCTTCTTTGATGAGGTGTCTGTTAATGTCTTTGGCCAACTTTATAGTTGAGTTGTTTATTTTCTTATTGTTGAGTTTTAAAAGTTCTTTGTATATTTTGGAAATAAGTCCTTTTCCAGATGTGTCTTTTGCAAATGTTTTCTCCGAATCTGTGAATTGTTTTCTTATTCTCTTGACAGTGTCTTTTGTATGGCAGAATTTTTAAATTTTAATAAAGTTTAGCTTATCAATTCTTTCTTTCATAGATCATGCCTTTGTTGTTGGATCTTAGAAGTCTTTGCATACTTGAGGCCATCAAAGTTTTCAACTATGTTTTCTCCTAGGAGTTTTATAGTTTTGTGTTTCACATTTAGGTCTCTGATCCATTTTGGGTTAATTTTTGTGAAGGATATAAAGATAAAGTCTGTGTCTAGACTTTTTTTTTTAATGTGGATATACAGTTGTTCTAGCTGGAAGTTTTTGTTGAAAAGACTGCCTTTATTCCATTGCATGGCCTTTGCTTTTTTTCAAAGATTGATTGACTAGATTTATGTGGCTCTGTATTCTCATCTAGTCATCTTTTTGTCTATTCTTCTGCCAGTACCACACAGTCTTTATTATTGTGGTTTCATATTAAGTCTTGAACTTGAGTTGTGTCAGTTCTCTGTCTTTGCTCTTCTTCAGTGTTATGGTGGCTATTCTGGGGGTTTTGCCTCTCCATATAAACTTGAGAATCAGTTTGTTGATACCTACAAGGTAACTTTCTGGGATTTTGATAGGGATTGTGTTGACTCCATAGATCATGTTGGGAAGAACTGACATGTTGCTGATATTGAGTCTTCCTATTTATAAACATGAAGTATCACCCCATTTATTTCATTTCCCTCAACAGAGCTTTGTAATTTTTCTCATATAGATTTTGTATATATTCTGTTTTATTTATACCTAAGCATTTCATTTGGGGAGGGTGCTAAAATAAATGGCATTATGTTTTTAATTTCATATTTCTCTTGTTCATCGCAGGTATACAGGAAAGTGGTTGACTTTTGTATATTAACATTGTCTCCAGAAAACTTGGCATAATCATTTAGTATTTTAAGGAGTTTTGTTCATTCCTTCAGATTTTTTACATAGACAATCATGTTATCAGAAAACTTAATTTTATTTTTTCCTTCTCAATCAGTATACCTTTTATTTTATTTTCTTGTCTTATTGCATTAGCTAGGACTTCCAGTACAATGTTGAAAAGGAGTGGTAAGGGCAGCCTGGGTGGCTCAGCGGTTTAGTGCTGCCTTCAGCCTAGAGCCTGATCCTGGAGACCCAGGATTAAGTCCCACATCAGGCTCCTTGCATGGAGCCTGCTTCTCCCTCTGCCTCTGTCTCTGCCTCTTTCTCTCTCTCTCTGTGTCTTTCATGAATAAATAAATAAAATCTTAAAAAAAAAAAGAAAACTTAAAAAAAAAGAAAGAAAAGGAGTGGTAAGAGGGGACTTTCTTCCCTTATACCTGATATTATCAGAAAAGTTTTGAGTTTCTTATCATTAAATACAATGTTAGCTGTAGGATTTTTGTAGTTGTTATTTATCAAATCAAGTTCCTCTCCATTCCTACTGTGCTGAGAGTTTTTATTATGAATAGGTATTGGATTTTCCCAAGTGCTTTTTTAGACCTATTTATATAATCATGTGATTTTTGTTTTTTAGTTCATGTGATAGATTATATTAATTGATTTCTAAATGTTAAGCCAGACTTGCATACCTGGGATTAATTACATCTTGGTTGCATTTTAATATATTTACTTCTTTCTGTATTTTTCTCAAGAGAGTATAGCCTAGGGTTTAAGGGTTTAAGACTAGAGCCAGGCTACCTGAATTTAAATTATACTTGTATTGTTTACTAAGTATGTGAACTTGGGCACATTTTTAACTTCTTTGTGCCTCAGTTTCCACATCTATTAAATGTAAAATAGTACTGATCCCAAAGGGCAGTTGTGAAGATTAAATTATATCTGAAGAGCTCAGTACTCTACTTAGTACATGGTGAATGCCATGATGGTTTGCCATGCTTATTTCTTTCCCTTTAAATGTATGCTTAGTGTGTTTTGTTTCTATTTGTATTGCCAGTGCCTATTACAAAACAGAAAAATAGATCCTCAGTAAAAAAAAAAAAAAAGCACTATAAAAGAAGTGTACATTTTCCTTTGTGTGTGTGTGTGTGTGTGTGTGTGTGTGTGTGTAGTAAGAATTTTGTAATTGTACTTTGATTATACACCAGATATTCAGATAAATCAGCCCCCAAGAAGGGTATCAGGGGATGAATTTTCTTGGATTTCTCTGATCATAGCCCTGAAAATATTCTCCATTGCCTTATGATGACTTTTTTAAAAAGGTTTTATTTATTTATTCATTAGAGTTCCAAAGAGAGAAGCAGAGACATAGGCAGAGGGGAGAAGCAGGCTCCCTCCAGGGAGCCTGATGTGGAACTCGATCACAGGATCCCAGGATCACAACCTGAGCCAAAGGCAGACACTTAAGCACTGCCACTGAGGCATCTCATCTTATGATGACTTTAATCACTTCCTGGTAATCATCCTGGGTTGTTCACAGCAGCTGCAAACAGGCAGCCTACCAGCGAGGTGAATAGGTTTTATTATCCTTATTTTATACAAAATTATGCCAAGAGTAAAAACCATATGTAGTTGCTATGGGGTTGATACAACTTCTTCAAAGATTTAGCATCATCTGTGTTCAGCATCTAGATGGTGTAACTTCTCTATTTGACCTTGGTCCTATTACTCTTCTCTTCATTCTTATAGTATTGGAGTCAGAATACTCTACCCCAAATGTAGAAATGCATAATTCATAAGCAGATATGAATAAGGTTGGTAATAACAATAGAAAGATGGTTCTGGCATTGAGAGGGGATGCCGGGAGTAAGGGTATAGAAGCACAGTGTACCAGTGGAGCTTCTGTGCTGTCTATGTGTATTTGTACAAAATTATTAAAAGTGGTAGTGTGTATCCACTCCCACACAGAAATTGGTACGAGGGAAAATTAAGTAAAAATAAAAATTATGTAAAAATATGTTTTTTTTTATTTTATTTATTTTTAAAGGATTTTATTTATTTATTTGACAGAGAGAGAGAGAGAAAGAGAGAGAGAGAGAGCACAAGTGGCGAGTGGCAGACAGAGGGAGAGGGAGAAGCAGACTCCTTGCAGAGCAGGGAGCTTGATGCAGGGCTCGATCCCAGAACCCTGGGATCATGACCTGAGCCAAAGGCAGACACTTAACTGATGTAACCACCCATACACCCTGAAATAAATGCTTTAGATAAGGAGTCTATACTGGCTGTTACAAACAATAGGAAAACCACATGTATGAACACAAACTCCCCTATGAGAATTTTCCTTAAAAAAAGAATCCCAAATTAAGAAAATACCATGTGCACAGGAGCTTACCACAGGCTAGGTACTGTGTGAGGCACTGGGACACAGCCGTGAATAAGATGAACTTGAGGACTCATGAAAATGTCATGGCAAAGTGGGAAAATCTGAACATTAGGGCAAGGTTTCTTCACAGCAGCACTGTTGTCATTTGGACCAGATGATTATGCATGACAAGCCCTCTCCTGTACATAGTAGGATGTCTAGAAGCATCCCTGGCCTTGACCCACCAACACCTGTGACAACCAAAAATGTCTCCAGACATTGTAAAGTGTCCCCTGGTGGGGGATACAGTCATTCCACATTGAGACCTTTGCTTTGAGAAAACAATTAAGAAGTGATGGGACATCCATCTAATAGAAGACTAAAACTGTAATGGGGAGACTTATACAGCAGCATTGGTAAAATGATGTCAATTTTTAAAAGCAGAAAGCATGACTTCATTTACTCTATAGATTGCAACCAGCTTGGCTGAGGTTCTAGGTTCAGAAGAAGCTGTTGAGAAAAAGAGAGAAAAATGGTGGCCCAGAGACCATGGCATCCAGAGAATGTTAATGAACTGAGTATGCTGGTTCGTCTAGGATTAAGAACCCAGAGATAAACATGGGTCAGGCAGATACAAGTAAAACAGTCAACTGTGGGAGAATGGAAATTGGGTGTCAAAAGTGAGTTAAGCCAGGGCAGATAAACATGGCTGTATCAAGGATGATGTGTAAAATATTTCACAACAAAATATGGCAGAGAAGCCACCAATTGTAATAGCCATGTGCTGAAACCACTCAGGATTGGGCACTTGCCAGGGTGTGAGGGAAATCCCCCTGGTAAGGGAACCCTTTTTGACCAGAGTCAGTCAGTCCAGCCATGGTCCAACAGGGGCACTGGGATTAATCTTAGATCAGGACCTGGTAAAACAGAAACAGTCAGAGGCCAGGGTGACGTGGAGGAAATAAGACCTAGGGTCCGGGAGAAAATTTGCTAGAGGGTCAAGTTATGTTGAATCCCATTCACTGCATACCTGAAACCAAAGACACTGGAGCAGCTTTAGACATAAATTATGTATATACATGAACAAAGACAGAAAGTGAGCACAGAAAAATGAAAACAGTTTGATTTGTAGGGCTTTCAGCATTGTGGGTGATTTTCCCCCCTTCATTTAGAGATCTGTTGGTACTGCTACAATTTTGTTCCAGCAGTAAAAGTAAAATATATGTGGATGTTAACAAAGATGAGAAGAACCTTTGGAAAGGATGTAACTGGTTAGAATTTCATATTCATTAGGTTTTAAAAAAATCTATTGAGTTCATTGAAGAAGTCATAAAGACAAACCAAATATCCACCACCTTCTTTCCCTCCCAGGAACGTGGCAGTGGCCCCTTCAAAGTGGGCCTGGTTTCTGTGAAAGAAGGGGTCCCTGAGTATGTGATGATTGCTCAGGGGCTACTGTGATGTTCCCTGTCAGAGGACTACAGCTGTCCATTTCCTCTGCCTCCTCTCATCCTGTTCCAGCATCAGCTCATTGTTCATGCTGACCTAGAGAGGTTGGCATCAAGCTCTCTCCTCCCCATGTTGTGCGGAGAGATAGTCCTGAGGACACACACATCATCCATCGCAACAGATTAGCTCTGATCACAGCCTAATTACGTGAAGTGCAGCCAAACCCCTTATTTATGCTTTTCTGGGGACAGGCAGGAACAGATAGGAATGGGAAATTGAGGGACATTAAAAAACAGACTAAAATATTGCTTGTCGTGTTTTAATATGAGCACTATTAATGATGCATTATTGCAAGCACTGAGTAAAGAGGTAGTTGCCAGCTCATTCATGCCAGGCAGACAGCAGACCTTTCTTCCCAAGAGGGGGGTTAGTGCAGGTACCTCCCTGGTGAAAGCCCAGCTATCAGCAGTAGCACCTTGTAGAGGTCCAGCCTGTTGGGTTGCTGCAGGGCAAGTGTGCAACTCCAAAAGGGATGCTAAATGCGTATCAGAAGCTCTGTGCCTTCAGGCTACTTCCTAGCAAATATATGGGCACATCTGCCTTTTATTCTATTAGAAATGAATGCAAATTGTAGAAACCTGGCTTATTATTAATAGAGAACACAAAGTGTTGGGGAAAACCTCAATTAGGGAATAATCAGCTAGCACTCAGATATTCTCACACACACAGATGTGTATCCCATCAGAATATCTAATGGAAACAATTTAGGAAAAAGCTAATGTATGCCCTTCAATTAGGGGACTCATTAAATCTACACTGTCTGATACAGCAGCTACTAGCCACATGTGACTAGTTATGTTTAAATTTTAATTAATCAAATTAAAGAAAATTAAAAATTTACAATTCAGCCCCTCAGTCCCGTGAGGCCCATTTCAAGTGTTCAATAGGCTCCCGTGGCTAGTGGCCACCAGACCATGCAGTGCAGATATAGGACGTCTCTGTCATCACAGGGAGATCTGTTGGGCAGCACCGGGTCAAATAAATGATGGTGTCCCCATATAATGGACTTCTCTGCCTGTTCTCAGAAGAACAAGGTAGGCACAGATATTCTGTTGCAAAAAGGTCTCCTTTGTGTGCTGCATGTAAGTTACAAAACTTTATATTAATTTTACTTAAAAACAAATGCAATATGTACACATGCACACACGCACACACACATTTTGTATCGGTGCAAGAAAAATTGGGAAGGATGTTCACCAGATCGTTAGCAGTAGTTGTCTTCAGAAGGAGGGAGATGTTTACATTCAATTTTGTCTGCTTATGTATGGTCTGAATACATTTCAGTGAGAATGTATTACTTTTGTATTTAAAGAGAGATTAACTTGATGAGAACTGATGAAGACAGCTGAGAAACAATTGAGTGCGTTTTCTTCCTTTGGGTCTCTCAGTCGGGAAAGCCTAGCTAGTGAGGCCACCTGAGTGACCAGACTGCCAGATGGCTTGTTAGGATGGGCCATCGCGGGAGGAAAAGAGCAAATGTGTCACTGCTGCTCTCAAGACACACCCACGGCCGTGCCCTCCTTGTCTTGAGTGTTGTGTTCTGGTATGGAGACAAAAGCACTTTATAATCAATAGTAAAGGACCTCTTACTATTAATCTTTATGAGAGTCAATAGAAGCCTCTGCTATGGGATAAAGCAGAAAAACACTGAGCTTAAATGTCAGGTAAGTCTCAGGAGGCACACACAGCCACAGGGCCAAGTCAGCAGGAGGGAGGAGATGCTCTTCTGCCATGGAGGAGGGGAACACCAGGCTGGTGTGAAGAAATTAAAATTGTGGGTATGTGGGTGACTGAGATGCCCCCCTTCTCCATCTTATCCTAGGGGACCTACCTCTCTGTTGGATTATGTACTAGGAGAATAAAGCATGGTCGTGGAGAAGAAATACTTTCTTTCTTAGTTTCCCTTCAGAAATTCATCTCTGCCCTCCGGTTTCACAGGCCTATTCTGGGTATATGTCACTTGAACTCTTAGTACAGTTCCAGATCTCCTTGTGCTGCTAGAGCTGTAGGTTACTGGGCAGTGTTCCTTGACCTTTGAAATTCAGTCTCATTTTGGGGAAAATAGGATATTACTAGCCCCTACCTCATAGGGTGGTTGCTCAAAGTCAAAAGTAGAAGAAGTGTGAGTGCCTTAGGCTGGGCACAAGGTAAGTGCTACATAGATGTCAGCTTCCACTGAAATCAGTGTTATTGCTCGTCAAGTGACACTGCAAAGCAATTTGCCATTACCTGTTCTTGTGGATGTGTCTCTCTTCCCCAGATGGAAGTGTTGTTGGAGGGCAAGAGTATCCTGCTCACGTTCTTCTTCTTATTTATTTATTTTTTATCTGCCTGGTCTAGGACAGTGACCTATACCAGCAAACTGGTAAACTTAGGCTGAATGCCTGGTGTCTGAGAGTGAGAGCTGAGTGACGCCCAATGGAAGCTGTCAACCAGTGGGGCCAGTGCAGTCCTGGGGTTCTGTCAATGCAGTAGGTGGGTAAGAGGAATCAGCCATGATGTTGAAACATAACTTTCTGAGGGAGAAGGCTAGAAGTTTTTCCATCTTGATGGCAGGGAGAAGGGATTCAGATTTTTTCCTGCGTGTTTCCTTAAAACATCCTCACTTTCTATGGGAGTTTTTTTTTTTTCCTTTCCAATTTTTTTCAAAGAGAAGAAAGTCTTATTTATCTCTGACTATCAACTGTACTTATAATTGCACCTAGCTTATTTGGTCTGGGAAAAGGAGGCTTTATTTTTGCCAAGTGACAGATTTTTAAATGAAACAACATTTAACATTACTCACATTTTTTGATAATGTAGGGTATAAAACCTAGGCTAAAGTGTTTTATACACATATATGTATGCATGTATATGTGTAAGTATATATTATATATTATATATGTTATATGTGCATACAAAGTTGATCATTATTTGCTAATTCTATATTTGTGAATTTGCCTCTTCACTAACCTGTATTTGTAACCTGCAATTCAATACTCACAATTCTTTTGTGGTCATTTGCACAGCATAATGAACAATTTGAGTTGTGTGACATGCATGTTCCAAGCTGAGGACCTAGAGGGTGGCATTCTGCTTTTCTGTTTTAGTTTTTATAGTGCAAACAAGTGTTTGCTGATATTCAGTGCCATCCCCCCCCACACACACACATTTTTGTGCTTTGTGTTGGCAATTCGCTGTTTAAAATGGCCACAAGTGTAACATGGAAATGCTGTCTGGTGTCCCTCAGCACAGAAGGCTGTGCTTTGGAGAAAGTATGTGTTAGATGAGCTATACTCAGGCATGAGTTGTGATGTTGTTGGCTCTGAGTTCAATGTTAATGAATCAACAATACATATCAAATAAGTTGTCTTTAAACAGAAACACATTACAAAAAAAGTTATATATTGATTGAATGGCAGAAATGTTGAGACCAGAGGCTCTCAGGAACCTAACCCCGTGTTTCCACCAAGAGCAGTGGTTTTCTATTTGCTAATTCATTGTTCACAATAACTTTATAGAACATAAATACCATAAATTAGAACCAATTGTGTGTATAGATCTCCTTACATCCTCCCAGAGCTGTATGACAGGCAGTAGAGTATGCTGCGTGAGCTCCAAAGGACCCTGGGCTGCAGTCACCACATCCCTCTCTGCCAATAGCCATCATGCTCCTTGTTGTGCCAAGGCCCATAGCCGCTAGGGAACCCGCTCAGGGAAGGTGGGGTGTGTTTGTCCTTAGGTGTTTTTCTGTCTTTCCAAACTCTTGCAATCAGCCAAAATACTTAGCAGAATAGATGGTTTATCATTTGTTGTACCAATAATGCCACAGACAAAACCTTTTCGCGTACATCACATAAGATAGCCACTTCAGTAAGGCAGCCAGTCTCCCTTTGAAGACAATGTCTCTGGATCACCGCACAGCAAGGCCATAACCAGCCCTTCCTCTCAAATGGATGGATGACCACACACTGTGTTTATTGCTTCTGTAAAGAGAACTAAACTTGCAGACTTGGTGGGAGCCTTGAGCTGACCTCCCACTGTCTGTGAGGTAGGCAGTGGGCTGTGAGGGATAACACAGGCATCGAAGCTTGACTCACATGCACTGGAGTCTGGGCTCCATCACATAGCAACAGCAACAATAACAAAAGCTCATTTTATTCTTGTTTTATTATTTACTATAACCCAGGCACTGTGACAAATGAGGCATGTGGGTTAACTTCAATCATCTGTTGTGCATATCACGACAATATGAGGATGGTCCTGTTGTCTCTCCCATTTTACTGATGAGAAAACTAAAGCTTGGTGAGGAGAAACTGTGTGCCTGGGATCACACAGATGGAAACTGGTAAAGCCAGGATTGAAGTTAGGTTGTTTAACTCCAGAGCTGCCTGCCTTCCGACCAATGATGCTATTCCACAGCCTTGAGAATCAGGGTCTTTGTCGAGATGCCTAATGATTCCCACAGAGAACCCATGAAAAATGCACTGTGCAGGTCCTGTCACTGAGTTAAATTCATTAACCAGTCCTGGTACTCTTGCTCCTGCTCCGTGGCCAATTCTGAGCATTCTGGGGTTTCTCTCAAAATGACAAAGGATTCAGCTATTTATTCCGGGAAGGGACTGGTCTGACTCGTATCTTTAGAAGTAATTTTATAGCAACTTATTCATGTTGTCTCGCCTACTAGCAGAGAAACGAAAGAGTCAGATGTTGAATTTAGGAGGTCAGCCTTCCATCACTGCTTTAGCTGGGTACCCCACAGAGCAGAGGGCTTCTATGTTCATATTGTATTAGGGAAGGTAATTCCAGAGAGCAAGGGTGGAGGAGTAGGGTGGTGAAGCAGAGAAGAGGGGGAGTCATGTGAGGATGTGCTATTGAGCTGGACACCTGCAAGTACAACTGATCGGTTTGCAAGACCCTGTCCCTAAGAAGCCTGCCTCCTGGGGTTGTAGGGTGAGGAGAAGGAGGAAAACTGCATCCACTCTCCTCTTGGCCATTGGCTAAGTGTTTGTTCAAGGAGCTTTCCTTCTGTTGTATCTTTCGGTTGTGTGTACATGGATGAGGCCCTTCTACAGAGTCAAGAAGGAAGCCCTAGGGCAGGAGGTGAGAGGCTCAGAGGCCAGGCAGGAACTGGGTTTGTTTATCCTGCTCCTTCCTGAAGCTGGCGAGAGCCACTCAGAGCTGAGACGAGGTGAGGGCAGGAGGCTCTGCAGCAGTGCAAACGCAGTGTCTGAGATAGTCATGAAATTACAGTCACCCTTGCACCCCCATCTGTGTCCCCACAGCTCATTCCTGCTTACTGCATCCCTGGGCTTTCTGTACCTCTGCCCTGCCACGGCAGGCATTCACGACTGTGTGGTTAGGGAGCCTTTTCAATCTTTTTATGCTCTACTTTCAAAGCTGTCTCGAAATGAGATAAGTTAAAGCCTAATACAGTTTTTCAGAAACACCTGTATTTGTCTGGCTGACCTAATATTAACACAGGTTCTCGTCTCTACTTGAATGTTACTCCATCTATTGCTACATCATTACGAGGGCTGCGCTCTGAGTCTTTAGAGCTCATCTGTGCACCCGATGCCATGAATACCAAATAGATGTTGTAGGATGGCTCACGCCCCGCAGGGAAGACAGCACTAGGCTACCTAGTGAGTTTATGAAGACTCGCTAGAGGCAGCATACAAACCATGGGCTTGTGGCTTCCAGTTCAAGTGCTCTGCTGAATCCTGGCACCTACGATTTTGGTTGTCCCCCTGTGTCTCATGAGCCCTGATCACAAGATGAGTGGTGCTGTCTAGGCTGCAAGAGCCGAGTTGACAAGAACTGCCAACCCTAGAGAGGTGTCAGACCCACAGATAATTCAAGGGTGTCTGGGTCACATTGCCAAGTCTATTATCGGTTCTAGGGACTTGATTTCATTCCACAAGGGACAGAAGAAGTTGACAGTGAAACATTCAAAGTCTATACCAGCACAGGGGAGATGGTCTTAATCTAAAGCTACAACTCAGGGTAGCTGTTTGGGCAGTGTTTTCGCCTTTTGCGGGAGCCTGGACTTCAGTATCACCTAGAATGGTATGAAAAATAAAGAGATTTTGGGGGCTTGTCTCTGACCTACAGGTTCAGAATTCCTTGGGGGTGGGGCCCAGGCATCTGTATTTTAACAAGCTTCCCAAGTGATTCTGGGGCACACTAAAGTTTGGAAACTACTGCCTAGGTGTCATCAGGAAATTTGGCCTTGTGGAGTATTCTAAGCTGTATCATGGTCCAGCAGAGCGTCTTCGAGAGAACAGGGAAAGCCAAAGAGTGGCTGTGACAAAGAGGGTATGAGCCCTTGCTTTGGTGGTAGATATATACCTCTTTGAACCTTCAGCAAATTCCAGAATTTCTGTGAATACAAGTTTCCCCCTGTGGAAAGTAGAGATGATAGCAGTGCCTGTTCTAATCCTAGGGGTTGGAGGATTAAATGATTTGGTGCCCATGGCAGGCTCAGCAAGGTGGCATCCTTCTGTGTTTGTTACTGCTCTCATTATCATCTGCATCAAAGGGGCTGCATCAGCTATATCCACAGGCCATGGAGGGCCTCAAATAAGAGAAGCCCAGGCCTCGCTTTTAGGATGTCCTGAGGCTCAGGCTTGAATAAAGCCTCCCAAGGGCAAGTCAGGAAACCCACTGCAGACCATTGATCCGTCACTTCTCAGCAATGCCACTGCACTCTGGTAGCCTCTGGGGCATAGTCAGACATGGAGACAGTGTGTTGGATAAAACCAAGCCTCAGATGCAAGGACTGCGTTCTCAGATACCTGGTATAGGGCAAATGGGCCCTGCTCTCCCTCTCAAGCCCAATAGATCATATTGCCCCATCAAGCACCTGAGAAAGGTACACAGGTAAGATATATCTTATCCATGACCATATTAATAAAGTCTACAGAGAAAATAGTGGGTCTTTTAGGACCTACCCATTGAGCCTTTTATTTTAAGTGACACATTCTAGTACTAGCGTAATTGTAATTCTGATAACATTACTTGTAATACTGTCTCCAGTCCTCAGAATTAATTTGACTGGAAAAATTCCAGAAGGACTTAAATGTTTCTCATTAAAAGCATTATAGATAACTTATTAGACATTGTAACTAATTGTAATATCACCCAATGTAAAGCCACCCAATTAAGATGCTGTTTCTCTGCTTGTGATTAGTTGGCAAACCTTTTCCATACGAGTATGCCCTCAGAATCTAGATCAATTAAGCATATATAATTGGGCTGAACCATTTGCTCCCCCAGCATCACTCTCTCTGGTGAGATATGTCCCAGCTGGGTTGGTAGGCTTGCGAAGACAAATGTCCTGAACTCTAGTTAGGGAGGTGACAAATGGATCTCTATAAGCAGCTTAAGTGCTAAATATTTCTTCCGGCCCCTTTGGCAAAGATGTATTCTGTTTTCTCAGTATGGAGAATGTCTTGCAATTTGTGTTTTCCCTTTAAAAAAGTAAAGAGAAGCCATTATGGGCTCTTCCTTCTTGACCTACCTTAACGAACAAATACACGAACACAAAGCAGCCCCTGTTAGATTGTTGCTGCTGGTCTAGGGACTTGAGGCTCTGCCTGGGTTTCTTGAGTCACTGAGTACTACAGGGCTTCTGGCTGGACTGCCCCCTCCTTGTGCCTGGGAATTAATTGGGGGAGGTTTAATAAAGGAAAGGAGGGATTTTGCAGTTGCCACCAAAGCATTTGACCTCATGCTGAATTGCAAATGCTCCCCTAATCAAGAATATTTGAACATCATCCAGAGAGATCAGGAAATAACCAGGAGGTTTTATAGGAGAGTTAGAACAATGGCTGCTGTGGCCTGTTAATAAAAAGAAACAGCTTAGAGCTATTCTTTCCTCTTCCCTGTACTTTCCCCCAGTGGATTGTCCTTCAGGCACCTATGACTGTGAAATGAGAAAAAAAAATTCACTTGAAACAAAATCAGAAATAACAGTGACCCTGGAATCAATGAAAAGTTCACATCTACAAGGAAGCATGAGCTTATAGGTCATGTAACTGTCTACTGCCCAGGTTTGCTGTACCTGGATGCAGCAGGGCAGATGTACATAGGACCAGGGATAGAAGGACAGGTGGGGCTGGGGGATGAGCTTCCCACAGTGTCTCAGAACGGGCCAGATGTTTGCAGGGTTCGGACTCTATAGACTACATAGACTGACGCGTAATTTGGGGTAGTCGGGTATGAAACTTAAAGACACATCCATGGATTTCCCTTTAATAAATCATCTCCTCTAGTAGTCATATTTCATCAACGAGCAATTCAGTAAAAGTTGGAATTGAGCATAATGTTGCATATCATTTTGGAACATCTGGTCCTAATATGTAGTAACAGCTGTTTAGTACCTGAGATATAAACAAAACATTTTTCCTATGGCTGTTACTGTTTATCCTCTTGGAGGCGCAGGATCATTGAGGTAAGTCTGCTTCCCCGTAACTGCCATCACGGATAATAGTAATAGAAACAATATCAATACCGCAGATGATCATCATGTATTGTTCTACTAGGTGCCAGACACTGTGCTAAGCATGTTTCATATGTGATCTCATTAAATCTTCACATCTGCCTTTTGGAAGCATTTAAGTGAAGAAAAAGAAGAAAGTCATAAAGCCAGAGATTGGCTCTGCTGAAAGTTGAACCCAAGTTTGTTTGATGCCACAGCTAATATGCTTTTTGCCATTACAATAAATTGCTTCTAAATAACATAACTGAAAATAGAACATGACTGTATAAGTAATAAATGCTGAAGACAACAGAAGGGACTCCAGAAGGATTTTTAGATGGTTTTGTTTTGGAAGAGAAGACTGATTTTTGATACTGTATTGTATCGTGTACAGTGTCACCAGGTGGCGGTATTGTACCTTGGTCACATGAGCCAATCAACTGCCCTGTTCTTTTCCTACTATTCAAGATGGTAACATCCTGAGCAAAGTCACATGCCTTTACAAATCTTCAATCAAAATTTTTAAAATGATATTTTAAAGAAAATAATTATACCTATATACCCAATATCAATACAGATAAATCTCTAAAGCAAACTTATAAAAATAGTCTTAATATATACATAGTTGTGTTTTCTTATCACTAACCCTTATCTGTTACTAATATAGCATGGTCTACCCATAATCTTCTACTCAGATTTTGATAAAAATGCTAATCTTCAAGAACTCAAGTGAAATCTTAGCTTAATACCCACGCTTCTCCAGAACTCAATTTCTCAGATCCATATTTGAGTTTCTGAAGATTTTAGTTGTTTACCTTCTGGGCGTTCTTAGGGCTTCTTTTCCATTCATGACCTTTTGCTTTATATGAGAGGAGGTACACCAGGGGGCAGACATGACCAAGAGTAAGAGAATGAGAAAGTTAACATACCCTTTGCTATGAGCATCCTTTACACTGTGCCTCAGTGAAGGAGGAGGAATTTCTTCAGATAACAATCACCCATTCTGGAAAGAATGGCTTTATTTCCAGGATGCTTCCAGGGGCCATTCCTATTTTCTCTAGGGCACACTGTTCCTTGCTTTTCAGTGCTTAAGTTAAGAACTAAGACTTTAGTGGGGAGATTTGTGTTCCAATTGTAATTTTGTAACTTTCCAGTTGTGTGAGTTTGGGGAAAATTACTTAACCTCCAATGCCTTATTTTTCTTATCTGCAAAGTCAGACAAATAACAATAACTACCCCATGGGGCTATTGTAAAGATCAACCGAAATTACGTGCAAGCTATGCTCATTATTAACCCTCAGTAAATGATAGCTGCTGTTATTACGCAGCTGACTCATATACCTATTTCTTTTTTTTTTTTTAAGATTTTTTACTTATTCATTTATGACAGACATAGAGAGAGAGAGAGAGAGAGAGAGAGAGAGAGAGACAGGCAGAGAGAGAAACAGGCTCCATGCCAGGAGCCCGACGTGGGACTCGATCCTGGGACTCCATCCTGGGACTCCAGGATAGCACCCTGGTCCAAAGGCAGGTGCCAAACCGCTGAGCCACCCAGGGATCCCCTACACCTATTTCTCTATTCTGATTCTTCTCCTAAATTCCCACCATTTTAGATTCAGTACATGCGTATGCTCTGACCACCCCTAAATCAGTTCTGACCTCCTCACCACCCTATTTCCACCAATGATATTAATGTTCTTGAAATCACTCAAGAGTCAAAATGCCCATCATCCTTCTTGACTAGTTCATTCTTCTGCTTGTCCCCAATCCTTTTTGTCCCATATTGTTCCACCCACTTTCCTTCTCACACCTCTGGGTAATCAGACACTGACACCCATCATTTCCTCTTTTATGTACCTTGGGGGATGGGAAGGTTCTTACAAGCCTTGGTTCCATTCTCTTTGAAATAGTCCTTCTATTGAATTACCCAGCCTCACTGATTCACTGATTTACATAGAATTCCTTGTGAGGTTCTTGGTAGGTGGGGATATCATGTTTCATTCAAGAAAGGAAGCATATGTTTTACTTCTTGTGTCCTTCCTCAGTGCCCAGTAAAGCCCTGTCTCCAAGTAGGAATTTGATGGATGTATGTGGTTGATTAATTTATCCTTGCCATTGTTTCTACTCGCATTCATTTGTCCCTTTGTTCAGGAAGCCACTCACTGGGCTTCCTGCTCTTTAGTAATATAAAGTTCTCTCTAGGATCTCACCAGCAGGAAAGAAAAGAATCTCTAAGGAAAGAGCCTCGGGGATTAAAATTTTTGGTGCAACAACCATTTACTGAGCACTGACTATAATCCAGGCACTTCACGGGCTCTGGGTTTTCAGTGCTGAACAAGATAGTCCTGGTTGAACACACAATCTTGTAGAGAAAATGGCATTGGATAAATAATTCTGGGAATCATGAAGGTTACAAAAGAGAGAATGCAGTAGCACAGGGAAGAGGTTTTTATCCTGTCTGGGTTGGGAAATGCCTTCTTGAGGAAACCATATTTAACCTGAAGTTGAAAAATGAGTATAATAGAGCTGAGTGGTGTGTGTCAGGGGCAAGAGGAAGAGTATTCACTTTAGAATGGATTGAGGGAGGTTTCCCAGAGAAGATGCCACTGGCATAGGTTGTTCACATATGCAAAGAAGCTTAGTCATCCATGTGGGAGCATTAGCAGTTCCCAAATCCTCTGAAACTGAGAGACCTTTGAAGCTCTGTCCGTGTCTGGCAGTGTTCTCTTCCATGCATCTTTAGTATTTGAGGTGGTTTAGTGTGGTAATGGAGTCTACAGACTGCAAGTTGTCTTTCTCCTTCAAATTGGCAAAAGGTATACTCCAGGGCTCAAGCAGGGAGAACAGAGCTAATTATGTAGGTTCTCGTACTTTTGAAGGTGCAGCCCTAAAATCTTTATGATTAGAATTGCAAGCAGGCTTTCACTTGTAATGGGAGAAGAATTAGCAGGAAATCCCACCCCAGTTCAATAAACTTTGAACCTTTATGGTGGCATTGAGACCATCTTGTATCCGTTTAGGGAAGTTACCAGCTTGATGGGCAGGATTGACAGATTAAATTTCACTCTTCTAAGTTGTCTTTATAAAGATTTATTTATTTATTTATTTATTTATTTATTTATTTATTTATTTATTGTTTTTGTTTTTGTTTTTAGATCTCTTTATTTTTTTAAAGTTCTCCTTCTTCTTCTTATTTTTAAGTAGGCTCCATACTCAGCGTGGAGCCCAACATGGGGCTTGAACTCACAACCCTGAGATCAAAACCTGAGCTGAGACCAGGAGTTGGTTGCTTAAACAACTGAGCCACCCAGGCACCCTGGAAGATTTCTTTCTTTAAATCAGACTAGAAATTCCACTATAACTAACATTGTAATTGGATTACTTGGTTTTCCTCTCTGATTTAAGGTATTAGAAATGAACAGGAGGTATCTGTAAATGAAGGGACATGAAAAGTGTTAGCCATTTTCCAGATAGTCAGAGGAATTTCCTCCTATCTCTGTCTACTATATCAGAGTTGAAATCCTCAGTTAACTGCAGCAGGGCCAAGTACCTGGACCTTAAAGTATGTTGATTCTTGTATTCCTAATTCTGCTTCAGAGAAGTCCTTGGATCAGACACATAAAACTGGAGGGGAGCTCTCATCAGGGATTACATAGATAGTGGATATTTAAATTTGCAAAACATTATCAAGAAATATGAGACATGTCAGCCATCTCCTGTGCTAACATTTTTTCAAAGTGAATTATTTTGTGGATGTTCGAAGTGGGGGAATACTGGAAAGAAAAAAAAAAGACAGGAGGAACCGAATTATTTATAATTACGATATGTGTGTGTTGGCGGGACGGGGGCTGCCTTCTGAGACACAAATGGATGACAAAGAATAAGTTATCTCTTTATAGATAGAACATGGCAATAATTGCATAGTTTCTGGCTTCAAAAAGTCATAATCTATTAATTTGATGGATATCCGAAAGCCATAATCTGTCAATCAGGTGTCAGAAGAAAGAGTGTCTCAGAGCTTTGAAGCATGACATTTAGAATACTGCTGGATACCTTTATTTTTATTCTGATAGCAATAGGGAGAGAGAATTCAAACGTTCTCAGCATAGTTAGGGAATGAATACCATTTTAGCCATCTTAACAATTTTGCAACTTAAAAGTGGTATTGGATCAGTATGCTGTATTGAAAAAGTGTGAAAGTCACACTGCAGTGAATTAGAGGCAGATAATTTTGTCCTGAGACTTTGTTGACATACCCATCATGGCATTGCTTTTTTTGGTTTAAATGTGAACAGAACTTGAGATTTCATTTTTTCGTCAATTCTTGTGACTCATTTATTATTTCTATAAACTGAGTGGGTATGTCCTTGAAACTTAGTAATGGTCACTGAGGAACATGCTCTAGTCTATCAATGGAATGTCAGATTGATGGAAGGAATAAATGGGAGATGTCACACACATAAAAAAATAAGAGTTTTTCCAGAACCCAGTAACCTCACTGGTACTAGCAAATAAAGACTTCCACCTCCTTTGATAGGAAAAGAATTTAATGCTATAGCCCCTTGATGTTAGAGCATATATTTCAAAACTGAATGGAGTTGCATTTGTCTCATTACAATTCCTTTAGTTTAAGATGCTCTTCTAGGTACCTCAGAAATTGTATGCAAAAATATCTCTGGTGCAGAGGTCACCAAACCCATTGGGCTTGCTTTCTTGCTCACGGCAAGAGTGGCCAAGGAGCATTCTGTGTTCCCTTCCTGCCTTTCCTCCAGAGGTCCAGCTAAAGTTCAAGTTGAAGAGGGAATTATTCTGCATATCCAGTTTAGCCTTTGTGGCCTCTGTCTTTAACACAAACACTTTATTTAAAAAGCAGAGAGTAGGAAGGGCATCGGGGTTCAGAAGCCAAGATAAAGGGGTATTGCTCTTCCTGCAGAACTGTTCTGAACCTCCACCATGTCTTCGGGAGATCAGAGCAGCTATAAGAAAGCAGACTGGCTCTTCTCAGAATGGCTCTTCTCTCCCTCCCCACAACCGCTTCCCTGGGGGTTTGCCCAAACACACTCACTACTGTATTGTTTGAAGGACAGGGAAGGAGGGAGGGAGGTGGGATTTATTAATACCCAGTCTGTGCCCCATAGCATGCTAGGTGCTTTGTATGTGAAAATTTATTTTATTTTCACAGTGATCTCATCCATGTTCACAATTTTAATTTTATCTACCTGACCACTAATGACTCACATATTTCGTCATCTCTGAACTCCAGGGCTGTATACACAACAGCCCAGTTGAATATGTGTCTCAAAGGCACATCCAACTCAACATTTCCCAACCCAACAGATTGTTCTTCCTCCCAAACCTCACTGCTTCCTACTGATCCTTACCTTAATCGTTGGCACTGCCATCCATCCAGTTTTATGCCTCCCTTATTTTCAGGTTTAAATCCTGCCTCCTCACTATCTTGGGAATCCATTTACGTCTCTCCGTCTCCGATGCCAGCACTACAGTCTGAGCTACCACGGTTCTGTCTTGAATACCAGTGGGGCGTCCCAGCTGGTTTCCCCTCAGCTACTCTTACCTTCCTCCAATCTGCATTTTCTCTCCAGCCAGAGTGATCTTTTGCCTTGATAGGATGTATCCAGCCATGTTACTCCTTTGCTTAAAATCTATCAATGGTTGCCCATTCCTGTGAGTATTAATTAAAAAAAACACCCAAACCCGTAACATGAGCTTCAAGACCTTGCATGGAGTGCACTTACCAAAACCAACTGGTCTAATCTCTTCTCACACAACTCCGCACTTTGAACTCCAGCCATACCAGTCTTTGTTCAGCTGCTGAGACCATCACACACCATGACCTTTGCACATGTGACTTTCTCTACCAAGAATCTATCTTATTCTACCCTTGAGCCTAACATAGACCCACTCATCCTTCTGTTCTCAGCTCTATTGTCAGTCTAGTTGAGACACCTCTACTATTCTCCCCTCTAATGCCATTTGCCTTTCTCCATTGTCCATCACTTCCATTTATGCATGTTGAAAATATGATTAGTATTTATCTCCTCTGACTCAAAGCTACACAAGGACTTTTTTCTTTTAAGATTTTATTTATTCATGAGAGAGAGAGAGAGAGAGAGAGAAGCAGAGACACAGGCAGAAAGAGAAGCAGGCCCCATGCAGGGAGCCTGATGCAGGACTCCATCCCGGGACTCCAGGACCATGCCCCGGGCCGGAGGCAGGCACTAAACTGCTGAGCCACCCAGGGATCCCCTACACAAGGACTTAAAAAAAATTCATCACTGAAGCCCCACTATTGAGTATAGTACTTGGCACCTTGTAAGTAGTTCATAAATAATGACTGAATTAATGAATGAATGGATTAGATAGACTTAGACCCTTTTAACAGATTAGGAAATCAAGCTCATTCTCAGTAAGACCTTAGAAGTATCAGAGGCAGGATTCTGACCCAGGCCTTAAAACCTAAGGCACTGTAATATCCATAGTAGTACTGACAGATTTTTTTTTTTTTAAGGATCCTCTGATCACACTATAGTAACATACTGCTTTTAGTGTGACAGGCTACTTTTTTTTTTTTCCACACACACATGATATTCTGAAGGTAGGAACTAGACACTCTAGATGGAACAAGGCATTTTATCCTCTTTTTCACTGTTGTGATGTTTTCAGGGTGTCCTGATTGAGCCTTTCTGAAGTGTCCAATTGAACTAACCTACGTGAACTTGGCTGCTGACCTTGAAGGTTTCATGAGTTTGCCATCTCAGAATGATTGATGTCTGCTTGGTCCCTGTTGGAAGACTGGCTGCAAATATGATCTAGGAAATCTATAGTCACAAATCTAGCATAATTTTAACAAGTCGTGATCAGAATAGTAAGAAGCAGTGCATGGAAGTCTTGCATGAAAATTACTCATTTTCTGTCATCTTTGCCCTTTAAATTGGCTTCCCCAAGTCCCTGTGTGAGGCATCCACACCAGAAACCTCTGAATGTTGTGACCAAACATTCTTGTATTGCATAGGTGGTGCATGGATGGATGGATAGATAGATGGGTGCATGTTCTGGAATATATTTTTGTCTCAATATAATTCACAGATCTAGAACCAAAAAGAAAATGGGATAGAGCTAAAGATTATCATTATTAATGCTGGCTTAAAATGCAGTGCATGGTATGTAGAAAATATTTGTCTTTGAGAGCTCAATTTTTCACTTATACGATTGTATCAGCTATAGTACTTTTTGTAAGATGTGAGAATTTCCTGTTTACTTATCTGCTTTCAATTTAAAATGTTCACTCCCTAAGGGCAAGGACTTTGTTAAATTTACCCTCTTATTCTTCAAGACTTCCATAATCTTGGCTGGTTTTAGGTACTCAAAACTTTTCTTGAATGAAACATGTCCTTCTCATAATGACAATGATGCATACTGCAAGCATGAGTGACTTATCAGGAGGATGAATTTTGTTTTACTGAGAAATATTTGAATTTCTTGGTGAGGTCAAGGGTACATGCTCACTCCTGTGCAATAGGCAGCCTGGTTTGCCCTTGGGAGTGCAACCTCAAGGAAATAGCAATGTATGTAGTCCTCTTCTTAAAGATCCTGGCCACTCTGAGGAATCCATCTCTTAGGCAAGGAGAGCCTATTATTAACAACTAATGTTTACTAAACAAAACAATTTCTTCATCATCCCTGCCTGACTTAGCCTGAACTCACCCCAGAAAGCAAAGCCTAATATGAGGGACTTTGTGATTCCAGGAAATAGGACGGGAGAATGGGGTGTAACAGGGAAGAAGGGACAGCCCCTCCAAGGGAGCAGATGCAGACAGAGAGTGGACAACTGAGACACACTCCTTCTAGGACCCTTTGAGAAGAGCCACAGAAAGTATCTCAAAAATGCCTGTCTCTAGGGAACAATTCCATTCCCCCAATGGTCAAGGCTTCTCCATGGGATGTCGACTCCCTCTGATTCCCAGGCTGTGCTAGCATGAATGACCCTGTGGGTTCCCTCAGGCATTCTAGTACAAGGTGTCTGAGAAAACCTTAGGGCAGAATGCAGGAATGGGAGGTGCAGCCAAGCCCAGGTGCTATCTGCTCACACCTGTGGGAAGCTGGTTGTCACAGTGTTGGGTGGGAGGTGTGTGGATGATTATCACAGCGATGGGTGGGAAGTGTGTGGATTGTCATAGTGATGGGTGGGATGTGTGTGAATGGGTGTAAGAAGTGTTCAGCACAGTCTACTGGTTTAGACTATGGACTTTGAAGGTCATTTATGAGGATCCACATCTTGGTAGAATGGACTTGTAAGCCTGAAAGTTTAAGGTCTGGTAGGTTGCCAAAGGGGAGAATCTGAGGCATAAAATAGTCCTGGGGAGACGGTCGGCACAATGTAGTACATATGGACTGAGTCTCTTATATCAGACGTTCCTGGTTTTGGATTGTGCCTCTGCTGCTTCCCAGCATGAACTTGAGAACATTAATCTGTCTTTAATCTGTCTCAGTTATAGGTTTATCATCAGGAAAATGAGGATCCTAATGGCAACTTCATACTATTTAAGTTGTGGATCTTTTACAAGGAGGATGTATTCATGTGTTACCTGCATAACTGGTTATAATAATGCTATGTTTCAAAGATTTTAAAAATGGATTTGGAATAGATTTGCAACAAGTTTTTAAAAGGGAATCATATCTTTTAGAGTTCATAGGCCCATTAAATGAAGTATGCTTCTAAGACTGTCATCCCAGAGTAAACGTTTAATACATAGTGGTCTTCTTGCTGGTGATGAAGAAGAGGAGAAGGAAGGCCACCACAATAGCACAGGGTTAAAGAGTCCCCCTTTGGTCTTTGGAAGGATGGACCCAGGGTCTAGAGGAACTTGCTACTCCCCACATTCCCTTGTCCCTCAAGGAGGAGACAACTGGTGTTAGTCTTCTTTCAGCACCAGTCATCACTGGCTCAGAATCTGGGAAAGATCTGGGACTCAAAGATAGTGCCCCAAGAAGCTGATATAGATTGGAAGAGGGGAAGGTGAGGCCGGGATTAATGAGGACTAACATGATAGCTGACATTTACTGCACACTTATAAAGTGTGGCTCTGTTCTGAGAATTTTCTGCATATTATCTGTGAGTCATAGATAGTCTATGCATAGTAATTTATGCTTAAGGCTTGAAAAGATTAGGTATTTTGCCCCAGGTTACAGTGCCGGGAGGTGCAGAGCTGAGGCCTGAATTCAAGAAATGTGATTCCAGAATCCACATACAAAATTGCCCCGTTGCACTACCTGCTAGCAGTTGCAGTTGCCGTCTGGTTCCCACCTGATCTGGGAAATGGGGATAGCACACAGGGGCACAGAGCATTTCTCAGGCCCTATGTTACAAATATGTACTATGAAATGTGCTTCAGCAATGGAGTAAAATATTGATGAGTTACTCTATCATGGATCACTATTGTATTAATCAGGGTCCCAGCAGGAAGGGGAGGGACACACACACACACACACACACACACACACACACCTCAAGGGAATAACTTGAAAAATAATTTAATAGATTATTTACAAAGATATGGAAAGATTTGGAGAAAACTAATGAAGGACCAGTTGAGAGCTGCCAGCAGCCAGAAGCCAGTATCTCTTCTGGGCCTGGAAGTGCAAGAGAGAGAGAGGGCCCAACAGAGCCTGGAGAGACAAGCTTAGTGACAGGGGCGTCTTCCTGAAGGGGACACAGCCAGGGAGCGAGCTGGAGGAGAGGACTCCTTAACTGCACCCGCTTCTGTCTGATATCCCGCCAGTAACTTCCATTAGCAAAACCTCAAAGGAAGCTGGCGAAAAGTGAGGAAAGAAAGCAACCCCCAGAGGCTGGCACCACAGGGATGGAGACAGATGGCAGGTTGATCTAGCGTGGCAAACAGGGTGCACCCAACACTTTTGTCAATCTGCAAATCCAGATCCTGGGAAGTTGCCCTGGTTCCAAAAAATGAGAGGGAGTATTATCCTTAGAAGGGAATATTCTTCAACCAGAAAAAGGACCAAGGCTCTGACACACACTGCAGCATGGATGGGCCTTGACAATGTAAAACTGAATGAAAGACCCCATATTGCAGGATCCCATTTATATGAAATGTCCAGAACAGACAAATGCAGGGAGGCAGAAAGATTAGCAGTCTCCAGAGGAGAAGGAGAAGGAATGGGTAGAATGGCTGCTGATAGGAATAGGGTTTCCTCTTGGGGTAATGGAAATGTTCTGGAACTAGATGGTGGTGATGCCTGCATAGCACTGGGAATGTGGTAAATGTCATTAATGGTGAATTTTACATGATGTGTAACTTACAACAATCAACCAAACACATAAAAAATCAATGAGAGGGAACTTCCTTCTCACAATGCTCACGTTTACCTTTCATTCACTCTGCGAACAAGCATTGGGATGCACCTGACACTTTCTTGCTAGAGAATTGGTAGGAGAGGCATGATCTTGGTGGCCCCAGTGTGGTCTCGCTTTATGCAAGTCCAACTTCCCGCTCCAGTGCCTGCCACTGTCCACACACCCCACACGCAGTGTCCAGGAATTCCCAGCTCCCAGGAGGCCAGCCAAACATGGACTGGAGTCACATGCTTGTTTCTGGAAGTGCCTCTGCAGGCTGGAGCTCTGGTAGTTTATCGACAGCAACACCCTTTACTCTCCCTATCTCTCCTTGTTTCAGTTTCCCACTCACCTTATGGTGCTGCCTGTGCCTCACAGATCAGCTACGGCTCTCAAGCCCTGTCTGAGGATTTAAAACAATCATAAAATAATAATAGATAACATGTATTGAATTCTTTTTATTAAAATATGTATGGGAAGAGACTGGCTTCTGTTCATTTTGCCTCTCCTGTTCCCTTGATAAGGCTGTCTTTATGTATCATGCAAATGACTATCACTGGTTCTTAGACACTCGTGTTATCAGAATCCCCCACGGAGACAATTGAAAATGCAGATTCCCGGCTCTGCTCAGATATGCTGATTCAGTAAGTCTAGATGCTCTAGATGTGCGGGTTTTGCAATGTGCATTTATCAAGCTCTTGAGGTTATTCTTATGCAGAATAGCAAGGACCAGTCTCCACTGAGAAACTATGGACAGTAGTATCATGAGGACTGAGCACCCATGAGCACCTCTCAAGTCTCCCAAATTCTGCAGAGAGACATACCCCACTATACATGTGCTTTCTCTTACACTGATGGAATCCACATCCACGTACAGAAGTTAATTTCAGTATTTAATAATCATTAAGTAAAGAGAGTGAAATATCTACACTATGTAATTACATAAAACATGCTTCTGGCAATATTTGCCCCCTTGGAAATTCAAATAGGAAGTCTCTAAGGAGCAAGGTTGTACTCTTGGAGGTGGACACAAAGTAATTGAGCTTAGCTAATGGAGATAATTAATTAGGAAATGGTTGTGCTTGCTTCTAAGAATATTGGAAGGATCTCCCAGAAGGCCTAGCCCTCTGCTCTTGCTATTTTCAGAAGTCAATGACACCTAGGGAGGCTGGTGTTTCCTCTGAGCCATGGCCTGCCCACATTCAGAAATTGAGAGGACAGAGAGTAAACAGCTCAGCCCAACCCTAAGCATGTCTGGGCTCTACCTGCAGGAAACTACCCAGTTTGACCTGTGGTTCAAGTCTCAGCCCTCTGAATTTAGCCACGTTATTCAACTTCCACAGAGATTAGTGTTATCATCTTAAAAACAGGAGTTTTATTAGAAATAACACAAAGGAGTATCAGTGAGACAACACTCACAACACTCTATAGGAAAATAGGATGTAAATCAGAAGATGCTGGGGCACCTGAATGGCTCAGTCAGTTCAGCATCCCGCTCTTAATTTCAGCTCAGGTTATGATCTCAGGGTTGTGGGATTGAGCCCCATGTCAAGCTCCGTGCCCAGCATGGAGTGTGTTTGATGATTCTCTTTCTCTCTCCCTCTACCTTCCCCCATAAATAAATAAATAAAAACATAAATATATAAAATCTTTTAAAAATTAGAAGATATTACCCAGGTGTGGTCCTGCTAAACTTTCTCCTTTTCAGCAGCTAGGGTCTTGTTTTCCTGCCTCTGAGTCACCTGTTTGACCCTTTCTGCCCAAGTTTGATCTGCATGAACCTAGTATCCTGGCCAGATCTTTCTAGCTTGTCTACTTGCCAGCATCCCTTCTGCCCCTCTCTAGTTCCAAATGCTAGCCCAATCTTGCCTAATATGCCTGGCTTACTGGGTCTGCTCCTAGTGTTGCCAAGTGGCAGTGCCATGAATCTTCCAGCCTAGCCCTACATCTTGTCACCCCAATAATAGGGAATGACAACCCCATGGTAAGAGGTTTCATTCAAAACCTTTTAGCTACTTCTTCCCTACTTATGATTATGACCACACCAGGATGGGTCAGGACAAGAAGTCAAGTCCAGAAATATGGTTGGACCGAAAGGACCAGCAGTTCTCAAGGGGCAAGAGACTAAAGGGGCTAGTCATAGAGGGCATAGGCAAGGTGTGTGAGCAATCATGGATTAAAGAATGCATCCATCATATGGGCAAAACCACATTTGTCTTGTTCATATCATCTATTCCATCTAGCTCAGTCAATAACTGTGGGATGAGAAAGAAGCTGACACCCAAGCCAAAGAGGCAGAGACTTGACATGGATGATGTTTTTGCTTTCTGGTGGTAGCAGACATTACATTACATGTTATTAGGATAGGATACAGAAAGGCTTTTGTTTTCTATGTTGATGAAAAATGTATGCTTTTTATTCCTTTACAGAATTAATAGAATCATAGTACAATTATCCTTTCTTTTCTATCCTCCTCTTTTATTAGATCTATTGTAGGAAGTTAGGTTGGGACGTGTCTTTCCTTCTGTCTACCCTTTCCCATTTATGTTGGATAAATAAAAACAAACCACGATGAATTAATGAATAGCTGGGATCCATGTGGGAAGACTGATGAGAAGTCTATTTAGAAGAAGTGGTCTAATAAGGAGAAAATTACCGGGTTCTGGTACCTACAAACATCTCTTGATGTCTAGAATTAGAAGGCAGGTTGAAGGAGCACAGGTTCAGGATTCAGAGTGTGCCATGAGTCTGATGTGTTTCTGCCCCTTATCCCATTAAGGCCAGATAGGAATGTCTCTGGGTTATCAGTCCCTTAGCTATGATCATGTGTCTTTATCTGGGATAGCAACTTTTCATTTTATGAGTCAGATGTCATGTAGAGGCCACCTAGATTTTCATACTTAGTAAGATTCTGAAGCTTATCAGGAAGGTGTGCTTCAGCTGATTAATGATGTCCATCACAGGCATAGATATAAAAGTTGTGTCATCTATACCACATACTCATCATCTCAGGTTAATCTATATACAATGAAGTCAAGATCTAGGGAGTTACCTCAATATATGAAGACTCCACCCAAAATATTTCTTTGAAAAATATGGATATGAGATCCTACCTGGAGTCTATTTTGGTTACATAGAACAGAACTATATATAAGTTTTTGATCCCTTTTCCAAATGATTTGAGTGCTTTGACATAAAAGGGCAAGGCATAAAAGACACATCATTTTGGGAATTACCCTTTACAAACATGACTTTTAGGTGTACCATGAACCTGAACTCAGAGCCAGACCTCAACCCATGACCTAAGTTCTGCCTTCCTAAGGCCACGGCCTCCTTCTCAGCATTGAAGAGGGTAAACGTGGAAGACAGCAGGTGTGTTCTTTGAGAAAGAAAAAAAATCACACATTTGAAAAGTTGTTTAAAAATGACTAAATTCAGCTGTTTATCTGGAGTCTGGCAAATTTAGCTGAGCTGGGCAAAACCTAAGACAAAGTGTTCGTCACCTATTATAGACGTGTTTTGTGTATTTTCCCAGTAAACTTGTAAGTAATTCAGACTGCCACCACTGGCAGGCAAGGACTATTTTGGAGAAATGATCCAGTGAGGAGAAAAAAAAGCTTCTGTTTTGTTGAAAGATCATGAGATCATATCTACACTCTAAAAAGTGACATCTGGGTGAAGAACGATTAGTTTCCTACAAAGCTGTGTTTGTGCATGTACAAATGTGCATGGGCATTTGCATGTGTGTGCCCCTGTGTGTACGTATGTGTGTGCATTCACAGGTCCTGTGTGTGAACTTTTGTACATAAAATAGACTTCTCAGGCTGTGAGGAGGCCAGTGGGCATTTAACCAGGCTTGGCTCAGGCAAATCTAAACCTTGGTTGTCAGAATTTATGCTCAGTCTGGGTTCCAGGAAGAGGTTTGACCAGTTCTAGAATTCTAGAATGTTTACTGTGCCTAGGTGCCATTTCAGAGGTCTTCAAACAGAACCTTGCTTTTATACATAAACTAACTTTTTGATGAGTGGTTTTCAGGCACACTTCTTGTGAATCGTCCCCACTTAGATATCATGGTGTCCTCTGAGAGTTAAGTCATGACAAACAAGCCTGGTACTTTTGCACAGAGACCTGAGTAATAAGGTAGAAAAGAGTATATCTCTCTTCCATGTTATCCCTAGTGAATTAGAGTTAGCATTTTCCTCCTAGTTGTAAGAGGAAAATGATAATGACTTTTAGCAGCCCCCTTCCATATCCTTCTCAGAAATTCAGGTAATGTATAATCAATTTAATCATCAACATTGATGGTTTCCATTTGCCGGGAACGTATATTTGGTGTATGTGGGGCCTGGAGATAGTGACTTACTTCACACCTGGATACCTGTAAGAACAAAGAGGGCTGGTTGTTGATATACTGAGACAATTAGACTAAGCTAGGATCTTTCTGGGAAGCCTGGACATGTAGTCAACTTAGGGGGGAAAGATCTTTGAGCTTTTCCCTGCCCATCCTGTAGAGGATACTGGGAGGAACAGAATAGATCGCTGGATTCCTCAGGATTGACACACTTATAAATGCGGAGGATTTTTGCACATATTTGGCTGTTAGCTTCACTTATGCTGCTGGTTGGTGGGTGGGCAGAGATTATGGGAGGAGGACAAAGGAATGTGGCCTTCTGGTCTGTTTTCCCCAGAGGCAGCAGTATGATGTGTGGGTCAGAGAATGGTCTGGGAATCACCCAGACATGTCATTTACTTGCTGAGGAACCATGGGCCAATTATTTAACCACCCTGAGCTTTGGTTTTCAGATCTAAAAATGAGAACATTTGTTTCCTCACATGATGATTGTGATTCCATGTGATGACCCATGAGAAAGATTGCAGCACCCAGCACGCTTTTCTTCCTTGTATTGGAGACCTAGAATGTTGCTAATGCCCAGGGAGAACAGAATGACTGAGGACAGTAGGAACAAAGGGGAGCTTATTTT
Organism: Canis lupus baileyi; assembly: GCF_048164855.1. Taxonomy (NCBI): domain Eukaryota; kingdom Metazoa; phylum Chordata; class Mammalia; order Carnivora; family Canidae; genus Canis; species Canis lupus. The sequence continues at coordinate 19,528,457 of NC_132840.1, forward strand.
AGTAATGACTTTGAATACTGGCCATATCTATGACCATAACATACATACCCCATATGTGGAACCAATTTAGGACAGATCATTTCTGGTTCAAACTACCAGATTTCCTCCCTAGGTCCCACTTATAGAAAGAAGCTACTGGGGGATTCTAATTTTTACCAAAGGATTAGAAATAGAAGCACAATATTAATAAGTTCTTGGTTAATTAGATGAAGACATCTTGTATGGGAAAGGCCATTGCTTCTTTCTCTTCACAGGTGTAGGGACCTGCTTCAAAGATTGTGCAACTGGGGAGAGAATGGAAGGGAGCTGGCTTTTACATATTGCAATGTGCCACGGGTACAGGTCAGCAGGCAGGCCAGGTCCCCTCTTAGTATAAGTTCTGGCTTAAAGGCTGATGCCAGGGAGAGGGTAGCACTCCTGGGTAGCATAAAGGAGAAAGCAGAGTTTGGCATAAAAAGTAACTAAATCTGTAGCCTGTGGTGTGATGTGCGGTGAGATTTTGTTGTACTTTGTTCCAAACTTAAAACAAAATATAAGTGATGTGAGCAGGAGGCCAGGCTTACTGGTCCATGCAGGGTAAAGAGGTCATTTATAATATGATTGCTTTCTATTTTGATCCTACTCCATCAAAACTGTGGATCTTAAACTGGTGGCCCAATGGGGGCCTCTGTTCAAGCTGGCCATCTTTGGGACAGAAGCAGAATGAGAGTGAATGGTCATGGGTGCTATGCACTGGGCTGCCTGACTGGCATCCCCTGGACGCAGACATGCTAGGGATTGGGTCGATAGGATGATTTCACCTGTTCATTGCAGCACTGCAGCACTGCAATGAGCATTAGACCCTCAGTAATTGCAGACTTGTATTATAGTAATGGTTCAAGCATAGAAATAAGACCAGTGTTTGTGGCTTTGACTTTATGGGGAGCCATGCACAACTGAGGCTTCTGCCTGGAATCTTTCGAGGGCATAACCACAGCCAGTTGCTTGGCTCATGCTTCATGTAGACAAGCCAAGGGTCCTCTTGTTCAACACTGGTACAACCTGTCAGTAACCACTGCCTCCAGGCTACATTCTGGATGTCCTGCTGGGTTCTCTGCCTATTCAGAAATATGTTTTCTGGTACTTAAAACCAAGAATCTAAACACACAAGTGTCACTTAGGCATGTTTTTAAACTCTCTGAGCTTCAGTCTTTTCATCTGTAAAAGGGTGGCCGTGATCCTAGGGATGTTTGTGTACTAAATTAAATAATAACTGTCACAAGTCAAGCATTGGTCATTATTATGACTCCAGACTGTGAGGTTCATCAAAGAAGAGTCTGTGTTTTTTTGGTTGCATTTCCTGAGCTTGGCACCTGGAGGAGGCCCTCAAGTATTTACTGAAGAAAACGTCAATTATAACAACATAGTTTAAAGACTAATAATTAAAAATCACTCATTGGATGGCAAGTGTCTTGTAAACCATTTGGGTTGTTTCTGTCAGTGTCTGTAAAAGGAACATAAGGATTCACAGATGATATAAGTAGATCTTGCCCAGTTATTTAATTGAGTTTTTTTTTTTTTTAAAGATTTTATTTACTTATCCATGAGACACAGAGAGATGCAGAGAGAAGAGCAGAAACACAAGCAGAGGGAGAAGCAGGCTCCATGCAGGGAGCCTGACGTGGGACTTGATCCTGGGTCTCCAGGATCAGGCCCTGGGCTAAAGGCAGTGCTAAACCGCTGAGCTACCCGGGCTGCCCCTTTAATTGAGTTTTAAAAATATGTTTGTAATATTTAAAATTTTTAAAAATCCAGTGAAAGATGGTAAGAAGACTAGACAGACCAGGGTTGGTGGTTTGATGAGCAGACAACTGAAGTAAAGGGAATCAGGAAGACCATTTGGCCAATTGCTTCTTGGAAAAAGGAAGTCTGTGTCTGCACCAAGACGGAAAGGAGAGAGGACTGTGGCCAAGCATCACTGACCATAGTCAGTGCCCGAGGACTCAGAGAGGCAGGCTTTACTAGCACCAGGGCGCCAGGATTTTTATCTTATTAGGATCATGTGCTTCGATTTAAGAACTGAGTCAGCTAACTTCCTTACCTGCTAGGTTAATGCTTGGGAGAATAATGTGCATAGAGTAATGGGCGCTTTCTGGTAGGTTAAGTGTACTCAGCTTGGTTTATTCCTCTAACTTGTCGACATGCAAACTTGTTTAAAAATATAAAATCAACTGTTCAGCTGGCATTACCTGGTAGATTTGAGAGAATATCTGAATTAGAGATGGGCCCACACGGGTTCCAGTGAGAATGGCTTTTTCAGTAGGTGTGAATCACTGCTATTAAAAATTTATTCCAAGAATAAATTGTCAACTAGCTATCCCATCCGTCCCCTCTCCTAGAAAGCTGATTTCATCAGTTTTGTCTGTTTCTATGACAATCAGTCTTATCGTCAGTTTAGTAAAATCCCCTTTTGCATAGTATTGGCTGCTTTATTTGTTTTCAAAGCTCTTCAGAAACGAATCTTGGAATTGGAATGTATCTTTGGGGCCACCTGGTAAGAAGTCCCATGGATCACAGAAGTGACTTCTGTCACTTCCTTGTCGCTGTCCCATTTGCTCTACTCTTGAAGGTTGTTATCTGGGCTGTTACTCCAAATGATAAGTGTATTTGATACCTTAATATTTAGCATACACCAGGATTGTCACATGCACAGCCTCTTCTCATTTCTGTAAAGCTCAGTAATGGAACTCCTGTTCTCGGAGCACCATGCCTCACTTCACATTCCGACAGACTGGGCTGTGTGTTCCAAAGGGCAGAGCGGCCACAGCTGAAGCAAACCCAACTTCTGAAAAAGAGGCAATGTGTTTTCTGTCCCAGTATCTCTTCTGACTAAGACCTGATCATGGCCTGGGTGGGGTTAGGGGACTAAATATGCAGAGACATAGTGAGGAACCCTTGGGCGTGTACCATGTAGACCTCCAACAAGTTTTGGAGATGTGTCCACCCTAAAGTATTTTTATTTTTTAATATTTACTTGGTATTTTAATATTTTAGCTAGATGAGGAATTTGGCTTAGACACAAGAATAACAACCCCCCCCAAAAAAATTTTTTTTTTAAAAATTTAACATCTAAGAGTAGTGTTGTTTCCTATGAAATGATACTAGAGCTGGTCTCCCAGATCATTTATAGATTCATCTAAAATATTCTGGACTGAAAATACATGGTACCCCAACACAGTTTCCTGGGCAGAATTCACCTCATGGAATTCTGATCCCAAGAGCCTGTCATGTAGATAGCTGTTTTATCCACAGCGATAACCCAGAGCCAGTGTGTTGTGGAAGCCAAAATGTCCACCACCATTTAGGGGTAAGGAAAAGAACTGTCCGTGAGTCAGTGTTCATGTCAGAACATGCAGTGCACTTGGGTGTGGCACAACTTGCCCACAGATCTAGGAGTGCCGGCTGACTGAGGCTGGCCTCAGCTTTGCTTACCAAATCTGTACCCTCATGTCCTGTCACAGGAACAGAGTCAGGGATGAAGGGCAATGGCTCAGTTGCATGTGGGGGTTAGAGAATTAGTCATCTACTTGGAAAGGTGAAGACTGAGAAGCCAATCTCTATATAAAGACATTTAGGGAATGAGAGGATAGAGTCAGTGAGGGAGATGTAGGGGGAAAGATGGAGACTTTGAATCCATTTATGTACTCACATTGGGCCAGGCACTGTGCTGGGCTCCGGGGCATCATCAGACAAGGCCTGCTGTGGAAGGAATGCAAAGCATTTATTACACACACACTCTTGCAGAATTTACTATGTGTCAGGTACCCCCCAGAATAATTTCCAAATAAAACCTTAGAGGGCCAAATGAAATCTAAGGCAGTAATATAAAGTATAATAGGCATGCTTTAGATCAGTGGTTCTCAGACTAAGGCATGCATCAGCATTCCTGGATGGCTTGTTCAAACCCAGGTTGCCAGCAGCACCCACAGTATTCCTGATTCAAGAAGTCTGGGGTGGAGCCTGAGGATTTGCATTTCTAATGGGTTCCCAGACAATGCCACAATGCCTCTGGTGCAGCATCACCTGGGACCCTATTTGAGAACTGCTGGTCCAGATCGTGTGGTAGATTCTCTCATGCTCAGCGCAGATCCCTTTTCAGGGTCTAACCACCCATTTTCTCAACTGTAGGAGGGTTGTTTGCTGATAGTTCACAGCTACATATCTGGATTATTGCTCTCAGTCACTTCCTTGTTCAAGGCTAAGCTGCTGTCAGGGTGGGGCAGCTCATGGCACATGACTCAGCTTCTTGCCTTGGTTCAGGACAACCCTAGAGAGCCAGCAGCTTGGAGCTCCTTATTAGATCCATAAAGACTTCAGGTACCATCTTATTGTGGGTTTGCTTCTTTCTTTGCCCATCTCAGCCTTCCTTACCTCCCTATTAGTTATCTCCAGGGAGTAGTTCTTAAAATCCTTCTGCATGCAGCACTCTATCTTGGAGCTGGTTTCTATGATGGAGAGGGCTGGCAGGAATGGCTCGCTGAGCCCCTGAGTCTCAGGCCAAATCTTGATGGGGTCCTGTGAAGAATTCATACACATGCAGGGGTGCCTGGGTGGCTCAGTTGGTTGAGGATCCAACTCTTGATTTTGGCTCAGGTCATGGTCTCAGGATCCTGAGATTGAGCCCCAAGTTGGACTCTACACTGTGTGAATCTGCTTGTGATTCCCTCTCCCTCTGCCCCTCCCCTCACTCACACACATGCTCTCATTCTCCAAGATAGATAGATAGATAGATAGATAGATAGATAGATAGACAAATAGAATCTTAAAAAAAAAAAAAAAAAAAGGAATCCATGCACATGTAGAATAAAAAACAAATGCAAAAACCCTAGGGTGGAAAAGGGCCAGGGGCTCCTGGACAGCCAGCGTGAGCCATCTATAGTAGAGTGCCACAGCACACTAGAGAGGCCAGCAGGAGGCAGCTCCTGCAGGGTTTAGGGGATAGGGTTTGTTCAGTGCAATGGGAGACAATCAGCAGGTTTGGATGGAGGTCATGACAGCATCTGTTTGATTGTTTAGAAAGGCTTTCCTTGACCATGGGGAAAGTGGATGGGAGGAATGCCAGTGGCTAGATAATACTGCCCCCCGCCCCCCAGTATGTCTGGGTCCTAATTCCTGGAGCCTGTGAACACTACTTTATATGGTAAAAGAGATTTTGCAGATGTGATTTTTATACAAGCACATGGGAGATTATATTGAATTATCTAGGTGGCCCCATGTAATCATAAGGATCCTTCTAAGAGGGAAGCAGGAGATGTAATGATGAGAACAGAGATTGAAGTTGATGTGACCACAAGCCAACAGATGTGGGAAGTTTCTAAAGCTGAAATAGACAGGAATAGGAACAGATTCTCCCTGGGATGCTCCAGAAGAAATCAGCCCTGACAACCCCTTGGGGTTAGCTCTGGGTTTAGACTCACTTTGGACTTCTGACCTCCAGAACTATAAAAGAACAAATTTGTGTTGGTTTAAATTTGTGGTAATTTACAGCAGGATGGGAAAATAATACAAGGGGTCAAGTGTGGAGGTGGGAGACGAGGACAGTCCAGAAGGAGTGCAGACAAGCTCTAAACATATAGGCGCTCACCTCAACATTAATGTATGGAGCATAAAGGGGAGTGTATCTGCCTACATTGAAGGCTCTGCAAGAATCTCCAAGTAGACAACTATATAGACATAGCAATATGCAGGCCCACCCACATCAAAAAGATCTTTGCTCTCAATAACTGCTTAATAAGGGCTGCTTTGCACACTGCCATGTGTTAAAAGGCATAATTGCATTCCAATATTTGTTTGAGTTGCTGCCATTTTAGGCATATTTCATAGAAAGGCAGGAGTAGAAATAGACATTTGTCTTCTGCTATTGATTTAAGGTAATGATAGAGTCATAAAGCCCCCAGTAAAATTCCAGTGAACTCTTGAGTTGTGCTATCCCCGAATAGTCTTATTACTCTCTTGGTTTAAACCCCTCATCTGTAACACTGTCGGACACAGCAAGGTACAAGGAGGACCTGGATTAAAATGATGTCATTATTTGCTAAGTGCATGGCCCTGAGCAAGTAATGTAAACAAACTCTGAATCTCAATTTCCACATCTGGGTAAAAAAATAAAATTTAATTAATCATGCACTTATACAATATAATAATAAAAATTCAGTGCCTGGCACTTAGTAGGTGCTCAGTAATGCTTCTCCCCCCAATTAATTTGTAAGTGCATAGAGCTATTTATGTAGAAAAATTATGTGACAACTACCAGTTATGGCTACTTTTATAGAAAATGTCTCAGACTTCCTCCTTACAATAAAAAAAAATAGTGTTTGGCTCCAAGCAGATGAGATTGAACAGAGTTATTTGAGCTATTTATAATAAAATGTGACAGGCAGACTTTGGTATTTCGCTGCCCCAAGTTTTTTTATGGACTGTTCACTATCATTGCAACATTCAGCACTTTTTTCTGTGTCAGTGTGATAGACAATATTCATATTCTTCTTGGGTAATTGCCTTTTTAGCTGAATCAATGGCTTGCAGGCATGAAAAGGAGGCTGTTTTATCTCAACTTTATTTATCCTATGATTATATTAAGACTATTAAACTGAATCTCCCCACCTCGCCTCCTCCCAGGCCCATTCTCAACTTTCTCCCCAAACCTCTCAATACTTAGCTCTTTTGTGAATTTTCCCACTGCTATGCCCCACATTCCACAAATATTTCAGTTCTTTGGAAGAATTTTATATTTAAATAAGGGCCTGGTGCATGAGTGAAGTAGTAGTAGTACTCATTCAAGGGATCATTCATTCAAAAATATCCTTTGAGGGTTTATAGTGAGCATACCCTGGGGATATAAGAGGAAGATGAGGAAGATGCTGTTACCCCTGTGCATACAAGGGATGCAGCTATGATATGTTCTAGAAAGAAGTTCCTCTAAGGAAGGGGTCTTGGGTATTCTTGGTGAGCATAATAGATTCTGAAAACTGAGTAGTCAGGGCAAGAAGTACCTCTTTGATGAGGTAACTCTTGAACTATGATTTGAGGAGAAAACACATGAATACTCAGGTGTTTATGTGGAAGGGGTGTGTGAAGACTGGATGTAGTTAAGTATCCCAAGACAGAGGGAACAGCATGTGCAAAGTCCTTGTGGCTAAAGGAGGTGTTGTATGTTTTTTGAACTGAAGCAGCTCAGTAGCAGGAGCCTGAAGGGGGCACTGGTAGGCAGAGTCCAGACCCTAGGGGGCCTGTACAGAAAGCTGCACATTCCAGACTCCATGCCCTAGGGGACTGAGAAGTCCAAGACGGGTAATCAGGGAAGTGACACTGTTAGAAAAAGATTTGCCTTTCACTAAGAGTTCTCCGGTTGGAGGGTAGGAAATGGATTGGAGATAACTAGGTTGGGGCTGTTGTAATATCCAGGTAAGAGTTGATAGAGGCTTGACCTAGCGTGGCTGCAATAGAAACAGTGAGGTAGACAACATTTTGAGTCAACTCAGGAGGTAAAACCCACAAGATACAGTGATGGATTGAATATAGAAGGTGCAGGGGTGGGGGTCCCTGGGTGGCTCAGAGGTTTAGTGCCTGCCTTTGGCCCAGGGTGTGATCCTGGAGCCCCAGGATCGAGTCCCACATCAGCTCCCTGCATGGAGCCTGCTTCTCCCTTTGCCTGTGTCTCTGCACCCCCCCCCCATCTACCTCTATCTGTGTCTCATGAATAAACAAATAAAACCTTAAAAAAAAAAAAAAAGAAGGTGCAGAGGATATGGGCATCCAGAATAGCTTCATTTTAGACTTGCCTCATTGAATGGCGGCTGTAGCCAGTCAATCAGCTGTTAGAAAGCAGTGGAAGAAAACCAGACTTGCAGGAGGGAGAGTAGATTTCCTGTGTATATGGGCTTTAGCTTCCCAGAGGGATTAGACTTCAGGAAACCAAGGCTGAACTGGTTAGGACCATGTTGTGTGAGCATAGGTTTTATGAGTTTTATTTTGCTGCATTTCTCCCAAAGACCTTCCAGTTAAAGAGCAGGCAATTCCTATAAATGTGTACCAAACATGCCACAGCAGCCATTACAGATCACCTGACTAATAGGCACACTGGTTTTGCAGAGGTCTTTGATATGCGATGTCTCCTCCATTCCTGCTGGAGAAGCTAAAGCTGTACCTTCTTCTTATTTGCTCACAATAGAAATTCTACCCTTTTCTAAATGTGTGTTATCAGCCTTCTCTTTCCTATAACCCATATAATATCCTAACATCCTCAGTGCTTTTGGGTGACATCTTAGTGTTTTGGGGTCCCCTGAACCAGTGAATTTAGGCAAACACCTTCATTCATCTCACAAGCTGGATCAGGCTGACGTGTAGTAGCCGCCTGGTGTATTGTAGGAACAAAAACTCTGGAACCATAGCTGGGTTCCAGAGAAAAGAATTCTGTGATTAATTGGTGATGTCTGTCATGTGCTTAAGAGGTGGAATGGTGTCATATAAGCCAGTCTTTTTTATTCCTCTTGTAGCCTTTCTTAGTTCCAAGTACTTCTCTTTAATCTATCAACACAATGGACATTTACAATACCCTTGACTTTTCCTTAGTGTATTGTTCTTTGGATACTTCTATATTTCTTTAAAAGGTATATGACAGCAGGATCAATTTGTCTGTTTTTAATCCTATGTTTTGTACTAAGCACTTGTGTGCCTAGAAGGAGTTTAATAAATTATCTTTTCATATTTCTTATCCCTGTAACCCCTGTCTCTATCTCTACCACCCATGGCAGGGCTAACATGTGGCTATAGGAATGAGCAGGAGGGATTTAACTTTTTGTCCCTTCCTTGGCTTCCCTGTGTGTTGCTTCTTCCAAAGTAGCTTTGGAGTTAGATTCCAGAAGAGGGAAATATGACAGCACTGTTGGGATAGGTGTCCTTTGTCAGGGTCCACACAAGCCACATAACACTCTTTTCAGGGATAGGAAGTTTTCTGTTGGCCTAAGGTCAAAGTCCTTATCTGAACTCTTGCAAGAAGCATGATTATTAAGTCACTGATTGATTCTCCATAGAGTTGGAACAGCAGGAGATCTGAACATGCGGGCACAATGCTATGCACTGCAGCCTGACAAAATATAGCCGAATAACTTTTGGATTTATAAGAGTACATTTAATTTTTAACAGATTATATACAAGATATTGAGTGACATTAAACACAGAGTTAAATCAACCATAACCCATTTAAAGCAGCCTTGCAGATAAATGTCCCAAATCTACTAGCCTGCCAAATATATTCTTTATCTACACACATTTGTCATTCTTTCCACAACACTAAGCCTTTCTAATGCTTCTCTGGGAGTTACTTTTCTCCCTTGCAAGCCCAAAATACAGGTGACATCTACTCTCTGTGAAATAGATTGGATTGACAAGGAAAAACTCCTGGCTGGATTTGTGATTGTTAATCCTTTGGTGTTCACAGAGCCTTTTGATACTGATGAAATTTTTCAACTCTCGCTAGTCAGAAAAGAAGTGATGTAATCATTTACAAAACATTTTGTATACAATCTATTGTGTCACATTTGAGATTGACTCCATTCTCATTTACATCATAGACTATAAAAAGTATTTACTGAAGATCACTCTAGATCTTGCAGATGAAAATTAAGGACTACTTTCTAAAAATACTAAAAAAATGTAAACTATGCAAGTTCAACAAAAAGTAAACCTTAATTCTGTTCAAAAGTAAAAATTAATGAGAACGCTATTGTTTTTCAAATACAAGGAATTGTGATAGTCACAAGATCTTTAACATGGCAACATGGATATCATCTTTAACATCCAGTCAAATTCTGCACTTCTGGTTTTAATGGCAACAAAAACAGATCCATTCATGCAGGTGGTAGCAACAAAATCAGAATTCCCATAGTTCAATTTGCCAGATAAATACAGGCTGGTGTGAAGAAAAGCAGGGTTTCCCATTCATGTCCCGTGATTTCTTTCTTATCAGGTCAGTTAGGTCAACTATAGCTGGTTTTTTAAATTTTTTGTTTTTGTTTTTAAGAGATCATGTGAGCAGGGGTGGGAAGGTGGATCGGAAGAGGCAGAGGGAGAGGGAGAGGGAGAGAGAGCATCTTAAGCAGGCTTCACTCTTAGCATGGAGCCCAACATGGGGCTTGATCTCATGACCCTGAGTTCATGACCAGAGCCAAAATCAAGAGTTGGATGCTTAACCAACTGAGCCACCCATACACCTCTCCACACATAGCTATGAGTGGTTTTAATCATTTAATGTTATCTTTGTGTACTAATTATCTATTGCTGCATAAAAGTTATCCCCAAACCCAGTTGCTTAAAAATATTTATTATCTTTTGAACAGTTTCTGGTTCAGAAGCTAGGTGGTTTTGGTTCAGAGTCTTTCATGATATTAACATCAAAATTTAGTTGGGGCTGCAGTCTCATCTGAGGACTTGACTGGGGCTAGAGGATCTGCTTCTGAGATGGTGCCTTCACATGACTACTGGCAGGAGGCCTCAGTTCCTTGCCACCTGGCCTTTCTATGGGACTGCTAGTGTATCTACACAGCATGGCAACTGGCTTTTTACAGTCATATATCCCAGAGATATATGCCATAGCAAGGAAGGGATCCAAAAGTCTTTTATGTCCTAGTGTTAGATGTCACACACAATCACTTTGACCATGTTCTAATTCATTAGAAGCAAATCACCAAGTCCAATGCCACTCTTAAGGGGAAGGGCAAAAATTTCCACTTCCTGAGGGAGAAGTTTCAAATACTTTGTGGATATATTTTAATACAACCACACTATTTCATCAAAGAAAGAACTGTACATTTGTGTTTCAATTCTAAGTTGATTTGAGCAAAGTTAATTACCAGGACAGCTCATCCATGTTTCCAAGTCCAGGGGATAGAGGCATCTCCCTGTAGAGAACATGATAAAGCTTTGGGCCTCTCACTCCAGATTGTCTTCCAATACCATTTCATCACTTTCAAAGGGACCAAGGCATTTCTGGTGCGTGTCTGTGTCTGTGTTTCAATTTTTCTTGCTAAACATAGCCAAATGGTATTGAATTTACAGAATCTGTACTTGCACAACTGAGAATAGGTTATAATAGGTTATGGAGCTACAGTATCTGCTGGCACTCCACCATGGCAGTGCTAATGAAGAAATGCTTGGAAATGTGACCTGCCTCACAGATAAGCTCCTTGATATCAGGGCTGTATGCCAGGGTTAGCAGAATGCTTGCTACAAAGGCACTACAGAGAAATGCTTTTCAATGAATGAATGAATGAATGAATGAATGAATAGAGACCACGGTATTCAGCTGGGACAGGCAGGTTTTAACTAGTGATGCAGGACTTGTGATACCATGTCCAGCATCTGGAAGAATGGAGCACTGGTAAGAATGAGAGCTCTATTTCCAAGGCTATACCATCTCTGTCTTCTTGAGTGTCTTCTGCAAGGTGTGGAGAGGCCATGGATTTCAAGCATTGGTTTGAATCCCAAAGCAAAGATGGGAACTTGTAGAGATAACTTGTTCTTATTGAACACTAAGAAGTCTAGTGAGAGAGTTCTTGTCTTTTGGGGGCATCCTTTGTATGTGGTAGGAGAAAAGGATAAAGTATACACACAGTCTCAGTAGCATAAAATAGGTCATATTTATTGCCCATGCATATGGGGTCAACCATCAAGTAGGTAATTTTGCTGATCTTGGCTGGGCTGCTCACATGTCTGGGAGTCAGCTGCCTTTTGGCTGATCTATGCTGGCTTCAGCCATGATGACTGAGGTGACTTGGCTTTGTCCCATGACACTCCTATCTTGTAGCAGGCTAGCTCAGGAATTTTCTCAGAGTAATGGCTGAGACACAAGAGGGAGTAATCTCAATCCTACTGGTGCTTTTCAACCCCGTTTGGCTAGCATTCCACTGGTCAAGCATGAAGTCAGGGTCAAAGCAGGAGGGCACTGAATAGTTACACAGCACAGGGAGTCATAAAGAATTGAGGCCATTTTTGCAATATATTGCAGGAAGGAAAGAAATAGGTTTTCTTTGTTAAGACAGGGATCCATAAACCTTTTCTGTAAAGGAACAGATGGTAAATATTTTAGGTTTTGTAGGTTACATGTGGGTTCTGTTACATATTCTAATCCCCTCTCTCCTCTCTTCGTTTTCCTCTTTTTTCTGTTTCTTCTCCTTCTTCCTTTAATAATCCTTTAAAAAAGTAAAAAGACTCTTTACCTTTAGGTTGTACAAAAGCAGATTGTGGGACAGATTTTATCTGTGGTCCATAGTTTGCCAACTACTCGATTAAGAGGAACAAATTTTCATACTACTAATAATGTACTATGTTCTATTACAAAACCATTATTTTATTTGATCCTCATGACACTCTGGTTGTTGAAGGTAGGTATTATTAATATCTTCTCTTTTCATATGGGGAAAGATGTGAATTGATTTGAAGAAACTGGGATAGGGCTATGGACTGGAAAAGCCACTGATGTTTATTTATGACTGCTCTGCTCATGTCCACTGTATCTGGGGGCTACACATCAGGAGGATTACTATCATGAGGAGAGTGGTCTGCTCCATTCTCCTGAGAACAGATCTTGTGTAGGTAGAAGGAAAACCATCCAAACATGTTAATTTATACCCAATACAGGTTGAGATGAGGCTGCTTTCAAGGGTGCAGAAGGTGGGGCCATTGATTCTCAGGTCCCATTTCCCAATCTCCACTTCATAGCATAGCCACCTGTGATGTGTTTCTTAACTCTGCCTTTCAGAGAGGCTTCCTCTAGGCTCAGAATCTTTTACAAATGATGATTAAGAGAATGTGTTTAAAACAAGTCTTCTGGGGCTCTTGGGGTTCCTTAAGTGTCTGCTTTTGGTTCATGTCATGCTCCCAGGGTCCTGGGTTTGAGCCCCACTTTGGGGAGCCCAATTCTCCCTCTCCCTCTGCTGCTCCCACTGCTTATGCTCTCCTGCTCTCTCTGTCAAAAGAATGGATGAAATCTTAGAAGAAAACCCACATGTCTTGGTAATTAGGTTTTTTAATCCAAAATTTTATCAGTATGCACATTTTGTATCTTTTACTTAACCCACAAATATAGCTTTTAGTGTTTTTCCTTCTATCCACAGATCTAAACAGTTTCATAAGAACAAACATAACAGAATATTAAAATATTCTCTTGTCTATGCCAAGTCTCATTCAGCTTTTGGGAAATAATGTCCAGTCTAGTTCTCATGAATAGTAAATAATACAGCTTGTGCAGTCCCATATAGGTGGCACTAACTCAAAGTCTGAACAATCTTCTGGTAAAAAAAAAATAAAATGAATCAGCTAATTAGTTGGCTGGGCACTTGCCTGCAAGTTATCAAACAGAAAGTGTTGTTCACTTTCCCCAAATTGTCAAAGATTGGGTTACTCTAGAAGTTGGCTCACTTTAGAAGGATGGCCAATGGAAGTCTTTTCTAGGGTCACCCAAAGTATACTTTATGGATATTAGTTCCTCAGGATGGTGAAGTGTCATGGAATCAAAGACACATAAGACTGAACAGATTGAAGGACACCTAGGTTAAACAAAATGAAATTATTTTTTTTTCCCTTCAGGACTTCTCAGACTCTTATATGTAAATGCACATCCTGAATTTCCTAGAGTATTCAGCAGTTTCCAAATTATGGAGCCCTTTTGTTCACAGAACATCTCAAGAGAGAATATTCTTCTGTAGGACAAACTGGCAATCACTACAAGTGAAATGTCACCAACACTTTATTCCAGGAATCCCTAAAACACCCCACCAACGAAGAGTCACAGTGTATAAGAGGACATTCATCTATTCTTTCAAATAATCAACTCAAACTTCAGTGTTTTAAGGAAGATATCATCATAAAAACCAAAACTAGTAATTGTGGAATGTATATGTTTATATCCCTGAGAATTAAGAATTTAAGATTGTGTGTTAAGCTTAATTGTTTCTTAGATTCTGAGCTATTAAGCCCTGTCCTAGAATTTTGCAAGCAGCTAGACAAAGAAGCTGTCAGAACATCAGAGCTTCTCATCCTGTTGTGAGTCTTACTCTCCTCTTTGCCCTTACTTAAGATTTCATGGATGGTGTTGCTGACAGGATACATTTTAATTGCTTCTGGTATGATTTCCCAATACATCAAGCCTTATTTTCTCCAAATGTAATGATTATCTGCAATGATTACTATTCAGAACACTAATCTGGTATCTAAAGCTACAATAAGAGGTAGAATGGCTTGCTTTTCTTTAAGGTGGCAGATTATTTTCCCCCTCACTCAACATGCCAAGTACAACTGCAGGTATTGCTTCCCGCTGGTACTGGACATCACCAACGTCCTATCCTGCGTGCAGCCCAGGTCCGCTCATCTTTATCATGATTCAGTTCCTCTTCCTGTTTTTTTTCTCTTGCCCCAGCTAATAGCATTAACATCCCCTCAGCCTCCAAAGTTAGAAAGTTGTGACTAACTTTTTATTTCTTCCTCTTCCTTACCATTTACTAGTTGCCAAATCCTGTTGACTCTACCTCTGAAATATTTCTCAAGTCCACACCTCCTTGTCATTCTAATGGGTATCTCCCCAGTTCAATGAGCTATTTTCCTGAGACACACAACGTGGTCCCTTTGCCATGATCTTTCCCTCATCCAGTGGATACTTCTATCACTATTACTAAGACTCTTACCATTTCTGAATGCTTTTTCTTATTCCCCGTTGAGTGCTTTACATGCATTGTCATTCAGTCTTTACAATGGCCCTCTGGAGTTGGTGTTATTGTAATCCACATTTTAAAAATGGAAAAGAAAAAAACCCAACCAAAAACCCAAAACACCTGAAGCACAGATTAGTCATATGATAGATAAACCCAAAGTCATACACCCAATACAGGAATATACCTGCAGTTTGAATCTGGGGAGTTCTGCCTAAATACCTAAACTGTTACTCACTATATTATGAACTTTGACAACATATGGACCTCATGAAAAACAACTCTGAGTAGGAAAACCCTCATGTCCAAAAACCTTCACTGGCTCTTCCATTCCTATAAAATGCAATGATTACTATTCAGAACATATAATATTAAGACTTTAAAATGGTGTATATATATTTTGCCTGAAAATATTTTCACTTTGCATTCATTTTTAAAAAATTATTAATGTTTACATTCAATAAAATGTGCCTATTAAGAATAAATTTCTATTCTTAGAAATTGTGTGGGGGGTGCCTGGGTGGCTCAGTTGCTTGTGTCAAACTCTTGATTTCAGCTCAGGTCATGATATCGGGGCTGTGAGATAGAGCCCTGGCTTGGGCTGCAAGCTGGGTGTGGAGCCTGCTTGGGATTCTTTCTCTCTCTCCCCCTCTGTTCCTCTCCCCACCCTTTCACCCCACCTCTAAAAAAAGGATATATTTCTATGAATTTTGACAAATTCATTTACCATGTAACATTACTCACCCATGTAACCACCACCACAGTCAAGATACGGAATATTTTTATCACTTTAAAAGTCCTCTGTGCTCATTCCCAGACTACACACACACACACACACACACACACACACACACACAAGCTTGTGGCATCATACAACCACTGATTAGCTCTCTGTTACTATAGATTAGATTCATTTTTCTAAAATTTCATATAAAAGGGATCACAGAGTATTTTTGTGTTTCTTAGCATCATGTTTTTGAGATTCATCTATACCGTTGCATGTATGAGTAGTTTATTCCTTTTGTTACTGAGTAGTGTTTTCATGAATAGGCCACATTCTGCTTGTCCATTCACCTGCTGAGGGACATTGGACTGTTTTCAGTTTTTGGCTTTCATGGTTAAAGTTGCTTTAATGAGTGTTTGTGTGGGCATATGTTTAGTGTGCTATATTAATTAGGGCTTTTGGTTGCAAAGGACAGCAATCTACCTCACACTAGCTCAGGAGGGCAAGAAAGGAAGTTTACTAGTTTCCATGAGTGGAAAACCCAGAGTCGACCTAGTTTCTCTTATGGCTGGATCTTGACAGTTGTCATTACAAGAATGTTTTATTCTTTTGTCTCTCAGCACTTCTTCCCCTCTTGTCAAGCCCGTTGTGAGGAAGTCTCTCCCATCATAGCCACAGTGTGGCTTCCAACAGCAGTCTGAGACATAATCCACGCCCTCAGCAGCTCCTACAGACAGTTCTCTTTTCCCAACACATTCCATACATATCTTTGAACTAAATTTCATTGGCTCTCGATACGTTATGTGCCTATGCTTTAACCAATTGCTACAAACAAGGGAATGGGATGCTTTGATTGGTCAGGTTTTAGTCTCATGCCTTCTTCTGAAACCAGACATGTGGGTGGTCAGTTCCACCCAACCCCAGGGACTTTGATTGCATTGGTGAGGTGGGTGTCTCCTCAACGAGATCAGAGCCCTGTTATCTGAAGCAGGGAAATGGATGAGTGGCTGGCAAACCAACAAATGATCATTGCTCAACATATTGTTCTCTCACCCCATTCTATTAACCATTCCCACCTGGTCTTCTGTTCCTGAATGCTTAGAACCAGATTCCCTGGTCACTGTAAATGACTCCTTTCCCTGTGGGTGCTGCACTTTTCTTTTGTTTGCTCTCCTCCATGCTATTTTCTTGCTTTGCAGCATCCTCTGTGGCTACAGCAAATTTATTCATTCCAAACCCAGCCCAAATGCTTTCCACTTTAGAAAGCCTTCCTAAACTTACCCCTGCCCGAACTAGTCTCAGGGCACATTACTGATACTCTGTCGTGGTTCTTACCATGAAATGTTTACTCATAGAATTGGTTTCCTATGATTGCTTCCTCCCTTACTAGATACGCACAGCATGAAGACAGTGGTTCATTGTCTTGCTCATTTTAGTGCTCTCTAGGGCCCAAACACAGTGCTGTTTGCACAGTGCAAAGGACGCAGATACTTACTGATTGATTCTGGACTTGCCATCCATTAAGAGAAGTTAATGGAGGTTTTCTGATTCCAGCAGATGACCAATTTTAAAGTGTTGCATCAGTCAAATTTCGAAGAACCAATAAAGTCTTCATTTGGATCTTTCTCTCACTCAAAGGATATTTTATTTTATTTTTAAAAGATTTTATTTATTTATTCATGAGAAAGAGAGAGAGAAGAGACAGAGACACAAGCAGAGGAGGCAGAGGGAGAAGCAGGCTCCATGCAGGGAACCTGATGTGGAACTTGATTCCGGGTCTCCAGGATCAGGTCCTGGGCTGAAGGCAGCGCTAAACCACTAAGCCACCCGGGCTGCCTTCAAAGAATCTCGGGGCCCCACGGTGGGCCTTGTGGAGCTGTGGGAAGATGCAGGGACCACAAAGTGCTTGTTATGAGAGACCCACACAAGTTTTGAGATCTGTGGGGTGGAATAAGAGCTGGAATGTCTAGAGAAGCTTCCTGAGTGGACGTGGCATTTCAGTGGAGTCTCAAGTGTTGTAGAAATACTACTTCTCATCAAATTAATAAATGTTTACTGGAGAAAATGTGAAAAAAATTCTTAAAAAAAGAATTTTACTGTATTTGCCCTCCAATTTTAGCAATATGTTAGCATTGCCGAAAATTTGCAAATATAAAAGTATAAAAATGATAACAAGCTTGCTCCTAGCTTAGGGCCCTTGCATGCATTACTTGCTTTGCCTGGAAGACTCCAGCCCTTATACCTTCACATCCCTGGTTCCTTTTTGGTCACATCTCCACAAGAACTTTATTCTCACCTTGAGATCTTCCCTTGTCTCCCATTTTTCTTTATAGCACTTACCCTGTTAAAAATATAACCTCTATGTTGATATATGTATTTCTGTCTCTCTGGATTATAATGTAAGCTCTGTGTTGTTAGGGACCTTGTTTAGCTTCATCACTGTTCAATCCCCACTCCTGCAAGAGTGTATGGTTAGCACATAGTGAGTGCCCCATAAATATCTATGGCATCAATTAATGAATGTTGTTGTGCAAACAGAGGTAACCATTACTTATACTTTTGTGTTTCCTTCCACTTAAATAAACACTCATACATGCAGGTATGTGTGTGTACATGTATTTTATATTTGTGTGTGTACACAGTCTATAGTGAGTTATATATAACATAATTCAGAGCTACCACACACTCCATCTGTGTTCCATTCATGCTACTTCTCACTCACTATTTCTTAGGGCAGCTTCTCATTGGAAACCCTGGAGATACTCTGCTTGAGCCTTTGCTCTCCTGCAGAAGCATTCTTAGCCTGCATGCAGCACAAACCAGCACTACTGGGGAACTCAAAGTCCTGGAGCACCCTCAACCAGAGACCGATAGGGGTTGGAGGATAACTAGCCCACCTTCTTTGCCCCTGTGGGGGTATATCTCTGAGGTGTGTTCTACACCAGTTCTCAGGGTCTTCAATGGGGATTGATGTCCATGACTGTTTGTAAACAATAAGAAAAATGGCCTTTGCTCCTCCCAGGTCCCAGCTGTTAGATTTTGCCTTCTGCCTCCCATTCTTCTCTGTCCCTGTGCAGAGGGGATGGGCACCCATTTATAGCAGTGTATGCTTTCTTCTTGGGGAAGCCGGGTGGAGAGAGTCTTGTTAGTGCTACCCTGACTCAGAATGTAACCTCATCCAGTACCAGTGGCTTCAGAAATTCTTGAGGCATCCATGTTATAGATGCCTCTGCATTCTGCTTCACTTTTATGTGTTTCCAATTTCTATTTTCAAGACATTTCATTTCTCCTTTTTTCTTCATCCCAGCTCCTCCTTCACAACAGCACCAAATAAATAACCCATCACACTACCACAGCTGTAAAAAAGCCTTTGAAAAAGGCAGGCAGCATGGCCTAAATGTACCTAAACTCTAAAAATGCAAGTCACAGACAAATAAAGGGGTGGAGATGGGGGTGGAGTAGGAGCTCTTAGCCTCCTGGAAGCAGCCTTCAGGCCACAGCAGGCTGTGGGGGCTATGGTGCCTCTAACAAGATTTGAACTTGTAGATTGGGGCATCTGCCTTGCTGGAGTTTGAATCATAGATGTTACTGAATGAAACATTAGGCCTGTGTCCATAGGGACTGCCCTGGCTCCCTGTGGGGAGCCTGATGTGGGACTAGATCCCAGGATTCTGGGATCATGACCTGAGCCAAAGGCAGACGCCACCCAGGTGCCCCAGCATTGTTCAATTTTATCTAAGCACTACTTCAATATTTTGGATAGATGCCCTACTCATTCATTCATTCATTCATTCATTCATTCCATACTGATATTGACTACCACAAGAGCTAAGGCCCATTCTTTATTCCCAAAGATCTCAAAATCTAACTTAGGGAGGCAGACAAGCAAATCAATAACTGAAGTGCCTTACAGCTGGTACTGCCCCAGGGTGGGGGCTGAGCAGAATTGTTTAGGAGCAAGCAATGCAGAGTCAGCCATATCTGGGTTTCTTGTCCTGGCCTGATGGATCCAGGAAGGAAGTTATGCCAGAGGAGGAGGCAGGGCTCAACTTTCAAGACCTAAGGCTATGGATTAGATAGCCTTAGTTCTCCAGTCTCTGCTTTGTTAAGTTGACTACTGCTAAATGGTTAGAATAATATCTACATCATGGATTGTGTGATATAAATGGGATTGTGCCTAAACTGTGTTTAGCAGTATATAGAGCATTATAATAGCAGCTTAATGCTTGTTAATTTTAACATTTAAATCAAGCATAGGATATTGGGAGATGCCCAATATAGACTGGGAAGCCAGATAAAGATTTACTAGATGAGGTGATGCTTTGCTTGTTCATGAGGAAAGTGAATGACAGTGCATTGCTGGCCAGACAGATAAATAAATGGTTTCTTTTTTTCTATTCTCATGGGCACCAGTGAGACCCACCCCATACCTGTGTCAAAACCTGCAATTTATCAAAAATAAAGCTGGGAATAGTAACAATCTTGCTGGCCACAAAGGCAGTAGGATCCAGGCAAATAGGCTTCTTCCAGGCCATTATTTCATGATGGGTTGTCAGGTATGTATCAGCACCAGGGAGGACAACTGTACTTCTGCGGGTCCTATCGAGCAAGTGAGATGTCCAGTGTGTTTTTATTTTAGATTTGATTTTCACCTTCCTTCTCTCCAGCAAGAGGATGTTCAGAGATGTAACAATTAGAATTCAATATGCTAATACAGTGTCTCATTAGCAGAGCCATACAATCGCCTCTAGTGGTACATGTGGGAAGCAACATGGGTTCCCGGAAATTAGCTCGGCTTCCCGCTGTCCCCATCTGAATCTTTCCTCAACTACTTTGTGATCATGAAGAGTCAGGCTCATTTCAGCAGTGGGAATTTCACTGGCTAGTGATCCCAAAACTCACTGAAAAAATTAATTTATTTTCCTCTCAATGTTTTTTTTTGTGGGGGGTGCTCAGTGGGGACATATTTCATGACACATGTCTGCTTCTTCCTTGCAAACATTTCATCTAAACTTAGTCTTCGAGTTTTCAGATTTTAAAGACTTAAAAAAAATCAATCATAGTCTAAGAGGATTAAGAGGCTCTGTTTATGTCAGCCTTACATAATTCTGGAGAGAAGATATACTTGATTATGCTTTTCATTTTGTTTATGATTCTGCAAGGTATCATCCTTTCTCTGCCATGTGAATTCTGACTGCATTAGGAAGGTGTAGATATTTTTCAACAGATTTTGGTCATATGGTGTATTATTTAATGGATTCAATGATGTTTTCTTTTGTTGGCTGCAGCTTTTAATACAGATCAGGTATCAAGTTCATACTCATGTTATCTTCCCTCTCTCCTTCTCACTCCTCCCTCCTTCTCTATCTCCCTCCCTCCTTTCTTCTCTCTCTTCCTTCTTCTGTCCACAAATGTTTATCTAACCCTATTATGTACCAAGTACTGTTTGAGGCACTGGGGATTCACTGGTAAACAAGGCAGATGTAATCCCTGGTAGCAAGATGGGAAAGACAAGTGATGAACAGCTAGTTAATAAGATAAGGTCAATTCCCACAGGTGTTATGAATAAACAGAGAGATGTGATAGGGAGTAACTTAGAGGCAATGGTGTGGTCATGTAAGGCTAAGAAGGAGCCTACCAGTAGCTCCTGGAGCAGAAAGGAATGTGTGACTGCCCAGTAATTAGCAGGGAGAAGGAGAGAAAGGAGATGGAGTGCTATGTGGGGGTCATATCATGCAGTATGGTGGTCGGGATTTACAATTGGAGATAATCTTTGATCTTCAGTGAATTAGGTAAATGAGATGACCACATTTTCCAAATCAAATCTTCGTGGTTTTTTGCCATTTAATTTCAGCCTCCATTCCAAAGTTAGAAAATTTGCATTTGGTTCAATGTTTAGTGAGTCTTCTTTTATTAAGAGGAAAAGATATTTAACTCAGAGAGTGTTGCAGTAACCTCAGATTGGAGGACTAACGTGTGCCCTATTTGCTGTTCGGCAGGAAAATAGCTTTGGTCACAGACAGTTGCTTTGCTTCCTACAGCATAAACTTGGAGTGCAATAATTTAGTCAAGTAGTTGATTTAGTTGTATTCAGCTTAACTAATTAACACCAATTCCATGCTTGTTTTTTTTTTTTCCCATTAACTGAACAAAAGTGATCTTTAATGAGGTATACATAGCGGTATTGCTGACTTACTTTGTTGTAGGAAGTGGATAGGCATGGATATTATATATTGATATAAATATTCAACATATTTAATAACTGGTAATATAGGCACTGGTCAGTCACAGTGGACAGTGGTGTGTGGGTGCCACCAGTCTACTTGGAAGGCAAGGAATAAGATATATTTTCCAAACATAGAGAGATGACAGGAGCACATTTGTTTCCTTCCAATAGTCCTGAAAGTCTTGATTTTTTACCAGCATCAACTCAAAAGTCTAAAGTCCAAAGTCACATCTAAGTATCATCCAAATCAGTTATGAGTGAGACTCAAGATATGATTCATCTTGAGGCAAATTCTTCTCTAGCTGTGAACCTGTGAAATCAAATTATATGACCCAAAATACAATGATGGGACAGGTGTAGGGTAGACATTTCCATTTCAAAAGTGAGAAATAGGAAAGAAAGAAGAAGTGACCAGGTCTCAAGCAAGACCAAAACTCAACAGGGCAAATTCCCTTGGACCTTATGGCTTAAGATAATCCTCTTTGATTAGATGTTCTGCCTTTTAGGACCTCTGGAGTAGAGGTCCCACCTTCCGGACACCGTGGGGCGGGGGCCAACATGCAAGGCTCTGCGTGGCCCCAACCCAGTATGTTTGGAAGGCAAGGGGTGGCTGTCTTGTTATATGTTGTTGAGAGAGAGGAGGGAGAACTAATGGGAGAAAAATCATAGACAGACTGCAGGTCAACCAAGAAAGGTGTAACAAATGAATCTGCCCAAGAAAGGAATGGATGTGAGAGAAATAGAAGTTCTTGTTCACCCAAAGGGCTCCAGATGAGGCTGTGAGTTTGGATAACCTATAAAGGGTTGTCCCAAAGTCAGCACTGTCTTCTGAGTTGGCTGACTTATGGGTTAGAATAGACTAAGAAAGACTGCCCTTAAGAAAAAGTATATAGAGATAGAAATATATTAAAATATATTTATATATTTGATATATATTTTACATTTATATACATAATATTCGTATGTTCATAAAATATATAAATGGCCATACATACATAAATATATAACTTTTAAAATGAAACAATCCAATTTGACGTGTGCATGAAGGAACGATTTGATTTGGTGTATCTTATAAATTGTCATCTGCTTTTTTTCTTAGCCCAACATTAAAAAACAAAATAAAACAAAACAAAATGAGAGTGCATAAATAAGATTGAGGAAGAAGCTAGTCATCTAACCTCTTCCCGTCTAGGATCAGTGTTAGGACATGTTGCAGCTGAAGGTCTGAGCAAGTCATCTACCCTGAATTGTGTCTAAACACCCCTGGCATTTTCTGCTTCCTGTTCCGTCTTTTAACAGGAATTGACGTGAAAGAGCAGTGTGTCAGTGATTGTGGTGTGGAGGTTCTAATTATGATCATCAAGGACACAGAGTTTACAAGATCTTTCAGGCTTTATCATAGACTTCATTTTGTCTTACGGTTTGGACAGCCCCTGCCATCTCTTCCCATAAGGATAGAATCTTAGGACCCCAAATAATCTTGGATGTCTCTTATCCCATAGTTTTAAAATCATGTTTTACAGAGATCTAGTATTGAGAGGGGGACTTGGACTCCCATAACATGGGGAAAACACAAGAGGAACAGGGTGAAGAAAATAGCTGGGACTCCAGCCCCGAGAGAAAACTTCAACCAGGGTAGTTTTGCTTTTAAGAATTCTAGACATTACGGTTCAAAAGGAGATTCCATTGGATAAAAAAAAAAGTGGAGTGCTCTAAAAGAAGGGCTTAGAATTTCAATATGAACAAACCTACCTTCTCATTGTGCAAACAAAGAAACTAAGGCTCAGAGAGATTGAAGGAGTTCTCCCAAGGTCAGCCACCTTGTCCATGGGAAAGCTAGATTTGGGTCCAGCACTACAGTCTCTGGCCATGGTCCTCCCACCGTTTGTTGCTCTTGGTGAGACACAGGAACTTACTCTCAAGTTTGGACACTCAGAAAATCGCCATGGTGACAGTGCTTATGAGTTCCTACTATGTGGCCAGTGCCTCAGAGACATTGTTTTATTTAATCCTCACAATTAAGTGCTCTGGGTTCTTGGTGCTCTGGGTTAGGAGTCTTTATTAGTCCCATTACATGGTTGGTGAAATGAGGTTCATAGAAGTTAATCACTTGCTGGACATCACCCAGCTTCTAGGCAGTAGATATTGAATTTGAATCCAGAGGTGCCAGCATTAACCACTTGGCTCTCATGCCTTCCTACACTCCAGACTTTTCATGGAGGATAGACCCTATCAGATTATTTCATCTAACCTTACCATATTTTTTTACCAGTATTACACTGTCCAGCAACCTTTCCTCTAGTGAATGGTCCAATTCTGTAATATATGCCATTATGCAGCATGACCTTGATGGAGATGATAACCCTTCCTGTAGCAAAATGGTCAATCTTCATTAATTTTTACTCATTAGTTGAAGGCTGCTTTAATTTAGAGAAAGTCTAAATTATAGAATACATTTTACTTTATTGCTTTTAAACACACACCTTAACAAAAAATTCTATAAGAATGCTCCCTTCTGGGACTCACTTCAGTGATTGTTATTAGCATTGATACTGCTTAGATGTAAATGAATGGAAAGCTTAATGTGTGCACCTGGCTTGTTCTTCTCCATTCTAACTAATCCTGCCCAATAACCTATGAAAACAGCCTTATGATCTCTTTCCAGGCCTACTGTGATGGCCTGCAGGCTCATTGCCCTGATCCCCACCCATTCCGTCCTTCCCATGTAACTTTCTTAATGGCTACTGATAAAATTCAGCATCAAAGCACACCATGTACCATGATCCACACCCAAACCTGTATCAGTGTTTAATTCCTCTGCACCTTTTCCCATCCTGCCTTTAAAGCCCCTGCTAAATGACTGACTCCCTAGTCTCAGATTCTTGGCTGTTGGGATCCCTGGGTGTCGCAGTGGTTTGGTGCCTGCCTTTGGCCCAGGGCGCGATCCTGGAGACCCGGGATCGAATCCCACACTGGGCTCCTTGCATGGAGCCTGCTTCTCCCTCTGCCTGTGTCTCTGCCTCTCTCTTTCTCTGACTATCATAAATTTAAAAAAAAAAAAAAAAAAAAAAAAGATTCTTGGCTGTTTCTGCAGACTTGCCTGAGGTTACCCCTAGCAAGCACTCCCTGTTCCAAGTTTACTTACCCTGCAGGAAGTCTTCCTGGGTTCCAGCTCTCAACTATCATTATATGTCTCATGAACTCCCCAGGGTTTTGCTCCTCCTTGGGGGCTATCCTCTCATTCAGCTTCATGCAGATCAAGTGTTCACTTATTTCCTCTGCTATACTCTGAATTTCATGAAGTCAGCCACCTTTATAGTTCTGCCACCTGGGTACTTAGTAAATGCTTACTGTGTGAATAGATTGGGAGGGCACCGTGTGTGTGTGTGTATGTGTGTGTGTGTGTGTGTGTGTGTGTTTGTGTAAGGGAGGCAAAGAATGCTTGACAAGAAAAGGGAGTCAGGGGAGAGAATAGCAACTCTAAGGCACTTTTCCTCAATTTGGGATTCCGGTACCACCCATATTAGAATTCATCGGAGCGTTGAATAAACACTTGGATTCTCAACCTTGCCAAGTCTATCAAAAAAAGGTTCTTGGATGTGAGGGTCAAGGGTCTTCATTTTTAACGTGCTCTCCAGATGTCTAAGAATCATTGCCCTCTGAACTAGGAGTCACATCAAGCCTGATCTGGAGAATCTGTGTGAGTCCCCATGACACAGCAAGAGAGGCTGTGAGTTCTTGAGATCCAGGGGCATGTCTCCTTTTGAGACACTTTTCCTTACTTTCCCCAAGAAGGGTTGGGTTGCCCCTCCTCTGTAGTTCTCTACCAACACTTGGTGGAATGTTTGTGGAAGGCAGAGTAGCAGAGAGGTCAAGAGTGACACTAGTGATCACTATGGATTAGTGATTGCTGATCTCCTAAAGGTAACATTCTGTGATCTGCTCTAGGTTTCTATAAAAAAGATAAGAGAAGCAAAAGCATACTTTTAAAATAGATTAAGTGTTAGAAAGCATAGGTTCAAATCTCACCAAGACCCTTACTGATTTGGTGACCTCCGGCAAATTAGTGAACTTCTTTAAAACTTCTCTCTCTGCAAAAGGAGGGAAACAATAGTTTCTCTTTCATAAGGTTATTTCAAAAATTAAGTGAGACTTTATATTTGAAGTGCTAAGTGGAGGGCCGGAGGCAGAAAAAGTGCTCATTAAATGTTCCTGTGATAATTATTAGTAGTATTGTTAGTATTCAAATCATATTTTTTGTTTTTGACATTATTGGAACAGTTTCCTCATCTCTATGTCCAGGCTCAGAGTTCAGGGCTAGAAGGACCTGGGGGTTCTTGGTGATAAGTTGATGTTTTGTTGAATGAAAAGAACCACAGAGGGGTCAGGAGGTAAGAAGCAGTGGCTAAACTTATCTATCATGCAAGTGATGACTCCTGAGCAAGGAGAGACCTCTCTAGCCTCTGGACAACCTCAGCTCATCATCCCGAAGGGACATTCTGTCCAGCATCTTCCTCTCTGAATGACAGAGCCCCCAATTATCCCCCCTAACACCTGATCCTAGTTGGGGAATTGAACAAGAGATAAGTCCTGGAGTTTGCTGTCATACAAGGAACCCTTGCAAGCACTCTGCTTGTGGCAGCAGACAAAGAAAAACTGTCTTCATCACACACTTAGCTGGAAATGATTTTTAGTGGGTGGTGTCTGGGCTTATTAAAACAGACTTGAAAAAAAATAAAAAATAAAACAGACTTGGCATATCTATAACTTGTATTACCCAGCAACAACGAACCCTTCCGAAATCTGAGCAGGCAACTAATGATTTTAAAACTACTAGTAACCCCCCTTGGTACCCATTCTCCCTGCCAAATGCTTGAGATTCCAGGCCAGCTGGGTGTCTGCTTATTTACATAATTAATCTAGTATGAAGTCTTTATATGTCCCTCCTCAGCTCTCTCTTTTCCAGGATAAATAACCCCCAATTCCTCCATCCGTAAGCCCCAATTTTACAACCTTTTAATCATTTTTGTGACTCCCTCCTGGATCTTCTTTGGGCCCTATTTAAGCCTTATCTAAATTTAACAGACATGCTACATAGGCAATTAGGAGAGATGAATCCATTAGAACCTGGAACTGTCTTAGCCCCTGTTTGGATCTGACTCTCTCTCTTTCTGTGTAAGGGTCACATGGAGGCGTCTCATCACCTTTCCCCTGACAAATGGGCTCCGGATGGGCTGTCGGTTTCGATTTCTTACAAGATGTTTTTCCAAGGTCTGGAAAAGCCAGTTCCCATAAAGGCAGGAATGAAAGCACACTCCTGAGCCTAAGAAGAAAGTCTTTCCCAAGTGGGTTTTGTGCATGTGATTTCAATGCCTGGAGATGGCAGGGGTGTATTGTTGGCTGGTAAGAGAGGTGATCATCAACTCTGAGGCCCAGGCTCCTGGAGTCCTGGAAGAGACCAGGCACTGTCTCAGAGTTTTCACAGTCCCCCAGGAAGGCCTGCTGTTCTTCATCCTGTGATCTTGAATCTGACCTTCCCTTGGAGGCCATTGCCTTATCTGACTTTAGGCTGAGCCAAAGAACTGAGCCGCTGGCAGAGTGGGAAGAGGCTAACCACTTGCATCTTCAACACCAAGTAGTGCCCAACACATGGCTTAGCTACTAGCAAACAGCCCATAAAACGTGTCCAGTAAAATTATGACAGAGCTAAAGAAGAGAGGCCATTTCCAGGGTTCTTGGATTGGGAATTTTCTAGACAGGAATATTTTGAGAACAGAATAAAAAAGGAGATGGGCTGACTGTCATTTTACAAAGACAAAACCCCATCATCACTATTTTGTACTGCACATCAATGTCCTCTTGTGGTTCTAATCTCTCCTGTGCTGCATTTTTCCCCTTCCACAGCATGGCCTGATATTTTCCAGGGACTCATTTAACAGGGTGCCAGCAGCAGGATATATATTTGAGCAAGGATTAGTAAATATAGACATTCCTGTTTTGCTACCCTGTCAACAATTTCAAGGTGAAATCCCCACCCATCCTGCAGTCCAGTGACTGATTTGGTAAGGGAGATTATTGTTCTGTGCAAAAATCAAATAAAGTCCCTTGGGGCTTTTCTTGGGCAGCATCCCACGTAGCTCTGGTCTGAAGATCAATAAAGCAGAACCTGCTCTTCATTACACGATAATAATGTGCAAGCAGAAATCAGAGTAGGGAGCAAGGTCTGACTTTGTTGTAAGCGGTGCAGGTGGGTGCTGATGTTGACTGTGCGACTCATTTGCAAACAAGTGACTTTGAGCCTGTGGATCTCAAAATTAGAGTGTCTTTTGCAGCGTGAAGAGCTTCTCGTGGTACTTGTGACATCTTTAGAAAAGCCATATCCTGGCTCAAAGTGCTTCATGATGCTCACTAACAGGGCATTAACAGAGTGGGTTAATGACAGGTAATAACTGAGAGAACATGGGTGTTATACTTCAGAAATGCATGTAGCAAGGGTTTAAGTCCCCAGTGCTCTGCTTGAGCCAGACCTTTGGGTGACTTTGCATGAAAAGTCTTTCTGCTAGAAAGAGTTTGAAACTTTGTAGTAGTGTCTTAGGGCTGCTAGATTAAAGGATCACAAACTAGGTGGCTTAAAAGAACAGACATTTATTTTCCCACTGGAGATAACAAAGTCTGAAATCAGGGTGTCAGCAAGGCTTCATTCCCTCTGAAGGGTCTCAGGGAGAATCTGTCCCATGTCTCTTTCCCAGCCTCTGGCATTGCCGCAAATCCTTGGCATTCCTTGACTTGTAGATTTTACTCCGGCCTCTGCCTCCATTATGACACGGAGTTTACCTCTGCATTTCTCTATCTCTTTTCTTCTTCTGAGGACACTAGTCCTGTTGGGTTAGCTCTTCCCTTCCCTCCAAATGACTTCATCTTAACTTGATTACATCTGCAAAGACCTATTTGCAAATAAGGTCACACTCATAGGTGCTGGGGGTTGAGACTTCAACACATCTTTTTGGGGAACAGAATTCAACCCTTAACAGATGTGGATATAGATGTTGGTTCTGCCCAAGGTACAAAGACTTGAGAGGAGCCAGAAACATCAAGGAACAGGGAAGCTGTTTTTATGGGTGTGTTAAATTCCTCTGGCTGATCGAATAAATTACCATAAATTTAGTGGCTTAAAACAACATACATTTATTCTCTTAGAGTTCTGGAGGCCAAAATCAGTTTCAGTGGGCTACAGTCAAGGTGTTGGAAGGTTCTAGAGAATACATTCCTTGCCTCTTCCAGCTTCTGATGGCTGTCAGGATTCCTTGATTTGTAGCCACATCACCACAGTCTCTGTCTCTGGCCACAGGCTTTCTCTTGTTCTATATCTAATCTCCCTTGACCTCCTTCTTATAAGGATATTTGTAATTGCATTTAGTGCCCACCCAGATAATTCAGGATAATCTCCTCATCCCAAAAGCATGAATTTCATCATACCTACAAAGTTGTTGCCACATAAGTTAACATTTACAAGTTCCAGGGATGATATCTTTGGGGGCCATTATTCAGTTCAGTACAATAGGGACTTGCCAATTAGTGCAGGAGACAGCCAGACATCGGATAATCCTCCCAAATGCATGTATAATCACAGTTCGTGATGAGTTCCCTGAGAGAAAAAAGCAAGGCCTTGTGGACATTGTTAAATGAGACCTGACTTAGCCTATGTGCCCAGGGAAGCTCTTTCAGTTGGATTTCTGCAGAAGCAAGACTCTGCAGCAAGTATTTGTGTGCAAGCTGTTTATTTGGGAGGTGGTCCCAGGAAACACTGATGGAGGAATGGGGACATGAGACAGGGAAGAGAAGGTAGCCAACAAAGGGACTGTTATCAAGCCAGCTGGTTACCCCTGTGGGCAACTGCAGCTGATTCCACTGGAGACTCTGGGAGACAGTGTGAGCATATGCCACAGTTATCCCCAGCAATGAGTGAGGTGGCTGGGGTATTTGTCACCAACTCCTCATTTGCCATTGGTGGAGAGTAGCTCCTGCAGGTGCCTCTGGTAAGCAGCCTCTATAGGATAGAGGTGAGTGCTGAGGGGATTGATTAATCACTGGCAGCTCTGTTCTGGAAAGCTTCCCTGAGCATGTAACCTCAGAAATGAACTTGAAGTATCAGTAGGACGTAACTAGCAATGGGGAAGAGAGAAATGAGGAGGTGTTAAGGGAGGAAACAGAAAGTGCCAAAGCCCTGAGGTAAGCAGGACACAGTCTAGTCACTGGTGTGAAAGGAGATCAGTTGGGACAACGTCTCACCCAGACCAGAGAGTCAGCGGGTATGCCCTGGTGTGGCCATGTTGGGTGGATATGGCCAGTTTCTATTTGGATTTGTTGGTGCCTGTGTTGTAAGTTTTTAAATATTTTGAATACCCTCCCTGCTGCAGTCAGTGTCTCTTTCATTGGGTGGCCATGAAGAGTAAATAAGATATTACAAGGGAAGCTGTTTGCAATTTATGAGGTCCAATGTGAAGGTTGTTGCTGTTTTGCTGCTGGGGAGGTTTCATGTTGAAATCTGATAAGATGGAAAGATCTGAGCCCTGGCTTCTACTCTCAGGGGTCCCCATGAGCAGGGCAGTCTTAAGTTGCTGCCATTAGCTGGTGATATAATTTTGGCCTGAGGTTTTCTGGGACAGATGTTGTGGACAGAGACCCTGTTACTGAAGGCTTTGAGCTTGGGAGTTAAAAGTCTACATTTTTCTTAGAGTCAGGTAGTCCTGGGTTCAAGATCAAGCTTTACCACTGACTTCTGAGTGCTCTTAGGTAGGCCCCCTGAGCCTCTGCAAGCCTCAGTTTCCCCATCTATAGTTCACAGGTTACTGGAGGAGTGAATGCCATGCTGGACACAGAGTAGGGTCCAGTGGTTCCTTTGTTTTTAAGCATTTGATTAAATACAAGCCTTACTGTATTTATTGAGAGGGCTTTTGTCCACACTGGCCAGCTTTTTGTGAACTGTTGTTGGAGTCATTTGTAGGGAGTGGCAAACGCTACAAGTCATTGATTTGCCTTAAACAATGGTTCTCAAAGCCAATGCCTGGGCCCCACTTGGCTCTTGCAGATGTGTTTGCAGTACAGCAACCTAGTGTAGGAGAAACAGATTATAATCAGGCTTCTAAGTCAGCTTCTATACTTTTTTTTTAAGTTTTATTTATTTATTCATGAGACACACAGAGAGAGAGAGAGACAGAGAGAGAGAGAGAGAGAGGCAGAGACACAAGCAGGCTCCATGCAGGGAGCCCCACATGGGACTCGATCCCGGGTCTCCAGGATCAGGCCCCAGGCCGAAGGCAGGTGCTAAACCACCGAGCCACCCAGCTCGGGTGGCTCCTATACTTATAACAGTTGGGATTTGGGCTGAGTGAAGCTCTCTGCCCCTCAGTGATAAATAAAAGTCCCAACTCTCAGGGCTGAGTTGGGAACTCAGTAGGTTAATGTAGGCAAATCATCATTTCAATGCTAGAGTCTCATAGGGCCTCAATAAATATGAACTAATATGATTCCTGGAATAGAAACTTCGTGAAGGCAAGGCCTTGGCCTGACTCATTCACAACTGGGTCTCCTATGCCAGAAACAAGGTCTGGCAAGTAGTAGGTGCTCAATAAGTATTCACTAAATGAGTGAATGAGTGAATGAGGTTTCCTGGAGGTGCGATTAAGAACCTGCATTTTTGAGCTCTTACCATATGATTATGGAATACAGCCATAATTGAGAACTATTGGCACAAAATATTCATTTTATAGATGATGAAGTTGTAGCTAAGGATGCTAAGTAATTCATCGCAGGAGCACTTGGCTAATTTACTCAGCAAACAAGTCATTCCTTCCTTTTATTTAACAAACATTCATTGGGTGCTTAAAATGTTGCTGGTAGTACTTAAACTCCAGGTTCTACCAAAAAGATTAAGAGATGTTCCCAGCCCTTGATAAACTACCAGCCCTTGTATGGTAGGGGATTTATATATATAAATAAATGAATGCATTATTGCGTGTCATGGTTCAATATTTATACACATGATGTGCTGAAGGAATACAGACAAAGGAACATTAATTCTGCCATGAGGCCAATGGAGACCACCTGGAAAATTATATTTAGGATGATTGGGGAACAGGGGTTAGGGAGTTAAGGGAGTTATCAGGCAGCTAAGAGAGAGGGTTAGAAGGCATAGGATAAGCATAGGCACTATAAGGCCACAGAACTGGTGAATCCTCCCATGAGGCTAGAGCAGAGGGCCAGAGCCTCTGGGATTTCTCTTATAGGTTGGGAGAAGGGCATTCCAGGTAGAAGTAATAGGGCCAAAGCCAGGAATCAGCAAATAGATTAATAAGTTTGAAGAATTAAAAACTAAACTATGTGCGCTTAGGGAAGAATGGCAAAAAATGCAGTCTGTTGGGTAGACTAGATGGTTTTTGTAGGCCAAAATTAAGAGTTCCGATTTTACCCTAATGGAAGCCATTGATGATTTTAAGCAGGAGACATTCGATGAGTTAAATTTTAGGGTCACTCTTGTTACTATGATGGAACAGAGAGGACAAATGTTCAGGGGGAGAGGCATCAAGAGACTGTGAATGTAGCCCAGGTGGGAAATGGCAGTTAGGCTAGGCTAAGCCAATGGTACTGGAGGTGGAAAGAAATCCATTATTCACAATGTGTTTTTATAAAATAGTAGTGCAGTGAAGGTGTGCCAAGTGTGTGAGGTCTGTACTCCTGTCCTCCATTTCTCTATTCTCAGGCAGATCACACTGTGATTAGGCCCATCCCAAGGCAGGGACATGGGCTCAAGGAAGACTTCTTGGTTTGAATTGAAACTCAATAGAGCATATATAGAATAAAAATATTCTAAATATTATTTCACCTTTATTCAACAAGCATTTTGAAACCATTTTTGTCAGGATCCTCTCAATTTTAAGGGATTAATATCCAACTGAAAATGGAGAATGCATAGTTTATTTAACTGAAAAAATCCAGAGTTGAGCTTCAGAAACAACTGGATATAGGAGCTTGAAGATCATCAAACAAAATTGGTTTCCCTCCATCTCTTGCCTATGTTTTCTTTGGTGACTTCACTCGTAGATAGGATCTCCCATAATATACCAAGTGGCTGCTCATAGGCCCAGATCTATAGCCTCATAGTTTCACAACCCAGCGGAAAGAGACCTGTTGTTTCTTGACTGTCCCTGCCAGAGGGCTGCCCATGATCTCCCAGCTTGGGTCCTGTGAACATCCCAGATCTAGGCACAATGCCAGATGGATTGCTGGATGGACCAAGCCAGGGTCATTTTTCCAGCTCTGGAGCTGGATACAGAGTCACCCTTAATTTCATAGACTAACTGTGGAGAGCAAGGTGGCTTCCCAAAGGCAAGCTGGGCACTGCTGCTTGAAGCTGAGAGATGGTGGGTAGACTAGAAGGACAGATGTCTATGCCAGCACCTGCTACCATGTGCAAGGTTCTGTTTGACAATCTTGCTAGGGAGTCAAAGATGAATAATTCAGTCCCTGCCCTCCAGATGCTTGCAGGGTACCAGGGATGCAGACGCATACATAAGCCTCTTTAATATGAGCCTGCCTGTGATAAGTGCCCTGATTTGATGGTGTATCCGGCACCATAAAGCTCCGACTGCTTATTCAATTGGCACCTGGGGCTTGGTACATGTTTCCTCACATTTCTATTTTAAAAGTCAATAAATCGTTTCTGGTACCTTAACTGGAAATTAAACCTGGGTGTTTTTCCTTCTTGTGATTATGGGGTTGAAGTCCAGCAGTAGCACTGGGTTGACTCCCAGCAGTAGCACTGGGTCAGTCTGACCCAACATCTGGAAATTGTGGCTGCAGCTGCTAGTGCAGGTATAATGATAGAAAAAGTGGGCCTGGGGGGACGGTATGGGGAAGCAGGGGCTCCACGTGAGCAATTACCCGCAGGGAGCAGTGGAGACCTGAGTTCAAGCCAGAGACCAACTGCATCAATCTCCTTAGATGTGTAGATGGATGCAGACATTTTGCTTTTCCCTAACGCTGTGTATCATCCACTTTCCTTCTTATTGGCATTGGCTTTTCTTCTCAACACATATTTAGTGAATCCTGTGGTGGAGACTGACAAGGTCTTTACCAAATCATTTCCTTTTTTCTCCAGGACATACAACCAGGTTACATTTTAGTGTCCCTTTGTCTGT
Source organism: Canis lupus baileyi (assembly GCF_048164855.1). NCBI lineage: Eukaryota > Metazoa > Chordata > Mammalia > Carnivora > Canidae > Canis > Canis lupus. The sequence goes on from NC_132840.1 coordinate 19,562,345, forward strand.
GTTCTGGCCAGTGGTGTGCAGGTGGATGTAAGGGTAAACCTCTTGTCTGTAAAACGTGTGTAGTCCTCCATGCACATTTGCCCTGCTGTCCTGCCTGCTAACCAGGGGAAGAGGATTTAATGGGGGACAGTAGAGCCACAAGATAGAAGCTTACGTGACTGGAGAGAGCCATCAAATCCCTTTCTCCCTTGCCCAAATAAAAAGATCTACATAGATTGTGTTAGAGGTGATAGCTAAATCTTCATAGTGTTCACATGTTGAAACTGTGGGGGTTTTGTTGTTGTTGTTATTGTTGCTGTGTTTTTGCTTTAGAATCTAGCCTATCTTGATTAATCAAAAGTTACAAAATACAAGAAACTATGCTATGTGCCAGGGACTCAGTGTTAAGCCAAGTAGGTACAGCTCTAACCTTGATGGGGTTTTCAGTCTTACCTGTTATTTTATGTCTTCTCACCTGTTTGGTGCTTTCTTGTCAGCATTAAGAAATAATGCTAGGAACAAGAAGCCAGAGATAACTTTTGAACGTCCAGCAGAATCAACTGCTGGGCTGAGTTTGGGAAATGAACATTTTGCTTATGTATGGGTCACAACCTGGTCCTATAGTCCTTTAACTGTGCATGTTAAAGATGTTCTTTATTACATTAAAACAACTAAACTTGTTCTTCTTTCTCATTTTCTTTCTCTAAATCAGTCCTTCTTTTTAAAAAAGATTTATTTTATAGAGAGAGAGCATGTGAGTGGGGGGAGGGACAGAGGGAGACAGAGAGAAGCGGACTCCCCACCAAGTGCAGAGCCTGATGAGGGGCTTAATCTCAAGACCCCAAGATCATGACCTGAGCTGAAATCAAGAGTCAGGTGCTCAACTGACTGTGCCGCCAAGGGACCCCTCTAAACCAGTCCTTCTAATCAGTTAGAATTGCATACATCCAATCTTCTATTAATTCATACAACCATCCATCCATCCATCCATCCATCCATCCATCCATCCATCCATTTATCTATTCTTTCTACCTAGGTTTACTAATAATAGTTGTCTTTTGTCAAATGCTCATTTGCCAGGTGCTGCGCTCAGATATTGACATAGCAATCCTACATGATAGGTACCATAGTTCTCACTTAACAAATTGTGGCACCAAGGCCCTGAGACATAACTTAGGTAAATCCATGGAGCTGGTAGGTGAGGAGGGAAGATATGAACCTGTGTCTTCAGTAGAGCCTATATTCTTAATTATTGTGCTATCCTTAATTCCACTATTGATCAGGGTGCTCTCTAATGTGGTGTCTGATGGAGGAGGGTTCACATAGAATAGTTGACGTGCTGGAGTTATATGGTGTGCGTGTGTATATGTGTACACACTTTATTGTGTAAATATGGGGTGGTTGGAGGAGACTGCCATATAAATTGGTAATATAGTCAGAAAGGTGCTATGAAGCACAGATAAGAGAATCAAGAAGCCCTACAAGAGAAGGGAAGGCATCCTGATGATCCAAGATGAGAAGAAACCCTGGGACCCTAGTCCACAAAGGGAGGCAGTCAAGGAGAAGCAGGGATTAAAAGTATGAATTCTGGAGTCAGACTGATTGTACACCCTCAACCTCCCAGCCCTGGTGTCTTAGGACAGGACACCTCACCTCTGTGACTCAGTTTCCTCACCTATACAACTGGAATAATATAGGTCATACTTACATGGTAGTTTTAAGGATTCAATGAGATAGCATTGTAAGGACTCATTGAGATAATGCACTTTGAATGGGACCAGGAACATGGTAAATTCTCAATAAATACTAGCTTCTTTGATGATGATGATGATGATGATGATGATGATGATGATGATGATGATCTGGGATTAGAAACAACAGAATAATCGCTCTTCTCCTTTCCTTCTTCAGAAAGAGTGCCCATGTGTCTCTATCCTCATTTTCAGTATTGATTTCTGAGCTCTGAACTGTCCCAGATCTGCCACCAACCAACTTTGTGACCCCAGGCATAGCATATCACCTGTCTTGGCCTATTTTTTTTTTTTTTTTTTTTAATCTGTAGGGAGTATGGAGTAGTGTGCTCTGGAGCTGGGGCTGCCTGGAGTCCCATGCTATCTCCTTCCAGTATCAGCCATGTGCCCTCAGGCAAGTAATTCAACTCCTCAGAGCCTCAGTTTGTTCATCTGCAGAATGGAAATGAAAATAGTAACCCTCTCATTGGGATATTTTAGAGAATGATAAAATAAATGATCCACACAGGCTACTGGACTAGTTCCCGGCACATGGTAATCGCTCAGTGAATGCTAGCCATTCTCACTATAAAATTAAGAGGTCCCTTCAACTGTACTCGGCAGGTTTTCCTCATGTGTTTTACCTCTGTTTTTATTTTGGATCATTGTACTCAGTGCCCCAGGCAGCGCATTCCCAATTTGTACACCAATTTTGACACAATCTCCATTCCAGTTGGCTTTCTGAGAAATGTTCCTCTTTAATGAATATGATAGTGGGGCTCACTCATTACCAGGTTATTTTAGGCAAGAGTGATTTTTAACTCGTTACTCAGATAATTATTGCAGTTCTCTAGCTACCTTTCTGTGCACAGACTTAATAAGCTCTGAGGATATGTGGCAGTGCTTTTCTTGGCTGAGATAAGAGAATTATTGAACCTCTCATGTGAAAGTATGAAACCTTAGTTAACAGGGAGTGGCTGCACCAGCCAAGCGGCCTCTGACGTGAGGGGCTCAGCTCCCTTGGGAGCTGGTGCGAGATTTCATGAATCATGGGACACTTCAGTATGCCTGAAAATGCCAGTTTTCCTTATGGAAAAGATGTCCATAGACACATAGGAGAATACACTGGGTGCACACAGGGGTATATAGCCAATTACATGCAAATGGAAACCAGGACTGACCTAATTTACCCTTGGGTCCCCTAGTACCTATGGGTCTAGTAGATTGCTTGCCTGTATCCTGTAGTGGTTTGGAGCAGGGATCGAGAGACTTTTTCTATAAAATATTTTTTGGTAAATATTTTAACCTTTGTGAGCTGTAAGGTTTCTCTTTCAGCCGCTCAATTCTGCTGATAGAGCATGAAAGCAGCAAAAGGCCACTTATAAATGAATCGTGCGTCTGTGTTCCAATAAAACTTTATTCATGGACACCGAAGTTGCATTTCATATAGTTTTCATGGACCACAATCTATTATTTTTCTTTTGGTGTTTTTCACCAATTAAAAATCTAAAAACCCTTAAAAGCCTTACAAAAGCAGTTGGTGGACTGGATCTCCCCTCCCATATAAGCCATAGTTTGCTGACTCCATGAATTATAGTCTGCATCTGTATCAGCCCTGCTCCTTCCATTATATACTGTGTAACATTGGGCATGTTCCTCAACTGCTCTGTGTCTCAATTTCCTCATTTTCAAAATACAAAAAAATAGTTACAGCACTCTCTAAGGTGTCAGGGAAGCTTAAGAGTTAGTGGAGGTAAAGTGCTTAAGACAATGCCTGGTGCATAGCATGCCCATGAGAAATATTAGCTGTTGATGTAATCATTTTCACTTAAAAAATTTTTTTTCTTAGAGGGGTGCCTGCATGGCTCAGTTGGTTGATCATCTGCTTTCTGCTCAGGTCCTGATCTCAGGGTTGTGAGATTGAGCCCCATGTCAGGTTCTCTGCCCAGCAGGGAGCCTGTTTCTCCCTCTCCCTCTGCCTGCTACTCCCCCCTGCTTATGCTCTCTCTATCAAAGAAATAAAATCTTAACTTTTTTTTTAGAGAGAGATTGAGAGAGAGAGCATGTGAGCAAGGGGCAGAGGGAGAGGGAGAATCTTAAGCAGGCTCCACTCCCAGTGCACAGCCTGATACAGAGTTCAATTTCAAGACCCTGAGATTACAACCTGAGCTGAAACCTAGAGTCGAATGCTTAACCAACTGAGCCACCCAGGTGCCCCATCATTTTCACTTTTACCATCTCATTGAATTTCCACAACTCTGGAGGAGGTAGTAGTATGATCCTCATTTCCCAGATGAAGAAACTGAGGCATGGGGCTGCTAAGTCATTTGTCTGAGGCCACAGGTAGACTGAGACTTATTTATGCAAAGCACTGGGGGCCTATTTTTGATGAACTAACAAGGCAGAAATCAAGGTTGCTATGAAACTGTTTCTGTTCTCTTTATACTGAGCTTCAAGGATTCTCTATCCATCAGAATTCGACTATGACTCTCAGAAACTGGACTTTGTCAAAGGGATGGGGCAGTGGAAAGTGGTTATAAGACAAGCATGTCATCATGGGGAAGGAGTGACAAATCAAATAACAGTGATAGAGCAATGTTTGCTGCATTTTTTCATTATATTCCTTTTTTTCTTTTTTTGGACACATTTTGGCATTTACATTTGGGACATCCCTGTCAGGTTTGCAAATCGTTGCAGGTTACACTTGTAAGATGTGCATTTATTCTCTCCCATACCATGATTCTTTCTTCCCTAATGCACCAAATTAGAAGATTGGCCGATTTTCATTTTCCCTAAAAAGTAAAATTTCAGCTTAAATCACAAATGTCTATGATGCACTTAGCAGCTACAACAGCTTCTAACTGGCAGCCGTTCCTCCTTATTCCCTCTCTCTCCGAGAATAATCAGGTCTATTGTGATTTAGAGATGCATTAGCTCCATTTAGAGTTAAGGATCAACTTTGACTTCTGGGGAAGTTACCCAAAATTTAAAAGGTAAGAATCCATCCCAGTTAGAGCGTGGTATATTCATTCCTCTCCCTCCTTGCTCATACACTTCATGAAAGGATAAGTGATCCGATAAAGTGTCCAAGTAGAATTTAGAGGGGTTTAAATTACTGGGACAGAAATCATAAGTGATTGGTGGCTGCCAAGTTCTGCATGTTCCTATGCAGTCAGCTTCCAAAGTTCTTCCTCTCAGAAGACAGATGGCTCCAGCCTACAGGAATCTGCTCAACACCGGGAGGGTCTTTTGATGGTCCCCAGACCCACCTCACCCACCTTGAACTGACCCATCATTCTGTGTCATGAAATCCCTCACACCTGTTTTGGAGACAGCCCTGTCTCTCTGCAGGTCCAAAGAGAGAAAAGTTAGAATTGTCCCCACATATCTTAGTGTCACCTCTCATTAATCCAGTCCTTGTAGTGAGTTGCAATTTTTTCCTGTCTCTTTCCTCTGTAAAATTGGGAGGTCATATTAATACCTTACCTCATGGGGTTATTGTGAGAATGAACATTTATAAAAAGCATAGAATGGAGCTCGACACGTAGAAATCACTTCAGAAGTATTCACTGGAATTAAAAACTCTACATAATAGGACCTGGGAGAGATCAAGCTACTTCCCAGCTATAAACCTTCAGTGGTATCCCATTTCTTGTAGGATAAACCCTAATCTCTTGAAACTAGCTTACAAAGCCTTGCTTAGTTCACCCATTTGGCCTTATTCTACTTATCTGTTTCTGTTCCCCAACCACACAGTACTGGTGGAGGCCACTGATGTGCTGGAGCCAGCTCAGACCAGCCCTGAGAGCTAATCATTAGATTTTCAGGAATTTGGCAAATAAGCTGTTAAATACAGCTATCATTAAAAATTAAATTACAAAATCTTATAATTAACTGGGTTATGGCAAAAAACAAACAAACAAACAAACAAACAAGGAAACTTACCACTTCCTAATTAGTTTACTACCTTTTAGTGTTCTTTATGTTTTGGGGCTATTCAGGTCTGCTATTTGTCGGGACAGCCCTATGTGATGACGTGCTGCTACTCTAACACTCCAGCTCTTCATTCAGTGATGTTACTGTGGAAGCTGGAAATTAGCCATGGTGGGAGTATTTACACTACAGGAATTGGCAAACACTACAAATCATGGCTTCCTTTATTGTTTTGTTGATGATCTAGAATAGCTGTCAACAAAGGGCTGTAGAAGGCTGGATAATGAGGATCTTAGGCTTTGTAGGCAATAAACCCTCTGTTGCACTTACTCAGCTCTGCCTCTGTAGAGCAAAAACAGCCCTAGAAGAAATGTCAATGAATGAGCATGTCTGTGCTTCAACTAACCTTTATTCACCAAGACAGGAGCAGGCTATCATTTGCTAACCTCCTGTCTGGACTTACAAAAGTGATGGAAAAAGTGTCAACAATGCCAATTAAATTTAACAATATGTTGTGTCTGGAACCTGCCACATTATGTATGTAATGAAGACTCCTGAAACCTGAAGACCTATTCTTCCAGCATTTGAAAACTGTTCTAGGATTCAGTACAGAGGCTGCTTACATCATTGACAGGTGTAGTTGACTTAAGTCTTTATTCCTACACTTTCATCTTCCTTGTTAACTTAAACGAAAACATCAGCCAACACTGAGATGGGAACCACACTCGCTCATCAATTCTGATCAGAGATAGCTACAGATATGAGTTTGGCAAAAACCCACAAAAGTATTCCGTGAGAATCAATTGGCTTAATGTGGAATTTACAAGAAATAATATTGTATATTTTATTGTTTGTAACCTATGTGTTACATATCTTAGGTGTCAGTAATATGTATAATAAACTTGGTATAAATACACACATAGTTGGTTTCTGCGGAGAGCCTGTTAACTTTTACCAGTGTACCAGGGCTTGAAGAGGACAGGCTCCTACCAGCCTCCAGGCCTTTGTTAGTTCCTTCCACTGGAAATAGCTCTCATCCTTCTTCACTTGACCTGTCTTAACTCCTACTCAGCCTTTGGTTTCTGGCTTAAATGTGACTTCTTAAAAAAAGACTTCCTGATTCCCCCAAGACCAAGTGAGTTTCCCCCCTTAGGCACATTTTTCCTTGCAATACTTGCCCTAATTATAGTTAAATGCTGAATTTTGTGATGGCTTATTGTCTTTCACCAAACAATGCAAGTGTCTCCAGACAAGGATGGTCCATTTCTTTATCATGATGTCTTCAGAGCCTAACACAGTTTCTTGAAAATAGTAGGTACCCAATATATCTGTAGCTGAACTGAGAAAAAATAAAGGGGATCTGTATTTAAGAGTTTCATCATCAACACGATCCCACCCAAGTTAAGTATAAATTTAGCAAGTTAAGTAATAAATGGCTATCACTCTACTATAACATATTTGAAACCCAGTTTTGAGGCCCTAGTCCTTGTTAAAATCAATGCCCACTTTCTGCAGGTACAGTAATTATTTCTCATATTGTTATTGACTATCTCTTTAAATACCAGCCAGGACAAATCTATTTCTCAAGCTGTTGTAAATGATTTGAAGCAGGAAAATGAATGGAATAGAATGAGGGTTGTTTAAGAGAAATTTCTCCTTCTTCACCTTGTTCAAGAAATGAATGGTCATTGGCCACCAAACCGTCCCAGGTGAAAGCTAGGAGCATTTTTTAACCCATTTACTACTGACCATAAGCATCTGAATTGATTTCCAAAGGCTTATTCTAATTCTGACAGCACCTATTTTCAGATACACTGGGAATTTGTTTACTTGCTTTGGATTTCTGGTTTCATGGAGACTTGACATCAGATGTCTAAGGATGAGCTAGGGATCTGGGATCCTATTGTGGAGGAAGAATCTTATTGGGAGCCTGGAAGTACCCATATGGAGCTTAAATTTAAGTTCAGGGCCCTAGAGGAAAGAATGATGGTGAAACTCTCCTAAGCAGCATTATCTCCATTTTTTCTGTCTGTTTTCCTTATGCAAAACAAATGTCAGCATGCAACTAGGTGTATTCTACAGGTACATTCTATGGTGCCTGGGGAATTGTTTCTATCAACTCTGACAAAGTCTTCAAGAATGGGGCAGAGAAGTTTATATCTCAACATGCCCAGCCAATGGGTGAAGAATCATTCCACTGGTCTTCTCCAATGTATCGTTGCTTATATGAAGGCCAAAGATGCAAATTTATCAGACCATCAGTGGACACAGCATGAGCACTAATAAATGGTCATTATAATTCTTTTGTTTTTATTATTAGAATCTCTTTTAGGTATACATAAGAAAGCCATATATATGTGAGATATATAAGACCCAATTTGTAAACATGACCCTTGTATTATCTTGGCAGGATGTGGACCAAGGGCAAGAGCTAGTGTTATGACTGATTATAGCCCCCAGGTACTGAGTGATTTCTGGATGACAGAAATGAATGTTTTTCATTGTCATGATCATATGACATGTTCAATGTTATGACTTGAAACTGAGGCTTACAGGTGAGGAAACAGAGGCTTTGTGAGGTTATATATATGCACAACTTCGCAAAGCTGGTGTAACTGATTGGGTTTAAAATTCAGGAGAGCTCTCTAAGAGGCTTGTACTTTTAATCACCTCACTCTATTGGGATATAAACAGTAAAAGAAATCTCTTAGAATTTGAGAACAGAAACACACATACACACACACAAACACACAAAACAAAAACTGGAGAAAATAAGACAGGAAAGAGACAAGTATTGTTTGGGGTTGGAATTTCAACAGAGTGGTAAAACGAGGAAACATTTGAGTCCAGACCTGAAGGCCTGAGGCAGCCAACCATGTGACTATCTAGGGCAGGGGTCAGTAAGCCAGTCTACAAACAAAATCCTGCCCACCACCTATTTATTTTTATAAAAAAGGTTTATTGGAACAAAGATGAGCCCATTAGTTTATGTATGGTCTGCAGCTATTTTCATGCTAAAATGGTAAACAGATTTTGTGGCCTGCAAAGCCTGAAGAATTTACTATTTGGCCTTTTATAGAAGTTGTCTACCTCTGATATAGTGTAAGAGTTTTCTAGGCAGAGGGAACAGAGGAACAAACAGCAATGCAAAATTCTCTCTCTCTCTCTCTTTTTTAAACATTTTATTAATTTATTCATAAGAAGAGAGAGGCAGAGAGAGAAGCAGGCTCCATGCAGGGAGCTCAATGTGGGACTTGATCCTGGGACCCCAGGATCACGCCCTGGGCTGAAGGCGGCACTAAATTGCTGAGCCACTTGGGCTGCCCTGCAAAAGTCTCTTGATGGGAGTGTGCCCTGTGTGTTTGAGAAGGGGGTGTGACTAGAGCAGAGGGAGTGAAAGGGTGAGTTGGAGAAAATGAAGTTAGTGAGTGGGAGGCAGATCCTGCAGAGCTTCACGGGTTATTGTAAGGCCTCTGAAGACAGTGCAAAGATAGGAAGGGGGGATCCTTATCATACTTAGAGTTTCGAGGATGACTCAGGCTGTTTGTGATACTTGTGCTGTTGCAGGTTGGGGAAGAAGCTCGGAGATGGGGTTAGCAAGCAAGATGTTTCTGGCCCCTAAGAATCAACTGCTATGGAAAAGAGGGGCGGGAAGCAGGAGTGGGCAGAAGGAGAAGTCCAGCTATGATGCAGCCTAACGACAGCCTTTGCCACTCATATGAGAGCTTCAGAATTGTCCCTTTTCAGCTGGAGTTGGTCAGGCTTCTTTATACTTTAGTGTCAATCAGTCATTGAACATAAATTGTTCAATGGTGATGACAATAACAATGAAGGAGCATGATCTAGGCAATCTCTGAAGAGTTGACAGCCGAGGACTGTTTGCTAACTGTACTCCCAGAAGCTGGGGGCTATAAGTTTCTCTCTCTGCCTCTCTCTCTCTCTCTCTCTCTCTCTCTCTGTCTCTCATGAATAAATTAATCCTATTTAAAGTAGGATCTAGGTGACACATTGTAGTGTCCACTGCATAGAGGATACAGGGAGCAAGAGATAAAACAAGACTAATCAGTAGGCTACTCAGTAATCTGAGAGATGAAGGTAGTTTGAGCCAGGTGAACAGTAGACAAATTGTGAATATTTTCTGAAGTTAGTGCCTTCATATGTTCTTCATGCCTTAAGATCATCTCAGAAGAGCAAAGTAAAGGGGGGGGGGCAGGTAAGCAAATGGGCGGGGCTCTAAGGATATAGTCCAAGACATAAAGTCTCTGAAATTTGTGATTCTTGTCCAAAGATGGTCTTTGGTTCAGTTTAACCTGGGATCATCTTTTTTCCAGGGTGTGTAGTCAAAATGTGATATAAATACCAGTGCTCCAATGATCTCCATGGGATAGAACTTATCCCAAGAGACAGGGCAAACAAGTCCTTGTCACCTGGCCAGGTCTGTCCCAGCAGTGACCGTACTATTCACAGACTGGCCAACAAGGATATTACATTGCTAAACTTGGCATGAAACAGTTCAGTTATTTATGCATCTTCATGGCATAGAGTATTGCCTTGGATTTGAGATTCTGCTAGAGCTACACGAGTGAGCAAATCAACAAATTGTATTCCATAATGTATCTCCAATCTGACAGAGTACTGTGTATAATAGGAGGAGTAAGCTCATAGATTTTAGCACATATATTGCAGCATGATATGGTTTGACACGGTATCTATGAACCATGTGGGGTGAAATGGAAGGTTTAAATGGATTCCAATTTCATTATCCCACTGTGATCTGAGGAAAGCCGAGACTGAAATGTTGCCACCCAATAAAGCACTTTATCAAATTCCCTCTGTTCTGCCAAAGAAAGCTATCTACTGGGTGGACTGTTTAGCAAGTTGCATTTTTAACGCAGGTGCCCAGCCAGCCAATAGAGTCTCGCAGGTTTTGCTTACAGTGTGCATGGCTTGGCTATTTACACGAGATTGACAATATGAGAAAAACCAGATTCTACACACCCTAGGCTGAGAGAGAGGCTACTCTGCTCGTCTGAATGCTGAATCTGCTGCATTCAGATGAGCAGGTCAGGCTAACCCTGGAAAACTTGCAGAAGTAAAATGAGAACCAATGAGAGTTGTATATGAGAGACCTGAAGTGCACGGGAAATTAATTCCCTTGAGTTCCCAAACCAGTGAGCCCCACTGTGCCTTTGCTGTCTATGTTTCTTCCTTGCTTAAGGGCTGGCAAAAATCCATTTGTTGACTTGCGCACGCACGCGTGCATGCGTGTGTGTGTGTGTGTTTTCTTTTAGACTGAAAGATAGATGGAGGAATTGGGCACACATATGGGGTGACTAATCAATCCTAGAAGTTGAAGGAAACTTCCTGAAAGAAGCAAATGTCTAAGTGTAAACCCAAAAGACAGAGGGGAGTTAACTAAACAAAGACAGTACAGAATGTCTTAAAGGTTGGAACTTTGTCGTTCACTTATTCCATAAATATTTGCTGAGGTTCTATCATGTATCAGATTCTGTGCTAGGCTCCGTGGAGACACCGGTGAACAAGTCACAATTCTTGCTCCAGGGAGATAATAGCCAAAAAAAAAAAAGAACATTGCAGTAATAGGGCCATGTGTAGAAGCCCACATGTTGCTGTGCATCATATTCAAGTGCCTGGTAGTAGTAGGAATCCGTTAAATATTTGTTGAATTAAAGTTCATTGTGTCAGGAGCCTGAGTGGCTCAGTTGGTTAAACATCCAACTCTTGATTTCAGCTCAGGTCAAGATCCCAGGGTTATGAGATCAAGCCCCATGTCCAGCCCCATGCTCAGCAGGGAGTCTGCTCAAGATTCTGTCTCTCCCTCTGCCCCTCTCCCCACTCACACTCTCTCTCAAATAAATCTTTAAAAATAACCTGAAGTTCATTGTGTCATATTATTTTTCTCTCTTTCCACTAGCTCATTGCCTTCTGTTCAAGTCTTCTTTATTTAATCCTCTACTGATATGATCATTTTCTCCTATTTTTCACCAATAAATTCTTAGAAAAATCAAGCTACATAGTCACTACCTCCATCTCTTTGTGACACACCCACCTTTTTGCCGCTTCAAGCAATTCAATGTGATATTTGCCTATACCACTTTAGGAGAAGGGCTCTCTTGGATGGTCATCCAGACCTTCAAGATTGATTGATTAATTGATTTATGAAAGAGAGAGAGAGAGAGAGAGTGTGTGTGTGTGCAGGGGAGGAGAGGCAGAGGGAGAGGGAGAGCAGATTCCCTTTGAATACAGAGCTCTATTCAGGGCTTGATCATAAGACCCTGAGACCATGACCTGAGCCAAAATTAAGAGTCAGATGCTTGACTCAGGTGCCCCTGGTGGCCTCTTTCAAGCTCTTTCTCCTCCACCCTTTCATCGTGTTGTTGCTAGTTGGTTCCTCTTCCCTTACTTCTCAGGTGCAGCATAGTATTGGTTCTTCTTTCTCCTCTAAAAATATTCCTGCTTTGCCTCTCTTGGTTCCTTTCCTTCTTCCCAACATTCTAGTGGTTTTTTTTTTTTTTTTTTTCTACTCTAACTTTCCATCCCTCTCTGTTAGCATTGGTTTCAAGTTTCCTGTCATAGTTTCATTTAGGAGATAATGTCTAAATCTCTATATTCATCCCTGAGTACTAGAGTGCTTTTTCTTGTGTGCTGAGCATTTGGATATCCCAAAGGCATACAAACTCAAGATGGAATTTCCTTGCACTCTCCTCCTTTTGCTACCCTCCATATTGACCCAGTGGCCATATCCTGTCAACTCATTCATTTCTCTATTTTTCTCTTACCTTTCCATGCCATTTCTACTGCACCACTACCCCCACCCCATTGTGTGATACTGTAGGGTCTATGTTACTTTCCACTGAACAAAAGAAGTAACGACCATGGAAATATGTTTCCTTATTGTGGAAGGCAGCTAGGGATATGATGTCCTTTTCCAAAATGATCTTACTGCTAATCAACTAAGGATATAAACAGAGTTTCAGAGAATGCCCTATAAGTCTTGGGTTTCAGTCTTAAGCAATACATTCCAATGCAGAGAGAATCCACAGGTAGTAGGAATTTAAGGGTGGTTTCTGAATTCTAGTCTATTTTATTGCTGAGCTCTGCCCCCAGATACAGAGATTGAACCCTATGAGCCTGCTCTGGGTTCCACAGAAAGCACCTTCCCAACACTCTTCTCCTTCTCTTCCTCTATGACCTTTAGTGTCTTTCAACGTATTTCTTTTTCTTTTTTAAAAAACAGATTTTTGACATACAATCAGTACACAAAACACTGTACATGTTTAGTGTATAAAACTGGATGTGTTGGGTATATGCATAAATATATACACATGAATCCATCACCACAATCAAGGTAATAAACTTTCATCATCTCCAAAATTTCCTTTTGCCCCCCTCCCCCTTTTATGAGTAAGAGCACTTAACGTGAGATCTTAACAGCTTAAGTGTATCATATTAGAGCATATTCATCTTGTGTAATTATCCACTTATCACACAATCACTAGATTCCATGCAAGTCTGTCCTTGAGGACAGCTCAGAGTCATCATGACTCTATAGGATTCTCTCACCAACATCTGCTGGGTGTTTCATGGTGACTATAAGATAATCAGTCTTTTTTGCTGAAAAAAAAACAAAAAAAACAAAAACCCACCTCTCTACTGCCTTATGCTAAAACAGAATCTGACTCCTCACCTGACTTGAATTCCATCACACAGAGCCCCTCTGTTTTTTTGACATCAAACTCCAGTAAAGTGAAGATGCAGGAAACCACCTCAAAGAGAAATAATCTCCTGGTCGGAGTCCTCACCTCATGTCTCTCTCCTTCTCATCCATTCACTTGTCCAAAGGGTGCTTTCAGCTCATCTTCTGCTTTAAAACTTTTGGTGGCTCACAAGCTGTTTCCAAATTCCTTAGCCAGGTGTTTATCCCCACCTCCACCCCCATCTTTTCCTAGTGTTTATTTCAAGATTACTTTTCTACTTTTCCTGCTGCTGTAGCTAAACAACTCAACCTGCTATAATAGGAAGACAGCTTTCACATCCTGATCCCATGCCAATATCCACTATTTCCTTTTCCTATAATGCTCTCCTCTTTTCCCATATTTAAATATTTCCCATTCTCTGCATTTGGAGGAAATACTGTATCCTGTGAGAATCAGCTCTCCAGGCTCTGAAATTTCACATAATTTCAGTGGCGCCTTCCATGTCACATTTATGACCTATTTCTTTGACTATTTTTATTCATGAGCATGTTTTATCATCTTTGTCCTGATACATTTACAGCCGCTGGAGGCCTGTGGCCATCTTACCAGTTTTTGTATCCCTTGTGCCTCACACATCATAGACTTCCAAAGCTTTTTGGTGGACCAACCAATTTGTTGCAGAAATGAATTAGGCATTCAAAGAAGCGGTTAGAAAAATATGTTTATTATCCCAGCTATTGGAAAGAAAGCTTCACCAGCCCCCATTCCTAGAAACTGTGTACCGTGATCATTACTCACAGTCATTTTGTCACCCTAACTACATAGAGTTTTATTCTTTTCGATAGATGTGGTTTAACTATTAACTATTCCTCATCAGATGTGATTTGACTATTATACTTCTGGGAATTTTATAAATCAGGAAAAAAATCCTTTTCAGACCATGTGCCCTTATGGTGGATTTAGGCAAGCTGTCCAACTACATGAACTTGTCTTCCAATAAACATGACTCCAGCCTCAAAAAAAAAAAAAAAAAGAAATCGTTCTTTACCAAAACTGTGCTAGATGTCCTAGCCCCAAAGGGCCAGGTCCTATCTGTAAGGGGGAGGACTTCCCTGCCAAGAACTCCTATTTTAGTTCAAATTTAGAGGCCTTTTTCATCTGTGGACCTTGTACTTGTACTGCCTCAGACTTTTCAAAGTTCATCATGAAACATGCTTTAACTTTTTCCCCTAATTTTAAAGAGTTGAGAGAAAACAAAGTAATTTAGAAAGGCAAGAAATCATTTAAGCTTATTTATCCTGTTTGTTTAAGTAATGAGGAAGATTCAATTTATCTATTTAAAAAATATTAGAAGAGGAGGTGCCTATGGTTATTTAAAAGAATTTAAATCTTGGTTCAACCGTATTTCAAAAAACACCTTGCCTTTGTAAAAGAAAAGGGAAATGTGGTGACATTCAGACTTTGTCAGCCTTTTCAAAATATTAACAAGTTAAAAAAAAAACCAGTTGGTTCTGAATTGTGAGCTAAATATATGCCACCTGTAATATTTACCTGAAGAGTATGCATTCAGAATGGAATATTGTTTAATGTCTTTTAACTTTCAAAGAACCTTTCTTTTCTCTGAAAAAAATACTTGAACTTTTGGTATTTGCTGCTTATGAAAAATATGTCAAACACATAGATTCTATTATCTTCAGATATTCAAAACTAATTATCCCTTAATTTGCATGTAAAAGCAAATTACAACCTAATAGACCATTTCCCTAGCAAACCTTTATCTTAATGAACAGAATGAGGAGGCCTATTACCTGATTTAAAAACCTTCATGCCATGCAACAGATTGCTGCTTACATATAACATTATCAGAAGGAGACAACAAAGATGCAAATGTTCTTACAGCAGGGAACTGAGCTCATGTCTGTCCATTTAGTATTTCATTATAATGCATGTCAGCCCAGCAGGATCAATAGTTAATTGATTTCTTATGTTTAACTTTCATTCTGGATGGAAGTTTATTAGCAACTTCCAATTGATGAGATAACATTCTGAATTGGAAGGATTGGGCTACATTTAATTATAACAAACTTCCAATTGTATTATCCCATTTCCCAGATAATACACAGGGTATTGGCTCAATCCACATTGTTTAGAATGTCTTTACTTTTTATTTTTTAAAGATTTGTTTATTTATTTGAGAGAAAGAGAACACAAGTCAAAGGAGGAACAGAGGGAGAGAGAGAATTTCAAGCAGACTCCCTGTTGAACATGGAGCCTGACTTGGGGCTCGATCCCACAACCCTGAGATCATGACCTGAGCCTAAATCAAGAGTCATATGCCTAATGGACTGAACAATCCAGGTGCCTCTTTGGACTGTCTTTAAACAATGATAGGCTATATCTAGGAATTAAAGGAGCAGAATATGCCAGTGTATCAGTTAGCTGTTGCCATCATGATGCTACATAACAAACCATGCTAAAACTCAGTACCTTACAAACTGTAGGTCAGCTGACAGGTTGCTGATCTAGGCTGGGCTCAGCTGGGATTCATTCCAAATTGTGGGTTTTATTCATGTCTGTTCTAGGTGTGTCTGTTCTTCTGAAAAAGTGGGATCCCTGGAGCAGATCTTTTCCTGGTGGAGATTGAAAGTTCCCAGACTGTCATATAGAAACACAGGACACTTTAGTTAGAGCACAGATAGCAGGTGGAACATGATCACTACTACCCACAGGCCAAAGCAAGTCATTTGGGAAATATAATGCTTTCTATCACATCTATTGTGTTTTAGGATTTTTAAAAAAGGAATGATTAATCACAAGGGTCACCTCTTCCTCATGCCTATGTATTTTAAAGTAAATGTATCACTCTATATTGAATAGCTCAAGCTAAAATTATCTTCCAGTTATCCTTAACCTGATTCTTTCTCTCATTCCCAAAATGACTCCAGATTGTCCTTTCCTTCTACTTTCTAAAACCCAAAACTTATCATGTCCATTCTCTGCTCAAAATCACATCAATGAATCCCTATTTCCCACTGATATAGCTCATACCCTTGGCTGGCTTCATCATATCCTTCATAATATGTTGATTTTCTCCTTCATCGGTCTCTGCCGGGACACTCTCTTTTTCTCTCCCACCTGCCTGGTGAATTCTGACTTACTTGTCAGAGCCCAGCTGAAAATATAACTTCTGCAGACCCTTCATGGCATATTCTCCCCTAGAGAATTTTCTCCTTCCTTATCTGTGGTTTCCTAGCATGTTATACCCACTTCCATATAGCACTTACAATAGGAGATTGGAATTAGTCATTCACATGTCCAATTTTCTACTAGACTGTGAAATCCTTAAAGATGGGGTCCATGTCTTATTTATTAATTTCCTATCCTTGGTACTTATCTCTATGCCTGTGACATGGTAGACTTCAGATAAGATGGTTGGGCTGAACTGATGGAGATTTTTTTTTTTATTGGAGTTTGATTTGCCAACATATAGCATAACACCCAGTGCTCAGATGGAGATTTTTAAAAGGACTTTGAAAGAAAGAATTAAAAATGGCTGTGGCGGGATCCCTGGGTGGCGCAGCGGTTTGGCACCTGCCTTTGGCTCAGGGCGCGATCCTGGAGACCCAGGATCGAATCCCACGTCGGGCTCCCGGTGCATGGAGCCTGCTTCTCCCTCTGCCTGTGTCTCTGCCTCTCTCTCTCTCTCTCTCTCTCTCTCTCTCTGTGACTATCATAAATAAGTAAAAATTTTTAAAAAATGGCTGTGGCATAAGTAAATATGTTCAATCTCACTAATAATTAAACTATAAGAAACAAATGAAAATATAGGGGATGCCATATTTACTTTTCAAATTGTCAATTATGTTTTTAAAAAGCTAAAACATAGCTTGTAAGGATATGGATATCTGGAATTTCTAAAGGGAGTCTTAATGATAACTTTGAGCAATTTTTGTCATTATATTTCAAAATACCTTAATATATTCATATGTGTTGATCCGGAAATTTGATTTCAAATGATTTATCAAAGGGAAATAGAAATGTGAAGAAGTTTTATACAGGGTCATTGATTGAAGCATCATTTATAAAACAGGAAAAAAATAGAAACACTGTAAATTTCTAACAATATGGGACAGATTAAATAAAGGTGTAGATATAATACTGGATGAGAAAGTCTGCAACCATTAAGAGGGATGGCTAATAAAACGAGGGAATTGTTTACTACATATTTTCCAATAGATAGATTAGGTTATAAAATACAGCATACAGAGCATACAGTATGATGCCAATTTTGTAAAATATAATAATGGGCTATTGATATTTGCATCCTATCTGAGCAAAAAACTGAATTTGAAGAAAATAAAGGAAAATATTAATGATGACTACATCCAGTTGTAGTGATCACAGGATGATCATGATTTATTTTTGGACTTTTGTCTAGGTCCCCAAATTTTCCATAATGAGTGTATAATATTTATAGCAAATGAAAAGGTCCCCAAATTTTCCATAATGAGTGTATAATATTTATAGCAAATGAAAAGATCTAAAATATTTTTCTTAACATCTAATTATGATACAGTAACTTGTATTACTAAGTGGCCTTAGGAGAACTCTAAATTATTGATTATATGTGAGTTCTGCTAGTTTTGAGCCTTTACACTTGTTTATTTATAGGATGGCTTCCATTTTTCTCCCGTAATTAACTAAGAACTGAAATGAATTATCTAAACAAAACTCTTACTATAAATGCAAAATCCTGTTTTCACTAATGTAATTGTACCTGGGTGAAAGTAACAGCAACAAGGACTATAAAATGAGATAAAGTAGGAATATGATGTATATTTTCCCTTTGCATAATTGTAACTTAGAAGAATGCATACTTCCAGCAGAAAAGTAATTTAAATTATATCACAACAAATGCCATATTTTAAAATAGAAACTATCCATCATGCACTGAGTAAAACTGGTAGCAACCCATAAGTCTTGAGAATATACTGAAAATTCCTCCATGAGTCCATTAAAAATAAATTGATTGGTTTAATTCCAGCACATGCTGAAATAAAATATAAAGAATATAATTTTAAGTGCATAAAATTACTAATTGTGCATTTAGAAAAATTATGTAAGATAACAACCATTACAATTTTTTTTATTGTGGAAATATTGAAACTTGTGCAATGTAGATTGAATAGTGTAATAAGCTCCACGTGTCCACCACCTATACTATTTCTCTTTTTTTTATTGGCATTATCTACCTTTAGGGATGATTTTAAAAATCTGAAACTTAATACTGAATTTTTACTTATTGGCTTTATCTTTATCTAATAGTTGTAGACTAGTACTCATACATATTTTGAAGGCATTGTTTGGACTGTCTTGAAACAAATGCTCCAGCAAGGACATTAAAAGGTCTTTTTCATCTAGACAAAGAATGGACACATCTTTAAATCTTTAATTTACTTTCATAACTTAAAATGCAAGCCCAAAGATTCAGCATTCTTTTCCTTGGTCAGCATTACAGGTGTGAATGTGGAGAAGATGTCAGGCATTATTCCTCTCTGCATCATAAATGGTATCTTCATATTGATTTCCAAATTTCTTCTCTGTATCTTTTACATGAAAGAATCATATAATATATATGGTATATTTTTTTCAAAATGAAAATATTTGTTGGTTTTGTAAACGTGACATACTTAGAAAAATATCAAGGCGTCTAGACTGTATAAAATTAATTTTTTATAAAAAAATTAAAAAATGGTTATATTGATTGCTTGTTTCATCTAGCATGTATTAGGTACCTACTATATGCCAGGTCCTGCTCTAGACTTTGGCAAAGGCACTGAACATAATAGACAAAGTATCCCATTTTTAAAGCACAAAGCTTTTTCTAGCTATTTCTTCCTGGGGAGATAAGAGATGCCTTCAGCTGAGGAAATTTTGAGTTTAGCTCACCTCCCTTAACTGCTCAAGCCCCTTTTCCTTCTAGCTCAGCTAGTAGACTTAGGATGGTGCCCTCTTCTAGTTTCTTTCAAGGATCTCCAGCTACATCCTCAGAAGTAGTTGGCGGAATCCCAGGAAACAAAGCAAGAGGATGATGGTTTCCTGAGCAATTACAGTAAACTCTGAAAAATAGTACCTATCCAGGGCTCTGATTTTCTCCCCCGTAGTCATTTTTTGTAGGTTGAATGAACCAAAATGTGCATTATCTGTGTAAAGCAGTTGCTTGAGTTGTGACACCCAACTGTGTTGGTCTAATCCCAGAGTTTGTGCTTGCCTCTCCCAAGACCCATAAATAGTGGTGTGGCTCATGGGAAGCGTCCATGGTCATTATTTCCTTGGGCAGAGAGTGATGAATTTTGAGAGACTACATTTGTGGCAGAAATGAAGGCTAATGGCAAAGCAGCGAAGAGTCAGAGCCCAGACTCAAATTTGGATTCTCTAACTTTATACATTAATCTACCACACTTTAAGAGCTCTGTGAAACAAAAAGATGTGATTTGATCAGATGCAGGCAGTCATGTAGGTGGGATGATGCCCTTCTAAAGATAACAACTTTGGTTCATGGGGATTTGGGAAGAGATTTAAGCTTCATAGCATTTCCTGCCTTAACGCATTATTAAATATAGATAACAATGTATAACTCAGGACTAATTTGGATTTTTTTTAAAAGATTTTATTTATTTATTATAGACATAGACAGAGAGAGAGGCAGAGACACAGGCAGAGGGAGAAGCAGGCTCCATGCCAGCAAGCTCGACGCAGGACTCGATCCCAGGACTCCAGGATCGCGCCCTGGGCCAAAGGCAGGCGCCAAATCGCTGAGCCACCCAGGGATCCCCTAATTTGGATTTTTAACATGATTTTTCTGCCTTAATAAAGTGCTATAAAGTCAGTAATAAATACATTATAGAAAGTCTAGAAAACAAAATAGAAGCTAAGAGTATCTAAATCCTGCCCCCTTGATATAATCATATTTTTGTACATTTCTTTTTTCTTAGAATTTTTTTACATGTGCATCATCATAGGATGCATACAATTTTTGATCTTCTTTTTCTCAGATATAAATACTTTTCCATGTTTTCGCACCTTTTCATAGACATCACTTTTCATGGTGATATATCATTGAATTAATGACCATAATTAATGGGCTTATTTCCATATTTCTAAATATTTATC
Source organism: Canis lupus baileyi (assembly GCF_048164855.1). Classification (NCBI taxonomy): domain Eukaryota; kingdom Metazoa; phylum Chordata; class Mammalia; order Carnivora; family Canidae; genus Canis; species Canis lupus. The sequence continues at coordinate 19,582,878 of NC_132840.1, forward strand.
TTTCTCTTTTATTCCTCTCCAGTTTGAGGCTGCAAGGATTAAATTTGGTCTTCAATTATCTTACTTCTAGAGATAATTTTCTTTTTTTTTTTCTTTTTTTTAAAATTTTTATTTATTTATGATAGTCACACAGAGAGAGAGAGAGAGAGAGGCAGAGACACAGGCAGAGGGAGAAGCAGGCTCCATGCACTGGGAGCCCGACATGGGATTCGATCCCAGGTCTCCAGGATCACGCCCTGGGCCAAAGGCAGGCGCCAAACCGCTGCGCCACCCAGGGATCCCTAGAGATAATTTTCTAGAAATAAGACTACCAAGTCACTAAGTTCAAATATTTTTGTGGCTTAATGCATACAAATTGCCAACTGTTTTCCAAAACTCTTGGAATATTTGATAACCCTATCAAAATGTATCCATTTACAAGTTTAATTAAAGTATCATTAGCCAGGGGATCTCTGAGTGGCTCAGCAGTTTAGCATCGGTTGTGATCCTGGAGACCTGGGATCGACTCCCACATCAGGCTTCCTGCATGGAGCCTGTATCTGCCTCTCTCTCTCTCTCTCTCTCTCTCTCCTCTCTCTCTCTCTCTCTCTCTCTCTCTGTCTCCCATGAATAAATAAATAAAAATTTTTTAAAAAAGTATCATTAACCACTACTGTCTTTAAACATAATTGCTAACTAACAGGCAAAAACATATTTTTCTTTAAAGACTTTCTAAATCATTCTCAAATAGGATGGTATTTTGATATTTTCTTCAAAGTCCAGGCAAATCTGGAGTTACTTGCAGCATCGAAAGCAGAGAGTGTCCCTGTTTTTGGTAGGGAAATGAATTCAGGATTCTTTACAGGTCACCCATTGAAAATGAGAACCAAGAAGTGAAGCTATATTTTCCATTTAAGAGAATAGTGTTATTGCTTTAGAAGAGATATGTTTTTTTGCTTTTATAACTAACTGTTAATTTCATTTATGAGTGAAGTTACCCCATCAAAAAATACTTTATTTAAAATTCCAAGAGACAAAAAATAATAATAATAAAATAAAATAAAATAAAATTCCAAGAGACATACTAGAAGAAATGATTTCACTTAAAAATCTCCTTCTTAAATAAGTTGTGTGTGTGCGTATAAAATCTCATTTTCCTAAGACCCAGAACAATTCCAAACCTGCTTTTGTAAAATTTTTACTTTGAAAAATTGTCCAACTTGCACAGAGGTTGGAAGAGTAGCACAATGATTTGTGTTTTTTGTCTTGTATGATATGGACTTTATTTTTGGTGACTACTTACAACACTTTAACTTCCTGCAATATTAGAATAATAATTAGGGACCAGTTATTTGATTAGAACAGCCCTATCTCCTGCATTTGTATAGTGAACATTGATATCTAACAGTAAATACTCGGTTCATGTTGTTAAATTGACTTGGTTCTTCTCTATGCCAGGCATTTTCCAATAGAACGTGATTAACCAAAAAAGTAGAAAATATGCTCCCTCCATGCAAGGAGTTTATTTCCAGTGGGACTGTTTAATCAGAATGAAATATTGTTGTGTCCACTGTGTATCCAGTGGACAACTGCCCCACCCAAAGAGGGCAGTTCTATCTTAACAAAACAAAACCCAAACCACATTTTATTTATTTATTCATGAGAAACACTGAGAGACAGAGACACAGGCGGAGGGAGAAGCAGGCTCCCAGTGGGGAGCCTGATGCGGACTAGATTAGGACCTTGGGATCAACCCTAAGCCAAAGGCAGACACTCAACCACTGAGCCACCCAGGCGCCCAAGGTCAGTTCTTTTATTATGGAGAGCAAACTGGTTCTCAGATCAGCAGCATCAACATTACCTGGAAGCTGGTTAAAAATGCAGACTCAGACTTGATCCCAAACCTATCATTCAGGAATCTGCGTTTAACAAGTTGCTTAGGTGATTTGCTGCACTTTAAAGTTTGAGGCCTTGGCATCACCTGGGAACTTGTTAGAAATGCAAATTCTTGGGCCCTATCCAAACCCCCTGAATTGGAAATTCTGGAGTGCTGCCCTACTATTTAACAAGTCCTTCAGGTAATTCTGATGCTTAGCATTTGAGAACCATTGTTGAATGCTAGTTCGACCTGAATCTGTCATTTTAAACTGAAAACTCAGTCTTTGAAACCATATACAAACTAGTGTCCCGAAAGATGTTTTTCAAAAATTGCCTGGATGGGGGACGCCTGGGTGGCTCAGCGGTTGGGCGGCTTCTTCAGCTCAGGTTGTGATCTGGGAGTCCGGGATCAAGTCCCGCATCAGGCTCCTTCGAAGAGCCTACCTCTCCCTCTGTCTATGTCTCTGCCTCTCTCTCTCTCTGTGTCTCTCATGAACAAATAAATAAATCTTAAAAAAAAAAAAATTGGATGGTGCAAATGTGACTTATGTCAACTCTCAGGATTTAGGATTAACATAGTATTAGTATTCCAAAGACAAAATTCTGTCTTTTCCACTAGTTTTTTCCCCCTACAAGTGACAAAGGCTACGATTAACAGCAGCTAGCCATGTGTTTATGCCAGGCAATTTTTATTTTTTAAAAATTAAGGCATGGCTTAGAGAGTTGATAATACCTGAAAAAAGTTTGGGCTCAGGTTGAAGAAATAGTTACACTTGACTTTCCCTTTATTTTGTAAATGCAGAAAAATCCATCTGTATGTCCTTCGTGGGTCCAGAATTTTTTGCTCTGTTCTCTGGATACCAGTGTCCCCCATCTGACAGAGCAGCTGGTCTATAATATATGATTCACTGGCTTTTAGCGTCATAACTAGGGGTTCTGCTAAGGCCCTTGATGCTTCTCCCTGGTGTGACGTACAACTACTAAGAAAAGAGACTGGATCCATAAACCCCACAGGAAATTAGGCTCATTACTGCAGCCGAATTCATGTTCCCATCCAGAAGAGGGCTTCAGCTGCAATTGCACATGGCAGTTAATTTACTAAGCAGAGTGTGTTTTGCTCAGTATCGGCTTTTATTCTGACTTCTAGGACAAGATGATCACCCGTGTCCTTAATTGTGTGTGCAATTTGACAGTCAAAATGGGCTTTAAGTAATCTCTTGGCAGTGCCATCAGCAGAGAGGAAATTCTTCTCTGAGTTGAACTTTGATTCCATGTGACAGAGATCTGTTTTTTTTTTCTTCTTCTTGGGCTGTGACCTCAATATGAGTCAGAAAGGTGACTCATCTGCAGAGAGAGGGACTACTCTAAACTCTGTTAATAACTATACATTGTATGAAGGTGAGGCATGTTAGTCCCACCATGCTTGCCGCAGATCAATCTATCTGGAGATATTAGGGCATTTCTACAAAGCTAGGTGTAATAGATGATCCTCTATACAGGGCCAAGATGGTGGAAGACATGCGTACTAGACTATGGCTACTTTTTTATTTGCTTAGCACCTTCTCCCTCCTGCCATTGACTATTTCAAGCAATTGTGCTTGAATTTTCATATAGGTGCCTCTGTCATCCCAACAGATAACCTATACCGAGTTTGCTAATCAGATCTCTAATTGTCTGGGTTAGGCGATTGGTCTAGAGACACATTTATGACACACATAAGGCCTTGAGGATTCTTTGGGGGATGTAATTTGAATGTTGCAGAGAGTTGGCCATTTTCATTCCACACAAATAATTAATTCCAAAGGTAGTTCCACTGCCCTGGAAGTGTAGGGTCCAACTTTCCTCCACAAGGATATGATGAGTGGGATAAAGAGCCCAACAGAGTTGAGAAATGGAGAGAGAAAAAGAAAAGTATTCAGATACTTGGATCCAGCTGGACCTAAAGTTGACTCCTAGGACTTCCTGGTTACATGCAATAATGCATTCTCTATTTGCTTACGCTAGTTCAAGTTCACAAACACTTGAACTTGGAGGCCTGGAAATCCCCTTTATGAGGAATTGTTTAGACACAGAGTCAACCTTCATTTGGAGAAATGAGGCTGGATAATGGCAGAGGTGGAGCAGGAAAACTCACTTCAGATGTGTCCAGGTTTATATTGTGGAAGAAGATGTTTACTTGTTCTTACTCCTTCCAGGGAGCAGGACCAAGAGAAATCATGGCAGTGGCAGAATGGGTGAAAGCAAGAGTGGGGCACACGCATGATCTCAGCCTCATGAAATCCAGGTGTCTACTCTACTTCTGCCATTTATCCAACTTTGCTCAAGTCAGTTGACCTTCCAAAGACTCGATTTCCTCATTTATGAAATGGTGATGATATTTTCTGCCCACTTTATCTCTCTGTGTCAAGTAAAAATGATATAAATATTTATTGAGTACCTAGTATGTGTCAAGTACTGTTATAGATATTAGGAACCCAGCAAAGAACAAAGAAGACAAAATCTATGTCCTCGTGGGGCTTTGAGTCAATAGGTGTTGGCAGTGAGAAGGATTATTAAAGAATGCTATACTCATGCAACTGAGTGCAGAGCTGTCACGATGATGAGGGTAAAGGAGAAGAATGGGGGCTGTGACAGCCTGTGGGAGGGACAGCTGGACCAGTCAGGGGACCTGGAGGAAGAGGTCACACCTGAACTGAGACCTGGAGGGTCAGGAGGAGTTTAAGGGCCAGGTAAATGTTCTGGCAAAGGGAATAGCTTGTGCCAAGTTGCCATAACATGAAGGAATACAAGAAAGCCACAGTGGCTGGATTGGAGTTCCTGCAGGGAGCCTGGCAGAGGTAAGGGCCTGGGGAGGTAAGTGGGGAACAGAACATGCAAGCCTTTGGAGGCCAAATCAGGGCTTTTGTGTCCAGGTCAGGGAAAATGGGAATCCAAAGGAGGGATTAAATGGAGGTGGGCATGTTTGTATTATTTTGGTGACTAGTAGGGGACAGGTTGGAGGGGGTTAAAGTGGATGTGTGAATACACATTATTCCCTTACGATTACACTGGAAAGCATGAATACTCTGCCAATGCATCAACTGCACCATTGATGATTGATGATGATGATGATGATAGCTGCATCTCAGCTGAGGGCTTGATGTTAGACTCCTTCATTCCTCAAAACAGTGCTTTGTAGGAGTTGGTATGAAGCCTCTGTTACAGGTGAGTCTGTAGCTTGCTTAAAGTCATGTAAAAGGTGGAAGAGCTGGGACTAGAGCCCAGGATAATGTGATTGTTGGATATAGGTGCCTTTATTCCTGAACCTCCTTAAACTTAATATAGTTTAACTATTTGCATTGTGCACTGAATAAGATCATTTCTTCTTCCCTCCCTCCCTCTCTCCATCTCTTCCTTTCTTTCTTCTCTCTCCTTTCCTTCCTTCCATCCTCCCTTCCTCTCATCCTCCTTCTTTCTCATCCTCCCTCCCTTTCATTCTCCTCCCTCTATTCCTTCCTTCCTTCCTTCCTTCCTTCCTTCCTTCCTTCCTTCCTTCCTTCCTTCCTTCCTTCCTTCCTTCTTTCCTTCCATCATTTTCACTGTCACCTAACATATAGCCAGACCCATCAAAGGTACTCAGTGGTATATATTCTAATGGCTGATTAAAAGAAGGAGTGCATCCTGAAAAAAGGCTCCCTGTCCAGAAATATGGAACTGAAGGCTAGCAGGCTTCTCTTTGGGTATTCTGAGGAAAGTGCCCTGGTTTCGTTCAAAGATCAGATTAAGAATCCTCAAAACCCTTTTACTACTAACAGTTCATGGAGGTGCTCCACCAAAAGGAGACTCTCTTTCTAAATACCTGTGTACGGTTCCTGGAGGACAGAGGTGGAGCTGAGTGACTATAGTCTATCTTCCAAGGCAGTGATGCTCTAGGGGGCAGTGGTAAACAGAACTCAGGAAGCAGATGGTTGTGGAGGGGGGGTGGAGAGTGTCTGTGGCCAGAAATAAGAATATCTTTATTGCTGAATAAGGAAACAAGCCAGGTGTTGATCTAAATGAGCAGAAGTTTCCTGAACATTCAGGAAGGATATCTGGTCTTTAATTTGTCAACCATGAAGAGCTGGACCTGAGTGTTTTTCTCACTTAGGCACCATCTTGATCATGTGGTCTTACTGCCCACTCTTGCCTTTTTGGGAAGCCTGTAGGTTATTCCTCTGTGGAGCCACAGAGATTCTTCTCCCTGTGCTCACCCCCTTCAGGTTTGAGTGTTACTAGACTAATGATCTGCCATAGGACTGAAGAAGGCTCTGAGGACTCTCTGGAAAGCTGACTTCAGTCCTGGTTACAGTTGTCTGAAGAAGCTCCTCAGATGGAAAAGGAAAGCCTTACATGATAGCACTTCTGGGTTTTTTATAATAAAAGGAGAAAAATGTCTGAAAGAATGCTTCTAGCAGATCAGGGTTGGACAGAACAGTAAGAAGAAATTCTCAAAGTCCACTTGAAGCTTGTTAACATAGAAAATTGCAAGAGACTGGCTTACACTGCATCCTTTTCCCAAAAGCACAGGCAAAGACCTTGATTTCCATTTTTTTGTTATGGTTGAGTGCATTCCTTTGGCAAATACTTATTGAGTACTTTTAATCCTAGAATTGGTCATTCAAAACAAGTGTCTTAAAATATTCTTCATTTAGATGCAGAAGCTTCAAACTGTTAACAGTGATAGAATGAGAGATACTTATTGGTGACTTGCAATCAGCCGATGCAACTGGACTTTTACCCTCTTCCCCTCTTCCTGAGCACCTTTCCTGTTCACTGTTTAAACATATGTGAACTTCAGCATGTGCTGTTACATACAAAGCCAAGTGTGCACCAACCAGTGTTACCATGACAGATAAAAGAAGTTCACTGTGAGGAATGGCTTCATGGGTATATGGTACATGCAATTACAGAGTGCCCTGCGCTTAGAAGGGGGCCTCATGTTTGGGGTTAATGTTTTGTGGTCACCATATCAAAAAAATTTTTTTTTGAGATTTATTTATTTATTCATGAGAGATACAGAAAGAGAAAGGTGGAGACACAGGCAGAGGGAGAAGTAGGCTCCATGCAGGGAGCCCCATGTGGGACTCGATCCCGTGACTCCAGGATCATGCCCTGAGCCAAAGGCAGATACTCAAGCTCTGAGCCACCCGGGTGTCCCACACCATCTCAAAATTCTTAATAGACATTTTCTTTGTCTTTGTGTTCTGTAAATGAAATCCAGTGGGACAATGGAGCATGATATGGGGCTTGGAGACTCGTTTCACCAGCAGCCCCACCCCCCACTGCGTCCTCATTTCCATCACATGGGTTCTTGGCTACCTGCTCCCTGAGGTGTCTAAGTCCTGATTTGTAGCCCAGCTACCGCACCTCACTCCCATGCGAGCTCTGGGGCAGTGAGGTTGAGTCAGGTGTCTGTGCCTCACTTGCAGAATCACAGGGCAGAGCTCTAGGCACCGGGGGAGGGTTAACACTCACCACGTGAATATCCTGTGCCTAAAGGAGCACAATAGATTCAGGGAGAGACTGTAGAAAAAAGGGAGCAATGTTTTGCTTGTGTTTTGAACAAGAGACCCCACATTTTCATTTTGTACCCAGCCTTGCAAATGATATGGCTGCCCCTAGTTATAGCCCTTTATGTTAGCAGCATGAGGGTGCATGAGTAGATGAGAAAGGTGGATTCACCCATGAGTGAGGATGGGAAATCATTCTCCAGTCTAAATGCACAGAAAGCTGGCCCCTGTGAGCCAGCGCTGCTCTCAGCTGGCATGCTTATTAGTTGTATCTGTCTTCCAGAAACATACTGGCTAAAGCACCATCAAATAATGACCATGTCTAACCATCTGAATATTCCTCTAAAAATTCTGCTGCCAAATTTGGCGAAAACAAGATGATGACTGAAATTAACAGAATGTCCCCCAAAGCAGCAGCATGGGAAACAAGTGTGTTATTTACAGTATAAACTAACAAGGCAGGCCCATGACAATTGATACATACCCCTCCTCTCCACCAAATCTCTTCTCATTATGTAAATAGGATGGCCTGAGGTGAGAGAACAATGAATAGAATAATAAGTAGAAATGTAATGGAGCTAATAGTGGATTTCTCAGGACTGTCAACTTCTGTTCAAAGATCCTAGCGCTGAAGGATAGAAAGCAGCGTGTTCTCGCTGTCTTGTGCAGGATCCTCTTCCCGCTACCCGTCCCTCGTCCACCACACCCCTTAAGTCTAGAACAATTTCCTCTGCAATCCTGCAGTTTCTAAATGACTTAGCCCAGAGTCTCATATGGATGCTTGCACATTTCTTGATTGGTTGATGCCAGTCTAAGGTGATGCAGAAGCCCTGACACTAAAAGATCCGATGAGTGTCTTTTGAAAATGTCCAGTTCTAAGTCATCCCGTAATCATTTGAGAATAGCCAATGTCTACTCAAGTAAGTTTAAGAAAAACAGAATTCCTAGGAGGACACATGCGAGAAGTTCAGCGAGGCCTTCCAAAAGGCCAGAACTGGGAGGCAGCATATTGGGTCCCAGGGAGACTGGTCATCTCTCCCCAGAGATGTCTAAGTCCCAGTTTGTAGCATTTGCCTGTTTCCATGCTAAGTACTTCCACTATAGCTGATTTCAAGTGACCGACATGGCATCACTGAATGAGGAGCTGAGAAGAGATGCGTAGTGGCACCCTATTACATGATATTTTTTCATATAAATAGAGCAGACATAACCTTAAGAGCATAGATTATGGTAAAATATAGTAAAATATTTAAGAAATTATACATTTTGATTATTTGTTGTCTTTGCTTTTAAGAGAACTTATTCAACCATAATGCATGTAATTTATTTTTAATAACATCTGTGTTTATAACAGTTGGCTCACAAAATTCCTGATTATTTGACAATAAACTCTGGGGAGTGGTATATTTTGGCTTCCATATATTGTTTCCTCCTCATGGGGCCAGAGGAGCAGGTTTTGTGAGAAGAAGGCAAAAGTCAGAAGGGGCTATGGGTATGGAAGGAAGAGCCTGGCAGGAGAAAACAAATAGTTAGCAGCTCTAGTTCAGTTTCATCACAGATATTTTATTTTGACATAGTTCAAAGTTAATATATCACTCCATATAAAAAAAAATCAGGTCTGTTCTTGTCCTTGTTTGTTTATTTGTTTGTTTGTTTTACCTCTCCAAATATCTCTTTGGAGATATTTGGCTCTTCTTCCTACCCCCTAATTAGGGGCTTCCTGCCCTGTCTTTGAACACCTTCTATCCTCTACGTGATAACAACACCTAAATTTAAGAATTTGGTGCTATCCCCATGCTGAGGTACAGACTTGTGTATTTAACTCTTCTTAGATACCGCTGCATGGATGTCTTACCATCACCTTGAATTCAAGACATCCAAGACAATCCTTATCTCCCTCCAAAAACATTCTTCCTAACCAAATGATGGTGCACTATAATGGTAGAAACAGAATTTGAGTCTAATGCCAAATATATCTCCAACTTGGTGGTGTTATTTTGGGCAAGACTGGTTCTCTCTGATCTCAATTTTGCCATCTGATAAGGGGGCTTGCCTTGGATTAGTGATCTTTAAGCCATGTTCCACAGAAACCTTGATTTTGTGGATCTACCTCAGAAGCTGTCCAAGCATTAAGAGAAGAGGGGCTCTGGTGGAGTCCTGGGCACCTCATCGTCCCTTCAAACAGGAACATACCTCTTTCATCCTTTTCATATATTGAAATTCCATGGGATATTTCTTTCATGAAACAGTGAGACAGGAAATGTTGTAAATTACTGAATTAGATGCCATCTTAGGTCCCCTCTGATTCTTCAGTTAGGGCTTAAGCTTCTGGTGGCTTCAAAGGTAATGCAATGGCAGCTCAAGATTGTAGGTCTGTCTGTTGTCCTCTGTAGTTCATTGCACAGGGGTAGCGCTGTGGCGCTCCTCAACAATGAACATAGTAATTTTAATGCCTTCTATTGATTCTCACTTAGCATTCTGCAAAACATTTTTATGTCTATTTCTGCCCCAGGGTTGTAAAACATAAATTGTAACATTCCATGTTTCTTTTTGATTATCGTTCTCAAACATACTTGGATTCTTATTGATAATCATTGCTGAACAATGGACAAGTGATTGTTGAATGAATGATTAGAATGAAGATCACCAAGGAAAATTACTCTTTTGAATTAATCTCCATTGCCATATTAAAGAAGTCAGCTGTTGACTTGGCCTTCCTAACCTTCCTATTTTCTGGAGAAGAGGGGAACTTCTTGTGGTATTGTTTAGGGTTCCTGAGAATTGCCATGAAACATACGTTTTACTTTCACGGATGCTAAGCATTATCAGGCAGAGACAAGGCTTTTGTACAAAGGGAGGCAGAAGGCTATTCTCTATTCAGGGCTGCTGGATCAATATTGTTATCATTTGCTTTATTTATTAATTTATTTAGGTTTCTAAGAAGCTCTACATTTTCTTGTGATGGTGATGCAAATGCAAACAGCTTCCACAGACCTTTGCTATCTAGACTCTCGATAATGATCTCTAAAAGCCAACTCATTTTATTTGCATCCTTTTATTAATAATACAAAAAAACCCCTAAACCTCAACTAGTGCTTGTCACAGTCAGTGGGTACTTCATGAGCCAAGAGTGCATGGGAGGGTATTTTTGGTTCATTATTGGGTTTCTGTAACTGAAATTATGTTTTGTGAGAGCAATCATGTATTTTAAGGGGAAATTCAAACCAAGGCAGTCATTTCAAAGTCCTTATTACTATAATCATGAAAAACAAATTTGTTCAAATGGCGTGTGTGTGTGTGTATGTGTGTGTACACACACACACCCACACATACACACACACACACACACACGCATGCACATATGTTGGTATGGACAGACCTGATAACATATATGCATATATGCAGCGTTCTCTTTTTTCCAAATCCAGCTGGTCCTATCAGGACCATTGAAACAATGAGTCATTGGCTGCAGCCTTCCTGCATCTTTCCCCCTTGTTCTGATACTTGAGGCTTACCCACAGGCTTACAGGGGATGTGGCCTGTGCATTCAGCCCCAAATGATGGCTCATGGGGGCAGAGCATTTACAAGCCTTCTTTCTGACCCTCTAGTTAGATGGCAGTGATTGCATTGAGAGGAGACCAGGGAATAACAAAGAAAACCGCTTAAGCAAGTTGTGTTTGGGAAGATTAGAGAAGGGAGTGCACAGAAGGATTAATTTGAAGTCTCCAAGGAAGTAATCTTGTTCAAATAATAGTTTTTTTTGTAACTATGTTTTCTCAGGTTGGTTATTTCTTATGGGGTCTTCAATTTTCTGAAATCTTTTAAAAACTTAGATTCTAACTTCTTCTATTTCGTTATTACTATTTTCTTATTCTTGCGCACCATCCATTTGTTTATTCAGTCTAATGTTCATTCATTCACTCATTCATTCATTTGTTCATTTGACATTTACTAGTGATTAATATGAATAAAGTCTCTGACACTAAGATGTGGGGACAAAACCAAACCAAACCCAAACCAAGACTCACAGGGAATCCTTTGTGGCAAAGTTGACCCATCAGGTGGTGTGGGCATTCTATGGACTTATTGGGTGTTCAGACATTGGTTCTGATTAAATGCCTTGTTAAATATATTGCATGCCAAAATTGTGATAGGAGTCATGGCAGTGACATGAGTACGATGAAGAAAATATGGAGAATCATTAAAATTGATGTTGGAGCTCAGAGATAGGCTGGGAAGACTTTACAAAGTTGGAGATCAGAGATAGCCTAGGAAAACATTACAGTCAGAGCTCCGAGATGGGCTGGGAAGGAGCAACTCTACAAGTTGGGTTGCTTCTGCCTTAGGTAGAAGACAAGTCTCAGGGAATTCTTGGTGGGGAAAGCCAGTTGACTAAGGCTTAGAGGCAGTAAAGCTAGTGATGTTTTCAAGTTTGATTATGTCTACAAACTTAGTTTAAAATGTTCAGCGTTTAAGTTCTGTTGAGGAAAGGTTTTTGATGAGGTAGCTTGTGAAGTTTGCATGCTTTCATTTATTGCAAGGGTAGCTTGGCCAAGAACTTCTTGCTTAGGTGTAGAAGTACTGATTGTCAATGAGATATAGCCCCCACAGCAAACAGAGGACAGTGGAGAAGGCTCCATACTCCCAAGAAGGGCAAGTGAAAACTGATATCCGTCTGATAGGGGGACAAGTAACACTTCATGGATTTGGACTACTCTAGTCATAATACTAATAATGGCCACCATTTGTTGATCACTTACCACAGACCAGGCACTGTGTTAGGTTCTTCTCCTGTACTGACTTATTTAATCTACTGGCAACTGAGATGACTGTGCAGTATGGATAGTATAGCAATTCCTTGCCCTAGGTGCTTACCCTCTTCTAGCCTCAGTTTCCCCATCTGTAAATGGGGATCCTAGGAATGTGGGGGGCATGTAAATGAGACAGTGCTTATTATGTGCTCCACATAGTGTTGACCAGGGAATGTTAGAGTATTAGGTAGTATTAGCATTCCTCTCCCCTCCAGAGGACCATTATGATATAAGCAGTCCCTAAGGGCAGCAATACCAAAAGATCCTGCTCCTGTGAGCTCCTATTAGAACTGAAAATTCTCTAATGTTGAGAATTCTCTCACCAATGTGTGACCATGCCCTTGCTACTGTTTTTTTTCCCCCAATATTTTATTTATTTATTCATGAGAGACACACAGAGAGAGGCAGAGACACAGGCAGAGGGAGGGAGCCCTGCTCTGCAGGAAGCCCAGTGTGGGACTCGATCCCAGAACCCTGGGATCACACCCCAAGCCAAAGGCAGACGCTCAACCACTGAGCCACCGTCCCACCCTTGCCACTGTTAATGTGTTTTCTGCACAATCTGATTTGGTTCTCATAAGCTTTATGAGAGCAGAGATTTTGGTCTTCTCTAACTAGCCCCACCTGTAACACTTCTTGGCGCGTTATATTCAGTGAAAGACAGAGCTTTAATTTTTCCTTCTTTCCCTGACAAACTCCTACTTATCTATCAGGATCCATGGAACATTGGCACACTCTCCCTTCTCCCTAGCGTTGCCAACCTCTGGGATTCAGTCATTCTATCTTTGGTTCCCACACAGTTCTTAGTTCATATCAGGTCGGATATTTTCATGTAGTCTGCAGTCTACTCTAGTGCATCTACTTTCCTGTCTTTTGCCCTACCTGCTTAGACTCCTCTAAGACTCCTCAGTGCCCCTGTGTTTTTGCTCAAAGTTGGCTTGCAGCAGACACTTTACAGACACTTGAATAAATAACCACAACCACCTTCATTTGTATCTGAACACTTTTCTTAGTATTTGAAGTTTTCACCAAAACCCCCAAACTCAAAGACCTTTGCCATTTGCTCAGAGGTTTTCAAAGAATGTTTACCTGAGAATTGGGCAGCTTTCATATGCCTGGAAGGAAGCCTTGAAGCAAAAGCAAGTCTGTAGCTCTGAAAGAATTATGTCAACATTTAATTGCAAGAGATGGTTGCGTTGCCTGGAGGGCTTCCAGAATAATTTAGCTTTTGGTTTAAAGCTCAATTTCTAGGTAATTGATCAGGTGGAAGCAATTTGACTATTGTAGTTTGGAAATGCAAGCTTTGGTAATGCCTTAGCTTCTTAAAATGTCGCTATCAATCCATCTTGGGACTGGAAATCTCTCTGGCAGGTGTGTGAATGCCTAGGTAATGGCTTTGCCTTTTGGGCTGATCAGAGATGTTACACTTCTTTGTTGATGACCCTCTGTCCTGAAAAAGACAATAAAAGACTGGACCCATAACCAAAGCAATGTTTTGATGGATGCAGAGACCCCAGCCCTGAGTGCGAGACCCCAAGGAACATTTTCCTTTGCCAAATGAGAAAGGAACCGGACAAAACTGGGGAGTTGGTGAAATACTCTCCTGGCACATGTTAACCTGGTTTGTTGAACTGCAAGGAAAAAAGGGACATACTCAGATTATATTGAAGTAATGGGGATTCAACAAATAAGGGCAATGAGAATCTCAGGGAACTTGGAAATAGATGGACATCCAGGCCTGTCAGAGAGCGGAAGTTGGAGGAAGGGGAGGGAGAGTTATGTTCCCAGCTAGAGCTGTGATCGGGTTTTAATGTTACCACCTTGGCCCGGAGGACTGTGGATAACATTCTATTTGCTTTGCTCCACTTTTCCTTTCAGCAGAGCAATCTTTTCACTTTTGCTTAAGTTCCTGGGGAGAATCTGACTGGGACAACCTATAGAAGGGCTGCTTTTACTGTGAGCCAATCAGCCGTGTCCAGAGGAGGGATCATGTGGTATAGAACATGGCCACCTGTGCTTAAAGAACCATATAGGGCTCCTTCAGCAACAGCCAGTGTAGACTTGCACAGTTTCTTATAAAAGGACTATGAGGTAGCAGGCATTGGAATGGTTCTGTTTTATCAGAAGATGGTCACGATTAATCCAATAGCATTAACTGATCATTGAAATTTAGGCATGGTAGCCTAGGGTGGACAATAACTGGAATTGGCACACCTCAATTCTTCACAATTCTTCTTACCCTCTAGTAAAACGGTGAAACCCCTGCTAGTGTTTCTTTAATGTGTGCAACAATCACTGCTTCTCTTCCTTGTAGCCCATTGGCCCACATAAGTTCACCTACATGAGGTAGACAGTTTTAGCACCTCAGATCTGTCTCTCTTCTCTGTCTAAGGCTCTCTAAGCACTGGGAGCTTACTAAGCAGCAAGCAGATGAGTCCTGGAAATGGAGGTTAACTCTCTGGGGTCACTCTCAACAGATGGGAGTCTGTGATAAATGCCCCAGCTTCCCTATCCTCTTATGAGACAATTCTGAGTCATATGCTACATGGTTTGGCAAAGGGTCCCCACTGGGTTTGGGCCTCAGTTGCCTACAGCATGAACCTGATCATTGTAGAAGCTTTATTTGTATCTCCTTTTTATGCCTCACTTTTCTACTGCCTCACTCGTGCTTCTTGAAACAAATTCTCAAATATATTACCTGTGCCAAAGTCCTTGTCTCAGGTTTTGCTTTTAGGGGAATCCAAACTAAGACAATGAAATATTATACCCATTTCAAGGAAGATCACAAGCTATCTATGTAGGGACCATGTATTACAGTCTTCATCTAATAAAATCTGATCTACCACATTGAATTTTTTCTAATGCAAATGAGCTCATAGGCAATTGATTAAATATGGGAATATCAGTAGCATAAAAATTATTTTGGTCTTTATGTAATTTTCCCCAGAACATTGATTGCTTGTACTACCAAGAAGCAGCAGCTGAATGAAAGTATACCAACATAGCTGAATGAATGCACCAAGCCTCAGAGGAATCCAAAATGGTCTATGCACAGTCCACCCCATATTCCTTGGCCAAATCCACCCCCTTAGAAGTCCTTTATGGGTGATTTCCTTCATCTTGCTGCATTGTGCCTCTGTTTCCATAGTTCAGAAATCTCAGCCTTTCCTTAAAACTCTTCCATCAAGCTGCACTCACTTTTTAAAATGTGAAGTCCTATATTTATTGTACATCTCTTTTCATTAAGAATGTGTCATGAAAAAAGAATCTATCATGTCTTTTCAAATGTGCCAGTTTTAAAGAAATCAATTACTATCAATTATTATCATTTGCGTTGATTATGTGGTTACAAATTTGCAAAAAGTGGTCTGCCCTAATCCTTTCTTTCGAAAAACCCATTTATTACACAATCCTCCCAAGCGTGGGGTTTTTCTGGAACAAAAATCTTGTCCAGGGCACCTATTTCAGGGCTGTTCTAAGCATAGGAGCATTTGTGTTAGATGTAAGTGCACAGCTCATCATTGGTAAGTGGGTGAAGGGAAGGAGGGCAGTACAACTCTGGCAGTAACACAAATTTAGATATAATGGGATTGGCAGTTGGCAATTAGCTTTGGTTCTCTGCCCAGCCAGTTTTCAAAAGGAGGAGAGTTGAATTCTTATCTTCTGGAAGGTGGGAAGTGACTTTGGATTTAGAATGTGGTCACATCATAATCATTTGGTATACTATCAATTAATCCAGTATAAGATTAATCATTTTTAAATACCTTTATACAATATATACTAAGTGTAAAAAATGTATTTTTATCATGTGTCATATTCTTTCCACCCAGGAGACTACTGTCTGATAAATTATCTGGGGTCAGTTGCTTTCACCAAATGGCATTAGATGCTGGGTAAGCTTATGAGAAGGAACAAACTGGGAGTTAGTGATTGTGACTTAGGCATGATTAAAAGCCACACAAACTTTCAAAAATTATTTTATTCTTCACTTGTTTCATGTTTCAACAACTTCCATTTGTTCAATTTAGCATTTCTCCATGCTGCATTGTCAGGAGCAGAATGTGACATATTTTTGAGGGGGAAAAATGAGAATGCTTCAAAGCTATGAAATTTGGAGTAATGCCTAAAAGTTTTTCCCCCTGGTTTATCTGACTTATGTATATAAATCCTGGTAGGAAAATATAATAATTTCAGATTACAAGAAAAATGCCTTCTGTTGACACTGAGTTCTCACAGGTGAGGTGAGCTTTGCATTAAGGGCACAAAAGCTAAAAGACAAAGAGAAATGGCAATTTAAGCACTTGACAGGCTCAATGAGTTTTTTTACTGAGTATGTTAAGAGAAGTTGCAAAGTGAAACCACAAGGCAGCATCAGGAAGGGAAGCAACTGGACAACTGAACACGCCGGAAGCGGTGTGTTCCCTTCTATCCCCCAGTGACCGGAATCTTGGCCTTCACCCATGTCCCTCCTTTTTCTCCCAGAACAGAATGAGGGGAGTGGATGCAACGATCACCAAGCTTCTCTTTCTGCTCCAAAGATACTCAAATTCTCAGGATTTCTGAGTTCTATGCCATTAGAATTGATTACCTCTAAATTGTTATCTATGTTTCATAGAAAGGGAATTATTCAAGCTTGTACTTTTTGGCACAAAATTTACCCACGACTTTTCTAAAATATTATCTCTTAATGCACACAATTCTCAAGCACTGAAGCTAACTGGAACTACCACAGAGTATTAATAGAATATATATGTGAAAGGATGTTATTTAATAAACCCCTAAGTCAATAATTCTAATGATTCAAACCAACTTTAAGTTTCCAACTAATTAGAAGCCAAACTCTCAGCTTTGCTTCTTCTATCCTCAACTCCCTCTCAGTGATGGCCATGCTCCTGGCTGGGTCACTACTTCCATGTACCCTGGACAAATTTAAGTCCTCTGGCCCAACAGTGAGCAGGCTGGACTTGTGGGAAAGGTTCCCTGGAAAGCCCTAGGGGCTGAAAGCAAAGACCTGCTATGTTGGAGGAAGAGTTCCAAATCTCTTTGCATCTCTTTAAAAATGTCTTTCCAGTCAGTAGGCTCCCATTGTTGGGGATGCCCTGGGTGGTTTGGGTGGGCACTCTCTTCATTATCCAGCCATTGTTGTAGAGTGATGAAAGCAGCTTCCTGACTTTTTGAGGAAAAGTAATTGTCACCCGTGCTCTCTGGTGGTACATGAACTGCTGCTCTAAGATAGCATGTACAAATCAGAACATCCCTGGTGCAACTGTGTGAAAAATAACCAGCACCTTGACATTTGTAGATTTCACTAAACACGGGAATATGGGATTCCAGCTGCACCAGACTCCTTGCTAGTCCCAGAGCACACCAGGCTCTCAGTCCCAGTCCACCCCAGGGCCTTTCCACATGCTGTTCTCACCACTTGGAAAGCACTCCCTCCATTTCCTCATGGCTCATTCATTCTTTTAATTAGTATTTGCTTAAATGTCCCCTTTGTACAGAGGTCATCTTGTATAAACCATCATCCCTTCTGTCTCCTGTCATTCTTTGACCCCTTCCCATGCTTTATTTGCTCACAATGTTTATCATATTCTGACAGCGAATATTTAAAAGTTGTTTATTTTCTATCTCCTCCTCTAAAATGCATGCTTTATGAGTGCAGGCACTTTACCCATTTTGGTTCCTATTTCATCTCTAGCCCTAGGAGGACATAGTGAGCATTTAGTAGCTGTTCGTGAGAAGCATGAAAAGCAATGAGATGTATACCAGTTGGAGTCTGGGTAGTAGTAAAATTTCTATGTATTATGCATATCTTAAAACACACAAACGTTTGGAATGAGACCCTCCTCTCTCTCAGACCTGCTAGAAAATGTTCTGATTCTCTTCATATAGGTCCTTTCCATCCCCCACTCTCTAAGACAAGACTGGGAAGAAAAGTAGAAGGGGAAGGTTAAAATCAAATCTGGGAATGGGACTACAAATCTGTGGGTGCAGGGGAAGCAGATGTGAGGGCAGACAGGGGCATTTTGAGATCCAATTTGCCTCCTTTACAAGGTTAAAAACTAGGAGGTATGATCTGTATCCATTTATTTCATGGATGTATCTGAGGTCATAGCATGGGACCTGGTACATAGCAGCTGCTCAATAAATGTACTTTGGATCATGAGTGAAAGACATGAATCATTTTGGAATTTTTGGGTTACAGATTTGTATCCCTTTTCCTGTGAGATTGAATTAGTCACTTCATTAATTCTTAACTAATTCATTTCTTCATGAGTGTCCTCACCTCCATAGAGTTTGTGGATGTATCAAGACAAATCGAATGCCATTTTTTCCTTTCACTTTTTAAAGAGACTAGTATTCAAGTCCTTTGATCTACAGTGAATTTCAGAATTCTGTCGTCTAAATGCCTTGAGTTGAGGCCCCAATTAGTGACACTATAAACCCCTCTAGAACCATAAGGGTTTCCTTGTAAAGATACTGCCATTATGCATCATGTGAAGCACTCCCTCGTCTTTTACTCAATTCAACAAGTTTCCATTGAGTGCCCAGCACTGAAAGTCTTACATGGATATTGATTCCCCACTCCCTCCGTTTTAACTATCAAAATCATAGGCTATATTGTTTCTGACTGAAAACCCACCACAGCTCCCTGCTAATCACCCATTGCTCCTTCCCACTGCTGGCACTGCCTGATACCAATATTGATGGGGAATCTATATTGTGAGTAGTATTTATGAGGAGAAAAACATGTGACACAAAAAAGAATAATTACTTTCATAAGCATGTAATTTTTTATACTATGAGATTCTCATTGGAAAGGCATGCTAAGGGAAGCATAATTGCTAATTCTGGTGTTAAACGTACCTCTGAGGAATATTTCATGGTCTGACTCTGAGTGTCATTTCTTCCTGTGGACCAGAGGTGAGAATGGGAAAGAAATACACTTTCACTGAGTGTCTACTCAGAGCCAGGCCCTAAGAGTTCCCAGACATGGGTTTCTCCTTATTTTATTTTTTTAAGATTTATGTATTTATTCATGAGAGACACAGAGGAAGAGAGAGAGAGTGAGAGGCAGAAACATAGGCAGAGGGAGAAGCAGGCTCCTCGCAGGGAGCCTGATGCAGGACTTGATCCCAGATCCTGAGATCACACCCTGAGCTGAACGCAGACACTCAACCGCTGAGCCACCCAGGCATCCCTGGGTTTCTCCTAATGAATAGAGAATTACATGGAATTATCTTCATTATAAAAGAGTACAGATTCTCACATTTTATTATCATAAAATCACCTTCCTACAATATGGAAAATCAGGAGGCAAGATCAAGCTTCCTACAAAATACGTGGTGGTTTTATATCCTACAGTGATGTTTCTTTTTACCAAATTTAAGAACTGAGGTGTCCCCAAGAGCTGCCTCCCCACAAATATTTTCCTCACCACCACACTTAACTGTCTAAAAGACCACCATTAAAATCACTCTTATAACACAAGGCAGGAGGCTTCCTGAGGCTTCTGCTAAAATGTCTTGTGCTATGTGGTATGTCTAGTGTAACCTTTTTTTTAATCAAGGAAAATTTGTAGAATTTAGGTCAAGATGCACTGAGAATAATTTGCAAAACCCATTAACCCAAAGCTGATATGTGTAGCACCAAGTTTAGATTGCTTTGGAAGGAGTGAATCTTTCTCCTCCACTCTGGAAGAAATTGAGATCCCATCTGAGACCAAGGATACACTGTCCTGCCAGGGATATCTACAGAATGTTGGAACAAAGATCAAAGATGCTCCATGGATTCTAGATCATATAGACCAGGGTTCAAATCCTGGTCCTACCAGTTGCCATCTCTGTCCCTGGAATATTCTTGCCTAACCCTAGGTTTGAACCTCAGCTCTATAGCCTTCTTCTTGATTAGCTTTGGGAAAGCCATTTAATCTACTGACGTTTAGTTTCTTTATCATAAAAGTGGGAATATTAATACCTCTCTTTTAAGGTTATTGTAGAATTAAATGGTATAGTTCAAAAGCAGTTGCCTGATGTTTGACATAAGAGAGTGGCTGATATGTGCTAGGAATAGTAGTAGCCATCATTGTTGTCTTTACTGTATATCATTATCCAATACATTCCAATAAATCTAACTAAATCTCTGAAAAATTGCTTTCTTCTCAGCATTCCTCAATGCAAAATGCAAGATGTTTTTTGACAATAAGATATAATATTTGCATTAATTTAAGGCCCATCTATGCCCAATATACGGTTTTTTTAAAGTGACATTTTAGGGGCACCTAGGTGGCTCAGTCGATTAAGCATTTGCCTTTGGCTTAGGTCATAATCCTGGGTTCTGTGATGGAGCTCCATGTCAGGCTCCCCACTCAACAGGAAGTCTGGTTATCTCTAGCCCTCTGCCCCTCCCCCTGCTTGTGCTTTTATTCTTTCTCTCTCAAATAAATAAATAAAATCTTTAAAAATAAAATATTTTATTATCAAAATCTTCAAATCTACAGATAAATTAAATTTTGCAGTCGGCATATGTGCACTCACTAGATTCTATCACTGACATTTTACTACTTGCATTTCTGCCTCTCACTTCATCTATTTCTCTCTCCATCCATTAATCGAGTCTGTGTTTCTACTTGATGCATTTCAAAGTAAAGTGCAGATACTGCTATGATTTACCCCTAAGCACTTCAGTATGCATATTATTAACTAGAGTTCCCCTTTTGTGTATAGTTTTTTTTTATCTTTTGATGTAAAATTTACACACAGTGAAATGCATAAATGTGAAATGTGTGTTCTCCGGGTTTTAACAAATGCATACATATATGTAATCCAAACCTTTGTCAAAATGTAGAATATTCTCATTACCCTAGAAAGGTCCCTCAAGTCTCTCCCAGCCAAATCTAACCCCCTATCACTGCTTTGTTTTCTACCATGGATTAGTGTTGTCTGCTCTAGAACTTGGTGTGAATGGAATCATGAAGCATGGACTTATATTTAAGGCTTTCTTCATTCAACATGTTTTTAAAATTCACAGACATTTTTGTACAATGTACCTATTGAATAAGTGCAAACAAAATTTTTTGAATTCTTGCAAGCCAATGTCCTTCTACTCTCACCTTGCCTTGTTGTCAACGTAAAACTCCTTGTGTCAACCACACTTGAATCTCCTCGGGCCTAGCCCTTGGCTTTCCCTCAGTGCTTTTGCTCACTTTCTTTCTTCCCACCAGGCCTGTTCATTCATTGCTTTTCTTTCAGGGCTCAGCTGCAATCCAGCACTTCCCTGAAACCCATGTGGACCATCATGAGTTACTGCCTGAGCTCTTCCTCCTTGGACACTGAATTGCCAGCACACTAACTGCTGGTGTTGCTGCTGGTGATCATGGACTGGGGGAGAATAAGGGATGGAGAGGTTGGCACACAGCGTTCATGTTCTAGCATAGGTTTCCGGGGAGTGGGGGGGAATACTCTTCAATGATAAGAGCCAAAAGAACTGAAACCAGAGTGATGACTGCAAGAGTCTAAAGAGAAAGGGAATAAGGAGAGAGGGAGAAGAAGTCAAGATCAGCTCTCTGAGATGGGTTGTGGCTGATGGTTCAGGAGAGATATGAGAGAAGCTATCAGGAGTAATTCTTTCTCATAGACGTTGCCTAAATACTGAGTAACTAGATTGCTTTTCCTTGTGGTTGGTGGAAGTTCTCTTTGCTACATGCAACGTATGTCTTATTTTCTCAATTAAACTGCAAGGTAGTCTCTTACTATTGACTGAGACAGTTTCATAAGCTGTTTGTTTATTTTGTTTCCTGCACATGGGAGGCCTCAACAGATACCTGCCGATTGCAAATGACGCCTCTCACCTGGTCAGTCATTCTCGCAATTAGTTTTATTGATATTTGGGGGTCTGGACTTAATGTGTATTTGACTGAATTGATCATTTTGGCCACTGTAGACTTTGAAGCAGTTGTATCTGTCAACTGTGCCAAGAAAATGGGAGTTGAGCAATGGAGATGATTTCCATTTTGTTGCCATGTTATCATTGTAGCATGGCAGCACCCAGCCATTAATCCTCAGAGTATACAGTACTTTTTTGTCTTTCAAAATCTGATGGAGAACTAATCTCTGTTCTTGTTGCCCTAAAATTAAAATGGAAAACATTGTCCCAAACATGTGTCTGTCACACTTCCAGCCTGGTGCTTAGGTCTGCTTACAGCCCAGGGATATATCTACTAGAGGAGAGAAGTGGTCCAGCAGCCGCTGGACATAAGTCCCTTACCTCTTCTTATTTCTTACTTCCCTAACCCAGCAGGCTGTCCCCAATTAAGATGGACTCTGATTCAGTCTAACAAAGATCAGAAGCAATTCAGAGTCAGCAGACTCCCTTTTACACTTCTAATATTTTGTATTTTGCCAGCATTTCAAGGTAGTTTGAAGGTCCCTGCTTTCTCATGAGGGCTGGGCACAAGTGTTCAAGAGCGATCATTGTAATGACATCTCTCTGATTAAAAAGACAGCTAGTGAAATCGAGATGGAACATCAGATTCAGAAACATCATTAGCAGGATTCTATTTTGGTTAGGTCTAATCTTCTGTGGGGTCACCATGTTGCCTTTGACGAGTCTGACCATTTTATATCATTTAGATTGAAACAGACCCATCATGTCACAGGCAAATGGCTTTATCATATTTAATTAACCCAACACCATGTAATAATCTCCCTGGTAATTATCCCTCACCAGTGCTTGAAAGCATGCTGCAACAAATAAATCATCAAAGTTGCAGGTATACTTAAACTGTTATTTGGTGCCATGGCAGAAGGATATTGACAAGTTACTGTGCAATACTAATTATACTAAGAAAATGTAAATGGCTTCATCAAAAAAAGAAAGAGCCAGATGGCAGGTTTTATATACTGTATCCTCATGTGTTAGGAAGTGGGATATTAAAAAGGCATCATGCCCTCTGCATCAGGGAAGAAGGAAAAATAAAGAATAAAATAAGATACCTGTGTCTTTATGGACGCCAGGCTGAACCCTCCAATTAAAGAACCTGTCTGGAAAGTGGCAACGTTCAAAAAGACACTAGCAGCTATTGACATTTATGTCTCATGATGCCACCCAGAATATAGATGAATGGATATTACTCAGAATGAATGCTGCCTTTTCCTTGTGATAGTAGTTGCTGGAGGGGGCGGGTGCTGACTTGTTCCATGATACCCTAGCTTTTCTTTCATGATTGCAAATGTTGAATTGTTCATGGAGAGACATGTATCAGGTGGTGATCAATGGGCCTCCACTGAGCTGGTTTTTCTAATGCTTCAGTAAGAACATACTTACTTGAACACATTGCAATTAAAAAGCAAAATTCAGTAGGAAACAATGGACTTACACCTACAGAATGTAACAACACCCAGCAGAGAGGAATTCTGATTTCCAAGGTAAGCTTTGACAAGCCCACTAATGCATGGTGTAACTGCACAGGCAAGGAAGACGGAATTGGGTTTTCAATGAGCAGAGAGTTCTGAATTCTCTTGCTCTTGAATTGCATGCTTTATTGTCTAACTGCTGTCCCCAGCTAAAGTGCCAGAGCTGGAGTGACACCCAAAGTGAAACCGTGGCTTGGCAAGTTATCATTTGAGTCAGATCTCTGGTGAGGTTCGGTTGCTACCTGCCATAGATTATGGCTGTGATTTAGCCTTATTAGAGAACAAATTTGGGAGCCATTAAAGGAGAAGAGCGTTTGAATAGTAATGTTTTCCCTTACTTTCCAATCCTTATTTCATCTGTGTGTATGTGTGTTTGTGCGTACATTTTGCTGTTGTTACTCACCAATCAGAAACACTGTTTATTATAAAAGTAATTCTCCTTAATTAGAGAAGATTTAGAACATAAAAGAGGAAAAGAAGGTAAGCCACTTAAGGATTGCAGCCCAAATATGATCGTTCTTAACAATTTGCTGTAGTTACTCAAAGTTTTTTTCTTTTATGAATGCATTTTTAGGTTGGTTTAGTTTTATATAGTTGTGCTCTTTGCAAATCATATATTTGATATTCTGCTAAGAAATTGTAGGTTTAGTTTATATGCATTAGCAATAATGCAGCTTTGAGCTATATTGTCAGTCCATAGATACCATTTCATAATTTTTACACAGTAGGTTTTCAATGACTGCATAATATTCCTCTACTTAGATGGACCATATTTTAGATAAGCATTTCCTTATTGTGGCACATTTATTTTCAATGTTTACAGTGTTTTTTCTTTTTTTAAGCTTTAAAAAATTTTAATTCCAGTACAATTAGCACACACTGTTACATCATGTTCTGGTGTATGGTATAGTGATTCAACAATTCTGTACATATCACCTCACACCTATCAGAATGGCTAAAATAAAAAAAAAAACACAAGAAACAATAAGCATTGGCAAGCATGTGGAGAAAAAGGAACCCTCATGCACTGTCAGTGTTTTTTCTTTGTATGTTTGAAAAGATTGAATTGTGATTTTAAAATTTGTTTTATTTTACTTCATAAACCTTTTCACATTTTTTATAATTTTTATGAACATAACTTTTAATAGTCACTTTTTAAGAATTTATTTATTTTAGAGAGAGAAAGAGAGAGTGTGTGCACACCAGTAAGGGGAGGGGCAGATAGAGAGGGAGAGAGAATCTCAAGCAGACTCCATCTGCGTTGAGCACTGAATCTGAGGTGGGGATCCATCTCACGACCCTCAGATCATGACCTGAACTGAAACCAAGTCAGATGCTTGACTGACTGAGCCACCCAGAGGCCCCTTAATAGCCACTTTTAATCAAAAGTCAGTCTTGGGCAGCCCTGGTGGCCCAGCGGTTTAGCACCACCTTCAGCCCGGGGCATGATCCTGGAGACCTGGGATCGAGTTCCATGTCCCGCTCCCTGCATGGAGCCTGCTTCTCCCTCTGCCTGTGTCTCTGCCTCTCTCTGTGCCTCTCATGAATAAATAAATAAAATCTTTAAAAAAAAAAAGTCAATCTTACAATGTTTATTTTATGTTTAACTGTTGAGATCAAAGTGCTTTCCAATTTTTTACAATGATAATACCTTAATGCATTAATTAATTAAAATGTATTATGCATCAATTACATACAAAGCAACAAGCTAAATTGGCTATCCTTACATATAAAGTTTTTTCAAGTTTAGGATTTTTACTTAAAAAAGATGTCTAAAATTGGTGCCATTGAACCCAATGGGATGTATGTGTCTGAGACTCTGGGTAGAAGTTGCCTGACAACTTTTGTGAAGGGCTGTTATTATTCTGCCACCAGATTTTATGAATATTCACTTCACGTCTCTTGGGCAGTCAGATGCCATCTTCCTGCACAAGAAGGTGGAGACAATGGGGCAAAGGCCTTGATTGGACTGTGAACAAAGGAGCTGGCTGCATCCATTCTGGGGATCCTAGTTGCTTGCTGCCTTCCATTGAGCCTTGTCTGACTGTCCAGGTTGGGGGGGGGGGTTAGAAACAAGCATGCTGAGCTTTCTAGATCCCAGAGCTGGTCAAGGGGACCAGAGCTCCTCCAGGAGACCCATTCCCTCTGCAATAGAGGAAGATGGAGTGACTTCTTCCAGGAAAGGATAGCCAAGTAGCCTACACATTGTTTCCAAAGGTCAGTGCAAGCTTAGGTATGGCTCATGCCATCACACAGCCCTACTCAATGGGAGCACTCAGTTGTCAACAATTCCACGTGAAGCTCTGACCTAGAGGCCAGTTCAGATGTTCTCTGTAATAACAACAGCAGTGGCAGCATTTATGGAAGATACATCATGAGCTGGACTGCACTAAGCCCCCTTAGGTGATTTATCTCTTCATTCTCCCAACAAACAGCTCTATTGGGAGGGACTTCTTGGGCCTATTCTATACATAAAGAAATGTAGACTCAGAGAGTTTAAGAAACTGTCCCAAGTCTCGTAGCTCGTATCAGAACCAGGATCAGAACTCAGAGTTTTAGAATGCAAGTTCTTAAGTGCTGTCTGTGGTTTGGTTCCCTAGAAGCATGCTGATTCTGGGATGAGGAGTTGTGTGAAAGTGATGTATTTGAAAGATTCTCAGGAAACACTAATAAGGAAGTGGGGAAGTAAGACTGGGGAAGGCGGAGAGCAAAAATGTGGTATCAAGCAAAGTGCCACACAGGTGACTGTGGACTAATTTCCAGGGAAACTGGAAATGTCTCGAGTCATACTTCAGTCTTGGTGAGGGATCTTGAGGATTTATACCTCTAAACCCATCAATCCTTGGTTAAGGGCTACTGGGATGGGGGTGAGCAGGGGAATAAATGCCCAGATACTTTTTGTCCTCCTTGGGTCCAGGCAAAGCAGATCCTGGCAGCCAGGATGCAGCCTTCCTAAGAGATAAACATAAATATCTATAGTGTGCAGGCACTGCTTGTGGTGGCACATGGGGTTTGGGTGTTAAGTTGTTAGGGATTTTGTTAGCTAGTTAACCTCATATTGATAGCCTGAAATCCGCCATGGTGGGAGTAGTTACACTATGGAAGTTGGCTAACATTACAAAGTAGGGCTCTCCCAACTCCATAGTGGTTGTTAAACATTTACCAGCATACCACTCCAAGTGTTGGCTCTCAGGGTTGAAAGCTCACTGGGAGTGGGCGTGCAATAAAATGTCAAAGGGATCTGTGGGATGTGGATGGAACAGTGACTGTTTCTGCTGCAGTGTTTATCTCTACAAACTACAAATGCCTGTTCCAGCTCGCCCACACACAGGCTGGGCAGGGGCTTCTGGTGAGAAGGAAGCCAACCTTTGGGGTCTCAGGGGAGAGTCTCTGAAGCTGGAGGTAGTCTGGGCATAAGTGTTGAACAGATAAAACCTAGGAAGAACAGAGGTAATTCCTAACTAAACTATAGCGCTTACAGTGCCAGGCACTGGCACTGACCCAGATGCTTTTGTGCTACTTTTCTTCCTCGCAGCCCTGCAAGGTAGGTGAGGTCATCATCATCATCTCTGTGGTCACCATCAACACTTTTGTCAACCCTTTTTTACAGATGATGAAACAGATTTAGAGCAGTAATTTGTCCAGCATCATAAGGGAAGAGCTGAGCTTTGAAAACAGACAAGATTCCAAAGATCAACGTTTTTTGTGTTTTGTTTTGTTTTGTTATTTATTTATTTATTTTTTTTGGTGGGAAGGGTCAGCCTTATGTTTATCTCTTAGGAAGGCTGCAAAGGGTCAGGGAGGGGCTGAGGGAGAGAGAGAGAGAGAGAATTTTAAGCAAGCTCCACACTGGTCTCAATCTCACAACCCTGAGATCAGGACTTACTTGAGTTGAAATCAAGAGTCAGACTCCTAACTGACTGTGCCACCCAGGCACCCCCATAGGTAAAGCTTTTAATAATGAAGCCAGAACACCTCTCTGGTTTACTTCCTATAGAACAAGCCAACCTAATGCGGGCATAAGATGGTTAGGGTGGTCATCAGGATGCCCTAATCTTACATGGTCTGATTGTCAGCAAAGGAAATGTTGAGGGTTCACAGAAGCCCAGAATTAGTGGTTGGGCCTCTTGGTGTGGAAAGTGCCAGCCAGCAATGGGACTCTGTAAATGCTCCTTCCCTCTCAGACTCAGTTGAGGTTGGGGCCCGAGGCAGAGGATGCAGAAGCTGGAAAGTCAGAGAAAGTCTGAAGGTAGGCTGAGTCAGCAGAACCATTTACTGTCAGGCTGTCTGAATTCTGTGGCAGCAGAGAGAAATGTCCCTCTTAGTCCTTGTGGTTTCCTTTGCCTTGATAGCTGCTATTTTGTGAAAGTTTGTCCTTTTCTTTCTCTGGTTTGCCCATCCCTGGATTGATGTGGTTAACAGCAAGGATGTGTGGAAGGCTGCCACTCTGGCTTTATTCCTGCCATGCTGTGTCTTTCTAGGCCCCAGGGATCCCCTGACATAAATAGTCTGAAGGGAGAAGTAATAGATGTCCCTATGACATAGTGGAGATATATCTAGAAGTTTCCTTTGAACATTAGCACATTACAACTTTGTGTTTGGGGTACCTTCATTGTGTTTGTGTGTTTTAAGTAGTCTCCATGCCCAGCATTGAGCCTGACTTGGGGCTTGAACTCACAACCCTGAGATCAAGACCTGAGCTGAGATCAAGAGACAGATGCTTAACTGACTGAGCCATCCATGTGCTCCTATTTTGTGTTTTATCCCATAAAAGTCTAGAGCTACCTTCAAGTGTCGCCAATCTCCAATACACTTTGTATTTTCTTCTATGTATATTTTTATATGTATGTTCACTTACCATTATGAAGAAACTTTGCTGAAGTAAATTGAAAGTAAGATCTTTCTTGTGTTGCCTATATATATATATATATATATATATATATAAGTTTATGTATTATTTTTCTTTATACCTAACTAGTTACTTGATTGAGTTTCCTTTAAAAAAAAATCGACTTTCCTGACACTAGGTCAAGAATGTAGGCTCTGGGGCCACTGCTCGGGTTTAAGACTCAGATTTTCCATTTATAGCTGTATGATTTTAGTTCTTTTCTTTTTTTTTTTAAGACTTTATTTATTTATTTAATCATGAGAGACACAGAGAGGTGGAGACAGGAAGGAAGCAGGCTCCCTGTGGGGAGCCTGATGCAGGACTTGATCCCAGGACCCTGGAATCACGCCCTGAGCCAAAGGCAGATGCTCAACCACTGAGCCAGCCAGATGCCCCTATATGATTTTAGTTCTATTCCTTAATTTTGATATGCCTTGGCTTGCCCCTCTGTAAAATGTGGATACTTACAGTACTTTTCTAATAAGTTATTGTGAGAAGTAAGTAGGTTTGTATGCACAGAGCCCTTAGAAATATGCTTAGCATAGTGTTAGCACTACAAGGCTGTCAACTCTCACTGTGCATTCTTGAGGTTTTTAATCTTGACCTTCTTTCATTCAACAAACTTTTATTGAGCATTTACCTTGTGCTCAGCTCTGTGCTATGCCTTTCCATATAGATTTTATCTGATATAACTTAATTCTCACCACCATCTTGTTTTAAAGTTCTTACTGTTCTCATTTTCTGCGGTTAGAACCCTGGGAATGCAATGAGCCAGCTGTGTCAGCCAGGATAGGTGAAGCTAGCCAAATCAGAAACAAGCACACCTCCCAGGGCCTGTCCATGTCGCAGGGTTAGTTGTACCTCGTGAAAGCTAAGTCAGGGAATGCTTCTCCATGACATGGCTGAGCAAGCAAGGCTGCCTGGTCTTATGGCCCCTCCTTTACCAAATGAGTTCCTATGATCGATACTGCTGGGGAAAGAGGATCAGAGAGTCTGGACAATGAAATACTTTCACTTACAAATAAGTTGGTCACTTCTGCCTATTGCCTTTGAGCAAGAACAAGTCAAGGGTCCTGCCTTCTGGTCCTAGGAATGCTCACCCTCCCATGCGCCTGAAAGGAGAGCAGGACAGGGCACCGTGAGCAATAGAAGTCTCTACCACTTGTAACTTTGAGTGCCTTGCTTAACCTATCTAAATATCAATTTCCTTATTGGTAAAATAGCGACACTATTAAAATGCACCTACTGCATGTAGATGTGATAAAGAATGAATGAGACAAATGCATGTGAAGCTCTCAGGATGGTACCTGGCACCCAAGAAGTGGCCATTTTTGTGGTCACTATTATCATTACCAGTATCTACAAGAGAATCAGCACAGCCTTATAAGTCAGTAGTTATGGTAACCACAGCTGTGGACTCAGTCATGTGTGGATTGTTATTCCAGTTCTGTCATCTATGACAGGAACTTGGAGAAGGATTTTGCTTACTCTGGACTTCACTTTTCTCATCAGTAAAATGGGAGTGGAATCACACCCAGCCCATAGGCTATCTCACAGGTTAGACTGATAACATTTGTTGATTCCTCGGTAAGATAAGTTTCTAAAATCTGTTGACCTATGGGGCACCTGGGTGGCTCAACTGGTTAAGTGTCTGCCTTTGGTTCAGGCACCTGTGGTCCTGGGATCAAGCCCTGCATTGAGCCCTGCACTGAGAAGCCTGCTTCTCCCTCTGCCTGCAACTCCTCTTGCTTGTGCTCTCTCTCGATCTGTCAAATAAATAAATAAAATCTTTAAAACCCCTGTTGATTTATTTGATCTTTAAGACAATGTTATGAGATGGTACTCTACTAACCCCATTTTACAGCTGAAGAAATTGAGCCAAAGAAGGGTTTAAGTAATATGCTTGAGGTTCTCTAGTAAGTAAATAGTGAGGGAAGGATTAAAACTCATGCAATTTGGCCCCTCAGCCAATGGTCTTCACTCGTATGCTTCACGGCCTCCCTGACACCCCCTGTAGAAAGCTCCCAGCACAGGGCCAGACTCACAGTTGATCCTTGTAACACTAGTACTTTTCTTCTTTGTTTGAGAACACATTGGGAGAAATAACCCTTAAGTTTATTCCTAGACTAGACTCTGTTTGGGACACATATTGATGGAATTTTTTTTATGAATGGCTGGAGGTGTGAAGGAAGCAATGGCAAAGGGCACTATTTATGCCATGTGTGTTTGCAAAAATACCAAAATCTGCATGCAGAAATGCCCAGCATAGAGTTGGTGCTCAATTGGCAGGAGCTCTTTATTACTTTTAATAAGCAGCCATGCTTAGTGGGAGTCTCTGGATCTGTAGACATTACTGTAGTAAATGGGGACACACAAAGGGACCAGCTGGACATAGTGGCAAATTTAATAATACGCAAACAACCCGCAAATAGGAAGCTTCTTTTCAAATAAGAATCTATTTGGTTTGGGGAACACAGGCTTTAACCGAATGAGAAAGTTAAATCCATGTTCTATGTGTGTTCTGTTTTCATTGTACCTAGAGGGGTTGACTATGGAGTTGGTTTTCTTTCCAAACTAAACACCTGGTACTTGATGATATAATCAAACACCAGAGGGGAACTGCCTTGGGAAAGCAGAGCTGGTTTGAGGTGACTTTGTTCTTCCCTCCCTCCGACAGACAAGAGGAGGGAGGTTCTGCTTCTAGTTGAAATAGAGACAGAGCCCTAGGAGTTCTAGCACTTTGTACAGAATCAAAGCTGCTGTATGCCAGGTACTGTGCTTTTCAGAGACCTCTGGTTTACCTTTCCCAGGAAATTGGTGATGCCAAGATCCTTATACCCACCTTACAGATTAGGAAGCTGAGAATCAAGGAAGTGAGGTCAGACAACTAATTCAAAAAGATCAAAAAGATTCAAAGTGAGGATATAAAGATGGTTGCTGGGTTCTAATGTTATGTGTCCACATCATTCTTTGTGCCTGACACCTCCTAGAGCATACAATCTGGGGGGCCTTGTGTGTGCCTGAGCTGAAACCCTAGTCCATAATAAACCCATTTTCGTTATCAACTGCTGCATAACCAAATCACATTTATTAGCACAGTTTCTTCGGGTCAGGAATGTGGGTTCAGCTCAGCAGATGCCCTGGCTGTAATTCTTTAATCAAGCCCACAGTTAAGGCATGGGCTGAGGCTAGAGTCCTCTGAAGCCTTGACTGAGGAGGAGTTCACTTCCGAGCTCTCTCATGGGGTTATTGGTAGGATTCCATCCTGGCAGGCTCCTGGACTGAGGGCCTTACTTCCATACTGGCTGTTGGCCAGAGAAAGTCTAGTTCCTTGCCATATGGACTTCTCCATGGGGCAGCTCACAACATGTTTCTTCAGAGCAAACAAGTGAAAAGAATTAGAGAGCCAAAATGCCAACAAGACAGAGGTCACAGTCTTTGCTAACTTAATCATGGAGGAGATATCCTGCCACTTTTGCAATATTCTATTCATTAGAAACAAGTAACTAGGTGTTCCCCACACTCAAGAGGGGAAATTACCCAAGGGTATACATACAGGGAAGCAGAAACCATTGAGAGCCAGACACTGCCTACCACAATATCCACGATTACTTTAATACAAAATAATGATTCAAATTACTTACACTGAATAGAATTGTCCCTCCAAAATATCTTGGTTGTCTTGAGGAGTGATGCATCCCCCTGTATCTATCTATATAACTTTGGTAGAATAAAGGCATCTCAGTCTTGAAAACCCATGGTAGCAATCAGGTTTTTCTGGACTATATATTAAGTCTCTTTCAATAACTTTATCTCCACCTGTTTGATCCACGTTGCTAAAGCCAACCTTACTGCTAAGTTTTGGGTGTTGGATACATTTCCATGTTGCTGCTATGTCTTTTCTACATAAATAAATATTGACCTTTGAAGTAGTCTTCCTGGAATAGAAGGCTTTATACTCCTTCATGATGCAAACTTTGCGTAAGATCTTGTTGCAGCTCCTCTTCGGGAATGGCATTTGGAATCAATCTCTCTCTCTCTCTTTCTCTCTCTCTCTTTCTCGCGTGCACACACACAATCTGCTTTTTTTTTTTTTTTTTTTTTAAAGGTGTGATCACCAGGAAGTATTAGCTATGGTTGGCAGGGAAGCATCCCCTTCCTTATTTATTATTTATTATTTCATGCATTTCCTTTTAAGAACTAGTAGGTTTTAACTTAGACCTATCCAGAGCTCTCATTATTTACAACAGCTTTATGCTTTAGGCACACAAGGTAATAGGAACCTATATTCAATCATTTCCAAACATAGGACATGGCAAAGACTACCACCTCCATTCCTTATTTTAATAGTGGACTTAAAATGTTTAGGTCGTCTGAGTCTCAGGACCAGAAGTATCCTTGGTCTTCAGTTCTACAGTAGTTTTAAATACTACTGCAGGTGTGTCCGAGAAAAGAGGGTGATTAGGAATCAGCTCCGATGATTGTTGGGTACATTAATCAATCTCAGATAGAAAGAATGAAATCCCAGTCTAAAGAAAGGTGCTGGACTCCGGGACAGAGATGAAATGGAATCTCGAAGTGGGGAGGCTGAGTAATGAAACACTGAGGCTTGGATAACTGATTCATTAGAGATTATTTTTTAATGTAATAAATATGTTTAAAAAGCACTTACTGTGTGCTAGTTCTATTCTAAGCACCTGGCAAATTTAATCTCTAGGAGGCAGGTATAATTTTTTCTGATTTTGTAGGTGAGGAAACTGAGTCACAAAGATACTGGGGACTTGCCTAAAGTCACACAGCTGGTAGGCAGCAATTTGGCTTCAGAACCTATGGTCTCCACCACTGCATTGTGCTGCCTCCCAGAGTTGTCCACCCAGAACAGAGCAGAGGCTGCTCCAGGAATTCACATACAGAGTCCCACGGTCCCTGTCGATCAGGGCTGCTGGCGTGGCACTGGTTATTCCCTGGTGCTCAGGAGGAAGGTCTCTTGCTCCTTTGGGACAAAGGGGTATCTAGAATAGACTGCGGAACAGAGAGTATGGAAGTGACCTGAGAAGAACCATCAGTGGCTCCAAGGGGCAGGGAGGGAGGGGGCAGGAGACAGAGCAGAAAAGAACTGGATGTAAAGATCTAAGCCAACCTCAGAGTTTACCTGTAACCCACGAGCTCTCCTTTGGGAGTTGATCCAGCTGCTCTCTCCCTCCAGAACCCAATTGTTGGTAATGGTTTAAACTGAGGGATGCAGTGCTTGAGTGTGTGTCTGTGTGTGAGCACATGTTTATACCTTTGAATATCCTGTGCAGCAGGTGGTGGCAAAAGGATTTTGGGGAGAGACAACTGCAGGAAAGGGAAGGTGGGAAGGTAATGGTTCTCATCCTATCTGGTCACACAGGTACCTTTGACAGCCTCAGCGAATTGATCAGTCCCCAAAGGAGCCAAACACATCTGTGCATGTGCGTCACGTTAACTGCTCCTTCTCCTGACAGGTACACTTTAGGGGATGTGGTCTCTGCCCTTCTGTGCCAAGAGAAAATCATTTTGCTCATGATTTCAGATACACAGGTGATTTACCTAAACAAAACAAGCACAGCTGAAGCCTTGATTTAAAACCAAGCAACAGCGTTTGCAATATATCTAATTCCATAGAACCCGGCTCCTGTTCGCTTGTAGGAATTGGGGATGGGGGATGGCCAATACTATATATTTAAGAGGAAAACCACAGAGATAGATCCCATGTGATTACAACAGAATTGGTTTATTTGAAAGCTCTGTCTCCATTTCCCTGCAAAAATTTAGGAAAGGATCTGGGGATTGAAGGAGGTGGGGGAGTTTTCTCTCCTTGCCAGTCCTCCCCTCCCTCTCTGATAAGGGGTGTAGCCAGCAGGCTAGAAACAACTGCAGGGGAGCAAGGCATATAAATATTCAGTCGTGACAGTCCCCAAAGGATA
Source organism: Canis lupus baileyi (assembly GCF_048164855.1). Taxonomy (NCBI): domain Eukaryota; kingdom Metazoa; phylum Chordata; class Mammalia; order Carnivora; family Canidae; genus Canis; species Canis lupus. The sequence continues at coordinate 19,617,325 of NC_132840.1, forward strand.
AATGACAGCAGCCCATGCAACGTGCCTTCTGCACATTTGAAAATGACTCTGCTCCTCCATACCCGAGCTGACATATTAGTAAATTGATTCCAGGTGATGCTGACATTTTGTAATTATCACTATCTATAATTTTCATCTTATTTCATTGGATATTTTGATCGTTTAAAATAGGGTAGCATACCTAATAGTGGTCATTAGTTGAGCCTAAGGGAAAATTCATGGTTTAATAAACTCACATTAGAAATAACTTACTAAAATTACAATTGGCATGATTAGCTTCCCATTTTTTTAAATAAAAAAAAATAAAACAGACTAATTTTATCCAAACTGACAGCTTTTCTCTCTCAAACTGGTTCATTGTTCTATTGTTACCTTGGAGGAAGGAAAGACCTCTCCAGCACAGTAGCAGTAATAAAAAACACAATAACCCAACACACAGGAACAGGGTTATGCTTCATTCCACATATGGCAGTAGCTGAATACTATACATTCTCTTATTTTCAGACTAACCACAGACTGGCATGAGGAAGGCCGTGTGGCTTTGAGACAAGGTCACATTTGGGGGAGTCGTTCTCTTCTTTTGCTTATCTGAAGGGACTGTTTTTCAAGGATTGCCTGGGAAGGTGGGCCAGTTCTGGGCTTGACACTCTTATTTCCCTCAGTGTCCATTTCTGTTTCAAGCACATCTTCTACATGCTTGCCTCTAGGTTCATAATAGGTATCATTTCTGAAGGATAAAAGGGGTGATTTTAATATGCAGGAAGTGGTTTTTAAAAGATAATGAAGCAGATTTGACTATTGCCAGAGCAATGTTGTTGGTTGCCACAGGGAAACATTTCATCTATTGGCCAATAGCTCCAAATTCTAGCATTCTTCATATTCTTCATATTAACCCACAAGGCATGCAGACCACGAGGAGCCTGCCTACTCTTTTACTTGCTGGCAGCTCAGGTTCTGTGAGTTTATTCAAGATATTAACAGTTGGAGGTAATCTTGCTGGAAGTAAGCTATATTGTTGATGTGGTCATTGAAGATTGAGGTCATTCCTTCACCCATTCATCTAGCTGTCCACTCACCCAGCCACCATTCATTCACCCTTACTCACCAAACATTCATTCATCCTCTGTTCATCCATCTCTCCACCCACTGATTAATCTATCATCTATCCATCCATCCATCCATCCATCCACCCATCCACTCAACCATGGAATCCCCCAACCATCCATTCACTCACCCATGCACCCACACCTTCATCTGCATACCTGTTCATCTGTCTGTCCCTACCCATCCATCCACCCATTTACTCTCCTTATTTACCTATAAATCCATTTATACATTTATCCTCTGGGCATTGGTAATAAAGAGACACATAAATCATATGCATATGTATACCCTTAAGGAGTTTATAATCTTATATAGGACTCATAAATAAACCAAAAATTGCACAGCAGAATGCTGAAGGCCATTGTAGAGAACTATGCCATGTTGCTGTGGGATTTCTCAAGAAGGACTGGCTTACTGTATCTGGATAGTTCAAAGAAGGTTGTGCACATGTGAACCATGAAGCCACACATGGTACATATGGGTGTAACCTCTGGGGGTGAGCAACATGACAACAGAGAATTGAGCAGAGGATAAACGCCTGGCCCTTATGTTCTCTCCAAGAGTATCACTTGGCTGGTTAGAATATCTGTATTCTGGAGCAGAGCCCTACCAAGGGGCAGAAGGTATGATGTTATTAAGGCATCAGGCAGGTGACAGGAACTGAAGTTGGATCTCAGGGAGCAAACCAGAAGAACTGGGATCCAGGATGGGCCTCTGGCTCTGAATGAAGGAAAAGGGAAAAGAATAAACAAATGGATTTATAAATTAAAGCAAATCAGAACAGATGAACAAATGAACTATAGGTAGATAAGGACATCTTAGATTATTTGCATCCAATCAATGCAGATACTTAACATAACTTTTCCTAGTGATGTCTTTGACCAAAACCAAACCAGTAATAACAGGAGCAGCTCCAGCCCCTATCACATGCTGGAAACTAGTCTTCTCTCTGCTTTGCTCCCACTGTTTGTGAGTTTGCAGGAATCCTGACAAGCACAGGCTGCTTTTCAACTCCATGGGCCAGGCACTCAGCTCTGCACAGGGGCCTGGTGAGCCTTTTGTGACTTTCCCAGAGGCCTCGGGTCTCTATTGAAACACAGCAGCTGTTACCAGGAGCAACTCCACTACTTAAACAATAGCCTAGACTTTGTGAAGCTTTCCCAGGTGCTGTGGGCCCAGCATTGCCAAAAAAATGCCCAAGACCCACACAGTCTCCCTCCCCCATGGAGCTTAAATAGATCGGAAGCAAATGCTTGTTGACAACAGGTGTGGCTCAATGTGAGAAAATGTTCCTTTTCATTATTGCAGGGTTGGCACCCAGGGACATTTCCTGTGGAAGAAACGGGCTTCCAGGAGCATGGGAGATCCATACTCAGAGCCAGAAAGTGCTCAGTTCCTCCCTTTTAGGGCCAAAGGCGCCACAACTCTGTGAGCAGGTGCTCCTAATAAGTGCAGAGGTTTCAGAAGCAAGAGGAAGGCCAGGCAAGGAGGGGCGGGCTCACGGGTCCCCAGAGCTCCAACCAGCTGACTGATTAGGCTCTCTGTGATGGTGGTTAAGTGGCTGCATCGCATTAACTCAGCTAGATTAACTTCCTCAGCAGAGGCTTGCAAAGCTGCGTGAGCCTGTCTTCTGCTCAGCTTGAGTTAGCCATTGGGCCGTGAGGGCAGAGAGAGGTAACCTACAGGAGGTGGGGCCTCAGCCCTCAGATTACTTGACAGAATGCCCAAGGACATAGAGAAGAACTTTTGATTCGTTTGAAAAATCTGTCCAGTGATTCGTTGTCGCTCTGAACTGTCTTAGGGCAAAAGTAAGTTCTGCGTTGAACTAAATGGAATTGCTTGCTAGATGAGATTCTAATTTCAGTGAGAAGACTTCTCAACTTTCTATTGCTTTGGGAAGTCCTCCCCTCCTGACTGTGAGGGCTCATCCAAACCCAGGGCCTTACTGGGAATTACTAGGGCAGCATGTCAGGATAGAGAGACATGTAAGAGGCAGTGGTGGCTCTCTTATAAAGAAAGACTAGTAGTCACACTGTTCTCATAGTTATTGGAGACTGAGTCAGTGGGGGGAAAGAAATAAATGGAGATAAATTTAAAAAAATTTTAAATACTAATTTTTTTTCATAATACGATACTGCATCAGACTCAGTTTTTTTCTTCTACCTTCAAATATCTACTTACATGTTCATGGAGGTATGAGTGTATGTGTGTGTGTGTTGGGAGCACCCATTTTTTTTCTTTTCTTTTTTTTTTTTTACTCATTTCCAAGGCGTGGAATCCTAATGTGTTAATTTAGCTGGGCTAAGTTACAGTAACAAATTGCCCCTGAAATGCGAGTGGTTTAACAGTGTAGAAGTTTATTTCCTCCTCGTAGAACAGTTCTGGATCAGTAATTTAGGTTGGAGAATTCCTTCTATGAAGTCATTTAGAAAACCCAGGCCAATGGGTGGCTCTGCCAGTTTCAACACGTGGCCTTCAAAGTGACCCTCAACATTGCCATCCCAGTCAGCCAGAACACAGAAATATCAGGAGCTGCTCTAAGAGGCTTTAATGGTCTGCACCTAGCCGTTGGCACGTGGGTTACCCACTCAGTCACATGACCCCCCCCACCTGTAAGGAAGATTGGGAAGTGTAGTCCAGCTATGAACCCAGGAGGAAAGGGGCACTGACTTGGGTGGGCAGCTAGTGGTCTCCACCACTGCTTTCATCATTGCTGTTTCATCTCCTCATTTATTAAGGGCCTGCTATACACCCTGCATTGAGTTCAGAGCTGAGGATACAGCCCACACATGGGTAGGGTCTAGGGAAGGAAAAAGAAAGTTCTACTGGCTAATTATAAAAATAGTTAATGACAATTTTGATTGGGGAAACTACAGGGCTGGTAACTATCTCCAGAGGAAGGTGAAGGGGAAGCAAGGGAGGCTTCTGGCAAGATGTGAATCTACAGATAGGGAGACAGACAGGCAGAGGCACCGGCAGAAAGGCATTTTCAAAAGAGTGACCAACAGGCAAGAAGCCCTGAGGCTGAAAGGAAGTTTGAGCATCATCATCCCCACCCCCAAAAGCCTGGTGGGGCTGAGGCACACTGAATAAGCCAGAGAGAAATTTGAAATGAAGCAAGAGAGGTGGGTGGGGATGGGATTGAAGTCTTCATGGGCTGAGCCAGAGTCAGGGCTTCTTTCCAACAGCAACGGGAGCCACTCAGGGGTTTAAAGCAAGTAGTGTGTGGTCAGCTACTCCTCTTACAAGTCTCTTCTATTTAATGGCACCAGAGTGAGGAAGCTGTTGCCATCATTCAGGAGAGAGGGGTCAGTTCTTGGCTTATGGGGCTGGCAGTTGAAGTGAAGAGAAATGGGATGAGTTGGAGAAGCATATGGGAAGAAGAGATGGGGCTGTCTTATTTAGACCTGCATCATGAAGGCAGCCCTGAGGTCCCAGGTATGCGGGCTCAGGCTGGCACTTGGCTTTCTTGAGAGTAAGACCATTATTGGTTTTCCCCCTTCCCCTGTAGTTCTATGGGCTTCTTACTTTAGGCCCATTTAATAAAAGCTCTTTAAAATGGATGTTTGGTAGAGCTCAGATTCACCCTCAATTTGCACTTCTGTGGACTTTGATTAGTATTCATAACAGAGTGGTACACCTGACGTCCACAGCAGGCAATTCCAACACCAGTGGAGAGAGGTACAAGATAAATCACTCCAAGTAAATGACTAATTAATCATGCTCTTGATTTTAATAACATATACCGTCTGGCTCAAGATTCATCTGTCTATAATCTTGCATTCTATTCTAGAAATTTGATAATCAGTAAAGCCACCCATGGATTCCTAATTTATGATGATTTCTTTCCTTTCTTTTAGAAAAGTTAAGAATCAGTCATATTCTTGGGACTGTGTGAAGAGGGATGCAGGAAGGAGTGTGTGTTTTTTACCTATTTCAAAAACCATCCTCAGTATTTCAGGATAATCTGTGGGACAAAATTGACACTATCTTATTGAAGATGTGTGAACTCATTTCTGGAAACATTTACACCAGAGGGCTTGCTTACAATGTATCTGTGCTCCTCCAGATCAGAAAACTGTTATTTTCAAGGGTAGTTGGACAAGAATCATGAATACTTAGCAGTAAAACATCCCTCACTTGTGCGTGGCCTCAAAGACTTGTAAATCAATGGGGGTATGAACATGTGAGGATTCATAATTTCCAGTGAGTCATGGCTCTACTTATTTGGAGTAGATAGCTCCATAAAATAAAATACAATTCACTTGTAAGGAGCTCCTTTATCTCAAATGACAAAATGAGCCCGTGGTCTTATTACTAAAGACCGTTCTCTTTTGGGGCTAGTCTCAGGCTGGATAAGGTAATTACCTAAAGGTGGAATTCTTCTGGAAACTGAGTCTCTAAACTCTTTAAATAATTGATGATGACTTTACCTTGCCCATTTATATAGCTAGGTATGGCTTATCTACTAGTGTATAGTACACTGACAAAAACAAAAACAAAAAATAAAAAGCAGAACATATGTCCTGGAGGGTAAACAGAAAACATGTTCCATTTGACTCGTTATATTATTTGGAAGAAATTGCCATTGCAGAGGGGTGCTGTGTATGGGCAGATACCTGATGATGATAGAAAGACTCTGAGTACATTCTGTGTGCCAAAAAATTGAGCTTTGGGCTTTAATTACATAAATCAATGACAGATAGTTTAGGTGCTACTTGTTGATCATTTATTATAGGCTATAGGCTTAAAGTGTATCACTTTACTTAATCCTCATTAACATTAGCCTAAGCAAGAAATATTATTATTCTAAATTGATTAGAGATATAGGTAGCCCCGAGAAGTTAAGGAGCTTCCATAGCGTAGCGTCTGACAGCCAGTGAGGGAAAGCAGGACCAAATCCTAAGTCAGTCTCCAAGAAAATGACTAGTCAATCATGCTCTTGATTTTAATAACATATACCGTCTGGCTTGAGATTTGTTATCTACAATCTTACATTCTATTCTAGAAATTTGATAGCCAATGAAGTCATCTATAAAAGCTGAACTGACAATAATTTCTTTTTCTTTATTTTAGAAAAGTTAGGAGTCAGATGTATTCCAGTGACTGTGGAGGGAGATAGAGGAGAGAGGTGTGCGTCCTTCAGCTTAAAAAAACATCATAGATATTTCAGGCTAGTCTGAAAATTAAAAGCTGAAAGTCCAAAGCCTGACATGTAATCCCTATGCTACACCTACAATGCAGTCAATAGGAGAATGGTGTCGTCTGTTTTCCCCTGAAACATTCCATTGCTACATACCATTTGCGAGATGTAAACTCCTCTCCATGAAATACCCTGCTTAAATAATAAGCCCATGTCCTCTGGAGACTATGACCAAATAACATTTGACATATAAAAATGGAGAAATGTGTACCCAAGAAACTAGGAGGGATGTAGCCAGGAACCAAGTGTCTATTGCAGAAAGGGAAGAAATGAAGAGAAGTATGTCCTTTGCACATGTCTCCCAGATTTTGTTCCCAAAATTTGCAGCCTTGGCTTGGCCTGCAAGGGCCTTCTCCAGGCAGCAGCATAAACTCATTTCTACCCATGATATCTGCCCACATTTCCAGCAGGTACCAACAATATGGCCAAGCCCTGAGAGCCATGTGAGCCTCTGGACACCACCTCATAAGGTGGCTGTGTCCCCCTCATTAGGTACCACGGTCTCTGCACATTCCTGGCTCTCTCCAGCATCACCCTAAGGAGACTATCCCTCCATAAGTTCAGAATCGCTGCTCTTTAACTCCCAGCTTAGGGAATCAGACTGAATTAGTTCTTTGTGTTATTAACCAGAGGAGCACTTACATTTTCTGACATCTCTAATCTTGGAGCCCAGGGAATAGCACAGAGCATTTGCATGAAATTACCCCTCATTCTATCTATAGGCTTAGCTGCCAGCGTTTGTGAATTTGGCAGAAGCCAGCAGATCTCACAGTTAATGTCTTCCTCTCCTGCCAGGCTTTTCAGAACAGGGTGCATTAGAGTGCTGCGTGACAAAGAGCAGGGCGCATCCTGGGATGTGGAGCCTAGGTGATGCTATTTGCATCCAATTAAAGAAGCAAGACTTGGTGGCATTATTCACATGCACGACTCTTAATGCCTTTTGGCTCATTAAGCCTTTGGATCAACTTTTGCAGGAAGACGTTGGTGAGAACATGGGCAGGGTTTGGGCACAGGTGGAGGTGAGCTTCCAGGTTGAATTTCCTCCCAGGCTGGCAATTGTATGTTTCCTTTTTGGACTCGCCAAAGGAGGTTTCTGTTGCTGCTTTGACTGTTTCTTGTTACATCCACAGAGCTAAGTGGCTCAGGTTAGATTCAAGTTGACATGGTTTGGCCTTATGAGCCCTCTGTTCGCCTTCTCCCATTTGTTTTGGGAATTTCACATTCCACCCCACCCTCGGGGAGTCTTGTGGGGTTGGGAGATGAACACTGATTGTTCAGTTCCTAGGTGGCTGGGTTGTTCACTGAAATTAGAGATGTCACAAAGTCTCAGTGCTTCTCTGGTTAATTACACAAAGAGCTAGTTAGATCTGATTCCCCTAAGCTGGCAGTTAATGACAGGGATTGTGAGTACAGGAGGAAAGGTCCTTTAAGGTGGCGCTGGAGGATACAGTGTGTAGGGAGGCCATTGTACTCTGTGAAGAGACAGCGGGTCACCTTTGAGGATTGCTCTGAAGGTTTCCTGATAATGGATGATGCAGATTTGGTGGTATGGTTTTGACAGGACACCTCACCTCCCAGGTGTTCAGTTTTTTTTTTTTTTTCCCAATTTATAATGAGGTAGCTGAGCAAGAGAAATAATTTCAAAGGGCATTCTAGGTTTCAGAAAGATGGGAAGCAACTGGAAATTCCAGTGGACAGGACACTGTTTCTATCAGAGCAGTCCGCTCTGTGTTTTAATCAAGAGTGAATCATGTATTATTTTATTTGAAAAATAGAATTTTGCTGTCCAAACCCCACAGGTTTAAACAATTTCTTTCCAATCTGAGAATCATAGGCTATCTCTAGGCCAGTTTTCCGATTCTGAGAGTCATCATATATCAGGTCCCAATCTCAGGATCCATTTCTGACCAGTCTGCACAGAGAATTGTCACCTTTCTGTGGACAAGCACTGTGGGCATGCTCCCAGGGAGAATCAGGGGATGAGGCTGTGAATAGGTAACACCCTGTGTCTCAGAACAGGCCTCGCCTCTGCTAAAGGAGTATGTTCCTGAGTTAGCTGCTGCTCACTGTGACATGAAAGGCTGCTCCCAGAAGCTCTAGGTGAGGGCTGACTTAAAGACTAGTGGTGTTTAAAATTGCGTTTCACACACGTATATATGCACACATACCCCTTAAAAAATACATTGATGGAATGTAGTATATCTAATTATACTGAATACTTTAGATCAACATTTCTCAAACAGGGCTACTTATTAATAGGCACAAAAAACAATCCTTTGGTCAAATAAGTGAGAGCAAAGCATAGGTAGTACCTGTGGTAGACAGCATAGCACCCCAATTTCCATGCCCCCATATTCACACCCAGCATAGTCTCTTCCTTTTGACTCTAAGAAGGATCTGTGACTTGCTTCTAGACCATAGAACATGGAAAAGAAAATAGATGTCTCTTCTGCAATCAATGTTTTGCTATGTAAGATGCAGTCTTTGCAGACTGGACTGGGGAGACTCCCATTGTTGGCTTTAAAGATGGATGCTGCTCGGTTGTGAGAACCTGTAAAGCAAGAAAGGACCCCTGGGCAGCCTCCGGGCACAAAGAACAGGTCCTCACCAATATCCAGCAAGAAAACTGAGACCTCCGTCTACCTCCCTGAGGAGATGAGAGAGAGAGAGAGAGAGGGAGCTTGAAAGTGGTTCCTTCCCTAGGTGAACATCAGAAAAGACCACAGCCCCAGCTGACACCTGGATGGCAGCCTGGTAGATAGACCCTGAAACACCCCTGAGTGACAGAAACCACAAGATGACACGTGTATTGCCTGATGCAGCTAAATTTGTAATTACCTGTTGCACAGCAGAAGACCAATATCATGCCCTTAGATATTTACAAAGAATATTAGCAAAATAAAAGCTTTGAGAGGGCATGAAAGAAAGAAAAAAGATTAACTGTTTAACTTTAACATCACATTCTCATGCCAGTAAGAACATGCCTTGTCCCTCCTTTTTAAGATAAAACATCTAGGAACATCTTAGTGTTGTGCTATTTCATGGACAAAATTTAGTACAGTGATTCTTAAAGTTTTTGGTCTCAAAACCCTTTTAAAATAATTGAGGACTCAAAGCTTTTACTTATGTGTCTATTGATACTGACCATATTTGAAATTAAAATGAAAAAAATATACATATATACAATTAATTTACTTTGAGATAATGACAAGCCCGTTAAGTGTTAGCACAAATAACATATTTTCGTGAAAAGTAACTATATGTTCCAAAACAAAATTTAAAAAGTAGTGAGAAGAGTAGCATTGTTTTTCACATTTTTTCAAATCTCTTTACAGTGGCTTAATAGGAGTCAAATGGATTCTTATATCTGTTTAAGCATTCAGTTTTTGTCGTGATCGTATTTTGGTTGAAGAAAGTGAAGAAAATCCTGCCTCACACAGATATGTTGTTGAAAAGGGATGAGCATTTTAATCATCTTTTTAGGTAACTATGGATATTCTTTGATACTTAAGTACTAGTTTCTTAAACACTATTTGCAATGTGAAATCTGAAACTCTATCAATGAATTTCTCATAAAGTTTGTGAGAGAAAATAATATCAGAATTATTATGAAAGTAGTTTTTACTTTATATACCTGCTGAAAGTGTTTCAGGGACCCCATGAGGGCTCCCCGACCACACTTTGACAACCACTGGTTTAGGAAATACTCCATTAATTAATTATGGGACCTAGACTCATCTTAACCAATTTGTCAATTATGTATTGATTAACTTTCATTCAAGATACTGAACCAGGTACTGGAAAGAAATGGAAATAAATAATGTATAGTGCCTGCCTCAGTGACATAATATCCAGTGGGAGAAGAGAAAAATAAGCAATTGGCTGTATATTGATAAAAATCCAAATGCAGTAAGTATGTGATAGCTAGCTAAAGGAGAGAGGAGCGGGGGAGAGAGACAGACTAGATAATTTATTTATGTAGGCGGCCAATGGTGAGAGGGTGTTCCAGGCTTGGGCTGTGCAAACATGTGGCCCCTTCAGGTAACACCTGCAAACATCCTGTGACACCTGGTGAGGACAGCTGCATATAGATGAAATTGCCAAGGTGCAGGAACCCACATGGTAGAGGCTGAGCGAATGGGGTTTGGTAGCTGTGGAGAGCATTCTTCTGTCTCATCAGAGTTCCTAATAATCCTCTATCAGGAAAGTAATCATCTTCTCAAAGGGAAATGGGGAAATTTCATATGTGGAGGTTTTGATTAATACAAGGAAAGAGTCAATTTAGTTCCATAATAGGCAGTACCCTGCAAGAGCCACATGGGAAGAGTGAGAATGGAGAGGAAAGAGGGATGAATGTGAACAGATTTTTAGAACACTTAAGTGGTATCAAACCATGGTAGCAAGTGTCCCCTCTAATTGTCCTTTCAGGGCATCCCTAGAATTCAATCAAAGTCCTATTCTGAGCAGTAGCTTTGTGCCTTGTATGAGTTTGTCATTTATTCCTCTCAATCACCTTCGGAGGAGGTAGGACAGTATCTATACTTCATAGTTGGAGAAACTAAGCAAAGAAAAACTAACAATGAGTAGGGGCAGGATTTGAACTCAAGTCTGCCCCATTCCACATTCTTAAGATCTCCTTCAGTCCCCTCCCTATGTCTTTATTACCCATCATCCTCCCATAATGCCCTTCTTCCTTCATGGTTCAACCTATTGCTCCTGATCCTTTATCTTTATGCTCTTTGACCACTTGGTATCTGCTCTGGCTTGAAGTACCTCTGTGGCCTCTCCTTGCTTTGAGGACTCTTTTTTCTTCCTTCTCAGTTTCACTTGTCTTCACAGGAGCCATCAACTCTGAACTTTCTCCAACTTCTTGACTTCTTATACTCACAACTTTACACAAGAGGTGATTTACCACCTCTCTGTCCTGGAACCATATGGCATCCTGTATGCCAGGCTGGCCTACGTACCCTTGGGGTGTGTGTGTGTGTGTGTGTGTGTGTGTGTGTGTGTGAGAGAGAGAGAGAGAGAGAGAGAGAGAGAGAGAGAGAGAGAGAGAGAGATACCTCCTAGAATCTCATAAAAGCTATAAATCCATTACCCAGAAAACTGTGCATGCATGTGGGCACACCCTCTTATTTTACAAATTCAGTTTATGTACAATTCTGGAGGTTTTGGTACTCCCTAAGGACCATTCTCAAGGTTTCTCTATATCCTTTACTCCAGGTTACGTTCCCCTGCTCCCTCTACCAGATTGTAAGACCCATGAGACAAAAGCTGTGTTGTATATGTCACTGTAGCAAGCACAAGGCCTGGTACCCATAGTCTTTCAGTTTGAGAGGGTAAAATTAGCTGCATGGCCCCCTTTACCCATTTCTTGTATTCTTCCTATCTTGTCACACTCCAAGAAAGAAATGTATACCTCTGCTAGTCCAATGACCATTAATTTTGAAATCGTGGCCCAACGCCTGACTACACACAGGCTGTGTGACATCATTTCAGACTATAAAGTGCCAAGCACTAATTGATTTGTAAGAAAGTCCACATGTAATGCATGGCACACTCCCAAGGGCTCCCAAGGGCTCCCAAGGGAGGGACAACAGCATTGGACTTATGTCAGGAAATCACTCTTGCTGGCCCTTATGGGACAGGATGACATTCTGGCCAGGAAGCAGTCTCGATTTTGGATTTGAATCTGCCCCTGATGGAGTTATTCACAGATGGCTAAGTTAAATGCAGCCTTCATAGCACTAAGGCATTTCAGAAGTAGCTAAGTAAGTGGCCCATGAAATGGAGGTACCAGAAGCCTCTGGAAGCATCACCAATGCATCACCCAGGGAAGCCATTGTGTTTCTCCTTGGTAACGAGCATTTCCAAGGGCAACGTGGGGGATTTCCATCAACCTGTGAGAAGGCAGGGTGTGCAGGCATTGTGGATCACGAGAGGGAGTAAAAACAGGCGATAAAAAGCAGAAAAAAAAATGAGGCCAGGATCCAAGAAGATACTTTCTGTGGAAAAGAGAGGGGAAAAAAATAGCTCCACCCCTCCTGTCCAAATGAAAAAGCATTTAATTGAATGTTCTTTATAGAGGTGAAAAAAATCCCCTGTGGAGTTTCCAGTGTTTCATTATCCAATTGAGTTTGGTACCTCAAGTTTCAAAGACCACTCTCCTGAATGATTATTCTTCTTGCCTGTGTCAGTCTGCCCTGTGCTCAGTGAACCCCTACTGGGATGCATCATTTAAAAGTCAAAACCCTGAAAGTATTTTTATGCCCAATATAGTAACAGAGCAAACTCTGGTATCACTCACTTTATTCTCCACAGCCTCCTTCCTCTTGTCTGTTATGCAGATTTCTCTGCTACTGAGGATGCTTGGAATCAACAGGGCTGCTCCCCAAACCCTTTCTTAATTCTGTGAAAGGCCTCAGAGGGAAAGAGATTAGCAGGCTGAGTGAGGCAGCATCACAGGGCAGCTGTGGAAGCAAAGGATGGGCCTCTCAGAGTGCACCTCTTGAAGTTAGAAAAATCAGGGATGGCCTGGGGCCATGGTGAGTGGCTTTAAGGAAGTAAGTCTATCAGGAGACACTGGGCTTTTGCTGGGCTGAAATGGCCCACACAGGGTTGTCTGTAAGATCTTCTTCAGGGAGGGCAGCCTCTACTGGGAGAATTCAAGAAGGGAACTAGGATAGAGACCCTCCCAGCAAACTTATCAGTTTTATGAAATGCTCCTCTTTGTTATCCTTGAGAACATTGTAAATCTGGTCTAAATCATTTGAAAGTCTAGGAGGTTATCCCCCACCCCCATCCCACCTTGAGAGGAAGATCTGGGGCATTGAGTGGAGAATCATTTCAAATCTTTCCCTTCAGAGACAAGCTGCTAGGGTTGGCTGATAAACAAGATAAAATAATGGTTTAAAAGTTTCACATCTGACCCGCTTAGCACCTGGCACATTTTGTTAATTTGGAAAATATTTGATGACTCTGAATCCAATCCCATTTTCTCAAATAAAGGCTTAATTCCTCTTTGACTGAAATGAATAGTTATGTTGTCATACCGTAGCCAAAAACCCTATAAATATAATACCCCTTCTGCCTTAATATTTCAAAAACTATAGTTTTCATTTCAAGCTATTATGATATTTTCTCTCTGAAGTTGAAGAATAATTTAAACCAATTTTTCCTACTTCAGTTAGTTCGAGTTTGATTCGTCTGTCTGAATTCCTCCCTCACAGAACACATCCCTCCAACCTCCTGCACTGACAGAAAAGCAATTTGTTTCCAAGATTCAGAACTTACCAAAAAAAAAAAAAAAAAAAAGTGGTTGGATTAGTCTAGAGACACTATTACGTTGATTATTTTCCTGTGCTTAGAGTTCTCTGCTCCATTATGAGATTAGACAAACACTAGGCTCCAGGGAGATAATACCCTTCCTGGGCTTTCCTTCCCAGAGTCTCTAGGTGGTGATTTGCATGCTCATGTCCAATAGGCTCACACATCCCTTCACCAAATGGCACAATCAGTTGGGTGGAGGTGGGGTCTTTTTGCCCACAGTTAGCTAATACAGGTCTCTGTGGGGCAGTTTTAGCTTTTGATCTGAGAGCCCTAGTTCGTGAACTATTCTCTTAGTGCACTGGAGGTCAAGGGTCCATGCCAAATTCAGCATCTCTAGACACCCTCAGGTGGTTACCAGGTAGGCTATCTTCTCTATCTTAGCACACTTAATTGATGGGATGGTGGGAATGGAGACTGTAAAGGCCAGTCAAGTGACAAGTTGGAATGAGCCTGGGCCTAAAGGGATCAGGAAACCTCCAAGTGGCATTCCTATATAATGACAGCTATCATTCTGAAGATTATTCCTGTGTATCAGCCACTTGCCCAGAATGTTTCGAATGCTTAAACCCATCCTATGACTCGTGTACTATATTAGCCCCATTTTACAGATGAGGAACTGGAGGTTTAGGCAGGATCTCACCCAAGGTCATTCAGTGAGTCAAGAGTGGAACGGAACCCTGTCCCCAAGCAAGTTATCTGTAGACCCTTTACCCTTAACCACCATCCTACTGACCCATTTCTCACCACGGTCCACCTCTGGGCTGCTGATTCCCACTTTAGACACCTACTGAGGGGAAACAATAGCTGTGATCATGAACTAGCCCCTCTTTGCCAGGTTCTATCTTGGATCCTGATGAGTCCCTCTGCCCATTTTGGGAAAGCATCTTAATTCTTGACTCTATCTTGCATAGATTTTGTAGGCATCTGAACAGATTGTGTCCCTATTCACTTAACACAGTGGGGAAAATCTGCCACTGTTTATTTTTTTCATTGAACAAACATTTATGCTGTGTGTGTGTGTGTGTATATATATTATATATATATATATATATATATATATATATATATATACTGTTATTATTCGTGATATTTTGGCATATATATATATAGATGAATGCTCCTGGGTCCTGGGACGTAACTCAGTGAACAAAACAGACAAACCTATTGCCCTCTTAGAACTGAAAGCCTCCTGATTGCTTCCTCTGTCAGGTTCCTTACATATATTGTCTGATTAAATCTCCCAACTTCTCTGAGAGGCATTTTACAAACAGGAAACAAAAATTTTGGAAGGTGGAATGGTTGGCCCGAGTTAATACAGCTAATAAATAGCAAAACCAGGTGAATTCAATTCTCTTGCCTAGACCCTGTTTTTTTTGCCACTAGTCTCTGCTGCCCCCTATAGATTTGTAGAGGGAGTTCATGGGTACCTGGAGGTATGGTCTTACCTAGAATCTTCCAATTCCTTGCTCATTCATCTCTTCATTTTAGAGCCACTTTCAATACCTCCCCAGTGCAATTCCCCAAATAACCCCAGTCACTCATTATTTTATTGAACAAACAGATACTAAGTTGCTGTTCTGGACCAACCACCTCTCTGGGAGCTGTGATGTCAACAGGAGAGGACAGACCTCATTTCCACTTTCCTGGAATTTACATATTTACATTCTAAGGATTGATTTTCCCATGTTGAGTCTTCTCAGGAATTATCTTCTCTGTTTAGTTTTGACTGTTATTATTCGTGATATTTTGGCCTATGGCCATTGAGTCCAGGGGTGATAGTCAAAATATTTCACACCTGGTTCAATAAGAAGAACACTAGTTCCAGGGGCTACTGAAAGTTCCTGGAGCTTCCCTGCTAGCATGAGTATTAACCCTTTAGCTGATGAATTATAGTAAGTTTCTGGGGGATCTGGAAGGAAGATGGGGCATTAAGGCAGGGTAACTTGGGTCTTGGAGTGGCAGTTTTTACTTAGGGCACAGAAGTGTTCCATGTTTCTATAGTGGCTGTACTTGTGTGTGCTAGCAAAATGTCAGCCCTGCTCACATCATGCATGGGAGTTTGCCGTTTCCAACTAGACTGGATGCCCCCGGGGGGTGGGCAGGGAGGTTTAGGCAGGATCTTACCCAAGGTCATGTCAGCTTTTCCTTCTTCTACAAGAGCCTGGCACAGTGCATATTTGATCTGATTCACCTGTGACTATATACTTGGTTTAGGTTGCTTCTCATTGTTTCACGATTTGACCTCAAACCTGAGCAGTATAGATGAGATGAGGCTCTAGTTCTTATACTGTAAAATCTCTTGACAGTTTTCCCTATAAATCTCACTTTCACTGTTGAAAAGAATGGTGACTTTTTGTTCCTGTTGAGTAAGGTCTACCATATACTGGAGGTACTAGTGTTAGAAGCTAGTTTTTGGAGCCTTCTGTGGTCTACAACATAACTGTGTTCATGTGAGCACCCAAGGGTAGTTCAAGAATAAGTTTAGAGCAATGGCCACAGTAGTCACAGAAAGAACATTACTACCATGCTGTGTCAGAGCCCTGGGCCAAAAGGCAGCAAATAGGTGACACTCATGCTGCCCCAATCTCTTACCCTCTTCAAGGAGGTACATTACAAATCCAAGACTGTACTCCTCAAGATCTCAGAAAACTTCTCATCGTATCGCTTCATGCAGCTACTACCAATGGATCTGAATTAGTTCAAGAAATTAAACCTATTGCCATTCCCATATCCAGGCTGTTCTTAAACTAGGAAAAAGGAAGGGGGGGGGGGGAAAGAGACAGAAAAAGAGAGAGAGAGACCTCCTCTACCCCATCCAAAGAGATGCTGCTGATAATTATTTACCTGTTTAGGAAAAAGAAAACATTATTAGATTCAAGCTCATACAGTAATTTAATACTCAAAATGTTATCTGTCATTTGAATGAGAATCTTGTGACTAATGGTAAGATTTACAAGGGCTCCTTTAGGGCTATGTCTATGTGTGCGTGTGCATATGTGCGTGTGTGTTCTTACCCTGTGGTAAGATTTCTTTAGATATGATGCCTAACAAAACAGAAAGAGACTGTGGTCTTCTCAGAAGACCTTGCAGCATGTCATTACTGCTGGTTTGTGCTTGCTTTTATCAAGAGCAAAGCTCATGTTCATGCAGTAGTCACTTCTGTCAGCATCATGGGTCCAGATTTAAGATATAATTGAGGCTTTGCAAAGTAATCAGACACTTTCTCCCCCAGGTAGCTCTGAGTTGAGAAAACTTTTATGTCTAAAGTAGCAGTGAAATCAAATGCAGACTCCGTGTCCTAAACTGGAACCGGGAAAGAAAAGAGAGTGACTTATTGACTATCCTCTGATTCCAGGTGACTTTTATAACACGACTTCATTTAATGCAAATAATAACCCTCTGGAGTGGATATTATCATTCTCATTTTACAAATCTGGGAAACAAAAGCATTAAAGTGATTAAGCATTTGGATAGAAGTTGCACAACCATAAAGCTAATATTTGAACTGAGGTCTGTCTGATTTCAAAGCTCTTTCCACACTACCTAAAATATTCATGCACCAGATGAAAGCTTTTCTTATTTTCCCCCGGACTTTTTCTCATATTTGTAGCTCTGCTTTCAATACAGGGTTTCTTGAAATGTGATGATGTGATTATACTTCTGGTTATTACTCCCCAACCATCATTTCAAAGGGAATTGACGTGAGGCTGAAGGGATAATGGTGGGGTGAGCCATAAATGCAGGTCTACCTTTCTAATATGGGCTGAGCAATGTCTGAATTACCCAGTACTGTTTTTAGAAGTGGCTTCCTCACTCCAGGACAGAGGTTATAGGCACAGATGTTCACAGGACCATGGTAGTTACTGTAAATAAGTGCCACGGACTGATCTGTGGCAGGAGGTCAGTGTTGAGCTTGCGAGACTCGGCTGTTCTAGAAAACACACAAGGTAGAGTGGGGGTCTTTACTCCATTGGAATGATTGCCAGGTTCCTGCAGGGAGACCACAGCCAGCTCCAAATGTGTCTTTGGAAGGGAACTTAATGAAGAGACTGTTTTATAAGGTGCAAGAGGAGAAATGCATCCTCCAAAGTCACTGTCCTTCTCTCTTCAATTCACTACTGGTGTCCCCATTTGAAACCTAGGGGAACAGTAGAAAGTGCAGTCTGGGGAAATCAGAAAAAGTTCCAAGATCAGCCAAAGTCTAAGACCTGCATATGTAGCAACTTAAACATTGCTCGGTATTTGAGAATGTGTCTGTGCTTGGTTTTCTTTTCATTTTAACTGTAGTTTACTCTTGAAGGAGATAAATTGGCAGTGAGACAAGGAACTAGGCTGACTAACTAGATCTGCTTTCTCTTGGATGGTTGGTTATCAGAGTTCCTGGTGGATACCTCTCAGTGCATGTTTATAAAGGTGGTGAAAACAAATGAACAAGGTCACTGGTTGACAGAATGCCTAAAACAGCTCTATTTACTCAAGTCTCTTGTAAAGATCAGTCCTTTCCCTTCTGTACGTCTGATGGTGGTGATTTCCATCTCAGCATGTTGAAATGTACTGGTGGCTCCCATAGGTTATGCTCCTGCAGTTGTAGACTATAGGAAGGGCATGTGTCTCCCTCCATGGTTTTTGTTGTTGTTCTTTATTTTTTTGTTGTACTATTCCTTAGATCTGTGTGAGAGCATCAAGTACAGTTTCCAATAGAGACATACTTAGAGAATTTTATTTTTCCCTCCTCATTTATCCCTTTCTCCCTCTTCTTCCTCTTCATTATTAGAAGCCACAGCAGCAACAAGGCTAACACTTACTGAGTATTTTCCTTATGCCAGGCACTGCACTAAGTGTTCAAAGGGATCATCCTACCTATACTGACAAGAACCTTAGGAGATGGGCATGTTTTGGATTCTCATTTTGCAGATGAAGAAACTGAGGCCCAGAAAGGTGAAGCAATTTGCCTAAGGAAGCCAAATTATTTAAAACTTGGCAGAGGTGAGATTCCAAACCAGGCAGTCTGCCACCAGAGTCCTCACTTAACCACTGAATTTCACACCTCTTATGATTGTTCAAACCCAGCAACTGCATTCAAAGAATGGGAGAGAACTTGGAGATGAAAGAAATGTCAATGATTTCTCATCCTGCTTCTTTTCAGCATCTTAAAAAGCATTGGGTGAATAAAGCTAGACAGTGATCAAAGAAAAGTCTGATACATGTTCTTTTTTGTTGTATGATTCAGTTGCTTACACATAATTCATTTGTAAATTGATACTAATGAAAGTTGGTCTTGAAATATTGTATACAACCCAAATCAGGAGCTTGGCACCAAATCCCCACTTGGCCCACAAATTATTTACTCTTGCCAAATTAGAGTCGAGAGTAATTTACCATAAGATGAGTTTTTAACCCTAATATGTAGACATATCAACAGTTTGCTATGAAAGCTCATTAGCTTCTAGAAGCGGCTCTTATTAAGGGGATGCAATCAGGGTAAACACATCACTTTAATCTTTTTTCCAACATTATTAATTCCACCTTGTAATAAAGGAAAAATAAATGGAAAACCCTTGTTCAGTTATTAATTCACTTGGACCCATTTATTTCCATCAGTGGCTTCTGAAAGAAAGTTGGTTCAGTTTGTTTTACCATGTTCAGGCTCAGTGTGGGATTTTATGTTTCCATAATTAACAGAGATGTTTTTCAAATAGAAAAATATTTTTTGGTTCTTTTTGAAAAAAAAAAAAAAAACAAACACAAACAGTGGTTACTAAGTATGATTTTCCGAATGGAGTATAGATTTTTCATTTTCAACATATATGTCTATCTCCTGATGTTATAGATTTGGACCTTAGGGCAACCCACTACCAGGCTTCTAGCTGTAAGAATTGAACAATTTATTGGCTCCTAAATAGGAAGAGTGAAATCGCTGCATTATCATGATATGCTGTTGCAAGCAAAGAACATCTATTTCCTAACAGATGTTTACCAAGGACCTGCCTACTGCACACCGATGAAATTATGCTTTGTTTTACTGCATATGGTTGGTGCCATTGTGATTAAAAGATGGGCTGACTCTTGTTGGGTTCATTGAATTAAAAGATGGGTTGACCATTAACTATTACATATTGCTCTATCTTGTCATTAAGATATAGTTTGTCTAGATCTTGCTTTTTATTTATTTATTTATATTGGGTTAACTAAGTATAAGATTGTGCCAAACGTTCTTCACTATTGAATGAGGAAGTTAGATCTCATCAGTGGCCCAGATCTCCTTTTAAAGAGATCTGTGATCCCTGTGATTCTCTTGTATCAAAACATAGTTATTGAATTTCTAAGTCAAATTGATGGGAAAATGGTGGCTATTCACTTCCAAAAGTTCTTTCCTTCAGTGAAGAGATCCCCAAGTGATCTCTAAAATATAAATCAGACTTATTAACTTGAGATGCATAGAACAGAGACCACAGGATGGACTTTAGGAGACTCATCAACCTTCCAATGTATGCAAAATGCTGTGGGTATGGATATGTTTCACAAAATGTCATCACATTAACAAAAGGGCTCATGAGAACCACTAACCTTAGGTAATTGTTCTAAATAATGGGGTCTGGCCATTGATAGATGATTTGGGACTATATTTACCATATATTTGCTTACTGCTTGTCCTTGGTCATACCATTCAACTACTGCATACTTCATTGTATAAAATAAAAATAACAGGATTTACCTAAAGCCCAAAGAAATACTGATACTGTGATAATTTAAGTTTGTTCTGGGATTTTGGAGCCTCAGATTAGAAACCCAGAGTCATGTTGATTTGGTTATTTTATTCATTTGCAGTCAGTATTCATTTATTTAAATTGAATGTGTGGATTCCCAAATGTCTTACTCTCTTTTTCCATCTTGTGACTCCATTGAGTATATTTTGTACCACTAAAGAAGGAGAAAAATGGAATAGGACCCCTTGACACTCAAAAACAGCCTAAAGTTAACCTGTGTGTGACCCTAAATGAGCAAATATTAGGATCAGTGTTTAAAATTTTTACATTTGATCTCTCAGGAGTTCTTGATGCTTAGAGAACATGGTTTGTTTGGTTGTAAGAAACAGCAGGTTTCCAGTCATGCTTGGCTTTCTAAGCTCAGACTTATCCTGACCCTTCAGAGAACTTAAAGGATGGCCACCACCTCCCAAGAGTTAAACACAAATTTATTTCTCAAGTTTTAACCCATCTCCCAACATCTTCTAGCCTGTTTTCAAATAACCTGGCTGCTGAATTCATGAGATTGTCCCCTTTGTGAGTCTATCTAACTTCCTGGCTTGAAGCTCCTTAAGAGATCTCTAGCTCCTACATATTCCAAAGCTTTAAGAATAAACTTTGTTTAATCCACCCCAATTCCAGGTGCAATCACTTAGGAACCTCTCTAACCCCTGAATTCCTATCAAGCCAGGAACTAGGAAATTCAGCCCTTGATCACAGGTGTGAATTCATTATGGACAGCCAGGTTGAGAATAGCAAGGTTACTATTGTTGACTTTTGAGTCAACGATACTTGACTGTTGAGGAAGGATGATTACTCAAAGCCAGGAGAGGAACCAGTATGATGCTCTGGAATCAGTAATCAAGGAGAATATGAAAATTAACTGAAGGAAATTGGATAGGAACTTGGAAATGCTTGTCCGGTTTCTTCATTTAACTTATACACAGGATATAAAATGATTCCAGGTAATTTTATTATTATTACTCACAGTCTTTTAATAGTCCTGAATCATTAACTTTATAGAAGTGTAGATTGGGGCAAGGGGGAGAGGGCAGCTTTAGAAGTCTGCTATCTACATTCATGCCAACCTCCAGTGTTTTTAGTTTTGTTCTCCAAAGCAGACCCCAGGAAAAGGTTTCAGTGAAAATCCTTTTTTTTTTTTCTGAAGTAACAGGGAACTCCAGTAAGGGAGTAAGGAGTGATACAGGGAACAAAAGGAAAGCGATAAGTTGTATGTGGGTAGAAATGTTATCATCATGGGTGACCCGTGGGGTTCTGTTTGAGACACTTCAGAACTGTGCCACCCACAGAGCAAGGAAGCTGGGGAATCTATCTACCAACTCTCTCTCTCTCTCTCTCTCTCTCTCTCTCTTATTGGTTGCAGGCTTTTCCCAGGGGCATTACCTCCTAGTGCTTCCAACCCACCAAGCAAGTAGGTCAAGCATGGTCAGTGGCCATAGAAAGAAGATGTAGGTACTGTGAGAACAGTGAACACCTAGGGAATATACGTGGAGTGGCAATAGTGTCTGCTACACTCAGCATTATGGATAACTGGGATTTGACCCTAATGAAAGTAGTAGACTCTTCAGCTTTTCATCATCCTCCTTTTTGTACCTGGTAGCAGAGGCAAAACTGAAGAGGATATTGATCTTAAAGTTTTCTAAGAAAAGGAACACAGGGATCTATTGAAAGATCTAGTGGACCTTTTTTTCTTGTGGTACTATATCAGGGAATGATAGCCCTTTAAAGCATAGCAAAAGGGTGGAAACACCTGCACATGATAGCAACATGTCCACAAG
Organism: Canis lupus baileyi; assembly: GCF_048164855.1. Taxonomy (NCBI): domain Eukaryota; kingdom Metazoa; phylum Chordata; class Mammalia; order Carnivora; family Canidae; genus Canis; species Canis lupus. Next base: position 19,639,506 of record NC_132840.1, read on the forward strand.
GTGGACAGGTGTGCCCACATTGCAGGATTTTTGCTCTGTAGCTTCGTCAACTTTTCCTATTCTCTCTCTCTGGCTGTACCTTTCTTCTCCCTGTCACGTACTCACATGTATATGTATGTATATATATGTGTGTACACACACACACAGATATACAATGGAGCATTATTCAGCTATAAAACATTATTAAATACTTCAATTATAACAATATGGATGAACCTGGAAGACATTATGCTAAGTGAAATAGGCCAGAGACAGAAAGAAAAATATTGCATGATTCTACTTCTATGTGGAATGTAAAGAAATGGAAATCAGAGAAACAGAATAGAAGAGGGTAGGGGTGGAGGAAATGGGGAGATGTTGATCAAAGGGTACAAGCTGTTCTAAGATAAGTAAGTTCTGAGGGTCAATTGTACTGCAGGTTGTGTATAGTTAATAATACCATACTGTACACTTGAAGGTTGCTGAGAGAGAAGATCTTAAGTGTTTTCACCACACATCAAAAAAAAAAAAAAAAAAGGTAACTATGTGAGGTGAAAGCTATATTAATTAAATCTATTTTGGTAATCATTTCACATGCATTCATATATTAAATAATCATATCTTACATTTTAAATATATACAATTTATACTTACCGATTATACCTCAATAAGCTGAAGGAAAAAAACATGAGGGCAGAGAAGCTCTAACTGGATGGTTAGGTACCATTTAAAAATTGAGTGTACTAGGAGAAGGGAATAGCAACCCTTACCAAAATGTTCAGGCAACATTCCCATCTCCCTCCTTCAGCTGCCCAAAAAGAGCACTTGAAGTTGCCAAAGAACAAACTTCCATTGTGTTTCCCAATAATCATATACGATGGTGATACCCTCTTGCTCATATGTACACTCCAACTTTGCCATCCTCCTCACTTTGAAATAAACCCCACTGAGGGTCCTATGTAGGATCAGTGACTCTCAAATATCCATTTAGATCCCCAGGATGGAGTCATTGGCCTCTGTTTGTTTTTTCCCTCCAGTGTGCTGTTCTAAGGCAGAAACACTGCCTGCCATAGAGTTCAGATGGTATAAGCACACACAGCTTTCTAAAAAGGCAGATACTGTACCGAAATGTTTGCTTTTCTGTTTGTTGGCCGGTTACTCTCACTGACCTTGCTTGGGTAGGTCTTGACCACCATCAGCTCAGCTACTCTATCCTTGTCAGAGATGTAGTCCTGGTGCTAGCACCATGAAGACTTAGAGTTAAAAGATTTAAATTGACCTGAATTTTGAATTATTCTTCTTTATCCTTGAAGGGTGACTACAATCTGTTTTCTTGAAAATACACACTCATCTACCATTGCTTTCTAGACCATTTTCATCTCAGGATTCAGAAAGAGACAGGGTATTCTCCTTTTAAATCACTGACTTCTGTAGCACCCAAGACCCAAACCACAGTGTTCATTTGGGATCTCAGAGCAGCTCAGACTCAAAAAATCTTTTTAATGCCAGCATATAGACAGAATGTCAATTGCTCAACATTTTTTCTTTCTTTCTTTATTTTTTTTTTGTTTTTTAAGATTTGTATTTATTCATGAGAGACACAGAGAGGCAGAGAGAGAAGCAGGTTCCCTGCAAGGAGCCTAATGTGGGACTCACTCCCAGGACCCCAGGATCATGACCTGAGCCAAAGGCAGATGCTCAACCACTGAGCCACCCACACACCCCCTCAATATTTTTTCTTAAATGAATATTTAGAGAACATCTCAAATGCTCTAGAGGTTGACTCAATTCTTTTAGGTGTGGTATAGGACAAAAGGAAGGAGAGAAAGAAAAATACACTTGGGATTCATATTAATAAGACCATCATGGGTTTGGATCCTGGTTCTACTATGTGTACCTCTTCCTCTGTTCCCCCACATGAAAAATGGTGAATTTGATATATACCCTCAGAGTCACTATTTGGACCCCATATTTATGAAACACCTGGCCCAGGACATAGCTTATGATAAATGCTCAATATTTGGTTGGACCCTCTTTGCTCTTTCTCTCCAGGATGAATAGCAAGTGCTAAAGCTACATAATTCCCCAGATTAGATATGCAGTGGAGAACAAAAGGCCACGAATTGATGACCCATCAGCACAGTGTAGGCTTAGAAAAAGCTGTATCTGAATTGAAAAATATGCTAAGAAATTTAGAAAAAAAACTAAGTTTACCACCAAATATACATTAGTTTCTCAAATTTGTTTTTCCAACTTACTAAATTCATATTTTCATTTTTATTTTATTTTTTAAAGTTGTATTTATTTAGAATGAGAGAAGAAGAGAGCATGAGAGGAAGTACAAGCAGGGCGGGGGGGGCGGGTGGCGGCAGGCAGAGAGGGGCAAGTGAAGCAGACTCCTCACTGAGTGTGGAGCCCTATGCAAGGCTTGATCTCGGGACTCTGAGATCCTGACCTGAGCCAAAACTGAGTCGGATGCCCAATTGATTGAACCACCCAGGCATCCCTCATTTTTATTTTACACAGAATTACTTGTAGTTATTTACTTAGAATATATTCAAAGTTGGTACTCTCACCTTATCCATCTTTCCTCATCCAGAGGCTTAATGGAAAATCATCAACATAAAGCACAAAACATCATTAAGGTTCCTAAGAATTTATTATCACAAAAGAATGTGGTCTCTTTTTTCACTTGCACTGAGTCTGTCTTTTTTGAGAGGACCTCTATCTTCACTTTCAGCACCATTTCCATGTATTCTTTCCTCTAGTAGGACTGCAATATGATAGCCCTTGTTGGGGAGGTAGGTGGCGAACTATGGGCAAAAGAGAGAAGCAATCAGATTAAAAAGTTGCTTGGTGACCCTCAAGACCAAAGTACCTGTGAATTTGTGTATTTTCTGGCCCTTCTAATCATTTGATGATTAAATCCTATACTGTTCAAATCTAGTCCTTGGCTTATCTCAGCTATGCAGAGTGGCATTGCTAGTTCAAGCTGTCCATGGAGAAACAGATGTGAGGCCAAAATCTAGCAAAATGCCAGAAGAGTGTGTTTGGGCAGCATATCAAAATGTAGTTCAGGGGGCCTGCATGGAGCTGGGACCAGGGCCAATGGTAGACAGTTGGAAACTGCAATAAGAGATGCTCAAATAAGAGTATGATAAGTGGGAATGTCATTCCACGAATCAGAGTCAAAAAGAGTTCATAAAAACACGATTTGGGGACTGAGTTTGAGAATCTGTTTTGGAACTTTTCTCATTGCCTGGTAATTTCTAATGGTGCTTTTGTTAGATGTCCTGGGACGTGAAGTTCTAGCTTAAAGGCATTGCTTTGCCGGTATGACATAGATGTTCTATACCATATCAGAGAGGAATGAGGATGTGTGTAGAAGGTACTAATCTCCTGTTCATAAACCCTGGGGTGCCAATAAGAACTGTCTTTGTCTTCTAAAATTGTACATATACTTCTACTTTCTACCAGTTGGTGGAAACTTAAGCTAAGTAAGTCATTGCCTCCATAATCCTCTAGGTTTCTCTCTACTGTCAACTGCATTCGCGTGCTGCCATGGCACATGATAGGTGGGAGGCACTCCGGCATCCATGGAGATGTTATTATATCCATCTGGTCTTTGGCCTTCTCCTTCTGAGCTTACAGATGATTCAAGTCTTCCGGCTCTCTCTCCACTGTTTCAGGCCCTTTCCAAAGCATGCAGGGACCATTCTGTTGCACCCTTGCTGAACTTTGTTTGGAATTGCAGCTCCGAGAGAAAACATAGTATTGTCCCTTTTACTATGTCTGTGCATTTCTCCTTTTCTTTCCAACCGAGGGAATTTTTGTCTGGGTACAAAAAGGTGGCAGTACCCTGGATCATAATCCATTCTTCCCTATCTACCATTTAAAGCCCAAATATATAGCCAGATTCCTTTTAAATTTAGGGTTTGATATATAAAATGGGCTCTTAAACCATAACAAAAAAAAACTTGGGATGTTTAAAAACTTTCAATTTTTTATTTTAGATTTCCCTTTGCTTTTTTGCAACAGTATCCCTTTCCTGAGATAATTAATGATGGGAAGTGGGGCTATGAGTAGAGAGAGACTTTGGGGAAGATCTCACTTAAATCTTGCCCAAACTTTCAGCCTGCTTGACTAGAGCCTCAGTTGAAAAATTATGTTTTTTTTTTTTTTCTTGAGCAGAGATGAGTCAGGTACTCTCAGGCAGAGAAAGCTAGAGAGCTTGCATATTTGTCTTAGAACTCACAACTCACATGGAACAATGATGAGTGAAGTTGGCTGTGTTTTTCCAGCAGGGAAATTTTATGTCCACAGAGATAAAAGGCTTTCGTTCTAACATAGTAAAGGACAAAGCATACCTGAGGAGCACAGCATATATGTAATAATGTGAAATTTGCAAAGAATAATATGCCTTAGTTTATTCCAGTGAGGGCTGATGAGATGTGGGTGTAGAAGTCATCATGAGAGTAAAAACCAAGATAACTTGAGGCAGGAGAGGAAGTAGCAGTCTTAGAGAGACTAAGGCTGAGACAGTTTTCAATCCAAATGACAAGTAACTTCTAGTTTTTAAGTATATGCCTTTGCATTTGAAATCATGCCTTTTTTTTTCTTTTGTAAACAAAAGACTTAAATTGCTTTTACTGACAACAGGCATTGCCAGATTTATCCACACAACCAGTGTTTTAAATGCTATGTAAAATTGCAGCAACTGGCCAGATTAAGTAACCCTATATAATTGTTTTTATTTGTTTAATTCTTTGAACAAACAGCATTTTTCATTTTTTTGCCTGAATGACAAAGAAGGGTTAAAATTTTATGGTAGTTTCTCGGTGAAAAGTAAATTGAGTGTTTGTTGGTTGAGTTTGGAAGATTATTCTCTCTAGCAGTTTGGACAGCTTGACTGGTAAGTAGAGGTCTGGTAGCTGGGAAGGATAGAGTGAGCAAAGTGGAGGATTCTGATGTCAAGGGCAGTGCCAGGAACCTAGGGTTTCTAGTGGAGTAGACGAGTGGGAGATACTACTTAACTAAAAGAAAGAACAGAAGAGCAAAAGCGCCTAGGTAAAAATGGCATGATAACTTCATTTTGGTACTAAGGATCCTTGCAAGATGGAACCACTGACCTCTTATGTTGGAGATCCCTCCTTGTGAGTTTAAGGATGACCCTCAAGCCTAAGGCTTTATGCTATGCAAGAAGAGAAAGGATACTCTTGATTTCTTATAAAGGGCAAAAGGAGCAATTCATGTCAGGTTTACTCCTCCAAAGCCATACTGAGGTATTTTGTATGTGGAGAAAAACTGTTGAAGGGTGAATATATGCAACTAGAGCCATAGCACTGATTCTTGGAGATTTTAATAAACTCGATTTAGGCTCTTCTATACTTAAGATGCTGTTCTCAGCTGTGTCTAGGTCACTTTTCAAACCGTGTGTTCTCTTTCCCTTAAAATGATCAAAGGGAATTGCTTATTATCCAGGGTCAACTTATTAACTGGAAACAGAATATTCCCCAATTACAGTATCTCTTGAATGCTCATCTTACTGAGCTCTAGGCAAGGGGCAAATTGAGGAGGAAAGAGTGTAGTAAAAAAAAATCCTAGAGTCTTACTCTGGTCTCCAGCTGACTAGCTCAGTAACCTTGGACAACTTTGTGACCTTTTAGCATGTTTCCTCATTTGCAAAATGAAGCTAGATGGGATAATTCCCCAAACTCCTTCTTTCTCTCTGCTTTTCCTAATTATTTAGAACTGCTGAATTATTGCACATATTAAATGATTTACTTTCGTCTTCTTTGAAATAAAGGAGCTCATTTTCTAGGATCTCCATCTCCCCATATTTCTGTTAAACAAGATCTAACACCTTTGATATCTCTGTGTCTACTTTCTAGGGAATTACAGATATAATAATATCATTTGATTTTGTGGAGACACTTAGTCAAAAATTGTCACTGAATGCTTTATGCTTTCCCACAGTGCTATCAGAGCTGAATCCTTACAGCAGACAAGCCAAAGATAAGAGGGATTGACAAGAAAGGGAGGTAGGGAGAGCTTGTGCACACAAATTTAAAAGGCAATAAATAAGAACATGAGAAAAGCCAGCAGAAAGAAGTTTCTTTCTCTATCCTTGAGGGTATATCAAGTATCATGAAGGTAAATGTGTGTGTGTGTGTGTGTGTGTGTGTGTGTGTGTGTGTATTTTGGTAAGATGATGTTGAAAAGGTGACAAAGGAAATGATGTTAACACTTGGTGAGCACCTACTGTATATCAGGCACAGGCTAGGTACAGACATTTGTTTTCCACTTTGTAGAGGAGAATATTGAGGCACAAAACTCACCCAATAAGTGAGTGATTCAAATGAGATTTTTAAGCCAGGAATTTATGCCAGAAGACAAATAAAAAATTAAATAATCACAGATAAGCCTCCTTCCACCTGAATCTGATCTGTCTTCTCTTCTCATTCTTAGATGTTGATAGCATTACCATTTCGCTCTACAATGTACTTCAGATTCTTCCCATGCTCATACATGTGGAAATAGCTTATTCATTTTAAGTGCTATATCCTATTCATGGTGTGAGTCTGCCACAAATTACTAACCTTTTCCCTATTGGCTTCCACTAGTCAAATTGATTCTATAGTGAGCATCCTTGTGCCTGTTTTCACATGTACATATAAAAGTATTTTTCTAGGTAGGTGTAAAAAAGTAAATATACACATACATATGTATGTGTGCACATATATGCATATAATATATATTTTCATACGTGTGTGTCTATGTATTTTTTAAAGATTCTGACAAATTCACCTTCCAAAAGGTTTGTGCCAAACTACCCACCTACTCCTCCACCAGCATTGTAAGAAAGTATCTGCTTTCTCATATTAAAACCAATACTTGATATCATCGAACTTTAAACATTTGCCAAACTATTATCACATTTTTTTTTCAAGTGCATTTCTCTGATCACGAGTGAGTTTGAGCACCTCTTGAGCTGTTTGCCTCTAGAAAGGTTCCAAATAAATGGAGAATGACTGAACTCTGCCATGGGCTGTGCAGAAAGCCAGTGCATTTCTTTGTGAAGAGCATGCTGCAGGGCCATTTGACTTGGAGATCCTGGAGAGGAGGGGGTGGTAAGATTACACTCTCATTAGGAATTCACCTGGGGGTCATAAAGGAGGCTGAGCAGGTCCTTTAAGCATGTAAGTGATGACACTCAAATCTATCAGAATACTAACCCTGAAATCAGGTTGAATTTACAGCCATAATATCTATCTTTGGATTTGGTTTTATGTTTTTACCCTTGATTTATGTGCATGCCTTCCTTAGCATCCCATATCTCAAGCAACATAAATGTATTAAAGTAATGGAATTTAGCAAATATGTTACGGTTACCATCTTTGTTCCCAAGAGGGAATTTGGAAATCTGACAAATATTATAGCTTTCATTTTCAAGACCCATTTTCTGAGCAGTTTCACTAACAAGTCTCCTGATTTACCATGCCATTAACAAAAATAATTCTTTCTGGACAGCAGTAAAAGAAGTGGATTAGCACAATTTACGGCTTTCTCAAGATACATATAAGGTGCCTGTTAAGGAAAAAAAGGGACAAGTTTTTGATTAACTGATCCATAGACTTGCTTTTAAGATACCCCAGTTCATTCTCCATACGCCCATCTATTAAGGATAGCATCCCTGAAAGAGGAAGCTTGCCATGGCCCTATGTCTTGACTTGGTCTTGTGTTTGCCAACAGTGATTAGGATTTACTTAGTTGCTGACAGCTCTTCATCATTGATTGAAAGAGAAAACCTTTCCTCTTCAAACTGAAAATATGGTACCTACATTTTTTCCCTTTTAAATAAAATGTTATCCAAAGACGATCCTTTGAATGTGTACACAACAGCACATATGGTTCAACAAAAGAGTAACTTGCAATAAGCAGATATAGAATGGTTGAGGGCCTAGGACAATAGCTTATTAGGCAAAACCTGTCCTTTTTCTTTGCTAAAGTCAGGCCAGGAAACAAATGTCTGCCAAATGGAAGGAGTAATGAGAGGAGGCTGTCAGTGAGGAAGACATACAGCTAGGGGGAAAGCACTGCAAAGTTTCTTCATGGGAACTTTAATTATGTCCTTGGTAATGCTTGTATTCCAAAGATCCCAAAGTGTTTGGGGAGCCCATTAAAAAAGTTCCAGAGTGGCCTGGTGAGAGAGATGCCCAATGTGACAAGGATGCCTTTCTAGGCTGTGTAAATAGCATGGCCATCTGGGTGTGGCACCAAAACACAACTCTGAGACCCAGTACTCTGATTCCCAGCTCTCACAGTGTATAGCCATCAGCACATGGGGGTGACAGCTTTAATTCGACTTTCCTCAGCAACTGTAATTCTGAGACTCACAAGGATTCTTAACCTCTTTTGTGCCATGGCCTGTCAGTCTAGTGAAGCCTATGAACCCTATCTCAGAATATTGTATTTAGATTAAATATTTAGAATTATGGTAGGGTATATATATATATATATATACATACACACACAATAGTTTGATACATTTTTCTTTTTTTTTGATACATTTTTCAAAATACTAAAGAACATATTTACAATACAGTAGTATCTATGTAGTAGTGTAACGACTCATAAAAGCTGATTGTGTGCATCTCTTTCCAATTCTGTGTTCAGTGATGACATGTTGGTAGCTTGGATGTGACCATGTTAGGAGTATTTACACTATGGAGACTGGCAAACACTAGAAATCAGGACCTCCTCTAGAGCCACTTGTTAAAACATTTACCACCACACTGCACTGTGGTATATATTGTGCAGTGTAATACATATACATATATATATATATACTGACAGCTCTTCATCATTGATTGAAAGATAAAATCTTTATATATATAATCTTTGCATGTATATATATATGTCTGTGCATAAAAAATAATCTATATATTTGCACACATATAGGTATGTATTAAACCTGTGATCAAATCCTGTTTTTAAGGCATTAATAAATATATTTATTTCTTTGTTTATATAAACACATTTATTAATGCCTTAAATAACAGGATTTGATCACAGGCTTAATAACTATCATAATTTTGAAGTTATGAGTATACATTGTATTTCAAAAGATCAGCAACAATTGCAATATGATATTTCTTTCTATAATTGATGACAAAGTCATAGTTGCTCTGATTTGTTGCCTACATCCATAATTAAAGGAAACGCTAAATTTCAGTTAGAGATTAATGTAAATAAAGATGTGTTTTTCCCCCAGGTAGAGCCCCTGAACTATAGTGTCCAGGAAACTAGAAAAAAGAGGAGCAAAGTGACCAGTTAGTAGGCCAAATCAGTAATCCAAATGGACAGTCACAGTGTCTTGTACTCAGCTGAGGAGATAGAGAGATGTATGTATGGAACTAGAGATTGTTACTTTTAAAAAGTCTACAAAAATTAAGAATGTGTTGATTTAGAAATGAGAGAGGCATCAGGAGTGACTCCTAGGATTTGGGGTCACACTGAGAATGGAATGTCAGAAAGAGCCAGGTTTCCAGAAGATGGCCCTGATTTGATGTGGAACCTGTTGAGTAGGAGGTGCCTCTCAAGTATTCCCACGGAAATACTAAATAGACAGTGGGATATATGCATCTGTAGTAAAGGCATAAGTAGCTTCCACCATCAGTCTTGGGGTAAGACCAGGGAAGAGGGAGTTGTTCCTTGGTGGAGAAGCCAGCTACAGAGAAATGTGCCACCCTTTCAGTGACTGTCTTCATACTACATTCCCTATCTTCTTCATTTCTTAACAATCATTGGGTCAGTGGAACCTCTGGGATGGCCACATTTGGTGGGAATCTTGCCCACAGAGAGTAACTACTTTCCAAGTTCCCACACAGCTACTGTGCTGGATCTGAAAGCTCAGAGGAGGGTCCAGGAAAGTAGATACATATGAGGGAGTCATCAGGGTATTTACAGTAACTGGAGTGTCTTTCTTGTAAGAAATTGTCTGAAGAAAAACTGAGTGAGATGAGCAGCAAGCAGTAATCTTGAGGATTTCCAGATTGAAAGGCTAGCAGAAACAGATAAGCCTAGATATGAGATAGGGGAGAGCCAGATGAGGTGGTGGGGAAAAGGGGAAGAGAGGATGCTTCAGTAAGAAGAGAGCAGACAAGTAAACCAAAGGTTGAAGAAGCCCAAAAGTGTTTTTTTATTGAATCTAGTGATAACAGGGTATTCATTTTATGGGAGATGTCTTGCTGGAGTGATGGTGGCGGAAAACATCTGAGAGGAGAGGAAATAGGGACAGAAGTTGAAGACAACTCTTTTAAGAAGCTTGGCTGCTAAGAACAGTGAAGTCGTTGGGGGGTAATATAGAGCCAATAATGCCTTCCTTCCTTCCTTGACACTTCCTCCCTTCCTCTTACCCTCCCTCCCCTCTGTCCCTCCTGCATTAGGAAAGACTTGCCTATAAGAAGGATCCATCTGAGATAGATGTGAAAATACATGGGAGAAAAGGGATCAGTAATGGTTAAAAGCTCCTGATAAGGGCCAAGGAGACAGACTACAAGGCCTGAGGGATGTGTTCACTTTTTCTATCAGAGAGTTGAGTAAATGAACAAAGAAATGAATGATGCAACCACCTTTAACAGTAGGTGTGTCTCGTCCCTTGTTTAATGGGGGAGACTTTCAGTGGTTCCAGAAGGCAAAGCGCTTTGCTGTAGGTCTTGCAGTGGTGGAATGCAGACTCCAGCAAAGTCTCCAGAGAGATGCAGGTCTCTTTGTCTCAGAAGCACATGCTGGTGGCTCAGGGATATTCAGTTCTGAAGGGCTTCATACACCTGTGGGATGTGTAGGTAAATTGTACTGAAGTGAGTTGGAAACTGAGCTGCTTTATTGATGTTTCCTGAGTAGGTTTTGAAATTGAGGTTGAGAGAGGTACAATCTGGGCAGGAAAGGTTGGATTTAAGGGTAGTAGTTAAGTAGTTGAAATAAGGGTGCCATCCTTGAGGAAGGGATCTGTGATGCAGATGGGCTTGGGGCTTCAGAGCTGAGCCATCCCTGATGTATCAGAGCTGCGCTATCTCTGAGGCTTCCAAACCCTGCTTTTGACACCCAAATCCAGTGGAGGGTGGCAAGCCTCTCAAGACATGATACTAAAACCTTATTGACTGATGTGGACTCTTCTGCACATCAAAGGGGTCGGTAATGGTATTAGCTGGCAGGCTCTTTTTAAGCACAGAAAATGCTTCTCTGTAGATAGTGTGCCAGACTACCTAGGGTTAAGATAAAAGGCTTCAAAAAGGCAGCAGCTTCCTGGAGGCTGCCTATGGCCACTCATATTGCTGCTTTGGCCATGCTGACCCCAAACTGCCAGGGCCAGCCTATGAGTGTCTCTCTCTGTCACCTTGGATCCTATAAGCCCCAGATTCCTAAGCCTTCGCCACAAAAACAAACCAGAACAAAACTTTGGAGACTGTCTGATGTTGCTGCTATTTATGACCTCTGACCTCTGCCACATGTGCTGTTTTGGAAAACATAAAGTTGAAGTTCTATCAGACTTGGACTTAAGTGTAAGCTCTTCCCTAATTGATTGTGGGGTCCTCAAAAAGTCTCATGCATTCTCTGAAATTTTATCATCTATGCAGTAAGGCTACTCTTGCCTACCTGGTAGGACCATTGTAGATTCCCATGTATTTGAACATCCTTGGGTGTGTATTCAAATACTGACCACTGTGCTGGGCACCAGGATCCAACTGCACAAAACAAGCATGAGCTCCTCCTTCAGGCAGCCTCCAGTGCAAGAATGGATATGTCAAAGTGCCAGGCCCAGGGAGTACACTAAGGCAAAGTCTCCTTCATTTCTTTTTTTACCTTTCATGTACCATGTTCAGCTCAAAGTGCCACTTGCTACCCCATATAATGCACAATGAGATACTGTGAAGCATTGTGGGTTAGTAGACAGCTCTTAAGGAATAAGAACAGGGATAGAGGGCAGCCCTGGTGGCTCAGTGGTTTAGCGCTGCCTTCGGACTGGGGCATGATCCTGGGGACCCGGATCGAGTCCAGCATCAGGCTCCCTGCATGGAGCCTGCTTCTCCCCCTGCCTGTGTCTCTGACTCTCTCCCTCTGTGTATCTGTCATGAATAAATAAATAAAATCTTTAAAAAAGAAAAAAAAAAACAGGGATAGAGAGAGAACATGGAAGTGGAATGGGGTGAAGGTCAAACGCCTACTGAGAATGAAATGTGGGCATCCACATCACGGCACCACCTATGACTAGCCAGGGGCCCCCGGAGACAATATACATGCCTCTTTCTCTGGGCCTCCATTTCCTCACTTACACAGCTGACTCAGTAATTGTACATACATCTGAGGGTTGTTGGAAGGATTAAACAAGGAAGTATGTGCCAAGTGCTTAGAACAATGCCTGGAACTTGGAAAGTGCTAGATAAATGGTAGGTATTATTTCCATTTTCAGAAGCAGGCTGCTTTCATTACAGCCTACCAAGCTCAAATGGAAATCAGGTGGGAATGGTGACTGGTTGAAACCCTGCACCAAACCACAGCCCTTTCAAATGTGGTTCCATTAGTCCTCTCCTTCCTCTTCCACTCCTGACTCTTCTATGCAGATCTCCTGTGAAGAACATCGTCCCTAATAGTAGAATATCACTCTATGGTACTATTTGTTGACCATCCATTATACTGTGGGGTCTCAACAGCTTTAATTACAATAATTTGAGGTTTGTTCAAAGCATTATATTCCAGAGAGTTCAAGGATGTTTTTAATTTAATTATACGTTGTTTAACACCACAGATGACTACTGGGAAAAAGGAAAATGCTATTCTTTCTGAATATAAGACACATGTTTAGGACTGATAAAATACATTATTGTGTTTTGTTTCAGAATAAAAAGAAATGTATTACAAAGTAAGGCAGTTAGTTGACATTGGGATGCTTGGTCTGGGGCATTGTTGCCAGAAATAGGCTTGATTTTGGTTAAAAGGAGGGTATTTTGGTTAAAGGGAGGGAGGGTTAAAGGTTAAAGGGATCAGCCTGGCATGCAAATTAGAGGTCCAAAGGTCAGTTCCCACAGAAGCCTTAGAGCTAGCCTCTCTCCTGCAGAGACTCATATTAGCTTATTTTTTTAAAGATTTTATTTATTTATTCATGAGACACACACACACACACACACACAGAGAGAGAGAGAGAGAGAGAGAGAGGCAGAGACATAGGCAGAGGGAGAAGCAGATTCCATGCAGGCAGCCCAGTGCGGGACTCAGGGATCAGGCCCTGAGCCAAAGGCAGATGCTCAACCACTGAACCACTTAGCCGTCCCTCACATTAGCCTTCTAAACAGGCATATCTGTCCTTTCTGCCATTTACAGTAATAATTATTCATTGCCATTTGACTTCATTCATTCAGCGAATATTTACTGAGCATCTACTGTGTGCCCGACACAGGTGTGGGCGCAATAAACAAAAGTCTCTACTTTTGAGGGGTTTATATTACAGAGGAGAAGAAAGAGAAAATAAGTAAAATGTGGGCTTGTGTTTGTGCATAAAGCCTATGGAGAAAAGTAAAGGTGAGACACAATTGGGGAGGGATGGTTGTAGTTTTACATAAGATGGTCAAGGGAGTCCTCACTGAGAAGGCAATATGTGAGCTGAAACTTGAAAAAGCTAGGGGAGTGAGGATGCTGCTGGCACAGGTCCCTGCACAAGTCCTGAGGTGGGAGGGCACCTGGGTGTGAGGAGGCACAAGGAAACTATTGTAGGATGAGAGGGAGATAGCAGAAGATGAGGTTCAAAAATCAGAGGTGGAAAAGAGTGTGTTTTTATCATCATTGATATCGTCCCACTGTCCCCCGACAACTCCCCTTCCTGAATACCTACTGAGACTCAACGGGGAATAGGCCACAATCCCTGCACACCTGAAACCCAGACTCTGCGAAGTAGACAAAGGACAGTATGATCTTTGCTACCAATGGAGAGAGAACAGATTTTAAGGGAGTTCTACGGTGTGCAGAAAACATAGCTCAAATGAGAAAGGATAAGGAAGGCTTCTTGGAAGATGAGATATTAGGCCCTTGCGACATAGACATCAACCAAATGAAGTGGTCAGAATGAGGCTAGGTTCTGCTGCTGACAGAGCCCTGAAATCTCATTCTGTTGTCTACCCTGCCTCTGCTTTCAACTCTCTCTCCCCACTCTCCACCAACTCTGTTGTGGGTACCCACTCCTTTTGCTGACTGCCCTCCAGAAATGGAGGGGATTCCCTCTCATAAGTTATGATTCTGACCTGCTTTCCATAGCATGCAGTTCCACCCCTCCTGGTTCAGCACATTGACAAGCAGCTCTTCTCAGCTCAGCCATGTGTACTCACTCTATTTAGGAATGTGTTTCTACTAAATCCATGGCTTTATGCGTGTACCTGAGCTCCAGTGACCTCCAAGGAGAAGGAATGATGAATATAGCAGTGACAAAATATTCACACACACATAAGCTTAAATATGTGAACACATATATAGATGACTATACATATATCCAGTTGTATATAAATTATGTACATACCCATATATTAATACACACACACCTACACTTACATATAAATGCATATGTATACACATATACATAAATGTTTATATAAACATATATGAAAGTACAGATGCACACACAGTTATAGATAAATGTATGCATATGCACATGTATGGCAGATGTGAGTGTATGCATTGTGTATATATGTGTATATATTTTAGAATGCCTAATTGTGCCAGGATCTGTACATCTGGTCTCCATTTTTATGTACACTACAACCCTGTTATGCATGTGCCATCACTATTCCTGTTACATACATGAGGAATTTGAGGCTCTAGAAGTTTACCATTCTTGCCCAAGTTCACACAGCTTACAAGTTATGAAGCTGACATTCAAACTAAAGGCTATAAGACAAAAAAGCCCTTCCATTTCAGTGTTTCCATGGTGTTAACAGAAAGAACAAAAATAAACCAGAAAAACTGAATAAGCTGTAGGTCTAATCTTTGAGCTTCTCATAGAAAATACACATAGAGAAATTATTAGTACATAATGTGATAACTTCCATAAAAGAGGGCAAGGGGAAGCTGTATAGGAGCAGAGAAGAGAGAATTGTATTTGAGTTAGCTCTTGAAGGATTAGTAGGAGTTTTCCAGAAAGGGGTGGGGGAGCTAATGATTTTGCATGTCATTTAAAGTTATAAGTATTGGGGCACCTGGGTGGCTCAGTTGGTTGAGCATCTGCCTTTGGCTTGGGTCATGATTCTAGGGTCCTGGGATCAAGCTCTGCATCAGGCTCTCTGCTCAGCTGGGAGCCTACTTCTCCCTCTCCTTCTGCCTCTGCCCCTGCTTGTGTTCTCTCTCTCTTTCTCTATCTCAAATAAGTAAATAAATAAAATCATTAAAAAAAAAGTTATAGGTATCATTACCACAAGATAGCCAATTTGCCCATTTAGATGTGCTTAATAGGTTTTTAAACTCCTTTGGCTTAACTGCCATGGAAAAGGGGGCATTTTACAAATAAAGACAGAAATGGCACCTCAAATCTGGCTTCAGCCATTAAGCTGCATGCCAATGAGAGCAAATCTCCAAAAATGGCACTCTCCCTCTGCCATGACATTTGCATCTTTAGGTACTTGCACACAAATAACAAGTCTGCTGTTAGTGGTGTTGTCACTTTGAATAAGGAAGAAAACATGGTTGCAGGTAACACGAGTTATGCTTTTATAAGGCATTTTCAATGGCAGAACAGAACCTGCTCCCCTCTGAGTACTTTTTGAGGGTGGGTGATCACAAAATTCTGCTTTGCCAGGAGGTGCTATTGAAGATCATGTGGACATTCTTTCAGCAAAATCATTGGCCATGTATGATTGCTTCTATTTATTCAATACTAAGAAATACAAGATTGAGTTTTATGAGAGAGAGGGAAGAAAAGTACATTCCACACACAGACTGGCTGGGTTTCATTGTGTTGGATGTTTTTATTGCCTCAAAGTAATCTTCGGATTGCTAGATGAGTAATCCCATAATTACAAAAACAATCAATTAATTGATCTAAATTAATCGGATAACATATTTTATCCTGCTAAGCATGAAGGTAGATTTTAGGTAACTTTCCAGAAAAGAAGCATTGAACTTTTATAGCCACCAGCCAGGGATAATGATACAGATTCCAGTCTCACATGCTGGTTCCTAAATCAACATATTTTGGAGTTAATACATGGGGAGCAGTATACTAAGATCTTATGAAGTCTTATCTCTTTCATTCTGCAAAAAATCTTCAAACTGCCTGCGTTCCACTCTTCCTCCTTCCTTCTCGTCAGAGTTATTCCTATCTGGGGAGGAGACTGACACCTCCTTGGTTGCCTCTCCTATTTCCCTATCTCTAGCCACATTGTTTTGGAAGGATGGTGGCCCCTGGATACAGGGGAAAATAAGACATGTGCATTAGTGGTGGCAGAGTCATCCAGGAGGAGATGCCATTGAGCAAGGACTGGATAGCACTGAAGGGGGTCAGGGAGGAGTTTTGAATCCTCCCTCCTTCTCTCTTCTCTTATTCTGTTCTTCCTTCCTTCCTCAGTAGTTATGGAGTGCCCTTGATGTATTCAGCACATTTTAGGTCCTTGTAACACATCACTGAACCAAAAAGGCAAAGATCCCTATGCCTGTAGCTGACATTCTAGCAGGAGAGACAAATAATACAAATGACAAGTAAATCGTATAGTATTTTAGAAGCTGACAAGTGCCATCGGAATAGCAATAGTGGAGCAGAGTAAGGGCACGCTAGTAGGCAGAGAAACTTGCTAGTGTTAGAAAGGGTCTGTGGAAAGTCTCACAGACACACCAGCAGGAGTTACAGGAGCGCAATGCAGTTGGATGAGCTGGAGGCCCATCATCACTCTGACCTGTATGTATCATTTATAGGAATACAGTACCGCCTTCTGTTTCTTAATTTTTAGAACAGGGATGATTGTATCTGCCATTCAGGAACATGGGAAGGATTAAATAAGATATTGTTGGAAACATCAATGGTTTGTTTATACCACTCCTCATTAAAATGACAATAATAACAATAACAGCATAGAACTGAAATAGTTACTAGTGTGTGTAAAGCCCCAAGCACAAAGCCTGGTCCATATTGGGTATTCAGTATGTGTGCACATCTGTAATCATAAAATAAGATAAAATAAAACCCAACAACAACAACAAAACAAAGCCAGCAACACGAGCTCGAATGTGGTACTGGTATAATGCATTAGGCATGATCCTAAATGCTTCATGCATATCAGTACATTTAATCCTTACAATCCTGTGAGGTAGGAGCTTTTTTATGCCTATTTTATAGATAATAAAACTGAGGCACAGAGAAGTTAAATAATTTCTCCAAGGTTTTATAACTCGTTAATGGTGGAGGAAGGATGTGAACCCAGGCATCCTACTTCTGGAACTGCACTGCAGGTTTTCCCAGGGCCCCAGATTTGGAAATGAACCATCCATCCATTCATTCATTCAACAAATATTTATTGATTATCTACTATATGACAGATCTGTGATAGGCACTGAGAATATAGAAGTGAACAAGATAGAAAGGGTCCACTCCCTGGGCACCTGGGCTCAGTCAGGTAAATGTCCAACTCTTGATTTCAGCTCAGGTCATGATCTTGGGGTCCTGACTCCAGTCATTCTACTTGGCCTGAGATCAGGCCCATATTTGGCACCATGCTCAGCTCAAAGTCTGCTTGAGACCCTCTTCCTCTGCCCCTCGTGCTCTCTCTCTCTCTAAAAAAGTAAAAAGTTTTTTTTTTTTTTAAAAGGGCCACTCCCAGAAATGTGTGAGTAAATATGAGACTCACGCTTTATCTACTTGAGAGATTTGTCTGAAAAGACAATCTTTAATAAGGATGATATACTTCTGCCCCAGATTTTCTGGGTGTGGCTCTGAATGTAAGTATTCCACCCCTTTATTGGACCATGAGTACTGATGTTTGGCGGCAAGCCTATGAGAGATTATTTTCATTCATACAAAGAAGACTGCTCCTTCTCTTGCAGAGTCCTTCCCAGTGAGTTAGTGGGACCTGCCTCCACCGATGAGGGACAAGCCTTATGACTTTTAGACTACAATCTCCTTCTTAGATAAAGCAATCAATTACAGCAGAAACAATCATTATTGGCAAGCTGGAGATCGGCTGCCATCAGGGAGGAATGGGCTCCTGTGGAAGGTTGCAAACTGATGACTGTTTAATCCTTGAACTTTGACAGCAACAATATTAGTTGAAAGTCTGTAATGCATTCACATTCTCATCTGACATTTTCCCCACATCATTATTTATCTGGTTTTACTTTCAAATTCCCCATAGGATCATTGACATGAAATTTTGAAGGGAAATTTGGAACATTAATGACTGTTTAAAGCAAATGAGTAAGTGTCCTTTCCAAGAGGAAATTACCTTTATGGTGTTGGCATAAGGCTATTTTAAAATTTTATATTAATGATGAAGCAACACAAGGTAGATAGCTAAATTTTCCAGGCTTTGAGTTGGTCTATGCAGCCTCTTTGAATTCGGCCTGGTTAGGTAAGCTCTGAGTAGCATTGCAAGGCTGGTTCTGGGTGTGGGGGAAAGTCTACCCTCCCTGCATCCCTTCTTTCTATACTTCATTGTTGAGAGACTTGACGCGCCAGGCATGGGGTTGGAAGCTGAGCTTACAATAGGGAACACAGACAGTCATGGAGCTTGCTGTGTAGGAGGGAAGCAAGACACTCCCCAAGTAGTTCCCTTCCTAGATATCTGAACTACAAACCTGAAAAAGTGCCCTAACAAGGGGAACAATACTCTCTAACAGTAACAGAGTAACAATACTCTCTAACAGTAACAGTAACAGAGGGGTTTGACTCTGCTTGGGAGTTAGGTGTGGTCTTAGAGGGCCTCCCTAAAGAAGAAATACTTGCCCTGAATGATGAATGAAGAGTAGGGTCTAGATAGGTGAGGAGCCAAGTGGGGGGGGGGGGGGACTTATTTCAGGAATAGGAAGAACAAAGTTTCCGGTGAGTGTGTGTTCCCTTCGAGCCATCTGTGCTTCGTAGTCCTGGAGTTCCCATCTCCAATGATGTGAGAACCATGCTGCCCACTGACTTGGCTCCCACCCACAGAACCCAAGGGGTTTTCCTTGGTGATAGCTAATATACATTGTGTGCCTACTATGCAACTAGCACCAGTCCAAGGGCTATATATGAATGAACTCATTTGACTGTCTGGATACATTAGAAGAATTAGAAGAATTAGAAGAATTAGAAGAAGTGACATTACCAATGATCAAAAGAGAAGCCAGGTTATTCATTGCAGCAATATTTGCAAACAAGCAGACAAAACTCAAAGCACCCCCAATGTCTATCAAGAGAGCAGTGGTTGGTGCAGCCCCGGTGGCTTGGCGTTTAGCGCTGCCTTCCGCTGGGGGTGTGATCCTGGAGACCCAGGATCAAGTCCCACGTCAGGCTCCCTGCATGGAGCCTGCTTCTCCCTCTGCCTGTGTCTCTGCCTCTCTCTCTTCTCTCTGTCATGAATAAATAAATAAAATCTTAAAAAAAAAAGAGAGAGAGAGAGAGAGAGAGAGAACAGTGGTTGAATGAGCAATGGACTATTTGCCCAGATGAGTGCTATGTAGCTCTGAAAAGGAATGAGGAGTATGACTATAGACTATTTTGGAATAACCTCCCGATATACTATTCTGGGGGAAAAAGTAGAGAAAAAGTGTTTAGTGTGCTACTGCCAGCTACAGAGGGAAGTGGATACGTATTTATCTACAAATTTACTTTTATTTGCTTAAGGTAGGTTAAACCATAATATTAAAAAAAAAGGTTATGATTCCAGTTCTCTCTGTCTAGCAAAATTAGTGGCTTTAAGTAGCAATACTATTTATTATTATCTCTCAAAATCTGGGTTAACTAGGCTCAGCCAGGTGGCTCATATTTGCAGTGAGTAGCTGAGGCTGGGATCATCTGGATCATCCAAAAGCTTGCTCACTCGTGTCCTGATCTGGAGTGGAAAGATTTAAGCAGCTGGGGGTAGGGATAGAAGAGCCAGGGTTCGCTGGGCATCTCCCTTTCTGTGGTCTTTCCAGCCGCAGTCTTCCAGGTAGCTAGTCTTTTTACATGCATATTCACTCAGGGTCCTACAGGGGCTTTTCCTAACAGTGAGGCAGATTCAAGCTGTATTACCTTTTATGATTAGTCTCAGAAGTCACAGTGTGCCACTTTTGCCACATTCCACTTTTTGAGACAGTTGTAAAGTCCACCCAGGTTCAAGTGAGGTGGAAGAGGAACAGACCTTACCACTTTGTGAGGACGTGGTAAGGTCTGGAGGAATGTGTACAACTGAAAATACTGCTATGGCCAGTTCTTCATAAACTAATATGACACAGTTAACCAAAGTGAGAAGTATGGAAAAAGTACAAGGGAACAAAAAAAATACAAGGAAAAAAGCAGACTTTTTTTGAGTAAACCTTATTTCATAAATTAGAAAATGAAACTAAATAAAAAGGCAATTATAAAATTCAAAAGTCAGAGAAATAATTGAACCTAAATGTGTACTCAGGTAATGGCATAACCCCCAGAGAGGAACTATCCCCAATGAATTTAAAACACAGTAATTTAACTGCATCCATTAGTGGGATACATTTTAATAGCGATTTTAAAAAAATGAAAAGGGAAAATCTTAACTGTTTTCAGTAAGACTATTGTTGGAAGTAGCATTGATACTGCAATTGTTGTGTGTATTGAGAGATAAAGCAAATGAGTAATTAGGTTAATTTTGAGGAGAGTTAGAATTTTAAAATGTGGGAAGAAGAAGATTACAGATGTAAGATCAGTGAGGTTAATTAAAAAATATTATAGCCCAGAATGGAAAGTAGTATTATCAATATGAATTTGTTATGTATTTTATCTTAAAAATTTATATATTCTGTCTCTGTCCATTAAAAAGGCCTAGAAACAGTGACCAACCCAATAATACTGAGTTTCCTTAGCAAACAGATTATGGTCTTTAATTACCATTTCCCTGCAAATGCAACCAAGCCTCCTTAGGAAAATGGTTGATTTCATGTCTGGCGTAGGAATTGTACCAGATACAGCTGTAAAATCTTGTCATATCAAAACACAAGGAAGATACTCGATGCTATTTGGGTCATCTCATTTAGAGACACCAACATTAGTAGTCCAAAGACGAGATAATTTGGGCATTAAAGCAAAATTAGGAATTTCAGGGGATTGAACACATCAATTAGGTTTAAATCCACAAGTTCAAAATGATAGGGAAAAGAAAATTACTTATTGGTCACCTTTTTTTTTTTTTTAATTGGTCACCTTTCAAAGATGATAGAGACCAATTCATTATTTTAGAAACTGGTCAATGAAGGGAAAGAACCAAACAACATATTTTGCCTTTCCTTTTAAAATTCCAGGTCACAAAAATTGCATACTTGATGAAAGGAGTTTCTCTTTACAGTTAGAAATGATAAAGAAATTATAGAATTAGAATATCATGGATTTGCAACCCTTAATGAATGGATCTAGGCAATAGCCATCAGTGGTTGCTACTATCATAAAATAGGAGACCAACAGATATTTATATTTTTTTTAATTTTTATTTTATTTTTATTTTTATTTTGATATTTATATTTCTTGAAGGAAATCCACAGGAGCTCCTATCAAGTTGTTCTGAGTCCAAAACATCAAACCTGCATTTGCTCATGTCTCCAGGACAGAACTACCTATTTATAGGAAACACAGTAGAAAGGTAAACATATTCGTGACACCACAGTGTTGCAATCAGCCAAACAGATACTGTGAAAACAACCCAAATGATTCAGTGAAAAGTTACAAAGACATATATATACATACACAAATATATTTATATACATATATTTATATACATAAATTTATATATATGCATAAACTTATATACATAAATAAATATATAATACATATATAAATAAATATATAAATAAATATATATAAATGGGAGCTCCATGATTTAAAAAACATGTAAGCCATTAATCATAATGTTTGGTTTTAATTTGGATCCTGATTAAAAAATAAGCTGTGAAAATTATAAGGTAGTTAAGGAAATATAAACATAGGGAAGGTATTTGGTGACCTTTAGAGATTCTTGTTATTTTTATTCAGGTGCAGTAATGTATTGTGCTTGTGTTGGGGGGGAAATGTTTCTATCTTTTGCACACACATAAATATTTACAGATGAATGGTATGATATCTGGAATTTTCTCCAACATAACCTGGGAAGTGGATGGGTATTTAATTGAACCCAGGATAGCCATGAGTGTAATACTGAAATCCAGTGATGGATACAGAGAGGTTCATCACACGATGATCTCCACTTTGGTGTTTCTTTGAAATTTTCAATATAAAAATTGAACAAAAAAAAATTGATAAGGATAAAGGACTTTCTTCTTTCCAAAGGGCTTCTCATCTACAATTTTAGTCAGTAAATATTAGAAAATGGTCAGATGGCACAGATGTGTCTCACCGTGGCCTGCTGAGCCATGGAGGGGCACCCAGCTCTTCAGCCACCCTCCGTGATCCTGTTGTCATAGCCAGAATTTAGCAGGAAAATGCTGGGAATACATTTAGTGTTGTGCCATCTTTAAATAATGTCTCACTTTCTAGGAACAAAGCAACTCATTTTTTTTTCTTGATGCTTCAAAAAACAAAATGATAGAAAAACTTCTCATTAACTGAGAAGTGTTTCTGATCCAATTTTGAATTTAGTGAGTAGTGAGAACTAAAATCTCTTTGGCCTATTTCTCCTAGATCTAAACAATTTTAGCAAATATTTTCAAGATGCATTGTCTGCTAAGGGAGAGGTGATTCTGATTCTGAATTACTTTGCTATAAATAGGCACACTAGAGCCAAATGAAAACCTGAAATCAGAGGGTTGCTTTTGCATGAAGTCAGACTTATTTTAGAACTGCAGTGTCTTCTATGTGGCAGGAGGCTTAAACCATTCAAGTTGAAATTCTGATTTTAATAATGAATGGGGACAAAGATATAAAATGGTTGTGTGGTTTTTATTTTCTACATACAATTGCAAATTCAATCCCAAACTTAAAGCTTTGATAAAATTTTAAACATTTTAGTAATTTTAAGTTGTTCAATGTCGCACGTGATCAGAACCCCAATCACTTTTAAAATAGGTGCTTCTATTATATGTATATGTATAAAAAGTCCTCCAGAAAAGTTAAATTACCTCTCTCATCTGAGGAATAGAATCCCAATAACTTCCAGATTGAAGCACTTATGAAAAAAAAAAAAAAAGGTGAAGTGCTCTAGTAATTTGAAATTGCTTCATACAATGAAAAGTGCCTGTAAATTTACTGAATGTGGCAATTTATTCCATAAGCTTACTTGATTTTTAAGTAACTTAGTGGATTTGCTGGTGAAACACTTTGGCAGGTACCCTAGATCATTTCAGATTAAGTATACACATCTAAATGGGATTAAAATGTGGCATTAGCAAATACTGACCACAGGAAAGTGAGGTGGGTTTCAGTTGCAACAGCTGGAGATGCTGAGAGTGACGATAGTTGATTCTCAGGGGACTTGAGAAAGGTACTAAGTATGCGAAATTGAGCTAATTACAGAAAAATGCCACATGGCTGGCTTTGGAATGATTCATCAAGCCCCTGGCATGTTCTGCTTACCCTCTGCCTGATGATAAAGTAGGGGTTATTTCTGTCTGTGGACACATTTGGCTCATATCTCATCCAGGCAACACAGCCTCAGCTTTGCTCTTGCTGGTGCTAATTTCTTTTTAAAAATAATGTTAATTGAGTAAAATATGCTTTTTTTGGGCATTTAGGATGAGACAGGGAAAGTTTGTCATCTTCCAAGTGGTAGTATCTTAATCCTTTCTCATAGGATGTCTTTATCTTTACTGTTTTGGATAAGAATTTGTTGTTTAGCCACAAGAGGGCTGTGGTTACTGGCTCTGGAGACAGCTGCAGTCTCCAAGGATACAGAAGAGTCATGAGGGGTCTGCAACCCAGTGTGAGGGAGATGGAGCCAGGGGTTCCTAGCAGTGAGCCTTAGCAGATGGTTGGGAAGGGGGCCGCATGATGGTTTTCATGATGAGGTGGTGATGTAAGTTCTGTGCTAGAAGCAAGGGTGGATCAAGAAGTAGGTCCCATTCTTCTTAGAAGTGCTTTACACAATCGAGTCATCTGTAGACAGAGCTAGGCAAGCTTCCATCTGGGCCATGTATGAACTCTCATCTTTGGCTTCACAAAACAGCCCCCGCTGTCAGGAAACTGAGGTAGGACTGGAATTTCTGGGGAGGACTGAGTCTAAAATCTGCTTTACAAAGATCCTCAGCTTCAATACCCTTTTCACTTCAAGAGACTAGGCCAGAGTTTGGTTGAGTTGTTTGAACAGCACAATAATGGGGAAGGGAAAATAACTGTGAGAATTTATGGTGTAGGGATGGTTGAATTTGGTGTAAGGATGACAAGGAGCCAGAGCTTTCCTATTTGTTCATGATCAGAGTTGTCAACCTGATGGAGATAGAATACTCTTCCTCTGGAGATAGGACAGAAGTAGAATGACAACATCCCAGTTTGCCCAAGACTGTTCCATTTCTAGCATGGAAGGTGCTGAGTCCCTGGCACTTCCTGGTCCCAGACACACAGAGAGAGTTGGTCATCCTAACTCAAGAGGCTGGAGAGGATGTATTTTCTAGATGGATTTAGTCTAGTATTTTAGCCCATTTGTAATTGACTGGAAAGGTTTTCACTAGGAATATACATTCAGTATCATCCCCAAACCATCACTGGAGCTGCATCTGGGAAGAGAGTATAGGAGTTTGGAAGCCAGACCCCTGGCATCTGCTTCCTCCATGGTAACCCCTTCAGCATCTGTTTCACAGACTAGGCTTTAAACAAAAGTTTATGGATCAGAAGCTTCCACAGTGAACACAGGGTTGGAAACTTTAGAAAAAGATGGGGATGAGAGATTTATAGATACGTAGCAACGCATTGTCCCTAAGTAAGACTAGTCTGTGGAAAATGGATTTAAGAGTCCAGTCAAGTCCACCAGGGGCTTGGCAATGTATGTGCCCCTCTGGCCTGGGCCCAGGCTGGGACAGCACCGCCAACCCATCAACTAGGAACCAGCCTTTTCTTACCCGTCAACATTCCTCTTATTCCCCGCCTCCCCCACCACCCCTACCCCTACCCCAAAGTTCTCTCCATGCAGATCTTGTGTAAGGAAACACAGAGCCTTTAACATCACCTGACTAGGATGATGGATATGGAAATAAGCACTTTGGGAGTCTTGTCTGCTTCTGTGTTAAAGCATTTACACTCTTGGGCTCGGAACACCTCCCAGGTGGGAGGGGCCAGCACTGCATTTGCCTGCCTTCCACTTCTGTTTCCATGCTACCTGAGAGGAAATAATTTGATTTGGGGCTGCAGGGGGTAAGGCAGGAAAATGCAGTAGGAAGCCTGAGAAAATCAGCAAGAAAATTACCGAAAGGGGGAAAAAAATCCAACTGGCTGCATATTTCCTACAACAGGACTTAATGAAATTCTGCTCCTTCTTACACAGCTGTATTCGGTTTGTTTTACATTGTTTGGTATGTAAAAGGATTTGGCTTTGTGTTACAGAACTAATTGCTTACTAGATATTACATGGATATCAAAATACTTTATAAATATTAATTAATCTTCACCTAATTCCCTGGCAAGCACAAATAACCAGTGGCATATTTATTGAATGTGTAAGCAATAATCAGGTTTTTAAAGACTTGTTTTCTCTGCAGAACTTTCCTTACCATCTCCATGTGTCAAAATGCTTCACCTTTGTGGAGGGTTGTATCACGCATCACTTCCATAGTAATCATTAGAAAGATAACAATAAAGATAATGTCAGGAGTAACCAGCATTGTCACTTACTGAATATTTACCAGTCGCCAGGCCCTGTAGTGAGTGTTTCATAAATGTCATCTCACTGATTCCCACAACAGTCCTATAAAGAAAATGTTATTATTAACATTTTTTTTTTTTTGCCCCCAGAAGAAGGAAGGTTCTGAGAACTCAATGGTGGCAGGGCCAGAGTCCATGCCCCACTCGGTCTGCAGGTCATGCTAGGAAGAGCCATTGTGCTGTACCTTTTCTGATTCTCACCAGGGAGAATGAACTTGGCCTTCCTGTTTGTTGACTCCTTCAGCCATTTGTTCATTCTGAAGTGTTTATCTGAAGGCCAGCTCTGTGAGATTCTGTGCTGGGCTCTGTGAGGACACACATCATGCAGAATCCTGAGTAGTAATTATGGAAGTCAGCCTCTTCTCTCCTGCCATCCTTTGCAGTCCCCAGGAGCTGCAAGCCGTGTGGGTCACATCAGGCACAGTGCCTGGACCAGTGAACATTCCTGAGCAAATGCTGAGCAGCAGAGTTTCTTGTGAATGGGTGGGGGTGGGAGCAGGAGCCTGAGAAGATGAGAGTATGTGCTCTCTTCTTTCCTAACACTCATCATTGTAAAATTCCACATTTCTTTGTGCTCTCACCTGTTCAGTACCTTCCTAGCTGGGCCCTCCCTGAAAGCAGGGACTCTGTAGGTGTCTTTAAGCACTACAGACCGACTGCTTAGCATATTATCTTGCTTCTCAAAGTCCATGCACCAGCGGCATCATGGCCACCTGGGAGCTGGTCAGAGGAGCAGAATCTCAGGTCTTCCTCAGGCCTTCAGAGTCAGAATCTGCATTTTACAAGATCCCAGGTGATTTGCATGCACAGTGCTTTTGAGCAGCCCAATCTAGGGACTTCACTGCAGTCAGTGGTTGTGATTTGCAAATTGTCAGCATTTCAGAAGTCGACTGAAATCACATATTTATCCTGGGCTAGGTCGACATCAAGTTTCTCTGCTTTGAGTCGGAATCCTAGCAGCTCAGCTCGGTTATCTAAGACACTTCTATTTGACAATTATATATGTCTTTGATTTGTTTTTTAAAGTGGCAGGATGGGGAGGCCCTAGGAGATGAAGTGATTATTACAGAATAAGTGCAGTTTGCTTGGAAGGCCAAAATTTTTCAAAGAACGAGAAGCATCAAAAGGAAACAATCCAAACAACAACACAAAGGTTTCCCAATGATGAAATGGCTGCGGACTCCAGCTGTGGGTCATACCGCCCAAGAAAAAAAGAGGCACAAAATAAATACAAGGCACAATAACCATCAGATCCAGGCCATCTCACTTTTGAAACAAAAGGGGAGGAGAGGAAACACATCCTCAGATACACATATTTCTGTTGGTCCATATGCTTCCCTGGGCCTGGCCTTGTGAAGACAACCTTCCAACGATTAATTGAATTTCTCACCTTTTGTTCAAATGCCTTGGCCTCTTGGTTTTTAAATAACAGCTAAGGGCAAAAAAGACCCAGAACTTTGCTGAATGACTTTTCACGATGCAGAGACATACAGGAACACCCATGCTCCTAAGTTCTCTCTGTTAATGGTGAAATTATATCAAGGATGACCTTTGGAAGGAATAAAACCCATTATCACGTGGAACGTGGTAGCTATAAAAGATCAACACTTGGAAGCCAAAGCAAAATCCCACATATGATAAATTAATTAGAATAGAAGTTACACAAAACCCAGGCCTTCTGTGTGACCCTTATCTTATAATTACCTCTTCTTTAAAAGCAGAATGGAATCTTTTATGTATGAAGATGTTAATGTTGACCCCAAATGCATTAAGAGTCAAGGAGACATTTTTCACATATCAAAAATAAGATTTGATTGAGTGCTTGCAAGTGGTCTAGTGAAATCTCATTAAACTACTGTTTATTTTAATTCCCGGTAAATGGCAGAATTTTAGCCGCTAATTATGAATATGAAACCAGTTAGAAAACAGGTTTTGTAATATCTAGAGCTTGCTTTTCAACCCTGATTAATGCGTTGTCATTCTTATAGTTTTAAGTGCTTTGGAGCAAACAGCTACTTAGGTGTAACTTTTGTCCTTGTCTTCTTCCTCCTCCTTCTCGTTATGGCTCTCTCAAATGGTTACAAAAATCCAGATGAAAACCATAAAATGCAGTCTACTAAATATACCTACAGGCTGTGTGAAGTCTGCTGTCACTATTCACAGTTATAATTAGATTTATAAGTTATGTACAAGATTCACAATGAAACATCTGAATTTAATACTCTTTCAACTACTACCATCACATCAAAGTAAAAATAAGAAAACATTTACAAAGTGGCCTTCTCTTAATCACTCAAGGGGCTTGTGTTGCTTTTGTAATCAAGGGAGATGGAAAGTGACTCCATTTGCTCCTTCCCTGTGTCCAAGGAAGAGACAAACACCACTCAGGCTCCTTGATGGAACCTGAGTCCACCCCAGGCCCACGGAGTTCTCAAGAGACACCTGAGATAGAATCAAGGCTTGAAGGAAGCCCCAGATTCAAGCAAGCAGACAACATAAGGGCTACTGAGGAGATAATAAGGGGTATGACCACAGTGAGGGTCTTTTCACACTTGATGCCATTATAATGTGAAAAGATCCTACACTGGAGCCTAGAGCAGATGAATAACAACACTACTGGTATTTTGTATTTAACAAAACACCTTTCTCAAGAAATGTATTACTTGCCTCGTGGGTGGGGAATTGTCTCTGAACCCAATCAGGATTAGTCACTGGCCTGTGACTATCTCATTTTTAATAAATAATAATTTTCTCAATTCAGTGCTAGCTAGCTCGTCTGCTTTCAGAAGGCAGGATATGACTGCTTTGTATTTCCTATACTAATAACCCTTGGTATCAGAGGATTAACTCTTGAGGCACTGAATTCAATTCTTGCTCCTAGACCCTTGGAGGACTTTTTTGTTTCCCCACCAACCTGGAAGGCGCATATAGCTTTCACATGAATTTATAGAGTAGTACCTGGTACATGAAAAGCAGAGGCCTGCCCCAGATGGTGGAAGTATGGTTAGGAAATCCTTGGTCTGCAGTGCCTAAAGGAGAGGCAAGAGAAAGTTTTCAAAATCACCACGAGGCCCCAGACACTCATGCATTCCTTTTGTTTCTCCATCCAAAGAGCATCTGTTTGGGGCCATACATGGTGTCAGGGCTATCTGAACATATTGTCGTACAGACATAAGAAAGACTCCCCAAAACACAGAGAAAAGAAAATTAAAAGGCACCTTTCATCAGTGAAGCAGGGTGATCAAGAATGTGAACTTTGGAGTTCCCTTGGTTCAAGTCCTACCTCACCTCTTTGCAGATGACCAGCCTTGGATCTGAGCTTTAGTTTCCTCACTGTCACTGCTCACACAGTGTACACACACTCACAGTCGCCCTTCAGAGGTGAGCAGCTGGGTCCATGGGGCTGAATATTAGATGTTTCGAAGCACATCCTGCTCTGGAGCAGAGCTCTGTAAACTGTGAGCTAGGGCTCCAATCCAGCCTGCTATCTGTTTGTACACAGCCATGGGCTAAGAAGAGTTTCCATACTTTAAAATGGGCGCATTTTAAATGCTCTTATAAGTACGTATGTAACATCCTCAATTTCGACTACTGGGCCACAAAGCCTAAAATATTTATTACCTGGCCTTTTAAGAAAAAGTTATCAGACTCCTGCTCTAGAGAAGCACCCATGCAATAGAAATCTGATCCAAGGCACATACATATTTTAAGATTTTCTGGTAGCCACATGAATAGAAGTAAAAAGAAACAGGTGACATTTGTTGTAATATGTTTTCTGTAACCTGATATATCCGTAAGAGTATCATTTTAACATGCAAACAGTATAAAAGTTACAAATAAAATATTCTACATTCGTCTTTCGTACCAAGTCTTTGAGATCTGGTTGTAATTACAGCACATCCTAGAGGCCTGTGAGGCTTCTGTGTTGGGCAGTGGCAAACTCTATTGAGTTTGAGCCAGTTTATGCTCCTCCAGACATTCATAGAGAAAGCACTGCACTGTGTAATTTCAGTTTCTTCTCTCTTTACAAGGTCACATGGCACCTAGATTTAAAATCCACAGCTGCTTCACGTTTAGATGCAGGGGGTGCTTTCAAAGCCACAGCAGATTTTCCGGGGATAGTGAATCCAGTTGTCTTATCCCTCAATCAGATGAAATGATCCTCTTTCTGCCCTTACTCTTGCTCTGTCTTTGTTGAACCCACTGCTGGCTAGCTGACACACAAGGTGCGGGAGCTGTGTATAGCCCCAGGATCCTAGACTGTGGGGAAACCCTCTGCCATGGCACAGCTGACCAGTGGCCTCTTCACCCCTGGTCTCCAGATAGAACTTTCCTCCCCAGCTTGGAAGGTCTCAGCTCACACACAGGAGGAAGCCGGAACTGCCTTGCTGTGATGATCAATCTATATGCATGCTTGCCTCCAGCTAACTAGGGACATTTAATTCTTGGCCAGAGTTTCATCAGCTCTATCAGTCTATGACAATAAAATGAATATGTCTTGGTCACACCAGGAAGTCTCCCCTGGAAGCACTCTGGGAGATCACACTCTAAGCCCTGAGCCTCCATGTAGGACAAAGCGTCATTCACTCAGGCACCATGATTCACTCATGGCATATGTCACACATCTTTAGTAAAATGTTGGAGATGTTTTCTTCCTTTGCACCTTTCTGGGGCTTTGAGTACAAATATGAGCTTTGGCTGTGGAAGATGCTTCATTTGCGTTTATTGAATAAATGAGCGATTGAATGGCAAATCATTTCACGCTGTGGTTCTCAAATTTGGCCATTGGCGTCACCCAGAGGGCTTATGAAACACAGATTGCTGAGTCCCACCTCCAGAGCTTCAGAATCAGAGGCTCTGAGGTGGGGCCTGAGGATCTGCATTTCTAACAAGCTCCCAGGTCACACAAAAGGTGCTGGTTCAGGGACCAGGCTTTGAGAACCACACATCTATAAAATAGTATGACTTTATTTTCTTTTGGTTCTGGCCTCTGTATACTTTCATATCACTCTCTCTACCTCTGGATGAAATTCCTTGTCTGCATACCTTCCCAGACAAGTTACCAAGTTCAGGGTTTTCTCCAACTTAAATCTTTTATATAATTCTTTTTTTTTTTTTTTTTTTTTAAACGGAACCATGTTCTCTTTAGTGTTTACTTTTATTTAAATCAGTTTACTATTTGGCACAGATATATTTAGAAAAGAAATTTTCTATCATTACCTTAAGTAGAAGATCAAGATCAATATTGCTTACTATAAATAGGAAGTAAGCATTAAAATAAAGTCACAATTATTAAAATTAAAAAATGTTCATCTATCCTCTGTATATATCACCTAAAATTATTTCATATCATCTTGGTAGTATATATAACCCACTTTGAGAAATATTGATGACAAATGAGGTCAGGCCTAAAGAGATTTTTTTTTTTTCAAAATAATACAAATAAATTTCAGGATAAAGGAAATGATAGCATTTTGGTATTTTCTGCTGCTGACATTGAACAGCAGACATCACACTCTATTATGAGGGCACTGATGCTGAGTCCCTGTGTTCCATAACGCTCAGATTTGGCTGAAGGGGGGGGGCCTCTCCAACTCATATTTCTTTGTGACGAGATGAGCTGAATTCGACTCAGCCAATAAAGTCATTCCAATTTGCATTTTCATAACCCACCCTTCCATTCTCCAAGTGTGACTTTCATTTTTAGGACAGAGTTATTCAATCAATGGATATGCAGTGCCTTTAAAGGGATATTTATCACCCTTGAAAAATCTTATTGCCAAATCTTAATAGTCTTTCTTACAACAAAGGCTCAAATTCACTATCAAGATTGGGAGGTGGAGCTTGAATGAGCTTTGCTGGAGCATCTCATGATAAAACAGATTAAAGTCTTAAAATGGGCAACCCTTTGTGGTGGAAATCAAACAAACATGCAGAAATATCCCTGAGTTTCCCGCAGGTTGTGTGTGTGCTGTGGGTGAGCCCGGAGGGCAAATCAGAGGATTGAGAGTTAGTGGGAGTTAGTCTACTTGGATTCTCTATTAGGCTCAGCCGGTAGCCTTGAATGAGGTTCAGAAACTCTCTGAATCTGGTTAAATTCACCTGTAAAATGATGGTGATGATGATGGGGAGGGGCGCTACCAACCTCAGAGCGTTGTGGAGAGGCTTAGATGGGAAAGTCCATGTAAAGTACTTCCCCCTTGTTTCGGAACTGAGAAAATAAATGAAATACAGATCTGCTATTTATGTCAGGGGTCTCCAAGATCACCTCCAGACTCAGTGATTTGCTAAGAGAACCTATAAGACTCAGGGTATAGTTGTACTCATGGCTAAGATTTATTACAGGGAGAAGATGCAGAGCAAAAGGCAAAGGGAAAAGGTACATGGGATAAAGTCTGGGGAAATTGAGGCAGAAGGCTCTTCTCCTAGTAGATGTGCTTGATCATTCCAGGTATGAGTTGTGGTGACATGTGTGACATGTTGCCAACCAGAAAGCTCATCTAGAGACTCAGTGCTCAGAGTTTTACTGTGGGCTGGTCACACACACATATCTGCCTGGTACGGATCAAAGATTCAGGATCTCAGAAGGAAGCAGGTGCTCAGCATAAATCACAATATTTGTGTATAAAGTTTAGGTACAGCGAGACAGCCTTATCAGTTAGGGTAGTGGGAGCCCTCCCCAAATCCAAGTTCCCAGATGTCAGTCAAAGGCCAAACTTGCAAGCAGGCGATTCCAAGACAGCAATCCCAAGTCTGCTAGCTTAACTCTTCTGTGTGTTGCATTATAAGCCTTAAGGCCTCTCTTAAACTCTGGCTTCATCCACTGTGCTGCCCTCCATCCACCCTCCTCCCAGCACTGGGCATATCCCTATAGCAAAGCCTTGCCTTTATACTTGCTGCTGCCTCTGCCTCCAGCGGTTGAACGCTCATGCACTGACCCTGGTGTGACCAACTCCTCAGCATTCTCCTCACTGAAGGCTCTTTCCCGTCCCCCCACTGAATGCCCTTCCTCCTACCCCATCATTTGATGTTAATTTCTCTATAGCATATATCACACTGAAATGATCCTCTGTACTTATTTTTTATTTGTTGGTTGGTATTCCCTCTACTGGAATTAAGCACCCTAAGAGCAGAAAAGTGTATATTTTGCTTTCTATGTCATCTCCCATGTCTAGTACAGGACTGGCAGATGGTAGGTGCTCATTTAATATTTATCACATGGGGATTGATAATTATTATGAAACACTTAGTTTTTCTTTATCCCAAAGACCAAACCCTCCATGTCCTTCCTGTTTATTAAAGTATCTTCTTTGGATGTTATTATTATTATTTTTTTTGGCAAATGTTGAATTTACAGAAAACTGACCCAAAAAATATCACGAAGACATTGGGTGCCTCTGGGCTTTTAAAATCCCATCTTTCCACAATTGCACCTTCTCCACAGGAGCCTACTTCAAAAGGGCTGGTTCATGGAAAACTACTTAGGAAGCTCGTCGTTTTGTTTATACTCACAGCAGCTGTGGGGCACCTCTGTTTTCAGCATGTTGGCCTAGATTCTCGAGTAATTCTCAATTTTTGTGACACCACAGGGAAGGCGTGGCCGAGCAGATTCATTGGCCCTTCCTGGTCTGCTCCCTATCTTTTTCCATTTTGCCCTCTGGCCCAGGAGTCTGCAAACTGTCTCCTGAAGGGCTAGATAATATGTATTTTAGGCTTTGCAGGCCATAAGGTCTCTGTTGCAAGACACTCAACTCTACTGCTGTAGTGTGAAAACAAAGACATGAGGTAAATCAGTGAGTGTGGCTATGTTCTAATAAAACTTTGTTTACAAAAGCAGGCGGTGGGCTGGATTGGGCCTGTGGGCTGTGATTTACCAATGAAGACTTGAAGCCCTAAAATAAAGTCTGCAGCTGACAATGTCTACATAGGGAGACTCTAATGTATCCCTCCCAGCCTGGGGTGGAGGCCGTTCACATGACCGTACTCTGCACTGAATAATTTTTTTGAAGAAGATATCTTCTGTAAATTTTACTATGGGGGAGATAATACTATTTTTTTTTCCAAAGAAAAATCAAACTTACTTTGAAAGAGTAGTAGGATTAGCAGAAACTTTTATTATTACAGTAATCCAGTTTGAGATGAAAATATCCCAAGGACTGACTCATGAAATTTCAGGTAATTGAACCTGTGGACTCAAATAGACATGAGAAAAAAATAAAATGTCCTTCTCAAACTTTTTTGGCTTAGATGTTTTCTTTGTTCTCAGCTCAAAACCTGACAAATATTTGCTTTTTGGAGAAAACACACTGGCTTATCCACACCTAAATGTAATGTGAGGGAGGGGTTCCTGAGTTAATATATTTGTATCTATGTATACCTTTTTGTTTGTTTTTAGTGAGGAGCAAGTCGAAGAGGCTTCCTGCCTCTTGTAGATATTAGAAAGTAGGGTGTTCGGTTGACACTGCAGTGAAGCCGAGGGAGGGGATGTTCTCCGTCTTTGGAGACCAGCAATATCATTTTTATCACTTTAAAGAGTTTGTGCCTTTGAGCAAGCCAGCTAAGAGGAAGGGCTTGATGCTCTGAAAAAAATATGAACTTGAGTAATGGAGCAGGCTGACTCAGCTCCCCAGAATTCAGAAGACAGTAAATATGAAAGCAGTTTCAAGAGGAGAATACTGTAGACTTTTTTATGGTGGTGGTGGTTTCACTGTTAAATACAACTTCTCTGCAACGCATTCAAGGGAGACTCTTTTCCTAGGAATATTAGTAAATGAAGAATGGAAACTCGGGTGCCAGGAGAGGCCAGGAAGGTAATGTAAAAGAATGAAAGGACTTGGTATAAGAAAAATTCATATAAAGACATGAATGCAAACCAAACATCACTTTTAAGTTTAATTTAGGAAA
Source organism: Canis lupus baileyi (assembly GCF_048164855.1). Classification (NCBI taxonomy): domain Eukaryota; kingdom Metazoa; phylum Chordata; class Mammalia; order Carnivora; family Canidae; genus Canis; species Canis lupus. The sequence goes on from NC_132840.1 coordinate 19,674,406, forward strand.
CCAACAGTGCAACTGAGATAATAAAAGGTAAATGGTACTTGCTGCTGGGAGACAGAGGGAGGGACATGGACTGTGGTCACTTGGAGAAGACGTTCTGTCCATCAGGAGAATGTTTGACTATAGTCCCAGCATCGTCTCAAAACAACCCAAGTACTTAGTGAAAATCCTTGATATTTAAATGTTAGTGATTAATCCACAAACTAAAGGCCATCTCACAGATTCAGTGGCCTTTAAGGATCTGCTGGCCATCAGAATCTGCACCCTCTTTGGTAGAGCCTTCTTGTCCTTGGAAGAAAGGCTATAGCTGATGTTTGACTATTGAGGAAGACTCTTCTGTGGCTGCACATCTGTGTTCTGAATATTTGTAGTACTATAGACAAACTTTCAAGGTCAAATTGATTATCCTCCAGCTTAGCAAAGCAGCATCTCCCTAATTATGTCAGAAGGCAGGATTATCTCTGATCATTCGAGCTAGGATTCTGGATAAAACATCAAAAGCAATATTTAAATAACACACGGTCACGAATCAAGGATGCATTGCATTTTCTCTTACTAAAAAACCAAATTATGGTGGGCCGTTTTGCTCCATTAGTAAGGATTTTCTAGGCTGTTTTAACTCCTATGCAGTAAACCCCATCCTCAATAACAAAGTGTCACTGTGGGAAAGAAGGAAGCTCTCCTTGGGGTCATGGTGGTTCATAGTTCATAAAAACCCTGCAAAAATCCAAGCAAGTTCTTAGCCCACGCTACCAGAATTAGGAAATGGCATACCCAGTGCTATGCTGGCACTGCTTAGCTCATGGGAGCCAATTGTGCATATTTCTTTCTAATTCTGTACACAGTGACCATGTTGGTAACTCAGAATTGGCCATGGGGGGAATAGTTGCATCATGGAAATTAGCAAATGTTACAAATCATGGCATTTCTTTATTGAAGAGCCAGTTGTTAAACACTTATGAGGACTCCCATTGGTATTCCTCACTGCTGGAAGGCCTCCCTGTATCTCTTTCTTGAAACCCGAGGCCACCTAGTATTCCACTTAGACATTATATTATTATCTTGCTTACTACTCTGGAAATATGAAGCAGAAAAAAGTTGCATATGAAATTATTTTCTAGTTTCTATCTTAAGAATTTTTCCCTTTTAAAAGCAAAGTTGTTATAGAACACTAGGAATTTTTTTTTCAACATCAGAGTAGCTCAGTCTTGAGACATTTGAGTCCTTTTGAGTAATAACTAGTAGCAGCACTGAAGAGGAAATTCAAAGATCACTATCATTCTTAGTCCTCCTCACTGTGCATCTTCTTTGTTTAAAATGTAAGGGTACATAAGCAAAATCAACTAAATTGATGTGTCTAAGACAGTGGTTTCTCTAGGGACCTTACTCCCACTCCCCTAACATTGAGCCAACTGTGTTCTTTTACTATTTCTACAAGATTGTGTACTCCAATCCTATACTTTTAATTGTGTTTTTAAAGTATGTATTTACATACCAGTCTTTCCTGTTGTGCTTTGTCTTCCTAAAGGGTGGGAGCTTTGTCTTACTAATTTCTGTGTATCTTGTCACTAACAGGTAGTAGGCACTCAGTAAATGTTACTTATATCCATGAATGAATCTTTAAGAACATGATTAATTGGCAAGTAGAGCAGTCATTACAATTCCTTCTGATACAGGCAAGCAAGCATTTGAACAAATTTCTCTCTTAATTACGTATTAGGCAGTTAGATTTTAAAGGTTTATTTACTTATTTTTAGAGAGAGAGAAAGTGTGTGTGCAAGCTCAGTGGGGAGGGGCAGAGGGAGAGAATCTCAAGTAGACTCTGCGCTGAGTGTTGAACCCAATGTGGGGGTTAATCTCAAGACTCTGACTCATGACTTGAGCCAAAACCAAGAGTCTGCTACTTTAACCAATTGGCCACCTAGGCATCCCTAGGCAGTTAGATTTTGACCTCAACACCAACTTTTGCTAGCTTTATTTCTTTTCTTCTGGAACTTTTCAAAGCCAAAATCTTTAGCAGAAAAAAAACAAAAAAACAAAAAAAAAAACAATTTAACAAGATAGACATTTAGTTCAATAGAAGAATTTTCCTGGTGTGAAAAAATAAATTACAAAAAGGACTTTGCCTCTGAAAGATAATTAATAAAAACCTTCCGGTGTGATGACAAATCTGACATCTTGTCTAATGTCTGGCAGAGAAGAAAGTGTTGAGAGTTGCACAGTTAGAATAAAATGTTCCACTTCACAGCAAGGCCAGGCAGGATCTGATAATTATTTCTAAGCAAGAAAAGGTCATAGTCTAGTTGTTAAATTGACACAACATCAGGCCTGCATAGGTGACTATTGACCATCAGTGGAGTCTTCCTTCAGATTTTCCTGATTTCACAGATAAATATTGTCAGGAATGTGGATGATTATGGGATGACTCCCTCTCGGACATTTTGGGAGTTTAAAATTTTTTTTTAAATTTCAGATTTATTAAGGCATAATTGACAAACAAAATTTTAATACATTTAAAGTGTACATCATGGCAACTGGCACACATTAATTATACATTGTGAAAGGATTGCCTCCCATCTAGTTATCTAGTAAATTAGCACCTCTACCACCTCACATATATATTTCTTCTTTTTTTAAGTTTCTATTTTTTTGGTGAGGACCAGCAAGCATTAACCACACCACATACTACCAGCCACAGTCATTACTCTCTATATCACATCTTCAGATTTTATTCATCTTATAGCTGAAAATTTGTACCCTCTTTCCAACGTATCCTTGTCTCCCCTACTTCCCAGCCCCTGGCAACCTCTTTCTTACTCTCTATGAATTGGATTTTCTTTAGATTCTATATATAAATGATATTATGTAGTATTTATCTTTCTCTTTCTGGATTATTTCACTTAGCATAATGCCCTCCAGGCCCATCCATGTTGTCACAAGTGGCAAGGTTTCCTTCTTTCTCACGGCTAAATAATATTCTATTTTTATATAGATTATTTTTATGAATATTCCATAATATGCAATATCTGATATGATACATGGAACATATTATATATGGAATGTGTACAATATATATCTATCTTACATAGTCTTTATTCTTCCATTGATGGGCACTTATATATATTATATTTGTATTGTTTCTATACTTTTTGGACATTTTGGACTGAAACTGTATTTATAAAACTTTCCCCTTCCCTTATAGAAGTTACTCATGGGTTATAAGAGGCTTAGTAATAGTTCCTGAACATGTCCACATCCTAATTTCTAGAACATGTGACTATTACTTGGATTACCCATGTGGCCTGATATAATCACAATGGTCCTTATAAAAAGGATGCAAAAGGAGTCAGAAACAGAAGAGCATATGATGATGGAAGAAGAGAGAGAGAAAGTCAAAGAGATGCTATGTTACTGGCTTTGAAGATGGAGGAAGGATGCCATGCGCTAAATGCTATTGTTGGCTTATGAGAGCTGGAGAGCAAAAGGAAACAGATTGTACCTTGAAGTCTGCTGAAGGAACACAGCCCTGTCAACAAATTTTAGACTTCTGATACCCAGTGCTGTAAGATAACAAAATGTTTTTCAAGCCTCTAAGATTGAGATAATTTGATACAGCAGCAATACGAAACTAATGAATGGGACATGTCTTACTTTAGGTTCCCCTGAATCAGAGCTGGAGACAAAGGGCTAGATACAGATTGTTTTCTTTGGGAGATGACCTAGGAAGCAGGAGTGAGGGGCCAGAGGGTGAGGCAAGGGAGGAGGGCGAGAGCCCATGTAATGAAGTGTCACTGAGATCACTCCTGTGGGCAGCTAGGGCTCAAGCCACCAGGACCTCTGGAAGGCACATGGGATGTCTCTCAGAAGAGTGCCTCTAGAGGAAGGCAATTAGGACCTGTAACTGGCTTCCATTTCCCAGCATTGAGGGCACCACTAAAGGCTGCAGCTGGAGCATCAGCTCCTCTACATTTCCCAGCTCTGCTTGACCTTGCATTAACCAGGCTCCTGCAGTATAGGAGCAAGCCCCACAGCAGAATGTGAAGAGACTGAGGACGCTTTGCAGGGCAAGGCTGAGCTCTGAGGGAACACTTCACAGCAGCAGTGGCTATGATGAGAGGCTAGCTAAGGTGATGGCCTCGGGCACTGTCTTCTATTGGACTGAATACTCAACCCCCGGATTATTCATCTAGTAATTTTCTAACCTGTTGTCTCCATGGGGTTAGGGTTTTATATGCAGACCGGACAACTCTTCCTGTGCCTGGCACACAGTTGGTACTTCATATTTGCTCATTTGAACTTCCTGGGGCTGCTAAGTCTCACCATGAGTATCTCATACAGAGACTCCCTTCTTTATTTCATTTAAGGGAAGCAGGTCTTACCTGGCATTTGAAATCCCAAATTAATTACTAAAATTTCATAAATAGATCTAAATACTACCAACTCGAGGGCAGATACAGCCTCTAGTTTCTTCCAAGGGCCAGAGAAAAAAGCCTTCCTAATTGCATTGACTAAAATTCTTACAAAACTTTTTTTTTTTTTTTAATTTACCAATTGAGTCTCGTTGATTAATCCTGGAATCTTAACTGTAAAGAGTTAATCCTGTTTAGACAGAAATTGTGATTTCATTGAATGAATTATTTTTGGCTCTGTTTTAGCCAGACTAGAGGAGGACATGCCTGGTCAACTCAATCCTACTTTAAGACAAAACACTTCCAAATAATCTTGAAAACAACCCAAAGCTTATTATCCCTGCAAAATTGCTTCCTGTTTCTTCAGTTGGCATGCTGTGGTGTTTGCACTTACCAAACCCCTGCATGGAACATTCTTTATTATACTTTGCTACTTGAAAAATGTCAATCAGCTTTCCAATATGGCCTTATCTGTGACATGGCCCCAGTTCCTATTCTCATTGAAACAGTCTGTTATTCCTTCTGTTATTCCAGTCTGTTATTCCTTCCATAACACTTTTTACATAATCATCTATACTAATATAAATAATAATAGTAGGTAGCGTATAGCACCTAGTATGAGCCAGCTCCTGTCCTAAACCTTTTGATTTATGTTAACTTATTGGCTCTCACAAACCAATGAGAGTAGATGAACTTACTGGGTATATTGTACAAATGAGAAAACTAAGTCACAGAGAAGGTAAGGAACTTGCCCAGGGTCACACAGCAACCATGTAGTAAAATTAGGACTTGAACCCAGGTAATTTAGCTCAAGATTCTTTGTTTTGAACTACTTCCTAATTCCCAATATGTAGAAAATATTATATTATATGGTATTATTTGCCCCCATGCCTGCCTTTCCTTCTAGATAATAGCTCTACCAAGGCCTTTGTTCATTTCTCCATCTCCAGCATCTATCCAAAGGCCTGGCAGATAATAGAAATTTTAAACTTTGACTAAGGGAACTAATGAAAAAAATGAACCCAAATACTCTGTCATAACAGCAGATCAAAATGCCCCACCACTTGAAAGGACAATTGCTAAGAAAAAAAGAGAAGAATCTGTGCCTATTTGTGCTCACGAATGGAGTGCTCAGACAGCAATTTCCACATCATGATCCTCTGACACTCCTATCCAGAAAATGGGCCTCACTGAGATACAAACATGGTGTCAGCAGGGCTGCATTCCTTCTGGAGGTTTAGGAGGAACTCTGTATTTTTGTCTTTTCCAGCTTCTAGAGGCCTCTTGACCCCTTGGCTGGCAGTCCTTTCTTCTACTTCCAAAGCTGGCAATGGCAAGTTGTGGCTTTCTCACACCACATCCCTGTGGCCTGGCTTTCATTGTCACATCTCTTTCTCGAGCTCTTCAGCTCTCTCTCTCTCTGTCTCTTTCTCTCTCTCTCTCTCTCTCTTCCATTTTCAAGGATTCTTCTGATTATATTTAGATAATTCAGAATAATCATTCTATTTTAAAGTCAGTGGATTTTTACCTTTAATTCCCCATTACCATTTAATCAAACATATTCACAGGTTCTGTGGATTGGCCTGAGGACATCTTTGGGTGTCATAATTGTGTGACTTCCCTTTTAACAATTTGAGGAAAAGATACTGAGTAGCATTCAGTTGGAAATAAGGTCTAGGATGTTGGTCCTAAACTCTGTATGAAGGCAACAACACTCAATTAACTCACACTGCGTATGAGGGACTCACCAAACTGGAAGTATTCTCTTTCTTTTTCTTCTCCAAAATCACAAAATCATTTCTAAGTGTCAGTTACCTTAGTGGCCAAGATAGTGGCAGGTGCTCTGTGTCCCGAGGGCTATAGAACATCAAGAAGATTGTAAGGTGGTCAGATTTGGTGGGGTGGATGACATGAGCTACACTCTCAGTAAGGATATGGATATGTGCCTATGCACGTGTGCACGTATGTTTGTGTGTGTACATGGATGTGCCAATGCATGCCTTTAAATACCTCTTTTTCCTATGCTTTCCCTGTAGGTAGAATGCTTTCATAAACCCTTCAAGGATTCTGGCAGGATAAAGAATCAATCAAAATTCATTGCTGTAACATTTTTATATCCTGCAAGTCAGAGCTAGTAGCCTTTCTTCCCCGCCAATCTAAGCTCCTCCAAACTGATTCCAGTAGGCCGGCTTTGACAAGAGTAAACCAGAGGTGTTTTGTGGCAAGGATAAAGTAACTGTCCATCCACGCTAATAGCAAAAAGCGGTGAGTCAGTGAAAGGAAAACAATGAGGGGCCAGGAGAGTCTAGTGAGTTCACTTGGGAAATACCATTTTGGAGCTGGCTTAAGAGAGGATGAGATCTGAGGTTGTTCACTGCCTGCGGAGATAATTATTTGTGGCAGGAAGTTTCTCTGTTTTTTTAGCTATGGCTACTTTGAATACAGTTGTGTTAAGCTTTTCTTCAGTCCTGCTGTATCTCTTTGACCTCTGGAACATATTTGTGATGCCATGATATAGGAGCCCCTCTGTGTCCTTGTCCTTTCCACATCTAGTATATAGTCAGCCAGGTGAGCTGCTGGCTCACACACACAACCCTGGATCTTAGGGGTCTGCACGTTGCATGTGCAGTTTCCTTGTTGGGTAGTTCTGTTAAAGTGCTTGTCTTCTAAGCAAGGACTGATTTCTGGGCTTTTCTATTGGATGGCTCTGCCATCTTGGAAGACCCTCCTTTCTGTTTTCATAGATGGGGAAGAGAGGGCATTTCAGGGGCCAGGTGGAAGTGGCAAAAACTCTTTTACTCTCCTTTTGTTGGCCAGAGCTTAGCACGTGGCCAAAGTTACTGCAACAGAGCCAAGAGCATACAGTTATGGATATTATTATAAGTTAATTAGAGACTCACAACAAGGAGAGTTCTTTGCTTGAAAAGCCTGTTTCCAAAGTTTAGAGTAGGGGTTGCAAATTCAGATGCCTCAGAGCCAGACAAGTGAGTAGCAGAGTCAAGTAAGCGGGAACAGTAATACAGAGAATGGTGCAGACAAGGACAGCCAAGAGAAGTGCACTCTTAATAACATGATAATTTAACTTTTATGATAGACTGCTATGGCTAAACTAACCAAATCTGCTGGCCACATCCATCCCATATGCTGCCAGTTGGCAACCTGCAGTCTGGGACAGAAAATTTTTTTTTTTTCTGGAAGCAAATTCCAAGTTGGCTATGTTCGTGAATCACTACCTGTCAGGATAAACATAAACCCTTTCTTTTGAAAAAAGAAAGCTCTGAATAGCAGCAAAGAAATGGAAGCTAAAAAAGGAAGCATGTATAAAGAGAGTGATGTAAGGTTTTGCTATCGGTGTGTACGTGTAGGGCAGTGGCTCTTACACAGAGGATGGAGCTCTGAGCTGCCATTTTAAAGGATATTTGGTGTCCTGCAAAAGCAGCACAGCTCAGCTCACAACAGGCATTGATGTTTTCCATTGTGCACCTGACCTCAACATTCAACCCCGCCCCTCCCACCTTCTACCTGACTCAGGCCCCTGCTCTTTCCCTTTGAATATTTCTGAGCACAGTGTATACACTGAACAGTTTTACAGTAGCAACGAAAGTTATATTTTGCTGATATCTGTCAATGTCTATTATATTCTTGAGGAATATAATATCAGTGAATCCTGTATATTGGCTTAAATATAATATATAGAAACAAAGATAATAACAGCAAACATTTATTGAGCAACCACTATGTGCCTGGTACTACATAAGGGCCTTTACGACAATTAACTCATTAATTAATCCTCATAATAACTTTGAGATGCTATTATAGTTCCAATTTCTATGTGAGGAAACTTAGACACAGAAGGTTACTTGCCCAAGGTCACACTGGTAAATGGCAGCTAATAAGCTGGGACTCATATAGAACCAGTGTAGCTCTGTCCTGTGCTTATAGTTTGTCCGAACATGAATCTGCTTTCATAAGAAGGCTGATTGTAATTTTCAAATAATAGAAATCCTTCAGTGATCATAAAATTTGGTCACTGCTGAGCTTTCAAAGGTGTATTGGTTGCCTGTTGGTTATGAGGTGCAAGCTAATGCATGAGTGAGCAAAAAAAACATATAGAAAGACCATTATTTCTAAGGCATTAAAGATAAATTCAGAATGTTGTTCATAGCATATATTCTAGAAATGTTCAAGAGGATTTGGAGAAAAGTATGTCCAGGGTGCATATTTGTAAAAATGACATCTGACGATGTTGGAGAAGGGGCTTACCTCGTTTTGGAGTAATGTCCAAATACTCGTTTTTAAACCAATGTGTGGATACTTCTTACTTATTCTTCCACCAAACTCAGTGTGATTAAAATTGAAGGATGGGTATCCGTGACAAGTTCATGCACAGATACTGTTTAAATTCTTGGAAAAAGTCAAGGGGCAATAGCAGTAAGTAGAGTAATCTTCCACTACTGCCCAGTCAGACATTCAACTTTTGGGAAGCCCTAAATTCATCTGGATTCTTTTTTAAATACAATTTTGTAATTTCAGAGATGTGTTACATGAAACCCAGACAGACACTTATGTGAAAGAAAAGGGTGTGTTGGCTGACAAGATAAGTCTATGTTCCTTTCCATTGATCCAGCTAATTCTGACCCAACTTTGAGATCGAGGCAGAAATGTCCTTTATCTGGGTTTGCTTTCCCCGATCCCCCTAGATGAAGTTAGGTTCCTTGGGTTCCTTGTCCCTTCTTCATGCTCCCAAAGACACCTATAATTTCCTCTCAAGGTAAAATTCTAGTTAATTAATGAAATTGTGATTTGTTAATGCCCGTCACCTTTTCTAGTCCACATTAACAGTTAACACTTGCTGATCACTTATCCTGTGTGACATTATTCTAGTAATTTTATTTTTTTTAATTTTTAAATTTTTTTTGAGAAAGAGAGCACACAAGTGAGCTGTGGAGGGTCAGGCACTTAACTGACTGAGCCACCAAGGTGCCACCAGAATACTTGTTGCTTTAGATGCACCATGCATTGAATCCATATAGCTCCTCCTCTCAATGCCCATCTTATTTTCCATAGTTCCATTACTATCAGCCAGTAAAAGACAAAGCCAAGATTTGAACATTTGGACTTTGTGCTTTTAATTACTGCATTACTATGCTTCTGTATAAGATCTAGAACAGCACCTAGCAAAGTGCTTGCTGAGTCCCAGGAGATTAATAAATTTGGGGGAATAAGTGAATGAATGAATGCAGGCAGGAAGAACTAGTTCTTACTTTGCTAAGTCATACCTTGCTTAGGAAAGTGCTGCATGCTTTTCCCTTATAAGCATTTAACTTAAACTTTGGTGAGTGGAGTGACCCAAGAATTTACAAAAACAAAAAACAAACAAACAAAACAGCCCCTGGGAATCTTCTCACCACTCCTACTCCCACCTGATGGTCAGAGATGTCTTTATGACTCCAGAGGAATCCTGAATAGAGCCTACCAAGAAATCAGGACAAAGATGGAGCTGCAGAGGGACAAGAACAGGGGCTCAACTCAACCAAATTCTCAACCAGTTCTGGGTTCTTATACTCAGGATCCTTAGAGAAATGACATCTCTTTAGTTCCTAGGGGATGACTGGTTTACTGGTCTTGGGTTAAAGGCAGAATTAGCTGATTAGAAGGTTAAGGTATAATTGTAGGCACAGGGTGCCTGGGGACAACCTTTGACCACTTTCTGTTTAACTGAATTAGCGTTGGCCAGTTATAGATTTTCTGCTTGCAAAATTGCCAGCAAATTATTCTGAGTCTTGAATCTGCATTCTGTGTATGTGCCATTTGGGATGTCAGCATTATGATTGCCTTGGAAGCAATCTAACCAGAGCCTGCTCTGAAGGCAAGAGAAAGTTTCACAAGCAGAACTGCTCAGATATGGAACTATAATATCCTCACCCCTTTGATTTTAGAAAGATGATGTCAGTCAGGGTGATGACTTCTCCATTTCAATTTCTCTGATGTTCCTCAGTCTGGCTATACCATGAATCTCCAAAGATTAATTCTTGCTCTCATTCCTTGGGGTTCAGTGCATTTCAGTGGGCTGGTATTTAGAGAGAAGCCATGGTTCCTCAGCTTCCAACCTTTTGTACACTCTTTTGAATTTGCTGGTGGGGATAATAATGAGTTTTCTTCAACAGCTTGTGTATAGTGGTTAAAAGTTTGCATCCTAGTATCAAAGTTTGGTTTCCCAAGAAGCAGGCACTAAGTCAAGGATTTGAGTGCCAGTAGTTTCATTTGGAGGGTGGTGTCAGAAAATACCAACAAGAGATGAGGAAATGAGCCAGGGAAGAATGGAAGGTGAATATCAAGCTCACCCCTGTGGGCAGCTGGAGTTGAAATCCAAGTGGAAACAGGGAAACAGAACGTTTGCTTGCATGATTATCTCTCCTGAGCTGTGAGAGAGCTGGGGTATTTGTGCACCAATTCTCATCAGTAATGGCCAAGGGCTGCTACTAAGAATATGAATTTCCAAACATTCTCTGCTGGCTCCATGCTCTGTTAAAACAGCCTTCCACAGGCTTCAGAGAAACATCTCGGGCAAAAAAAAAATATAAAATCTTGCTCCATGACATGGAAAGTGTAAGGGGTGTGTGGGAGGAGCTCTGATAAGTGATCCAAATTCAGGACACTTAAGCCTGGATTCAGATCCTTGTTCCACCCATCCTCACTGTATGTATGGTCTTGGGCAAATGTATTAGCTTCTCCAGAATGTGAGGCCCCTTGTCTGTAAAATGTATCCTATAAAATATTAAATATAATATAAGCTGTTGTGGAGATTAAAGGAGATGATGCATATAACAAACTTAGCATAGTGCTCGCCATATAGTAAAGGTCGAAAAATGTTAGCAGTTATATGTTAAATATTATAGAGCATCTTCTCAGCTTCAGTATCTGTGGTAGGTACTTGGTATCAAAGGGGGGCGGGGAAGAGGTAACTTCTATCTTCATAGGGCTTGTATTCTTTCCATACTAAACCCATGACCATTTCTTACCTTACGAAAGTACCCCTTGTCCAAGAATGTGTCACATACTTTCATATTCCAAAATATATAACTTAAATTTTTGAGTCTGAGATGAAGCACCCCAAGGGTTTGCAAAGACAGAGCTGAGCTTTTGGAAGCAATTATAAACTTTAGATTTTTTGAGCAGCCAAACTTACAAAAGTAAAATAAAGTGGTGAAACTGACTTCAATAACATCTATTGAGTCTACTCTGTAAAATAATATCATTTTAACATGTTATCCATATAAACATTATTAAATTAGATATTTTACATTATTTTTCTTTTTGGCACTCAGCCTTCAAAATCCAACATGTATTTTATATTGACAATTTCAGCCCAGCTACATTTCACGTGCTGAGTAGGTGAGGGTGGCTCATGGCCACCATATTTGATTGTGAAGGTATAGTGAGCTCTGAATTCCTTTGGGAAATAATTTCCAGTGGAATATTCTGTTTTCCTCCTCATTATGAATGGCACTGCTCCTTTGCATCTATGACAGTGAAGTTGGTTTTAGCTTGGGCATCATATGAAATTGACTGTTTTTGTAATGAAATTTCACACATAGAAGCCATGGTGAGATTCTTAGCAGGTGTAAAAATCTGACAAAGTTATTTCTTTAACAGCAACTTGATGGAAACTACAGCAGCTGTTCCCATTTGTGTATTTTCCAAATCTCATTGCCAAAGAGAATTGTTGGCAGCCACAGGAGAAGTATCAACTTACCTCTTCATTTGGGAAACAAAATTAAAACCCCGGCTCATTTCTAAAAGTCACAGATTTGGTAAAAGTTAGTAGGGCAAACACATAAGCCGCTGTTAAAATATTGATGGCTTTGGTTTTCTCAGGTGCTGCTGTTAACATCTGCAGAAGATTTGGACTGCACTCCTGGGTTTCAGCAGAAAGTGTTCCATATCAATCAGCCAGCTCAGTTCATCGAGGACCAGGCGATTCTAAACTGTAAGCAATGTCACATGATGATTCTTTTGGCCTATTCTCATATTTGAATTTGCCAATGTCTAAGAATATGTCTCAGGATGTGATATAGTCTAACCTAAGTGTTCTCTGATTGTTTTTCTTATGTCACTGCTTGACCTGGGGTGGAAGCTCTTGAATTAGGGCCTTGTTGGCTGAGAGGTATATAAAGTCGTTATGTGTCTCTTTTGAGTATTTTATCATTGGTGAGCATTTTCCCACTGCTCCCAGAAGAGGAGACCACACCAGACTCCAATGTGAGGGCTACTCTGTGCAAAGGAAATTAAATCCATTTCCCCTGGGCAGTCCCTGAGAGCAAAACCATTGCCTTCCCAAGGATTGCTGTTTTACTGGGATTTCTCGTGCATAGTGTTAGATCAAAATAATGGTGAGAGTAGGATGTTGGCTTCTGGGAATTTTTAGGCATAGGAATTTAAAACTCCTATTCTGAAGGCTAATAAGAGGGACTTCAGAAAGATTCAAAATCTCTACTAGCTACATTGTGGAGTAAACTCAAATCCCCCCAAATTCCAATTAAAATATGCTCCCCTCAGATCTGTGGATATAATCTCTTCCTATTTTTAATGCCAGTTTCATATTGTTTTATCTTTATGAGGGCATGGAGTGCATTGCTAAATGCATAGCAAGCATAGTTTTAGCACAATAGAATTTAAAATTGATGGTAGACAAATAACCATTTAATTGTAAGCTCTTGAGCACCATTCTTTAACATTTGGGAAAGCATGATAGGAAAACAGTGGTTTAAGTTGGTCAGATGCTGCAAGGTCCTTTTAGGGAAGATAATTTTGCATTTGCCCTTACGGTCTCAGGCTTGCCTTCCACGCTAACCACACTCCTTCGTTCCTGTGCTCTGTGGCTGGTGTGTTAAAAGAAAAGGGAAACAAGACAAAACAACACAAAATAAAATAAAACCAGCCTGCTTGATTGGATTGTTCTGTGAGGCTGGAACACATTTTAGAGTTGGAAGGAACACAGTAATGAAGATGCAATACTGAGCATCAAGGGAGGTACCCAAGGTGAAGTCCATGAACATCTTGATGCAATTATACCAATGAAATCATTCTGGCAATTAGAGTCTGCAATGACAAGGTGCAGGACTGGCACAATAAGTGAATTCCAATGTGTGATTTCATGTTAATTTGAGCCCTGAGTGAGACTCCTGGGTCAGGCCATCAGGAACCCTTATTTGTCTTTTGATTCTTCTATTTATCAAAATCAATATATTTCAAAGGAAACTTTGTTTAAGAGAACCACTTTTCTGGCTCTTCTTCCCTCACATCTCTGTCTTATCTCCTCTCTTCTTCTCCTTCTCTTTCTCTCTCTCTCACTCTTTCTCTGTCTCCTTTTTCTCTCTTTTCTTTGCAAGTGATTATCCCAAATGGCATCTATATTAACATGGGTGTAAATGGGAAGCCACCCTGAGTATGGAAATTAATAGAGTTGGTATGCAAAGCAGGTCCATAAATGTGATTGCTTCTGTAATCTTCACGACACCAAACAGCTTTTAATTCACCGCTGAGAAGCTGGAAACAATCATACTTTGGGGGATCTTTTTAATTTAAACTAGACCATACTGTACATTCCAATATCACAGTTTTGTGTGTGTCTGTGTTTTTTTTTAATCCCCTAAGTAATTAAGTGGGTTATGGTTGCTGGTTCTGTGTAAGCTAGTAAATGCTAAATGGAACTGAGTTGATTATCAATGATAGCACGTTCAGGAAAAGTCAGTGATATGGGAATTGAGGATATTTAAAATTTTATATATGAATCTGTATGTAAATTGTTGAATCAGCAAAATCTGATTAGCCCTCTCTTAGTCAAACTGCAGGTTCAAATCTATTACTAGGGTAAAAAAATATAAAGAGTACGTCTAGTCTGGTGCTTTTGAGTTCATCTCAATGCAACGAATGTAGGTTGTTATGAGTAAGACCCTGCAAATAAGGTTAGTTGTGCCTAAATGAAGAAGAAAGTTTCCATAGACTTGAGAATGCTTATCAAATATTTTTTTGAGAAAATCTGGATTTTCAGAAGAAATAGAAATGTATGGCTCTATTACAGAGGAAAGAGTACTGAGTATTGATAAACTTTCCCCCCAGCTCACAAACATTCCTCTTAGTCTCTACCTCTTCCCCTCTTTCTTAGATTTTTTTCATGCATTGCTCTAGGGTTCAACACAAGACCCTTCTATCTCTGAAAATGTGATTAACCAAGAAACTAATGAGTGGGGTGGTGCTCTCAAAATGAAGGCTGTATTGACACAAGGCTACTGTCTGGATGAAAATGGAAGGGTCCAACAGACTCAGAAAGTTTTAAAATACTTATAAATACTTGAGGTTGCATGCCAAGATCCAGGAAATGGTTAGGATTATTTTAGTGCCATATAAACACAGGTAATGCAGGAGGTTAAAAGACACCAGGCTAGTTACATCTCTTGGACTCCACTTATGACGTTTGTACTTTCCATATTTTTTTGCAATATTTAAGAGCTTTGTTTCCAATCATTGTAAAGTTTTGTCTTGCAGAAGGTGTAAACATAGCATAATGATGTCTACACTTTTCACCATTCTATAAAGTTGTCTGAAAGTGTTGTCTGTTTGCCTGATGGACATAGTATATCTGCTCATACCCCAGACTTCTATCCAACCAATTCTGTGTTCAGCTTTTAGCAGTCTATAGAAAATGTTTATTCTGTCCACGGCTTCCTACTCTCTTTGTTCAGTCAGTAATATTTCCTTTTATCCTTTTTCATCTTTCTCCTCAATTCTCAATGACTTATCTTTTTCTACTTTAACAGTTACTAATGGTCACCTCCACTCCTTTTATTTCCCTAATATTTTATTCACTGTTCACTCCAATACATCTTTCCTTCAGTTGTTCTAAAGCCTTTTATTTTCTTCACATCCAAATAACTCTTTATTCTACTCTCCTTTCCACTAACTAGACTTGCTTTCGTCTTTAAAAGGCCATTTTTCAACAAGCTTCTAGGATCAAAACATGGTATCCTACTATTCTTCTAATGTAACCAGGGGAGCTCTTTCATTGTATCTTTCACGGTGTAATGCAAAGCCCCCAACTCGTGATAACTTGGACAAAAGTTTTCTGCCTTCATCTCAGTCTTGAAAAATGAGCTGGGAAGAATGCTTATTCCCATTTTTTTTTTTTTTTAATGAGAAGTATAAGAAGAAAGGGGAAATAGCTTGGAAGGAAGAAACTCAGGAGACATCATTCAAGGCCTTTGGACTCAGGGAGGAATCCTTGAGGGGTTTGTGCTAGGGGGTCCCTAGAGGCCTCCAATACCCAAACTTCTCTTAATAAGTTGTTGCTTCTTTGGCAACATGAAAATCATGTGATTCTGGCACCCGTCATCTTGGCCCTATGAGATTTAAATAGCGATGCTGGTTACACCCTCCCAGCTGACACCCAGGCTTCAGAGGAATAAGTGGCCTGGAAAATTGACCAGTCACCCAGCTGAGGTGGAAAAGGACCAGGTGATAAGCCCCTGGCTATGTTGTGTTCTGCAAAATTACTCAATAGACTATTCTTTCCCAGCTGCATCAGTTCAGACACATCTTCCCAGCCATATGGAGAGATCTATGATCATTGACTTAGCTAGAGGGAATCATACTCATGACCCTTCAGCTTCTATTAATGGGAGGTATTTCCAACTTCCTGTCTCCAGAAAGGACACCCCATTGGCCATCGAGGCACTTTCAAGTCAGCACTTTACTACCTCTTACTGTTCATCCTTCCTAGATTACTCTTCATGGAGCATACACACACACACACACACAGATACACAGAGAAAAATTGCTACACCTAAGCTCACCTAAAATACAACCTGTATAATTACATTTTTTAAAAAATTTATTTATTTATGATAGTCACAGAGAGAGAGAGAGAGAGAGAGGCAGAGACACAGGCAGAGGGAGAAGCAGGCTCCATGCACCGGGAGCCCGATGTGGGATTCGATCCCGGGTCTCCAGGATCGCGCCCTGGGCCAAAGGCAGGCACCAAACCGCTGCGCCACCCAGGGATCCCTGTATAATTACATTTTTAATAACACAATTGTACTCGTTAGAATAGGCTTGCTATCAAACAACCCCGGTGACCTAACACAATATAAGTTTATTTCTCATTCAGGTCATGAGGATGCAGGTTGGGCTGCTTGCTCTCTTGGGTATTCTGCTCCAAGTGGTTGTTCTCCATTCAGGAACTTGAGGACTCAGGCTACTTCCAACTTGGTCCTGCCATCTTGGGTCTTCTAGTCATTCTTATGTCACTGAGAAGGGGGGCAAAAAATGTGGAGACGACACCCCCAAATTTAACCACTTTAGCTCAAAAATGATATATATAATTTCTACTCATTCTATTCACCAGTCATGTAAACAGTGTGGCCCTGAGTGAGTAAGCTATTCGAATCCTCTAAGTTTGAATTATCTCATCTAAGAAGGATAATGGCAATCTTTGCTTTTAGAGTTGATGTTTATTGATGGAAAAATGCTTCACACAGTTATGAATGAATGAAAGCTGCTATTAGGGTAGCCTGGGTGGGTCAGCGGTTTAGCGCCACCTTCAGCCCAGGGTGTGATCCTGGAGACCTGGGATCAAGTCCTACTTTGGGCTCTCTGCATGGAGCCTGCTTCTCCCTATGCCTGTGTCTCTGCCTCTCTCTTGTTTCTCTCTGTGTATCTCATGAATAAATAAATAAAATCTTAAAAAAAGAAAGCTATTTTTTTACTGTCAATATTGCTGTTGTTGCTGCTGCTCTTGTTACTACTGTTATTCATAGACCTTAAATACTTTCAATGTCCCTACAATGGCCATCTAATCTGGGCTTTATATAAGACAAATTATGAACATTAAAAATTTGAAGAAATGAGTGATTTTAGGATTTGAACTTCATGGACCAGTAGTTGTTTTTTTTTTTTTTAATTTTGGATTGATGAGTGTATTTTTAAAATTTTTCCTGAGGCTTGATATGAAAAAAAGAAAAAAAAAGGCAAATAGATGAGATAGAGAAAGAATACTACCATTTATTTGGCTAGAATTTTCTTTTAAGAGGTCATTTGGAAAATAATTAAAAATAAAAGATCATCTGGCACTAAAAAACAAAACAGGAATAAGGACTAATTACAACAGAGAAGGCAGTTATTTAATTTGAGTAAATATTTCTTTGTAAAATAATGTCCCAAATGACCTTACTTAGGTGGAAAATCACATATCATTTTGGTGGGAAACCACATATCAAATACATTAGGCTAATATTACTTTTTTTTTTTTTTTGCTATTGACTTTTCTAATACTCTTCTGAAGTTTCAATATGTTTATTTTCTAGAGAGACAGGTATAAGTCTTAAGAGATTTCCTTATGATGGGCTGTATGCCCATTCTGACCACAATTGCAAGAGAGGGAACCTTCCTGAAAAATGTAAAAGGTATGCATACCTTAGGAATAGATACTGGGATTTGTAAAAGGCACCACGAGTGCTGACCAGTGTGACATCCATGACCTTCATAGCTGGCATTAATTGTGTACTCTCTAATTGTGGAAGTCCCCCTTGAATTTCATGACAGGCCTTAAAGGACAAAATACTGTTATGTGCCCATTTTACAGGTGAAGATACTAAGGCTGGGCTAAGCAAAGCTATTTACCCAAGGACGTATCACTCATTTTGGTAGTGTCAAGATTTGAACCCAGGATTAAGGTCCCTTGCCTCTGATCTAGAGTTCTCTAGTCCAGTGTCTTTTTTTTTTATGTTAATGGTGACACATCAAGGAAATTTGCCACTTCATTTTTCCTGTCTATTTTCATCAACTTGGATGAGATAGAGAATTTCTATTGCATTATATTTTTTTCTGTTTACAACCAAGTTTCATTCTTCCTCTGTAATATTAAAAAGATACAGAAAAACTACTTCTGTTCCTTAATTTTTTAAAGATTTTATTTATTTATTCATGAGAGACACACAGAGGAGAGAAAGGCAGAGGGAGAAGCAGGCTCCCTGTAGGGAACCCAATGCAGGACTCGTTCCCAGGACCCTAGGATCACGACCTGAGTCGAAATCAGACTCAACCACTGAGCCACTCAGGTGCCCCTTTCCTTATTTTGAATAGATCCAGTTAGTGTAAGATTATCCATGACCTACACTACTGACTTTCCACCTTCCCTGTGGGTTTCTTTCACCAGGACACTGGTTGGACATGTCACCTTGACAATGACCTTGGTTAGTGGTCAGGTCATCCATGGAGTGCATGGTGTTGCATTAATTATATTTGTACTTAACATACATGAGTCATGGCTTTTGAGGGTGTTTTTAATTGACTATAAATCAAACAGGGAACTTGAAAAATGAAGGCAATTAATGAAAAAGCAATGTGAGAGGTGTTTTGCATTCTAACGTAGGAAATACATCGCCAGTGAATTAAATGTCAAAACAAAGGCCCTTTTTGACCCTGCTGAAAAGATTTCATTTGGATGATAATAAATGGATGAACTTTCAAACCTGGCAGGTGGAGAAATTCCTTTTCCCTGAGTTTAAGCTCACTTGGGTTTTTTTGTCTGTCTATATTCTCTATCCTTGAGAACTTCCCAAGTTCTTTGATTTTTGTTTTAAGTGTTAGTGATTAAAAAAATGATAATTTATTTTCCATTTTCTGATTGTACTTTGCACTACTAACTTGTATTTGCCCTCAAGTTAGAAAATTGATTAAATGATTAATGAAATGATTTAACATCACCTCTACTACAGTCTGCATAGATCTGAATATGGTTAGAATTTCAAGTGGTATATTTACTTAAGCTGTTGTGATATGCCAAGGAATATTACTCTGATGTCACTTAATTCACTCCACATTATGAAGGTGATTTTACTTTGGGTCAGAATGTGGACTCCTGTTGACATTAATGAGACTTTTTCCTGTATTTACAGAGTCCTGTAGAAATGCAATATTTTTACATGTTTGCCCTTCCACCCCACCATCATATTTGTAACAATCTAATAATCCAGTCGACTCATAGTATTAGAATCTTCAAAAATGCATTATATTAACTACTTTATTTCATAAATATAAGGCGATGTAATAAATGACTACAGAATAAAAAGAACACAAACATTGGAGAGTGATATGATGAAGTGATTAGAGATTCTTCATTGGACTTGGGTGCTACGTAGTGCTTCACAGAGTGGGAAACATATAAAGCAGTGGAGTGAGGGGGCCTGAGAAGGTGAGGAATGTAGATGGGGCTTCTGTGGCATAAGGTTTTTTAATCAGCAGAATAGGAGAAATAAATAGACGAGAAAAATCACAGTCAGCCCTTGGACTAAATTTACCCCACAGATATGTCCTGTCCGGCTGCTCAGTATGGAAGTGTTTAATGAAAAAGCTTTAATGAAAATAATTTGTTGTTAACATTGAGAATTTTACTTTTAAAAATTCATAACCTCTGGGAAGATTAGGCCTCCAGACTATAAACCCCAGATGCAAACTGCCTGGGTTCAAATCCAAGATTTGCCCATTATCTGCTGGGTAACTTTGGAAAAGTAGAGAACTCAGGGCACCTCTATTCCCTCATCTGTAAAATGAATATTATAATGGCAGTCACCTCAATAGGTTACTCTGAGAATTAAATGTTCATCTATGTAAAGGGCTCTGAATAGTGGCTGGTCTTTAGGAAGCACTAGAATGTTAGCTGCCTGAAGTAGTGTATAAATAATAGTAGCTGGGGCCTTCCCTGTGGCCCTCCAATATCTACTGTCTTCCTGTCATCCAGTTGGCTTCCTCATTCATTCTGCCTACCCCATAGAGTCATCTAAATTCACTCTATGAAGTCACCTTTGCTCCTGAGACTGGTGTGTGGATCGAATGATATGCCAGAAAAGACCAACCACATATACTGTTTTATCAAACCACTGCTGTTACTGACAGCAGCTATTCTTGGTGGTCAAGGAAGCAGAGAATAGTGCTGAGAGATGGAAGGGTATGGGCTGACTGGCATCATTTAAGACTTTGAAATCTATTTGCAATGTTTTGAATGATTAATACAGGTAAAGTGTGAAAAGAGGGCCATGTGATTAGACAGTGTGGTTAGCTTTCTAGAAGTTCAGAATAGGAGACAAATGAGAGAGAAGAGTGGGAAGGGCTTGCAGCAGGGAGCATGGAGCCTGTAAGAACTTCTGAGATGAGGATGATTGGCAGGTAAATCAGAGAAGAGGTGACAGTGTGATTGAGAACACCTGTATATGAAATAAGGGTAGGAGCAGAGCCCTAGAGAAACCCCAGAGTCCAGGCAAGGAAAGATATCTAGAAGTTGTCTCAAAGAGATGCATAATCACTGGATACACTCCCAGCTCACTGACTAGTATGACACCTTTACTTGCTGGACGTCTTCTTCCCCATTTGTATAATAAGGGTATATTAACTTCAATATACCAGAGCTATTTGGGTTGTGATCCAAAGCAACCCAACTCTGCCTGGCATTAGCAAAAACACATAAAATTATCAGCTCACATGATTAAAATTTTTGAGGCTTGAACTGGCTTCAGGAACACCAGGATTTAGAGGCTCTGGGGATGTCATCAGGATCACCCTTCAATTCTCAGTTCTGTTTTCTGGAGTGTTGGTACCCCTTACTCTCAGAGGGCTTCCCTCCAAATAGTCACCAGCAGCCCCAGCTTTTTATTCTTCCAACTTCACAACCGAGAGCATCTCTTTTCCAAGTGCTCCAGCAAACCTCTCATGGCTAACATTCTTGGTCTGGCTTGGCTCATGTGCCTATTCCAGAACCAATCACAGTGTCCAACAAGATTTGGTATTTCCATTGGCCAGGCCTCAGGAAGTAGAGATGCTGTTCTGTGAAGGAAAGGAGTGATGCTGGGCTGGCAGAAACAGGAGTCCACCATGCAGGTGTTTTACCCCACTGCTTAGGCCCCTTTCCATACCCACATTCTCTGACTACAGGCTGTGCTCTGTGTATTAGGACTTTTAGAACCCAGCACACATGCAAATGGAAATGTATCTTGGGTGGCAGGGGATGAGGACAGCTATCACGCTGGGTTTCTCACTGGTGATGCTGGTGAGCAGATTGCCTAATTAAGACTGTCAAATTCAAAGTGATGCCATATGGCCTCACTCTTCAACCTGTTGAGTGTCTTTGCTCACATGGTTCTGGAGCTGGTATAAATCTTTTTTATTTCTGTTTTTCTTCAAGAGAGTAAGAATACAGGAACATACGGATGTTACAGGAGCATCTCCTAATTTAAGATACTAGAACCACATGAATTGGGCTGCTTAATGAGTAAAGCATCAAAATATAAAATAGGAAAGATTAAGCATGGCTTTAAATAGTTTGAGAAGGTAGACGATCCTATTATCCTGTAACAGACCAAATCCACACCTATTCTAATAATCGTGGTGCCCTCTGCCTGCCTTTTAATTTTAATTTTCATGAAATTTTTGTTGGCTTGAAGGAAAAAGGGCAAGAGGTACAAATACTCGCCAAGCATTCAAAATATCTCCAAGCACTTTTCGTATTGGACCAAATCCACATTCTCCTTCTGGAGACAGAAATAGGATATAGGAAAGAAATGACATACATGGATTCCGAACTATCCATTTAATTAATTATTTAAGAAACACAGAATGGTCACCTACCTTATGTCAGACCCTGTACTAGGTGCAAAGGATACAACTGAACCAGAGTAAAAGTCACCTCCTGTGTTGGAACTTTCATTCTTGTGGAGAGAGAGAAAGACACAGTAGGAATAAACACCTAAAAACACAGGAAAACAAAATGTGAAAATCTGATGGAAGTACCATGAAGGAAATAAGACAAAGTCGTATGACAGAGATTTCTGGATGGGCTGCCAAGATGTTCTCTCTGAGAAGCTGAGGTCTATGCTACGGGCTGGGGTTCACCCTGTGAAGATTGGGTTGGCGAACATTTAGGCAGAAGGACCACATAATGCAAGAGCCCTAAGATGAGACCCGGTCTTTCAGTTTGAGATTCTCTGATCCAGGAAAGGGGCTAACATTTTATCCATTTAATCAAATCAACTTCTCTGTAAGATAGGATTATAAATCCCACTTTACAGATGAGAACATGAAGGTTGATTACAGGATATTCAATGACTCAGAAGGTGGGCCAATCGTGAAAAAAACACACGCTGATCTCCTGACCCTGTGAGTTCACTCCATAGGAAAAGCTATATCCAGTTTCCTCCCACAGAAGCACTCCTGTTCTTTTTATTGAGAACAGATTGGGATGTCCCTGGGAGCCTCTCAGGGCTGATGGTGTAGATGCCTGAGCTGGACTGCTTGCTTCCCTCACTTAAAATGGTGACCTTCCCAGTCAATCTCTAGCTCCTCGGTTTCCTTATCTGTAAAGTGGTGGTGATGTTTAGTGGGTTAATCAAGATACCACAGGCAAAACTGTTAGGACACTGCCAACCACATGCAAGCTCTATATGAAGGTTGGCATATTTTATCATTTGAAAGAATTAGGTCAGGGAGGGGAATGTCGGCAGCATAATACTGTTGAACAAGCAGCGCTGGCATCTACCAAATGTGGTACAGAGGCAAAACTTGCCCCCCCCGAAATAGAACACAAGTTCTGACTACTTCCTCAAGGTCTCCCTTGTAGGTGCTTTCACGTTCCAGGGGTATGTGCCATCCCACCCACACCCCAAAACACACACACACATACTGCTCGTGTTTTGGTCTCTTTGTACTAAACGTACTAATGCTAAAGGATGCTCCCTGAAAAGCATCTGAGAAGTGATTCTCCCCAGCCTTAGATCATGTGTGTCTTGCAAGTTAGGGAGCTAGAGCTAATAATATGCATATGCTGTATATTACACAACTCCACGGTGGGGGGCAACTCTGTGTAATAAAACAGATATTTTTGCAATAAAACACATGGATATTTATCCTAAGTAGGATAAATAAGGACCACCACATCAGTTCAGGTTGGGTTTTGTGCCAAATGAGTTATGAAAACACTTTTGGTCTGCTGAGCCTCTTGGATTTCAGGATTGTAGACTGCACCCCATAGGAGAAGAGTCCCTTGAAAAGTTGCAGACCTCAATTCTGCTAAACCATTCAGCTGGCCTCTTCACATGCCAGCTGCTTCTGGGGGCAGCAGAGTGTGGTAGTGGCTGAGACTCCAGGTTCTAGCTAACCCCCGCAACCCACTCCTACTTGTGAGCAACTTAGTAAATGATGTCTTGGCAGGCCACCCCTGAAAAGTAGCCAACCACTGCACCAGCCTATTTCATTCCCATCTGAAGCCAAAACAGTTGTCAGCTATCCAGGTTCCTCCTAACTGTGCATGTCAGCTGATTCCGGAGCCCTCCCAGAGGATCTATTTTTAGCTAAAAGTGGTTTTAATTTTCATATGTATACATTAAATCCACAGGGGTGGGGGAATTTCCAAATAAGGAACATTGATTCTGAATAACATGAAAGAAATAATTAGTGCTTGAAAAACAGTTCAAAATATGAGTCAAAACCTCCAAGGAATATGGTTAGCACTGCATTTTTCAGTGGAAAGAAGTTTGCCGGATTAAAAACAGAAAGCAAGGGTGAGTGGGGATAAGCCAGGCTGGGTAAGGGATTCGCCATCACGTTCTAGGCACTGCAGAAGAAGACAAGACTAAGAATAGGGTGGGTAGAGAGGTAGGGGGCAACTGGGATTGTCAGGTGGATGCCCATGAGGATGTGGCCCTGTGGTCATTCCCAGCATCCAGAGGAGCATGGAGGGGAGGGGTGGGCTAGAACCAGGCCTTCACCATACTCAACAACGATGAAAGAGCAACAGCCCTTGTGAGGCCTGGTTCCTGGCAGCTCTGATCAAGCTTCCAGGTGTCTGTTTATTGTGAAGCAAGGTCAAGACAATTCTAGAGTGGGTAAGGCTTAAGATAAAGATGTATCTAAATTTTTTTTTTTTTATGTCCGAAGTTGCTTGCTTTGCTTTTGGGGTAAGCCAACTCAACCTTTTTGTTCTCTGCATGTACATTTTTTATCAGGAACAGTTTTGTGAGGGGTATAGCCTCTTTGTGTACCTAAGGAGAGGTTAAATTGTTCTCTGTTACGAAGCACTTTGTCAGCTACAATTACAATTCAGTGACTTCATCAGTTTGGATAAACCCTGACTAACTCAAAATTTTAAGGAATAGGATTTAAAGGGAGGAAACTGGAACTCAGGTTCATCCAAAGATCTGAATGAGGAGATCTCAAAAGAAAACAAAACACACATACACACACACACACACACACACACACACACACACAGGTGTAAAGAAAGACCAGGAGCTTCAGCAATGGGAACTGGGAGTGAGTTTAGGACAGTGCTTTTCAAACTTTCTATAGTGAAAGATTGGTTTTTGTTTCAACACACCACAGGCTGATACTTTGGTAATAAATAAATAAATACCTAAATAAATAACTGTCAAAATGTAATTTTCAATGAGTTAAAAACATGACCCATTTAGAAACATAAATACAGGTCCAAACTCATCAATTAAAGAGCAAATCTATAAAGTTAGGTCTAAGTCAATGAACATTTGATGAGTTAGGTATTAGTAGGTGATTTAATAATGAGGAAATGCTAGGATGGGTTTGCTAGTTTACACACAGAGCTGGCTAATGTCCTACAGGGCAAGTAACTGTAACCTTTGGAGTAATCTTTTCTGCTGAACATTACTGGAAGCTCTACCTTACAGAGATCTACAAATCAAAAAAGAATTTCACTAAATCTTCAACCTTCAACAAATAGGAAGCAATGAGAATGTTAACCTTAAAAATAAAACTTCCAGTTATTTTACAGAAAAAAAAAAAAAGGATCAGAGAGTTACAATCCAGGAGGAGCAAGCTCTGGCAAAATCATAAAGAAATCCACAACACGAAGCAGAGAACCACTCTTCTGTAGAGGAAGTGGGTGATGAGATAGAGTTTAGTTGCCTAGGGCTCTCTTCCTGTTGGATCTGCAATTGAGCAGGAATGGTAGGGTCTGAGAGCTTCCCCTACTGAATCCCTCAACTCTATGTTAGTGAGGTGTCTCCTTATTAATTTTCACAAAGTGAATAGGTTAAATTTTCCTAGGTAATTAAATAATCCTTGAATGGACCTGTTAAGTAAAGTGCATATATGGCATTGAAAGAATATCCTTGGGCAGCCCAGGTGGCTCAGCGGTTTAGTGCTGCCTTCAGCCCAGGGCCTGATCCTGGAGACCCAGGATCGAGTCCCACTCAGGCTCCCTGCATGGAGCCTGCTTATCCCTCTGCCTGTGTCTCTGACTCTCTTTTTCTCTGTGTGTCTCTCATGAATAAATAAATAAAATCTTAAAAAAAAAAAAAGAACTTATCCTTACCTCCAACCCAACGTTTTGTTTTACTTTCAAGTTTTAAACAATTTGTCTTAACAATATAATAAAAAAAATTTTGCTATAAAAATTAAAATAAAGGGGGATGTCTGAGTGACTCAGTCAGTGAAATATCTGCCTTTGACTCAGGTCATGATCTCAAGGTCCTGGGATTGAGCCCCGAGTCAGGCTCCCTGCTTAGCAGAGAGTCTGCTTCTCCTCCTTCTGTGCTCTCTCTCTCTCTCTTGCTCTCTCTCAAATAAATAAATAAAATCTCAAAAAATTAAAATAAAGCAAAGACATACAAAATGCAAACTTTAAAACTAGACTCAGTAGGCATAATATTACTCTATCAAATTGCTTTTAATTACTATGCTTATCTTGTCATGGGCCCTTAATAGAGTTTGGGCACCAGTCTGTTGACCACACCTTTAGTTTTGCATACCTTTATAGTAGTAGCAAAGCTCCACTCACCTTCCAGTTTGGGGTGTCTTCATTCAAATTTTTGAAAGAAAGGCTGATCGACTTGGCATGGGGTCAAGAGCCCACTCTGTGGTCTGGGAGACAGGTCCACTAATTAGAGGCCCATTCCCTAAAGAAAGAGCTCCAAGCAAACAAACATCAGAGGCATTCATACAATTACTGAGTTCTGAAAGCGATCACCCAAACAAGCAAGGGACCAGGACAGTGCTGGGTTTTGATCACAGGAAAGATATCTCTGAGCCACCATGTTGGAACATCATTTGGTCTCCCATGTTTAGCTTTTTATTCATGTTTCCAATAGCCCAAGGTACAACTTCCCAAAATATCACCAGATGACTCAGCTAATAAAGCACAGGCACATTTAATAAAGCTTACTTCCATAAGGAACGTGTCAGAAGGTGGAAGTCAGAATGGATCCATTATAGGGTCTGTGAGGAGAGTCCAAGCTCTCATGATTCAAAGTAGGAAACTGACATGGGGTCTGGTTCCCGACATACTGATTTAGTATTAGTAGGTGTGGCCTAGCAAGGGTTTTTAGGTAAGACTTGAATTAAGTCCTCTAAGTTGTTTTTGATGAATGCCCTGGTGGGTAGACTGTTCCACCCGAAAACAAACAGTGAAGGTTTTCTTTGTTCGGTCTTTTCTTTCTTTGGCAAAGTTTTCTAGGAACAAACACATCAAGTTGACACAGTGGTCTTCGTTCTCGGTTCTTAGTAGCTGCGCCATATTGATGTGGGTGGTTTCAGTTCTCAGTCCATGGCCGTTTGTGCTCTAAGTTGGCATTTCCTAAACTTTTGTCTCTGCTACACTATTCTATAGAATCGTAATAGGAATGCACAGAAGGGAAAATATTTTGAAGTTAGCGAAGTTTGGGGAATGCGAGGGGTTTTCTTGTTTAACTACAGGCCCTCTCAGACCTTCAAAATGTGAAAAGTGCATTGTGAATGTGGACATGCCTCAGAATCTAACCTTTTACCAGTCCAAGAAGAGCCATTCAGTTCTCTATGAGCTGCAGAGCTTCTCCTACCTGCACTCTAGAAACAGGCTCCCTTTCCATTCTCAACTGGGGACGAGGGAAGGCCTGCCCCTCTGAGACCTAAACCTCGCCTTTCTTCTTGAGGAGCAGAAAAAGTGGAAAGATTTTTCTTTTTTGTTCTTTCTCATTCTGCTGAGCTCACAGGAAACTGGGTGTTATATGTCGGCAAATCGAACTCCAATAAAAAAATAAGTCATATTCTCCATCTCAAAAAAAAAAAAAACAAAAAAAAAACAAAGGAATAAAGGTAGAGTAAAATGCTTGGAAATAAGCATACATTTAAAATAAGTTCCATCATGTCACGGCTGTGGAGTCAAGCTCAGAAGCCAGACTCTCTGAGACCCAGGGAACCTTCCCATCTGTCTCGCTCTCCAGCAGGTTCCCTGTCTCCTGTACTCGGGTTAAAAGGTCTCAGGGTGGGTGGAAACCTCTCCTCCATGAAATCCCGATTTAGCTCTACCTAAGGCTTCCAGTAAAACGTTTGCAAAGTAGAAAGCCTTTTTCTCTCTCAGTCAAGTCTGGCTTTCAAGACTCTTATTTTGCTTAAGTCTTTAGGCTGAATATTAAATCTTTCACTCTCTTAGCATTCCTGATTCAACATGCTCATCCTCCCCCAGGCAAAAGATGCCTCTGGCAAAAGAGCAAGGGAGGTCAACTAGGAAAATCTGAAAAGAAAGACCCACAGGTTGATTTCAATAGGCTGGTCCCTCTTAACTTCAGGCACAGATCCAGGCTTACAAGAGAGCAGGAAGCCATTGTATAACCACCTAGGAATTGAGAACAGAGATAGATTCTGGAACCTCTCTTCTGGGCTGGTGGCTTCAGACAGTTTGCCTGTCTTGGTCAGAACTTTTTAAAGGATCGGGTAAGTTGGAGTGGAGGTAGAGGCATGAAGTGTGGCCATTGGCAGGGAGGCAGGGAAGTTACTGGTCAGCTGAGCACAAAACTCCTGGTGTTTTTATCTTTATCAGGTCAAAGCACCAAGACTGCATCTTCAGCCTTTTTGCCCTTATAGTTACCACCTGCATATCTGGGATTGAGACATTTGAAAGAAGGTCAGGTGTGATTTTACTGAGCATTTTAAAGAAGCAGTGCAATGCATGTTCTACCTCCAGCTCCCACCAGCTTTGTACTGTTCCAGGGAGAGGAGCCAGCATTGCCTGAAGCTTAGCAGGCTGGGCACCTGCTTCTTATCAACCCAGGTCTGGTCCTCATAGCATCTGTGACAGGCAAACACCCAGGCTCTGGGATCTAAGCACTTAGATTTCAATGTCAGCTCTAACCCTTGGTAGCTCTGTGACCTGGGGCTCTGTAACTTAACTTCTCTGGGCTTCTGTTTCTTTTAAAAGGCAAATGTTCAATGAGATGCTGAGGTCCATCTAAGGCTCACACACAGCTACTGTTCAGGAAATGGTAGTTATTTATATCAATGAATGTTACTCAGTGATGGGCTTCCAAATCTCACTTTGAGCTCTGTGAGTAAAAGAAACATACTGATAATACATAGATTGTGTTCAGACCCTTCCAATCACTCCAGATATTTTCCACTTTGTAATGGGAGGCACTCACCTCCTCAGTGAAGCATCATCTTTCTCCTCCTACCTGCATGATTAACCCCATAAACTGGCTCTGGGCACAGGTACCTGGTTGAGGAGTCCAAATGTTTTTAGTTTATTATTATTAAAATGTTTGCCATTACATTTACATAGTACTGGCCTGGCTTGATTGCTTCATATATCGATAGTATTAAAGTGGATACTGAATGTTTTGCCTGCCAAGGGCCTTCATCTAGTTCAGCCTGAGCATATATAAAAGTGATTTGAATGGGAGCGTTTGCTCTGTTATTTTGGTGATGGATTTAGGGAAATGGAAAATAGCAAATTGCTTTGTTTTTGGACCTTTTCCAGGTCCATCCTGGTTATGGATAACACTTGCTTGGTTGATTGAAGAAGGCCAGCTGCTATTCTAATAGCCTAAATCAATGGCCAACGGTGCCGATTAGCAAGCGAGTCATGCTCACTGCAGCGAAAAGCATCTTATAACTACAAATTAATAACTTTTCTATTACATATCAATTTGATGCTATATTTCAAACAACTTGATCAGCCCTTCAATACTAACATTGATACTAAGGTCAACTCTACTTTCATTATGTCCTTGGGGAGATTTTAGTTACAACTCCTGGCCTGGAGTGCAGGAGTCCCCACTCCAAACCTTGGTTGCTACCTCTATAGAAGATTGAGTAATCCCCAGCTCCTGGAGCTATGAAAATGTAATGAGATGAAGTCTTTGAGAGCATTTTAAAGACTTTAAACATCACCCTCTGATATCCGGTGCCTCTTTAGGGAAGATTTCCTTCTGTGTTTCTGTCAACTCTTTCACATAGAGTGTGTGGTTGCCGTACAACATCAGTATCCAGTGTTTTGTTGTTGTCATCTTCATTCTTGTGTTTGGAAAAGGCCCATGGCCAGAGGTGACTCAATGGCTAGGCTTGTCTAGGACATGTGGAAGTGTTGGGTTTCTTAAGGCTTCAGTCTCTGTCTCTGTGTCTTGCAGGGGGGCCTAAGCCTGAACTTTGGGTGGTGGTATTGGTTGGGGTCTTCAGTAAGCTGACTCAGAGATGGAGATTGGTGTGCAGGAAGTTTATTAGGGAGTGCTTTGGCGGTCGTCACACGTGGAAGGGAAGGAAAGGGAGCAGGAGTAGGTAGAGGAAAGATAGTGCTCTGATGCAGTCTCACCTAAGACTCATTTCTGGGGAACTCTAAAGCCAGAATGGCCCTTCAGAGTAGTCTTGAATTGAGTGAGAGAGCCAGACCTTTATAGCTCAATGGTGATCTCTCACTGGATGTGGGCCATCCAAAAGAAATATGACCTTAGCCAAGGCAATTGCATAGAGGGGCGGACAGCTGAAGGTTGTCCCCAAAGACTGGAGAAATAAATCCTTCGGTCCTGGAGAGAAATCTGACAGATGCATTGCAGCATCCCTACATTTTGGTGGAAAACAAAGCCATTTGGTACCCACTGAGATAGTTCCCAATAGTCGCTGTTGCCCTTGGAGACAGATACCCACTTCCTAGTGTTTTGACTGGGCAAATAATAGAGAGGAGGCTGAAGACTGTTTCCCCCTGTGGTGCCATATCTGAGCAGGTTTGTGGCCTCTATATCCTCTTCTCTTTCTAGTGTCTATACCTTCTGAGCATGGCAGCACCCTGTATCCACCCCACCTTCTGAAGCAGCACTCACTGTGTTTTGTCTTTCTTCTTTCTTTCTTTTATATGTAATCCCATCTAATTTCTATCGTTCAGGAATTTTGCCTTCCAGGTATCCTATTATTAAATAATCACACATAAATAAACTTTGTGTGTCATCTTAGGCATCTACAGTTGTATTTAGGTATATATGAATTCTCAGCTTAGTCTACCATCTTTAATAAAAGTTTTTTTAAAAGATTTTATTTATTTATTGATGAGAGACACAGAAAGAGAGGCAGAGACATAGGCAGAGGGAGAAGCAGGCTCCCCATGGGGAGCCCGATGCAGGACTTAATCCCAGGACCCTGGGGTCACTCCTTGAGCTGAAGGCATACACTCAACCACTGAGCCACCCAGGTGCCCTTGAATAAAAGTCTTTATAGTATTATGAAGAAGATGCATTTTAAAGTGTAAAAATATAAATATTTTTCTAAGCAGAAGACAGACATAACATTTTTAGTGTTTTTTTTTAATCGAAAAAAGATAGACTACAATTTTCTAAAGGAGTATAATAAAGAGAATGCCAAGGCCATAAAAACAATTCTCTTGACCCATCCATCCAAATTCTTGAGAGTGAAGGCAGACTCCGTCTCAGGAATTTGAAAGTGGAAATTAATTGTGAATATGCTGGAGTACATGATGTTTGAAGGTGTCCTGTGCTGATGACACTCAACACTTGTAAGAGGAGGAACCGGATGCTTTAAGAAATGTTAACACAATTTTACTCCTGCTCACATGCTCTTGCCTTTGCTCTTGGTATTACATAGTCAATCTGAACTCTTTAGGAAGAGTAAATGCTTGAGTTGAGAAAGATTTCTCAAAAATAAGTATCATTTAATCAATGTCTATGTCAATAGTGATTGATTTATGACATCACTGAATGACAATTCATGCTCTCCTGTAGGTTTGCTTTGCTTTCTTTTACCACATTTGATAATATGTTCTACAGATCTGGTCTATATTTAAAAGTTCCAGAATTAAAAAAAATAGATACACATTTTTTATGTACAAATATGTTACTCAGAGCACAATTTATAATAGGGAAAATTCAGAAACAACTCATGGCAAAGTTACACAAATTCTGATACACTCATATAATTATTATGTAGCCCTGAAAATACATTTCCAAAAAATATTTAAAGACATGGGAATATGTCACAATTGAATGCTGTGAAAATAGCAGAATGTAGCAAAATATAAAATGTAAAACCAATTAGATCTGAAATGAGGTTTTTGTTTTTAAAAGCCTGCTAGAATGTTCTCCCCTGGAAATTCCTCAACATTAATATTAGGCTTATTTATTAAATGTTATTTAGTTAAATATTTTATTTTTCATAGCCTAATGAGCACATGAAGATTTATCCTATAACTATTTTCTTCACAAATGTTTACTTTTGAAAGTAAAAGAAAACTGGAATGTATTTCCTTCACAAAATTCCACCCCTGGGGTGTTTGCTCATCCTCCTTTCTATCCCCAAGTCTCTCTTCCCCGTTGACATCAGGTGGACTTCCCTAGGGAGGCAGTGCTGCAGGGCTGACAATTCTTGGCCATTATTTCCAATTCCATGCTCTTCTACTGCTAATGGTGTGACCACAGGCAAATTACCTGTGACTTCTCTGAATCTCAGTTTTCCAATCTGTAAGATGGGCCCAGGAATCATACCTGTTTCTTCTTGTCTGCTGTAGATTAAATGAAGTAATGCATAATGCGCAGAGCACGGTAAGAAGCACAAGCTGAGCACTAAGCAAGTGTTTGCTGGTATTGCCATAAGCACTGTGGTCATTGTTATTAGCCATCCCTTGATGAATTTTGAAGACAAGAACTGGTTAACTAGAGGCAAGGGACAATGACCAAAACGCATGTCCAACCTCTTCATGGCTCCACCATGGCATCAGATCCAGGAGCTGCTGAGGCACATGAGACATGGGGGCATCATTTAGCTCCAAATACAAAGTCATGGAGCAATGAGTCTCCTTTCCTTTCCTGGTTTCCCTGCTACATTTCTGCAAGGTGTCTACACTGACATGTATTCTCCTTAAAAGCAGGCTTGAGAGGAGTGAGAGGTAGTCGAGCTCCATTTTAGGAGCAATGTTTGACAAAAGTAAATAGCTGTAAGATATAAACAGTTTACTGTTTTGTTATTTGGATTTCAATATGAAACTTGATTATTACATAACTTGTGTTTTACCATTGAGGTGATGGATGTTTGTGATTGAAAATCAGATTCCAGAATGTTGTCCTGGACTGTGGAATTTGCTAGAAGAACATTCTAGATTGGTGTCTTAGCATTTTCTTCACAAAAATAACATCATAAAAAAATAACATCATATACATAAAAATATATAGAAGGCTGGAAAATAATGTGTCAAAATATTAGCAGAGGTTATTTCTGATTGGTTGGATTATAGGCAATATTCAGTTTTTTCTTTGACTTTCATCCTCCACCCTTTTTGACTGTGAAGCTATACTATTTTTATTTTTTAAAAGATTTTATTTATTCATGAGAGAGAGAGAGCGAGAGAGAGGCAGAGACATACGCGGAGGGAGAAGCAGGCTCTCTGCAGGGAGCCTGATGCAGGACTTGATCCCAGAACCACAGATCCCAGATCACACCCTGAACAAAGACGCCCAACTGCTGAGCCACCCAGATGTCCCTTATTTTTATTTTATAAAAAATGATGGTACTTAAAAAAAATCCCCTAATAAACCGTAGAGAAATGTCTTTTTTAAAAAAAGATTTTATTTATTTATTTATTCATGAAAGACACAGAAAGAGAGAGAGCAAGGCAGAAACACAGGCAGAGAGAGAAGCAGGCTCTGTGTAAGGAGCCCGATGTGGGACTCGATCCCGGGTCTCCAGGATTAGTGCTAAACTGCTGAGGTACCCAGGCTGCCCTAGAGAAATGTCTTAAGTTCAGTTCATTTAATTTAGAAAAGTCTGAATAGAATAGACACACACACACACACACAGGAAACTGATTATTTTTTCCTTTGGACAAGATTCACACTGAAAAAAAAAAAAAAAAAACTAGCAGGAATATCCAGAGCATGTAAATTAGGATTCATTTTACACTTCTGTTTTCATAAGTTACTGCCATGGTGTGAAGTAAGGTACCCTAGTGTTACAATCATATTAACAGCATATAATAAGTGCTAATCTTTACTAGTAGAATATTACCAGGGGCAAGCAAGCAAGGTCCAGCCACCATGCCATGAATTGTCTCAGCCCTCTCTGAGGTGGGTGCTAATATCATCCCCCTCTGATAGATGTGGAGACCACGACAGGGTCACTGACTTCCTAAGGCAACCTGGTTCCAGCACCCCCACCGTCTCCAACCGACGCACACATGTGTAAGACAAACTTGTCCAACCACAAGTTAGCCAGCCGCCTGTTGCCAGTGGTCACCTCTGCAGGATGTGGATGGAGGATCACCAGGGTTCTCTACTTCCTAACCACATTGGAGAAAATGTGTGCAGGGACTAAGGATGATTTTTATTTTCCTCGGCTTCTTTCCTACCTTCCAGCCTCCTTTTTCTTTTCCTCCCACCCCTTCTCTTCTTTTCCTCCCCAGCCTCCCTTGCTTCCTTCCTCACTTCTTTCCTTCTTCCTTTTAGGAAACCACAAACCAAAAGGGCATGCCAGATCTGATATTTAATTTATAAAAATTTACTCATACTCTTAGTAGGATTTTTATCAAGCCATTTTGTTTTCTGTTCACTCCTTCTGGTATGAATAATGCCTCCTCTCTTTCTTGAGGTATTAGGAGGAAACATAATGTTTTGATTTTTTTTTTTAAATGGAACTGTTTAAGTGAAGGATGGATGTGTAAGCCTGCTGTCTTTAATGGAAAGATTCAATAAATCCTAGACTTTGCTTCTAATGTGTAGAGTTCTAAAGAGATCTGTCCTATGAGAGAGTTCACTAATTTCAATTATCTGAGTTTTATTATCACCTTCTGTGGGTCGGAGAGACAGGATTTTATAGAATGCTGTCACCGGAGGCTACGACGATGGGGTTTCACACCATTAAGTCCAGAAAGCATAAGAGAAAGGCTAAGAAATGAGAGGGCTTAAAAGACATGCTAGTTTCATCGTGAAAAATATGACCTACTGAGCAGCTATGAGAAATAAAAGCAGGGAATGCCCATACATGATCCATGCCACTGCATGTGAGCTGCTTCTATGAATAATTAATTTCATATTAATTATTATTACTATCATCATTGTATCCCTGCAATTATATTCAGTAGCAGAAAAAAGTGCAGGTAGCATGATGTACATAAAGTTCTCAGACTTGAGTGTGTATCACAACCACAGAATGGGGGCATGTGTATGCAAAAATGCAAAATGCAGGTTGCCAGGCCTCATGCTCATGCCTGGCCTCATGTTCAGTGTAGACTGTGTATGACTGGGGCAGAACCTGGGAATCTGCATCTTTGTCAAACATGTCAATTGATTCTGACGCAGATGGTATGAGGACTGCACCAAGAAACATGGATGCTAAGCCTGTGTGTGCTTTGTCACCCATTCATCTAGACACCAGGCATCTTCCCATCATCTCTGGGGCACAATATATAAGTCTAAATTTGTTTCTCATCTATATGAGGGGATCATAAACCCACACTTTGCCCACAGAGCTGCCGTGAGGATTAAATAAGAGCATGGCCAGGGCAGGGCAGCCTCTAGTGTTCTTTGTGCTGTCAGTAGAGAGCACAGGAGAGGCATGTCCACCATGCCGATCAGCTAGGTCATCACATACCTCCAGTCCTTGCTCTGTGCCTGGGACCGTGTCGGGGTCCGTGAACACAGCATACTCCTGAAAGAGCTCGCTGCTTGGAGCCCAACTGCTTGGGTCTGAATCGAGTCTTCAGTTTAATCTTGGGCAAATTATTTAGCCTCCTGGTGCCTCAGTTTCATCTTCCATAAAATAGGCAAAATTACAATACATCTTAGGCTGTTTGGGAGATGTGTTTAAAAATCACTATAGACAAAACTCTAGGACAGTATTGGGCCAATAGTAAAGTGTCATATAAGTGTTGAATAAATAAATACAAGTGTCATTGATCAAATTCATGCGTTTACACATACTAAATTTTTTTTCCTTTCCCTCCCTTTATTTCCATCATAATGCAGATATATTCTAGTAGATGACAGACTTCTAAAATAGAGACCACTTTTCAAAGCCTCTGTACCTGGGGAAGGAAATCTGTAGGTATTCCATGGGTTTGGCAGCCAGCAGAGGTATGCAGCCGAGGAAAGGAGCTTCCCTGGGGCGGGGGTGTTAGGAGAAAGAGCTGGATTCAGCTCTTCTAACTAGGAGAGCTGACAAGTAACAAAATGAGGCTCCCTCCGTTGTCTGACACAGCAGATAAAGCAAGATATTTAGTTAATAGCAGCAACCTGGTGCCTATAATTTTCAAGTCCACGGAGGCACATTCTTTGCCCAGGGTAAGCAGAGGGATAGAGGAGGGAAGTAAGAAAAGTCAGGGAGAATCTATTTCCCACGTCCCCCATTGTAGTATTTGACTCACCTAAAGTTAACACTAATAGAACATTTGCTCAGAAATGTCATCACTGAAATAAACGCGTTAAATTTAAACTCTGACTGCCCCAATTCATCTGTTATGCAATTGAACTGGGAACAGCTCAGACTTAAAAGGCATCTCCAAGTTTTTCTCAGCCAATAAGGCTTAGGCCACTTTGTTTTCTCAGATTGTTCAGCCTTGTCCAATTTTTGGATGAAAGTCCTTTGGATACTTCAGCAGCCATGCCATTTTTCTTCCAATCGTTGACTTAAAATATAAAGCAGAAGCTGAAAAAAAAAAAAAAAAAACACCACCAAAGTTCCTTCACATCTTTATTTTCTAGCCAACTATGGCTTTAGTCTAAAGCTCTCTTTTAGGAAGAAAATCCCATTTGTACATTTTCTCTTGGTTGGCTGGACTTACCCACAGATTCTTGGGTGATATTCAGGAGGCTGCTTTGTATTTTGGCTGTGTGTTGAAATTTTTCTTCTGGGACTATATATAGCAGTAGAAGGGGGATGTTGTTCAGCTCTTTCTCGACCTATAACTAACTCACCCCTTTGCAAGAGACAAATACAAAGACCGTAACATTTTGACACTATTTTTTGCTTTACACTGTAATTCATTTTATTTTATTTTATTTTAAATTTTTATTTATTTATGATAGTCACACACACACACACACACACACACACACACACACAGAGGCAGAGACATAGGCAGAGGGAGAAGCAGGCTCCATGCACCGGGAGCCTGACGTGGGATTCGATCCCGGGTCTCCAGGATCGCGCCCTGGGCCAAAGGCAGGCGCTAAACTGCTGCGCCACCCAGGGATCCTGTGTAATTCATTTTAATATAAAATATATTTCCATAGTTTGATTACAGAAGCAGTACTCTGTAGAAAATTTGGTTATTCCTGAAAAAGCACAAAGAAGGGAATAAAACCATAAAAGAGCCACTAAGAAATAACTAGTTCTTGGGATCCCTGGGTGGCACAGCGGTTTAGCGCCTGCCTTTGGCCCAGGGCGCGATCCTGGAGACCCGGGATCGAATCCCACGTCAAGCTCCCTATATGGAGCCTGCTTCTCCCTCTGCCTATGTCTCCGCCTCTCTCTCTCTCTCTGTGTGACTATCATGAATAAATAAATAAAATCTTTTTAAAAAAAACTAGTTCTTTGGGTTTTTTTTCCTATTTATCCATCTTTGATTTATTCATTTATCAACCCTTCTATCCATCCATCTCTCCATCCACCTATCCATCCTACTTTCCTTATGTACATCCATCCGTCCATCCACCCTTCCATGTATCCATTGTTCAACTTTCCATCTATCCACCCCTTCATACTTTCACTCATTCCACAAAGAAATAATATACCTTAAGCATATGGTATAGTGGTAATAAATACAGGGTCTTCAGTGACTTGCTTTGTGCATTCAAATCATGGCTGCATCAAGCACTTTCTATGTAAACTTGGACAAGTTTTTATGGCTTCTTTTCCTCCCTTATAAAATGACATTAATAATAGTGCCTCCTCATACATTGTGTCAGGATTTAATGATATAATCCATATAAGATGATTGGCAAAGTGCCTGACATAAAGGAAGTTCTCAGTAAATATTATCTATCCTTATCATTATTATTACTCTGGCTTATTTGATAGAGTTACCAAGATCTGATAAGAAAACATAAAAAATACTTAATTCACTGTCTAGGTACTATAATTATAAAGTGCAGTAATAAATATACAGTTGATTATTTTGTTTGTGTTCATGATATCCATCTGTTTCATAAACTCATTTTAAATGCTATTTTAATGGCGGAACATATTCTATAGTATACATATTCCTAACCAAACTATTACAGCCATTCATTTAGAACATATCAAATTTTTGTGCTTATAAGTAATGCTGTGATGAACATCCCTGTTCGGTGATTTCCTTAGACTAAATTCCTAGAAATGAAATTGCTGGTTATATGTTGTACACATTTTAAAGCTTAACAATATTGCCACCGTGCCCACCAAAAAGTCTGCACCGCTCTACATTTCCATATGGATGCAACGGCCTGATTTTCTGTGCTCCTGCCAGCCTTATGTGTTTTCTCTGCAAACGTTTGCCATTCCAATAGACAAAACATGGGCTTCTCATCACTATTTGATTACTTGGTTTTATTTAATTACCAGCAATGTTGAACTTTGCCATATGTCTTTTGACCGTATTTATTTCTATTTCTTAAAACTGTCAACTTAATAATATTTGTGCATTTTTCCGTGGAGTTGTTTGTTCTTTTCTTAATGATTGTGCCACAGTTTAAAATTTGACTTTCTAATGGGAAGGCTTTGGAATTTACTCTTTCCCAATTTACGAAAATCGGTCATGGCTATCTGGGGTGTTCTGAACCTTCCCTGCATTTGCTGTGAGTGCCTATAATTTACAATATTCCTTCGGCCTTTGCTGTAGTCAGCCAAGTGCTGTTGCACTGGAACCCGTTTCTAAGTGCCCCAGAGACTTCTTACTGCCCCACCTTTTAGTGGGTCTCATTTCATTCCTGTGATGTTTTCCCAGTCTTTCTAAATTTCAAGTTCATTCCACTCACTGAAGAAAAATACTGGGTGACAACAGTAGGTAGCCACTCCTTTTATTCTGCTCACTATGCGTCTCTTCTTGGCTGCATTCTCCTTTTACTTTGTGCTTCTTTTTCAGCTGGTGCTTGTTAGACAGGTCTTTATGCAATGACACCGGGCAGGTTCCTCACCCCAGAAGTCTCCCTTTAAATATGGTGAAGAAGCTACCAAAAGACTTCCCTTTAGTATGTAGAGAATATCACTTTAGATCTTGTGCCCCAAAAATTTCATCTTCCACTAATGGTCTAGTGAAGAAGTCAGCAGACTTTTCTGAAATACATATTTTCAGCTTTGCAGGCCACCTGGGCTGTATTGCAATGAAGCACAAAAGCAGCCATGGACAATAGAGAATGAACATGCCTGGCTGTGTTCCAATGAAATTTTACTTATGAAAACAGGAAGAGGTCCAGTTTGGTCTGTGGGTGATAGTTTGCCTCTACTGGTCTAAATAAGAGAAAAGAATGGCAAAGGAAGTGATATGGGAGAAGAAAATGTTTTAGCTGGTTGCTCTTAACAGTAAAGTGCCTTCAACACTACCATGGCTATGGGCCTGATTAGATCGAGAATTCCCTGGGGGACTGTCTTTCCTAACCCCTGGCCCTAAGAGAATCCAGCTTGGAGAGAAGGACCCAGGCAGAAAACATGTGGGGAGAGGAAGAAAAGAAAGGGAGAGCATATCCACAGGGGGATCCTAGCCACCCACCACATTCTGAAACGTGGTATGCCTCCACTCTGGGGGACAAAATACAGGGAGTAGTGGGGGTTCTGGTCCCTGAAATGCATTTCTGAATCCCAGCAGTTTTCTTTTAACTCAGTATTAATCGAGACAAAAATGTGATTTTTAGCTGAAAGGGCTACATGTCAGGTATTTCACTTGATAATTTTGATGGGTTTTGTTTTTATTTGTCTCTTTGGCTGGCCACCTAAGGCATTATTTTTCTTGAGACTCAAGCTCCATAACAACCTTTTGCAAAACAACACGTGTGCTCCGCAGACCCCGCCTGTCTGTACTCTCATGGCCTTGTCATGGAAAAGGAAATCAAGTTGGTGCCTCATTACAGCCTGCCTTCCTCACAAATTTTGTGCATTCTAGAAGAATAAAGGTAAAATGTTTAATCTGGCTGCGGCAGAGACTATTGTGGAGAAAGTGGACCTGGGCCCAAGGGACACATGTGACCACTCAAATCCCTCCTTCTCAGTTAATCTCCGTTTCCACCTCTGTCAGATGAGGAGTTTGGACTAAAACAGAATGGTGCACGTGAGGCAAGTGTCCATAACTCTATCTTCAGTTCCTCTGACAGGCAGCATTATGCCATCACTGTGTTCCTCCGTGTTACCTGGAGATAAAGCCTTCTCCGTGCGGGCCTGCTCCAGCTGGCTGTGCCCACCCTGTGGGGATGGTCTGGAAGCCCCCTGAGCCCCTGACATTTGTGATTCTCTATACACATGGAACTCAAACATGTTCTGTGGGATTGTTCTTTGCTTTGGACAGCCATGGTGCTGAAACACTGTCCATTTAGCTACCACTGAAAGTGATCAAGTGGAAATGCAAACTCTGCCAAATGGCTACACTTTTGGCATTCTCCTCTGTGTCCATTTTCTGTCCTGTGATCTGTTAACGAAAGGTGTCTTGACCAAGCTGGGGAGATGAGGGCTACTCACCATCCACCCAAGTCTGTTAATGTTTCATTGCCTGGGATGCTTTAAGATCTTGTGCCTTTAATAGATTTCCTGAGCTAATAGTTTCCTTTATTTACTTCCCTGAGCTGTAATCGTTGCTGTGGCTGACCATTTTGATAAGCTGCTTCTGTGAAACATCATCATATGAACAAGAGTCACCCTTTAGGTGATTATTATTCTCTTTAACCTGTTTTCGATCACAGAAAATAATTCCCGTGGAAAAATCTTCTTTTCTTTGATTCAAAAAAATACCCCGCAAGTATTTAAATGCCATCATCCTTTCAATACTGAATAATTTTGAATTGATTTATACATGAAATTAACCACAGCACCTTTGATTAGGAAAACTTGTGCTTGATCTGTCTATCCATCTCTCTTCTCTCTTTCAGTTTTCCTGACTTCATAAATGAATTAGTCTAACTCACTTTCAGTGAAGCAGAGTGCAGACAAAAACACAAGTAGGAAATTAGGATAAAAAACTGGGCTAAGTCTGGCACCCATTCTATCGTGTACAGACACTAGAGATGGTCTGTAAATTTGGAGACTTATTAACAGCCAAAGCAAAGAGGAAATTTTTTCTAGGTCTTTGGTTCACAGTATCCGTAAGATTAAAGCATTGTTCAAATCATGCTGCTATTTCTTTGATATTAAGACCTGACAGACTTTTCTACTGTGGGTTCTGACATAGGAGACACATGTGATAGAGTTGCCTCTACCTGAATTACATTTAAATATTGCTTTAGACAAAGCAAACAAAAGATCTGATGTGTCTCTTTTTAATAGCTCAATCCAAAAGTCCTTTTCTTTCAAATTAAAAGAAAGAGTACAGCTAAAATGCATGAATCTAAAGGACATGATGGATTTAGGGTTTTCCAGTAGGAAGAGTATTTACAGAGGGTCATTAAAAAAAGTGAAGATTCTTCTTCGGGAAGTGGTGTGTGCCACAGATCTCCATAGAAAATGTATTGAAAATATCAACACTGTTTCAGATACTGCCTCTCAGTGTTTTGTTTTTGGTTTTTTTTTTTAAGATCTTAACACTCCACAAACTCAGTGCTATATCTAATTAAGCTGGCTCCAAAATCAGAGCATCAGCATCTCAATGCATTTCCCATAAATCACTCAAATCTTCATGATTCTGAGACACTGATCACTGGATGCTGTTTTCAGATTCTTTCCCAGAATCTTCATCAAGATTGACAAAGAAGTATCACGATTGGTGTGGGTAATTAATGCTCTGACCGCCTGGTCCAAAAAGGATGCTCAGGGCAGGAGATCTTGCCCAGGAGCCATCCGTAGCTGCAGTTGTCTGGGACAGACCTTTCCACAGGATGGGGAGACCCAGAAACTCTAGTGAAGAGTGTGAGTTTGATCTCTCACTACCACTTCCAGCCTCAGCTTCTTGGAAAGCCCTGGGACTTAAATGACCATCTCAAGCCCCTTTCTTTCTTATTCCTTTGCTAGACTTGAAAAATATAACAGGGTGGGCCCTCTGAGGTCAGTTTTTCTACTGCCTCAGTGGAATCTGAGGTCTGCTATGGAATCATCAATAGGTGAAATGCTCTTCACAGAGTTAAATAAATGACATTCTTAAAGTGGAGTTTATAAGCTATGTTTGCATTTATTGCCCCACTTAGTCTCCACAGAAACTATAAATCTGGCAGGCCCAAGGTTCTTATCTCCTTTTGGAGGTAGGTACCTGGAGCCCAGAAAATTTAAGTGCCGTGATGTTAAGTCACAGAGGAAGATTTTTTATGGCTTATTTCTGTTGTTATTATTTGGTTCTTATAGTATCTCAGGACTTGCTTCATACTGCCCCAGCCCCCAGAGCAGCAGCATCTAGAAAGGCTTACACTAA
Organism: Canis lupus baileyi; assembly: GCF_048164855.1. Taxonomy (NCBI): domain Eukaryota; kingdom Metazoa; phylum Chordata; class Mammalia; order Carnivora; family Canidae; genus Canis; species Canis lupus. The sequence goes on from NC_132840.1 coordinate 19,716,652, forward strand.
ACCCCATCCCTATTGGAGGTTCTGAGTGAAATGAGTTTCCTGCTGGAAATTTTTTGGAAAATCTGTGTTCTGTACGGTTATCTTGGAGACTCTGAATTTCCTGCTATCAGGTCCTCCAAGAAAGGTTTTGTGGCACTCAGCATTTCCCCAAACCTTTTATTTTTTAATCTCACAGGCCTTTAGATGGTAGGAGAATAAAGAACACACTTTGGAAAATTCTGTTCTAGAGATGTGGGCACTTCTATAAGGTGAAGACTCAAGCACTGTTCTGTATTCATCTTAGATCCCTCTGTATTTAGTAGAGTAGGAACTCAGCACATTGTTGAAAATATTAAGTTTCTATGGACATATGCTTGGATTGTCCATATGATTCCATGTGTCAAGTAGACTGCCTCTTTGTCGCTTTATCTGTCTGTACACTTACCAGACACTATCATTTTTGAATCAGAAAATACCATCCTATAGAACCAAGAGTGATCCATGTTACCATGAATCGTGTGCTGTGGTTGTGAATACCAGTGATCATGATGCTGAGCAGACCATGGCTTACACTTACTCTTATGGACCTGATGGGAAGAACAGGCCACACTTTAGGTTTCCACATGATCCAGCAAAATAGCAACCCACTCAAGAATGAAGTGATTTAGAAATACCAGTTCCCTATCATGGGCCAGCAAGAGTATAAGCCCTTGCATACATGAGTGCTTCTTAAAGTTTTAAGCTCAGATCGTACTCATCACTTGTCCTTATCCTACAGATGAGGAGAGTGAGGCTTGGGGAGGATTGCTGTCACTTGGTACAATTTGACTGCTCCTTGTAACCACTGCTCAGAGCTGTGTGATCTTGTGCAGGTTAACTAACCTTTCTGTCCTTCAGTTTCTGTACCTGTGAAATGGGGACGATGATATTACTTCCTGCTAAGGTTGTCATGAAGAATAATGAGTTAACACACATATACAGTGCTTACTTAAAACAGTGTCAGGAACAAGGGTGTCTGGGTTGCTCAATCAGTGAAGTGTCTGGCTTCAGCTCAGGTCATGATCCTAAGGTCCTGGGATCAAGTTCCATGTCGGGCACCTTGCTCGCCTGGGAGCCTGCTTCGCTCTTTCCCTCTGCCTGCCGTATGCTCTCTCTCTCTCTCTATCAAATAAATAAATATTAAAAAAAAAAAAACAGTGGCAGGGACAGAAAGCACTTGGTAAGAATTTTCTCATGTATATGCAGCACGTGTCCATGCACACATCTACATCCTGGTCTTGCTCAGCCTATTCAATAAGACTGGTTCTGGATAACATTCAACCATTTCTAAAAATCAAGTCCACTTTCTATGAACAGAGATTTTCCTACATAAAGCTTATTCAGAGGGCCTGTGTTGTCTCCTCTGAACACAATTCTCTTATGAGGAAACCAAAACAATTTTGGCAAATAAATCTGGTTAGAGTGAGTCACATCACTAGACATCTACTTTGAAGGGGAGAACAGTCATTTTGGTTTACAAATTATTGTGTCTTTTACTTTATTGCATATCAGAAGGGAATTTGGGGTGAGATGTCTAGAAATCTAGCAAAACCACTACAAGTTGTTCTGTCATTTAGCATTTAATTTAAAATATTACCAGGAAAACAACTAATTGAAATGCTCAGTGCAACTTTTTTTTTTTCATGCAACAATATGTTGACTGAGTTTTTCAAATTACCAAAAGCATTCAGGCAGTTCTGGGAGTTTGGATCTAGTAACCCTTCGGCTCTTTTTATTTAGAATGCTGGCATTTTTCACTAGTGTCAAAAACGATAATTATTTTTCACAGATATTGAACTTAATAGAGTAATTGCTAAACACATTTCCACATTTGGCCCTCCAAGACAAAGTTTGTAAAATTTGTGAGCCATGAACAGTAACTTTACTGTATACTTGGCCTGACAATTGTCTAAGAAATGTGTCCTCAATGAAACAGAGGGAGGAAAAGTGAAACCAGACGTCAAAGTCATTGCCATTCTAACAACCATAATCCCTGATTCTGTGTAAATTAGTCATTATAGATTGAAACCAAACAGTAGACCCGAAGAGATAAAACTCACAATCACTACAGCCAATTAGATATTCAAAGGAATATTCTCAGTTTTTAATATGTTACAAAATCACATAAATACGTATGTGTTGGCATTAGCAGTTTTGATAAATAATGCTTACAAATGGGAGAAAGGCAAAAATAGATACAGGCAATTTTAATGGGGCCTAAGCAACAGCAATAAATATTAACAACATGCTGAAACTTTGCTCCAAAGTGAAGTGGCTGCAACGTAAACAAAGTTGGAGTATGGATTGAGTCAAATAATGGGCTTCTAATAACTGGTAATGTACAAATGTAATTAAATTACGAGAAAGTACAAATTTTCTCTATGGGTAATTGCTATGGATTGAATGTTTGTGTCTCCCCAAAATTTGAACATGGAAACTCTCATCCCCAGTATGATTGTATGTGGAAACATGGCCTTTGGGAGGTACTTAGGTGGTGAGGGTGGAGCCTTCATGATGGGATTAGTGCCTTTAGAAGGGATGGCTCAGAGAAAATGAGGAAGGGTGGCTATCAGACCAACATATACGTCTGATCCTGGGTGGGAGAGAGGGAAGGGTGACCAGAATGAGTGGAAGCACCTGAGACTGTCATGTGGTTCTAAGGAAGTTCAGCAAGTCAGGACGTCCTTGAACCCAAACTGGTCAGCCGAGGAGTCAAGAGTCCCCCAGGAATGGTGCTGCCTTGGTGTCCTTGTTGTGCTCAGGAACTGGCTGGGAGCAGCATGTGAAAGCATGGCTTTGAAGAAATGTGGCAATGGATTTCCATTGTTAATCAAAATACGCCCCCACCCCCCAGTTAGAAATCTCAGAAGTGTATCTTCATTGCTACCACAGAAGCATATACAAAATTTGTATATGGAACCTCTCATCCCCAGTATGATTGTGTTCAATGAAGGGAGGAAGGGAGGAAGGAATTACACTTGATCTTAGCCAAAAGGGTGAGAAGCGATGGGAGGAAGGAATTAATACCTCATATCACGTTTGTATACCTGTCTCCTTCCTTCCTACAGTTTTCAGCCTTACTTTGGTCTTTATTGGCTGTATTTTTATTGAGAATCTATTATGTGCAAAGTAATTTACCTGTAATGCCTTATTTGCTCAGAGAAACTCTAGGTACCTTTATTATCCATCTCCATTTCATAGATGAGGAAAATGAGGCTCCAAATAAGTTATGTAATTTGCCCAAACTCAGAAGCTAGCAAGTGGCAGAGCTCTGTTCTATAAAGTTTATACTTAAAGTCTATACCCTTAGCTGTTAATGCTGTATGTTTTTAATGTATAAGGGATACACGTACGAGAGATTCCCTGCCCTGTAGATGAAGGTCCTGAAAATAACAAGGAACAGGGGCATAGGAACAAATCCCAGGCTGAGGCCAGGTCACTAAGGAATTTGTATGGATCATTCCTTTGTGCACTCATCATTGGCCATTTATTCATTTGTTCATACATTCAGCAAACACTTATCAAATGACTGCATAGAGTAAGGATTTTTTTTGTTTGTTTTTAAGATTTTATTTATTTATTCATGAGAGATGCAGAGAGAGAGGCAGAGACATAGGTGGAGGGAGAAGCAGGGAGCCTGATGTGGGCCTCGATCCCGAGACCCTGAAATCACCACCTGAGCCAAAGGCAGACGCTCAACCACTGATGCTCAACCACCCAGGCATCCCTCATGGACTAGGTTTTAGTTGTTACATCTTTGAGGTACTCACTGTCTGCCCTGGATAGTTCAGTGACCTACATGGGACTATTAAGGACTCAAAATGTTGCTGACCAAACTGAGATGTGCTAGGAGTACGAAATACACACTGGGTTTCAAGGGTTAGTGGGGAAAAATATTGTAAAAGGAATTTTGTGAACACTTTTCATATTGATTATATATTGAAACAATCATTTTTGGGTTATGCAAAATTACAATATATATTTAAAATTGATCCCACCTAAAAAAAAATTGATCCCTCCTGTTCCTTTTTACTTTTTAATATAGCTATTAGATAATTAAAAAGGCACATGTGGCTTGTATTATGATTATCAGAGTGCTCCTCTGCTGACCAGTAAATGCAAGTATTTTAATAGTTCAGAGCGCTCTGGCAGACATAGCAAAGAGCAATGGACTGGGGAGGGCGAGGGGGATGTCTACACAGTGGGACATTTGAACCAGCCCTTGATGAAGGAGTTGGATTTTGCCCAGTGGATAACTAGGGAATAGCAGTCCAGGTGGCTGACACAGCGTAGAGAAAAATGTGGAAGACTGAAGACAAAAGTTATACCCTGTAATGTGGGGCTGGGATTCTGCATATGGTGGGGTTCTCTGGGAAGCAGATTCTGAGCTGAAGTTTAGAATACTTACTTATTAAAGTTCTTGTTTATTAAAGCATGCCCTTGGTTTCAACCAGTATTTGGATATGGGCTGCTTGGGTGAGGCGGCTCTCTGCACTGATCTGCAGAAAATTCCTGATGTAACCAACATATAGACGGTCCATGGAGAGCACACCCACCAGCAGGCGTAGCCAGACCTTCCCCGAGGGCCAACCCAGGGGGCATAGCACTGTGTTCTCCTCACTTGTCAAGGAAGATAGAGGACAGCATGCTCCATGAAGTGACCCCTTCCTTACTCCATGCTCAGCCCACAGAGCTTCCCATTAGCTCAGTGGGTGGGAGGACGATCAGGTCTCTGTGATGTCAGCAGGGCACTTTGGAGTTTGTATAAATTACAGCTAAGGCAGTGGTGAATTTGTATGTGTAATGCATTTACCCATGGCCCCTAGAGTACACTAGAAGACAATTTCTTGGTGTTTAAAAGATTATCCTTTTAATAATTCATTGATCTTAACAACACAATACATCAATGGTTTACACCAAAGCCATGTTTTATCTGCAATGCACTCCTAAATTGAAAGGTACCATAAAATAGCACTTAACTTTCGGAATCCTTATGTTATCTAAAGCTCAGTTTCATATTTATTTGATGATAACGAATATCCTGTCTATTTTATGATCCAGTACAAGCTCTAATTTAGGAGCTCAGGAATAAATGAGGCGATGCCTGCAGGTGGGTGGCACACACACGTGTGTGTGTGTGTATGTGTGCACATATATGTGTGTGTGTCATGGAGTAAGTAGACAGGTTTGGCCTGGCAAGTTCACCAACAGCATTTTTACACCAAATGACAGTCATGCAGTGAAACACATCTGCATTCCTGTCTGAACTGACCCATTTGGTGTGAACGCATTTAAAAGAAAACTGTTTTCCATCTTTAACACTTCTGACACCAAATCTGTGGGTTTTCCACACCAACCAATTCCCCTCTCGACACTAACTGGGTATCCCATAATTTAATTCAATCCTGACACTAACCATCAAGAGTTAGAGCAGACCCCACAGGTTAGGGCTTTGACTTACAAGACTGCCTCCACTTCAGCTGCCAGTCACAAGTAGGGGGCCCCTGGTTATACACATTTCTGTCTGACTTGGCTGTAAATTGAGGAAGAGTTCTCATGACCTCTGCCTCGGGTTTGATAATTTGCTAGAATGGCTCATAGAACTCAGGGAAACACTTTACCTACATCTACTGGTTTATTACAAAGGATATTATAAAGGATACAGATGAAGAGGTACATAAGGTAGGGTCTCAAGCACAGGATCCCTGTCCCTGTGGAGTTGGGCTGTGCCACCCTCCTGGCACATGGACATGTTTACCAACCCAGAAGCTCTCTAACCCTGTACTTTGGGAATTTTTATGGAGGCTTCAACACATAGGTATGATCAATTATTATTAACTCAATGTCCAGCCCGTCTCTCTTCTCCAAAGGGCTGCAAGTTCTAAGCTTTTAATCATGGTCCTTCTAGTTACCAGGCCCCATCCTGAAGCCATTCACTAGCCCACCTAGAGTCACCTCATTAGAACAGGTGCTCCTATTTCCCAGAGCAGATGCTGTGTCAGCAATCAGGGCCAAAGATCAAATATTAGAACAAAAGATAGATCTGCCCTATGACCCAGCAATTGCACTGCTGGGGGGTTACCCCAAAGATTCAGATGCAATGAAATGCCGGGACACCTGCACCCCGATGTTTCTAGCAGCAATGTCCACAATAGCCAAACTGTGGAAGGAGCCTTGGTGTCCATCAAAAGATGGATAAAGAAGATGTGGTTTATGTATACAATGGAATATTCCTCAGCCATTAGAAACAATGAATACCCACCAATTGCTTCGAAGTGGATGGAACTGGAGGGTATTATGCTGAGTGAAATAAGTCAATCGGAGAAGACAAACATTATATGGTCTCATTCATTTGGGGAATATAAATAATAGTGAAAGGGAATAGAGAGGAAGGGAGAAGAAATGGATAGGAAATATTAGAAAGGGAGACAGAACATGGAAGATTCCTAACTCTGGGAAGCGAACCAGGGGTGGTGTAAGGGGAGGAGGGCAGGGGGTGGGGGTGACTGGGTGGTGGGCACTGAGGGGGGCACTTGATGGGATGAGCACTGGGTGTTATTCTGTATGTGGCAAATTGAACACCAATAAAAAATAAATGTATTATAAAATAAAAAAAGAATAAGAGATACTCCTAGTGCCTCCATTACTTAGGAAATTATGAAGGTTTTAGGAGCCCTATATCAGGAACCAGTGCAGTGGCCAAGTATATATTTCTAATTATGTCACAGCATTCCTTGGACAACAATCGTGTGGACCTACAATGTCTTCTTGTGGTAAAACCAAAGGGAATTGTTATGTCTTTAGCATAACTAGAATTAAAAAGCAGCCAGATTTCTCTTTTTATTCATTCTTCTTGGCCCTACTAATTTCTGGCACCCAGCATCCTGGGTGATGGGTATGTACCAGTGATTTCAAGGGCAGAAAGGTCACCAGTGTTCCCCAGTGCCTAAGAAGGGAGGTTGCAACCTGTATATACGGTCAATGTGGCTGGCTCCCCCTGCCTCCCCTGCCCTGTCTGTCCTACATTGCTCTCTGTCATTGTCTATGTTCCAGAAACACAGCCCTGCTTTCGCTTCCCCAAATAAGCCGTGTTCTTTCCTGGCCCAGTGCCTTTGCACCTACTGTTCCCTCTGCCAGGAATGCTTTTCCCAGGTCCCTCTCTGGTCACAAATTTCTATTCATTCCTCTGTTTAAATGCGAATGCCACCAAAAGAGCCTTCTCTGACTCGCAGATCAGGTCCCAAGGTTGCCATTCCCACAGCACAGCCCTTCCTCACAGTGTTCTGCAAGCTCACCAATGTCTATTCCCCACGGGCAGTAAAAGCCAGGAGGGCAGAGCCACCCTTGTCCAAAGCATAGCTGAGTGCTCGCTGCATAGAAAATGCGAATTAAGTGAATTGTGGAAAGAATAAGTGAAATACCACAGACGGGCCAGGCAGGATAAACTCTGGAGTTGGGTTTTACTTGGATGTTGATGATCTTTCCTGCCAGAGTTTCAGGGAATTGCGAGGCCACCAGGCAGCCAGCCCTGGCTCGAGGAGCACATGGATGATGATATAGAGAAGGCAGGGAATGAATTCTATCAGAAAACCTCGGGGAACTAAGAGATAGGGAAATGACTTCAGAGGCGGGTAGAATTGAAAAGAGTATTTTTATTTTTTCAGTTTCCCAGAATAAATAAGCCTTAAATATGTTTGTATGCTGCCAGGAAGTAGCCAGTGGAGAGGACATGATTGAAGACAGGAGAAAAAGAGAAGGTAATTGATGGGTCAGTGTCCCCCAGGAGACATGAGGGATGAAATCAACAGTGTGGGTCAAGAGGTGAGGCTGGGAGAGGCCAGCATGGAGGCAGGTGATATTTCTGCCCAGCCTTTCAGCTTTTGTGCGGAAGAGTGAGGAGAGCATCAATCACTTCCTTTCTCGCTGGGTAAATGCCAAGAAAGTCTACGGCCGAAACTTCCCCAGGCAGGAGGCTCAGAATTAATTGTGAGGATTAAGCATAAACCAAAAGGAGCAGGGAAGCCCTACGCACTAAATCCCAGGAATAGGGCCTTTTCAGATCAAGAAAATGCATCTGAGAATGGTCTGGCAGCCCAGAGTGCTGAGAGAAATCTCTAGATGCTGGCAGATCGCATTAATGCCTCCTCGTAAGATTGTTTCACACGGGCCAAAATGTACATTGATTTTTTTTTTTCTGTGATTACACTTCCAGAAAGAGAACATGATCTTTGGAATCTGTTTGGGGGAATAAAAATGCCTATACAGGATAAAGGATGTTTTTTGACCTCTGATGGCCTTGTCTTGTTCTTGTCACAGCTTGTTTGCAAGCAATGAAAGGCCTCCCAAACCAGGGATATCCTTGCAGTCCTTCACAAGTGATTTACCTGATTAACAAAATATTGGTGGAATATAGAGAATTTGCTGTGGGTGTGTGTGTGTGTGCGTGTGTGTGTGTGTGTGCATGTGCACGAAATGAATTTCTCTGGTAGCCGGGGAGCAGGGTGAGGGCAAGCTGACCTTGTGTTTTATCTAGGATGACGGTGGTGGGCTGACATTGCAGCAAAAAACTAACATATAAATATTTGGTGAACAAGCAGATGCACGGGTGAACACAAGAATGAATGGATCAAAGAATGAGTGAATCCACCCATTGTACTGTAGGCTCTAGAAGGATTTCCTCCCCAGAGAGGCACATTGGGATATAATACTTAAGTATCTTTACATAATGAATAAATGAGTAACAAACATGCAGCCAACAAGTATTTATTGGGCTAAATGAACCAATATCTATAAACAGTACAGAATTTTGCATAGATTAGGTGCAATGTGAGTGTCAAACAGATAAAGTGGACATCAACTATGTGCCAAGCCATGTGCCAATAACCAAGATAGAACTCAAAGTAAAACAGACACACACAGGCCCTGCCCTCATGGGATAAAGAATCCAATGGGTTTCCCTGCACCTGTATGACATCACTTCTATCACTTCTATCTGTGCAGATCTTCTGTATTGATACCTTTCCTGTACACGACCCCCAGTCCTCCTGGGAAATCTGAGAGGCGTTAGCAACCTCATTCTCAAATCTCAGAGATTTGAGCTAGATCTCAAGATTTCCTCTGGTGACTTGCCCAAGGTCACACAGCTATTTGATGGCAGAGCTAAGAATTCAAACACAAATGTTTTATTAAACTGCCTCTAATCTTCCCATTTTAAAGTAGGAAAGCACTAAAAGGCTCATGTTGATGGACTTGAGGTGATTTGTAAAAGTTTAAGAGACTGCCATTTTTCATAACACCCATAAACTTTACACATCCACACGCCCTGCTCTCCTAAACCAAAGTAACGCGGCTCTTTATGTTCTGAGGGTATTCCCCTTCTCAGTTAAAAATTATCAAACCTACTGGGAAGAAGGGTTCCCTGAGGATTTGCTTTATAAAATAAACAGAAATCAATTTTGACTTGTTTTCTAATCATGATAAATGAAGCCAGGTTAGGAAAAAGAAGTCCCAGCATTACTTGAGCATCATTTTGCCAGGATGCATTGGTCTTTGACAAGCAATTAAGAAGCCCTCTGATTGTGGCTGGCAGTGCCACGGCTCAGCACACTCCTGATTAATTCTCATTTTCATCCTTTCCTTGGGATTTATTTACTCATTTCACCTGGAATGTGTTTAGCTTCTTAACCTCCCCATCCCCCCCTTTTCCAAAATGTGCTTCTCTGCGAGGCTCTCTCTCTAACTTCACCTACCCAATAGCACCATATTCATTCCTGCTGGAAAACTACCATACCATCTTGGCATTTATTCAGTATATCTTCATTCATTCATTCATTCATTCATTCATTCATTCATTCATTCATTTTCTATCCCACCTGATCCCACCTTAGCTGGCTTTCTTTATTTCCACCTAGATATTTTTTTGAAACCCATCTGTCTATCTTGGGGTGCTTAATACAGAGGGGGTTCTTCTTATGTGAGCTATCCACAGCAGGTTCTGAAATAATACTAGTGAGAAGTCTGAACAAAATTGGAGGGTCTTAGAGCTACAAGAGATGGAATCAACATCTTCATCTTCATCTTCATGCCTATCAACTATTGAATCCTTTCTTTAGTCCAGGCACTGTATCTGCATCTTTCATACATTGTTTCTTTTATTTCTTGCAACAACTCTACAAAGAAGGTAATGGTGGCCTCACTTTATAGACAAAATGAGTCTCAGAGGATTTAAATCACATGAGCAGTAAGTGGTGAGAGCATCCCTTGAGCTTATGTCTGCTGAATTATTAATAGGATAATCCACAGCAGACACTAATACACATGTGTCATGGATAATAAGCAGCAGTGCTGGACACCTTCAGTGCAAACCATTTGACCCAGCACCTTGGGTAGGTTGACTTTGCATGGTCATTCTATTGAATCATGAGTTTCCCAGAACTGAGATTTATATCCTGCCATCCCTCTTAGCTGCTTCATTTGAGGACAGACAGGACTTGGTGGGTAGTTGGCCCTATAAGGGCCTTCAGATGCTCTGCCCATCCCCAGTGGACTCCTATACAGGAAGCAGGAACCCTAAATCCATGGTCTCTGAATTTTTGCCCTCAGCCCTTCCTCTTACTCCATTCCTTTCTGAGTCTCCCAGTTACTCATTCTTCTATACCCTTCCTCTCACTCTTGGGGCTTGAGTGCCTTCCTCAGCCTTGTGATGATTCTGGCTTCTTCACCCTAGCACTCTTTGGAAAATGCTTCTCACCGTTCAATTGCCCTGGGGGCTTTCAACTCAGAACCCAGACTCCGACATGTTTTTTCTCTCCTTAGTGGTGGTGCATATGTGAGAAAAACAACGGGCATTTACAGTGTACCACATGTGTTAGGGGCTTACAGTAACAAGCCTGAACTAATCCTTAGAACACCTTAATGAAGTAGGTTTATTATCTATGATGCATAAATGAGAACACCAGGGTTTGGAGAGGTCATGTAGATCCCTGAAGACCCCACCGGCAGGAAGTGGTGAGTCACAATGGGATCCTAATTCTGGTTCTGTCTATACCAGAGCCTCTCTTCTCTCTCCTCTCTTCTCTCTTGGAAACCATAGGATCCTACGATTTTCTTCTAAATTGCTTTTCTATTAAAATTATAACCTGTCATTAAAATATTTAAGCACACAAATTAACTGGTGTTAATTATGATATTTCAAAAGGTGACAAGCAATTTAGAGTGAGATTTGAAGGTAAAAAAAAACAACAACACCTAAATATAACTTGGCATCTTTCATAATAAATACAAATCTTTGTCAATTGTGACTTTATCTAACCCTGATATGCCTTAGGTCTAAACAGAACAGAACATTCTGATTCATCTACCATTTTTACCAGGCTTGAAAGCATGCAAACAGTTTTTGAAAATTCTGGTGCTTCAGAGCATTTTAGCAACCAAAGTCATTGCAAGTAGCTTTCTACGAGTCTCTAATCTTCTCTCTGAAGAGAGATTGAAATGATTATTTTATTTATTTATTTGTTTATTTATTTCTAAAATATTTTATTTATTTATTCATGAGAGACACAGAGAGAGAAGTGGAGGCATAAGCAGAGGGAGAAGGAGGCTCCCTGAGGGGAGCCCAATGCAGGACACAATCCCAGGACTCCGGAATTACAACCTGAGCTGAAGGCAGATGCGCAACCACTGAGCCACTCAGGTACCCTGATTTTCTTGATTTAAACCAGGAGAGGATCTTGACACCTGACACCTTGACACCTAAGAGAGCTTTCTCTTAGACACCATCATTAATTCAACGTTCTTATGAATCCTTTTTCCTTCCTCACTTTGTGATAAACTAAGAGAAAAATGACCTTCGAATAGGACATGGTGGTGTCAGGGAGTTAGGGAGTGATACATGGGTGGCCAGTTGTGCTTGGTGGTCTCTGCTCTGCAGTTCTATGTCACTCAAGCCTTCCCTCCTTTCAGATCATGACACACCAGGAAGCAAGTTTAACCAGTAGTCAGTGTTCACCAGAGCTGGCCTCTGCTCCTGACCAGCAGGGTGACTTGACCAGCAGGTCATTACGAATGGGGTGAACTGGGTTTCCTCCATGGCTCTAACATTCTCTAGGCTCTCACTGTAATTACTACCCTTTGACTCTTTCCTAGAAATTTCCTACTGAGTCTATGGAAGGGATGGCAATGATTCTCCGTGGAAAGTGGGAGGAAGCCAAGGCAGCACCATCAGCAGAGGGAACTGCTCTTCTGATGGGCCTTCCCAGAACCATCTGATATGTGGAGACAGAGGAGGAAGTTGAGAATCATTGTTGTCTGGATCATTGCTAGACCAGCTCGTTTTACCAGTGATGATTTGGGGCCTAGAAAAGTTCACTAACTTGCCCAAGGTTACACAGCAATATAAGTGTTTAAACATTTAAAAGCAAAATTAATATTAATTAATCTTACTTTGTATCCCAAAGTTATTTTTAAGGAAACGTTACCATAAAAAAAGAAAAGAATGTAGAATGTCACAAAACGAATCGTGTGTGTGGGTTTGTGTGTGTGTGTATGTGTGAGAGAGAGAGAGAGAGAGAATTCTTACAGCAGATTTTTAAAAAATCACTTCTATAGGAAAACTAAAATTTCCTGAACAAAAATGCTCAAAAGTGTGCAAAATGCAACTAAATCAAAGATCTCACAAACCATAGGCCAGTGCTGTCCAACACAAATATAGTGTAAGCCACGTACGTAAGTTTATATTTTCCAGTAGCCACCTTTAAAGAAAAGTAAAAGAACCTGATGAAATTAATTTGAGTGATGCACTTTACCTCCTCATATCTAAAATACTATCATTTTAGAGGGCACCTGAGTAGCTCAGTCAGTCAAGCACCTGACTCTTGATCTCAGCTCAGGGCTTGATCTCAGGGTCATGAGTTGGGCTCCACGCTGGGCACGGAGCCTACTTAAAAAAAGTATATATATTATCATTTCAACATATTCTCAATATAATAAATTACCAAGACATTTTACTTTTCTTTACTAAGCCTCTGAAATCCAGTGCTCACTTATTCTACACATCATATCTCTATTTGGAAGAGCCAAGTTTCCAGTGCTTACTTAACACATGTGGCTTGTGGCTGCCTCGTTGCTCAGGATGGAGCACTTTCTCTTCCTCTTTCCTCTTTTCCCATGTTCTATTACAGTTTATCTTTCAGAAAATATTTAAATAGAATATACTCTGATTTTTAAAAATACACATATATGTTTGTATATATATATATGTGAGTATAGATGATGCCACACACATACAGATACTCTTACACAGGAAGAAAGGGAGGAGAAAGCACTTTGCCACAGCAGTGTTTCTGGAAAGAGAGTCCTTTACATTGTATTTTTTTAAACAAGGTGCAGAAGTTCCTGCAGATTCCATTTTCCATTTCAGGCTTACATCTTTTCAGAAGCGCTCTGTATTCTAGGGCTTGGGGCTTAGCAGACCCCCAGGATGGCAGTGATGAGGATACATCTTTCGCAGGACTGGTCCTTAGTCCCCATTTCTCTGATGTGAATTATCAGCTTCTAGAAGTTCATTTTTATAACTACATTGAAGCTTTGGCCATTTGTGCAGGAAATCCCTCACAAGCAATCACAAGCCAATCAGCATTGTAAGATTTGGTATTTACCACGTCCTGAAAAAAATAAAAAAAGAGAGAGAGCCTTAGAAGGATACTCCCCTGCTAAAGACCTGGGGAAAGAGAAATGTGATAAAACCATGCTCTCACTGCGAAGATGTGGGATGAGGGATACACCTGAAAATGCTTACTACATGTAGGGGCTAATATTAGTGTCCTAGAGCTGCAGCAACAAATGACCAGAAACCTTCAAACGACAGAGTGTATTCTCTCACGGTTCTGTAGGCCAGAACTCTACAGTGGAGGTGTCAGCAGGGCCAAAGGGTCTGGAGGCTCTAGGAGAGAATCCTTCCTTTGCCTCCTGCAGCATCTGGTGATTCCCAGAAATCCTTGGCATTCTTTGGCTTGCAGATGGCATCACGCCAACCTCTGCTTCTGTATTCATATGGGCTTCTGTGTGTCTCCATGCCCTGTATCCTCTCCTTTTTATAAGGATACCAGTCACTGGATTTAGGGCCCATCCTAATATTACCAGTATGACCTTATGTTAACATAATTACATCTACAAAGATCTTATTTCCAGATAAGCTCCCATTCTGAGCTTCTGGATGGGCATGGATTTGGACATATTATTCAAGCTAGTACAACATTCACTAAGGTTCTCTCCTAAGATCTGTCACTCCACTCCTGTGGATCACATCTACCACCCAAAGTCTACTCAGTCACTTAATTTGCAATGTTGACTTTAGACACAGTAATGGGATGTGATGATCACCTAATTCAGTGGAATTCTTTCTTTGAAGAACAGAAATGAAAGGCCAGAAAAGAAAACAGAGCAAAGCCCCAGTGTACGTTTCGAGAAGGAGGGGAACCCAGAGTTACCTGTGACCCCTTCCTCTTTGCCCCTCATTAGGCTCTCCAAGGGCTTCCTAACTGTCTCCAGGACCCCATAAACCTATCTTTAATCATAATCCCTTTATTGTATAGATCAAGACTGGTGCTTAGAGATACAATGCTTTTCTCCAGAATCATACATGACAACTTGAATCTGAGCCTTACTTCAGCCACAAAGTGTCCCGACACTCACCCCGTCCATCTCTCTATTACTAATAGGGATGAGTAGCATGTTTTTCTTTGGAAAAGGAAACACAAAATATTCCATACTGGGCAAATTTTCTTCTTCTAGTTTACAAAATTATAAAAGAAAGTTTATGGTGATTCAAAGCCATGACAACATCTGTGCTGCCTCTGTGGAATTTCTGTTTTCACATAGAAGAGATTGGAGCAGCCACCTTTGGGTCAGTGTGAAAGGAGGGAGTATCTTCTCTCAAGGACTCTGCTCTTAATGTTTCCTGCCATAGGAGGTCTGGGATAGGCTCTGTGTTGTTCCCACTTTTTGCAAGTATTTTGATTATTTTTCCCTCAAAATGGAGAAAATGTGTCTTTGAATCCAAAGCATGATCTAAGCCTTCAGAATTCCTTTCTTAATAAAAAAAAAGTAGCTCCTCTGAAAACATTTTAATTAATAACCTTTATTTTTTTAGAACAGTGTTAGGATTACAGAAAATGTAGCAAATGGCATAGAGTTTCCATATACTTCTACTGCCCCATTCATAGCTTCCTGTGGGTTTCGACAAATGTGTCATAGCCAGTGAACATCCTTTATACTCCACTCATTCATCCTCTTTTCCTCAAATGCTTGGCAACCAGGTTATGTTTCATGATTTCATCCTGTAAAATTACTATCTCAGTACTTAAAAGCCAGATCTACAATCATGTTAGAGGTCTTTCATGAGCACAGTCTCTTCTGCAGTAGGCCATCAATCTAGCCTATACCATTGCCCACTGGCTTGCCCTTGTGTCTAAGTTACACCAGTAGTTCTGCTCTAAGACCCTTCTAGAAAATTGTGTATTTTGCTTAATTTAAAACAATACATTATTCAGGGGAAATAAGATATCTGTTGGATTTATTAGGCTCATGATTCTATTGGACCACATTAGGTATAGAGAAGAATCCTAAAGAAAGAGGAGTTAGGGTTTGGTAGAAGATAAATCAGTTTTGAAATGAGGAAGGAAAAAGAAAACATCTGGAACCTTGACATTTTCCCAGTATATTACCCCGTGGGTACCAAAGATGATGAGGAGATAGAATGTAAAAGAAGAGATGCCTTCTGTGGAATTAAAATTCTGGAATGTTCCAGAAAGTGCCAGATGTAAGATCAAATAGGAACAGCTCATAATGAAAATCCCTCCCATATGGACAAGGTTGCTAACCATATGGCTGGTGCAGCCCATGGAGGTTAAAAGCACTCTCAATAGCCTTTCTGCAATGAACATGGCACCAAGGTTAGCACAGGGGCCACCCAACCAACAGCCATGGGAAACAGATAAATGCTATTTGAAAAAAAAAACATTGTTTAGAAGTCCATCAGCTATATATAAGTTCCTTTTCGTCTTAAATAATTCAGACAAACAGAAGTACCCTTTTCCTCTCTGCAACCATAGTCATCTCTTGGAGGTCACCAATATTATTAGTTTGATGAACGTCCTTCCAGAGCTTTTTCTGGACATGTAGATACACATATGTATGTCCACTGATACCTGGAAGTTTGTGACATGGGTGAGTTATACATAAGAGAGATACTATGTGTAGTTTTCTGCAACTTGCATTTTAATTTTCAAGTCTTAAACTGCCCCATTACCGTCTTTCATGTGGATGTATTTACACATGATGTACAGATGAGGAGATAGTTAGGCATCTCTTCCTAGCTTTTGCCATTACACATGTGGTAGATGTATTAATGTTCAGCAGTATCTGGCTCTTTTGTATTTCCTGGAAGTGGAGACTATATTCCCTTACCTTCTTGATATTAGCCACCCCTACATCACTGGATCTAACCATTGAAATTGTGTGGAAGTGGCAGGTGTCACTTCTAGGCCAAAGCATAGAACTGTTAGTGCTCAGTCCTGTAATCCTCTCTCCATCCCTTTGGTCACCTGGGTCCCTGGGTGTGTATGGTTATCTGAATCCTGCTGTGGACCTGCATGGGTGCGGGGAATCGCAATAAATAAATCCTCATTGTTCAAAATCATGGAGACTTTGGAGTTCTTTGTTACCACTGCACAGCCTAACCTATTCTGGCCGATACCCACAGCAATGAGCAGCCTTGAGCATGTTTCCTTCTGCACAAGTGACAGCATTTCTCCAGAAATGAATGTCTATTGCAAAGTCAAAACATTAAATTGCTTTGAAAACATCTTCTGATACATCAAGCCCCTACCTTTTGTCCCTGGGCTCCTCTGCATCTCTTGACTTTAGACTCCTTTCTATTATTTATTCATGGTTTATTAGATCAATGTCTTCCCCAGACAAGCCAGGAGCTCCCTGGAGTTTACTGGCTCCTCTGCCCAAGCCTCCAGTGTTAGCGATTGTTTCATTAAACTCTAATCTCAAGGCTAATCCCTGCTGGAAAATGTGTTCTGTCCTATAAGGAGGCTCCCAGGCTCCAAGTCTCAAACCACTAAACAGGCCATGCAGGTGTTTAGTGGTGCTTATTGATGGTCACGTGACATTGTTATTGCCTTCTGCACATTTCCAGTATGATTCACAGTGTATAAAAGGATTACCTTTCAGTTTGGGAGGTACTAAATTAGAGAATAGGATTTCCAGAGCCCTGTATTCTTCTTCAGAGCACAGCGAGGGTGTTCATTCCGACCCCAAGGGCCAAAGATACCACAGGCTTCCCAGTTGATGAGTTTATTCAGCTCTAATCTGTGAGGGCAATGGGGCAGCAAATGGGATATGGGTTTCTTTGAGGCATTCCACCAGAAGTTAGCGGTGAGGTAAAGATACTGAGGTTGATGTAAACTCAGAGCTCAGCCTGGCTGCTAGGACAAAGCCAGCACACCCACTTCCCATCTGTGGCCCTGGGGTGGGAGGACCTGAAATACTATGGGTTGCAGAAGATGAGAAGTGATGGGAAGCCTAAGAAGGTCAGAACCAAAGCCGAACTTTGGGAGCTCTATAAGTGAATCCCATAGTTCCTGAGCAGTGAGATTCTTTGCAACTTTCATTCACTCACACATCTCATTGAGGCATGAGGTGTAATGTGGTTTGGGTGGAGAAATACACTTCTGCCAAAAGGGGAGAGCTGAGTCTATGACATCTTTGAGGAAGATTTGTCAACTAGATATGATCCCTGTGTCCACCATCCCCTGTCCATCACATGTCTCCCCCAACCTCACAAATCTGCAATGGATCCCTGATGTCCAAAGCCCCGAGCATCGCCTCTGTTAGGACAAAGTGATTTGGAGGAGCACTGCTGGGTCTGACATCTGCACCTGGACATTGCATCTTGCTTGCTGTAACATCCTGGATAATTCCTTCCTCTGCTCCAACTCAGCATCTTCATCTGTAAAGTGGGATAGTACCAGTGCTTACCCCACAGGGTGACCATTAAGATTAAATGAGCTAACCCTAAAACAGATGAGAGAGATGTTCTGAGGTTTCTCAGAAAATGTGCTTGGGCACCTTGATGCAGATGCACCCAGTAA
Organism: Canis lupus baileyi; assembly: GCF_048164855.1. Classification (NCBI taxonomy): domain Eukaryota; kingdom Metazoa; phylum Chordata; class Mammalia; order Carnivora; family Canidae; genus Canis; species Canis lupus. Next base: position 19,734,828 of record NC_132840.1, read on the forward strand.
CCATGGGCATTCAGACTGTGTCATCCTCCTCTTACATCCCTCACTCACTGCCATACAGTGTCTGTGGGGCTTGGGTCCCCTCATACCCATGCTCCAGGCTCCTGTCCTGGAATACTGATTTTTGCCACCAAATTCCCCAAGACCTCCATCATCTACCTGCTTTAAGCTGCCCCCACCAGCCAGTGTCCCAGAGCCTGAACTGTGTCCAGTGCTCTGGCCTCGTCCAGCCACTCTAGCCTTGTAGACACTTCTCTAGAACCAAGAGGGCTTATGAGTCATAACTGGTCCAGTCCAAGCCCCCATCTCACAGCCCTCAGAACCCTGAGCTCTCATCACTCCCATTCCACAGATGCTACTGGCCTCTCCTCTTGGTCCCATCCTGTAGTTGCCATGGTTACCTGTAGGTGAATAACTTTTCCTCTCAACTCTTCTCCCCAAATCTTCAGCCTACTCCCTCTACCCATTCCTGTCTCTGTTAATATGTGGCTTCTCACATTTGTCTTGTTTACTTAACTATTTAGTAAACTCATTGAGGGTGGGGGATTGACATTACTAGAAGCCTCTGTCTACATCAAAGAAGCTGAATTTGTGCTAGCTAAATTAAAATTTCGTACTCAACCCTAACACCTTGTTGGGTCTCTGCAACACAGAGGTGGGGTTCAGACAATTATGAAATCAATGCATGAACAAATGCAAACAGACTGACATTTTCTCAAATAACTGGGGTCTTCAAATCTAGTACAAAATTCTCTGCTAGGTCAAAACATTCCTTAAAGTAGATAAGTGATTAATACGAAAGACAGGGAGGTACATAAAATAGTTTGATTAAAATACTCTCAGCTGGATATACTTCATTGACCCCTGGGAAGAAGAAACCAACTGTAATTAGTGTCTTCTATTATTGCTTTGGGACAGTGGTACCTGAAAATTGTGTCTCTTCAAATGTTTGTTGTCTCAACACTGTAAAATCTTATATTTATTCCTAATTCAAAATGCATGAAATTGGAGGTGGGGCTGGGGAACCTCATCATCTGTATTGGTGAATGAGACCCTCTGAGTCTATGTTGCCTTAATTAAAAACAAATAACAAAACAAACAAACAAACAAAAAACCTCAGTCACAAAATGGAACTCAGACATTAAAATGGTCTAATAGTGTTTTCTGATACAAAGTGAATTATAGTTCAATCTATTTTCCCAAAAGGGCAAGTAGTAGGCTCTTTAGAGAGCAGGGGACACGTGTGGTACTGACATATTTGGGGAGAGGTGTGCTGCTGCTAACCCAGCATTCCCACTGATATTCATATTCAGACAGGTGCACTTGTTCTTCAGGCACACGTCTCGTCTTGACCCACTACACTTAGAGCCCTTCCTTCCCTGCCTGCAGGTTTGTCACCTAATCCCCTCACCCTCACCCCCAGGAAATCTAGGTCTTAACAATTAGAACTATCTATGAACAAAGTGCATGAGGCAGTCAGGGGGAAACAGGCCTAAAGAGCAGGTAAACCAAGGCACAAGATACAAGAGTTGATAAAATGCCACATGCTGAATGGGTGTGTGTGTGTGTGTGTAGGGGGGGCTGTTGAGGGTCATCTCACTTTGCACACCCATTCCATGAGCGGGCTCTGAGATAAGGGATCAAGGACAGTTATTTATTTGGGAGGTGAAGGAGCCACAGGTGGAAGGTTAAGAGGCTGGGACTGGGAAGGAAGGCAGTTAGCTAGTGAAGCTCAGCTCAGTGCAATGGTAACCAGTGGGGTCCAGTGGGGCCTCGTCCTTAAGGGGAACACTAGGAAACCACATAAAGCATGCTCAGAGTTATTCTACGCAAGGGGCAAGGGAGCCCTGGGGAATTTATACCACACCTTACTGTCGCTCTTTGTTTAAAAGCTGGCAAAGCACAAGTTAGAGGAAGTTCTCTGGCAATGCAGGGCAGTGCTACATTGAAAGAGCAATGACTCATCTAAACATTCTGTTCCCCTGCAATCCAGCAATATGCTCCTTTGTATTTACCCCGAGGAGCTGGAAACTTAGGTCCACACGAAAGTCTGAATGTGGATGCTTATAGCCATTTTATTAATAATTGCCCAAAACTTGGAAGCAACCAAGATGCCCTTCAATAGGTGAGTGGATAAATAAACTGTGGCCCATCCAGTCCAAGGAATATTATTTAACAGTAAAAATAAATGAGCTACCAAGCCATAAAAAGACATGGAGGAAACTTACACATGTATTACTTTTCTTTTCTTTTCTTTTTTTTAGAAAGAGAGAGTGCAAGGGTGTGAGCAGGGTAGGGAGGGGCAGTGCGAGAAAGTGAGAATCTTAAGCAGGCTCTATATCCAGTGAAGGACCCCACATGGGGCTCAATCCCACACTCCAAGATCACCACCTGATCTGAAATCAAGAGTCAGACACTCAACCAACTGAGCCACCCAGGTGCCTCTACATGCATATTACTAAGTGACAAAAGCCAATCTGAAAAGGCTATGTACTGTATGATCCCAACTAGATGACATTCCAGAAAAGGCAAAACTATGGAGACAGTGAAAAAAATCAGTGGTTGCCAGAGGCTGGTGAGGAGAGATAGATCAGTGGGTAGAGCACAGGGGATTTTTAGGACAATGAAAACACTCTGTATGATACCACAGTGATGGGTACATGTCACTATATATTTGTCCAAACCCACACAATGTGCGACACCAAGAGTGAGTCTTAGGTAAACTGTGGACTGTGAGTGATTATGTGTATCGATGTAGGTTCATCAACTATAACAAATATATCTCTCCAGGCTGTGGGAGAAGGCTGGTATTAGGGGGAACTATGATTTTGTTGGGGCAGAGGGCTAACAGGAAATCTTGTACCTTCCTCCTAATATTGTGGTGAACCTAAAATTACTCTAAAAGAATTAAGTCTTAAAAAAAAAAAAAAAGAATAATAATGTTGTCAGGACAAGGATAGGAGTGGAATGCCAGGAAAGGGAACTATGAGAACCAAAGTCTGAATTTAACTACCACCTCCTTTGTGCCTGTGACTTGGCAGGTTCTTGCTAGAATCCAGATTAGATTCCAGAGCAGGTTTCTGGCTGGTATGAATGAAATGATCCCCCATGTGGTCCCCCACCACAGCCCACTTATTAGTAACAATAATAATGCATAAGATGTGTTGAGAATTAACTGTGTACCGCATGTAATATCTCAACCCATGTAGCCTTCACAACAGCGTTTATTGAGAAATTCTCCTACTATCCCCATTTACCATGGCCATGGGGGAGGAGGAACCTAAGGTTCAGCAACTTTAAGCAAATTGTCCCTTGTTGCACAACTAATGAGTAGCAAAAATTGGCCCTTTAAAAAAAAAAAAAGATTATATTTATTTATTCATGAGAGACACAGACATAGGCAGAGGGAGAAGCAGGCTCCATGTAGGGAGCCTGTTGTGGGACTTGATCCTGGGTCCTCAGGATCATGCCCTGGGCTGAAGGCAGGCACTTAACTGCTGAGCCACCCAGACATCCCTTGGCCCAATTTTTAAAAAATATTTTATTTATTTATTTGACAGAGAGAGAGAGTGCATACAAGCAGGGGGAGGAGCAGGCATAAGGAGAGGATGTGGGGCTCGATCCCAGGACTCTGGGATCATAACCTGAGCCAAAGGCAGATGCTTAACCTACTGAGCCACTGAGGCACCTGGCCTGTTTTTTTCAACTCGTCACCTGCAACCATGATTTCTGCCAGTACTGTTCTCTCTAAAAGGACCCAGGCACCTACCAATTAGTATTAACAAGTCTGACTTTCTCAACCACTGGAAGTATTTCCAAAAGTAACAGAGCAAAGAAATGGAAGTTGTAATGGTTTTCTAGGGTGAGACCCCTTCTCCTGAACTGATCAGAACTGGTATGGGCAGAAGGGCCTAACACTTCTCAGTGTGTGGAGGGGATGGGGCTCGGCCATCCTGGAATCTACGACTTGTGAGAGCAGAGAATGTGGAAGTTACACGCTCCATTTAGACATCAGTGTTCTCTAGTACAAAATGGTCCCCTAGTTCATTAATCAGACTCTCCAAATTTGTTTAACTCATTATTTATAGCATCGTTAAATCCAGTGACACCAAAAGGTGTCACCGTGAGCAGCGGGAAAGTCCAACTTTAATCCTCAGAAAATGTGTGAAATGTCTTTCTTTCCCTCCCTTATCAGGAACGGTGGGTGGAAGCCAATGTTAAATTTGCACGATGTGCAATGGTCTAAACTTTCACTGAATCCTAATCAACTTAATACCCTGTTGCCTTCTTGAAACTGGATGATGAACTGTAACCCGGAGAGGGCTTAAATAGAACTCAGGCCTGGATGCTCCCTGCAAAATAGCCTAATTTGGTGGTTACAGCATGAGTCTTGTATGTGCAGTGATCAAATCCTGTGTTTTCAATTGTCCTTTTTATGGCCAATTAAGATAGTCTTAGGATATAGATTTAATATCGGAGTAGTCTAATGTAACAGACTAAAGCATGCCCTCCCATTACAAGGAGAATGTCTTTTCTGACAATGATTCTCTGGATAAGTTTTACAGGCTTCCATTTCTGAACTTGACTCGAAGGGCCGAAGCAGCACATTTTGGAAATGGTTTTGTAAACTGTAACGAAGGTATCTTTCTTTAGCAGCTTCCTGCCCAAAGATGGCAGAGTGCTTTACAAACTTATCAAAGTGATATACAGGGATCGTTTTATTCTCTGCTGAAATACAGGGACCTGAGGGGAGCTGCAGTCAGTGGTGAAAAATCTTAGAGTTGCCGGGTCAGCGATGGGGACAGAGGGTGTGCAGCATCTAAAATACTCACCTAAATGGGAGGGCTTGTTTAGGTGGGTGCAAGAGCTATGTGCTCCAAGGTGACACTTTTGCAGAAAGGGGTCACATGAGTTTTGATGCTCGTTGTCCCAGATGGTGTGGTGGTCTAGCTCTGTGTCAGGATGATTCTTCCCTTGGATCATTCAGTTCTTATGAGCCACTTTAAGGCACCTTCTGATATACGTGCTCTAAAAAATGGGCACGTTCCACTGCTCTTCAGTTTTTAGCATAGGAGATCATCAGAGGGGAACTGATATATCTCGGCTTCTTGAATGACAATTAACTACTGGGAAGACCCATCTGAATGATAACATGAAGGAAAAGCAGCCTGGGCTTTAAAGGACATGCTCAAAGCATTTCTGAGCAGAAGGCTTTTTGACTATTTTAATTAGTAGTTTAAAGTAATTTATATTTAATATATCAGATGTTTCTGTGTAGATAGCAATGTTTAAATGCATCCAGACAGTGCATTCCTTTTTATTCTATTTCCTTTCTATAGTCCAAAGTTTAGTTCCATGGGATAAGCATTTATTCATCACCTTCCATATACATTATTATTACATTCAGGGTGCGTTAGGGAATGCAGAAATGAATTAATCCATGGGCTCCAAGGGGCTCAGTATGGTCGGTAAGAGATTCATGTATAAATCATTCAAATGAAAGGAAGACTCTGAAAACACTGTGATAGATACACACAAAGCCTGGTGGCATACTTAGGCATGTTGTCATCATTTTTACATGTGTTGAAATATTTGATTGTCATATTTCTTAATTTTAGTTATGAATTAAGAAAGCAGGAGATCTAGAGAATCTTCTTCATTAGAAGATGGTTGTAAAATCTACAGAGTTTTTATTTCTGCATCCTCATGTGCACATTTGGGCTTTTCTTGGGCAAAATTGAGTTTACCATAGTTCTGATTAACATGTGGCAAACTGAAATATGTGGGAATATTCGGAGACCTAAAAACTGGAAAACTTACATATCCATAGTCACAGAGCCTCTCACTGTAAAAATAATTACTGAGAAATATAAGGGGGCAAATAAAAGCGAGGGGCCTTTGTCTCCAAGCCAATAAACCATAACAGTGGTAACTTATGGGGAGCAGGGTCAGTGAGGAAGGAAGGCTGAATATCACTGCTATCATCAGAGAAGGGAAATGGAAGGGAAACACTCACAAATGAGAGGAGGGATCAGGCCACATTAACTGTAGAGAGGGGCCAGTTGATACTGTGGGGTCAACGGAGCCATGCAAGAACATGACCATACTGGTCACCTGTTGGTGAACCCTAGAGAAGGACATACAGGATTAAGCCAGATGGGTGCCCTTGTTAGGGAGAAAGAACATTTCAGCTCAAATTCAGAGAAAAATATAGACATTTAAAAAAAAAACAGACACACTAACACAGAGCACAGTAACAAAAGATATGAAGGTTTTAAAAGGAAAATTCTGATTAAACAATTGCACAACCCTGCAAGAAAGTTGAGAAAGGAGAGAGAGAACATATATCCCAAGAGGTATATTGTGACAAAATGTGAACTTTTTAGATCAACTTGGTTTAAAAGATAGCATACAAAAGAAACTGAGGTACATATGAGGAGCATGACCCATCATAACTGTAGAGGTGCCTAAAGCTTCTTGCCAACAGCAAGTTTCAAACAAGCCAAAGACAGCAGAAAGAGGTTGGTGCAGGCAATTGTGCACAGACCTACCATCTGGCAGATGGCGCCCTGGTAAAGATGGCAGAGTAAATGCAGAACCACGCAGGCTCAGGTCACCTCCATTTTTATGATCAAGGAAAATAATAATCACCTTGTAAAAGGGTTGAAAAATTACAAATAGGAGAAATTGGAGTCCAAGATAGTTGAGAAGATGATAAAAGTGCATCCTATTGATTTAAGTGAGTTCACATCTAGAAGACTAGATGAATTATCTCTCACAGAAGACACAGAGAGCATTGTGATTGCAATCTTAGCAAAAGTTTCTGTAATTTTTGAGACATTATGGAGAAAAGCAATGTGACTGGGTAGGAGATGGCCATGGCCAACATTTTAAAAAGATAGAGAACATCAGTTCTGGGTATCAAAGACCATGAAGCTGAACTTAAACCTTTAGTAAAATTATGAACAGATCTACCCATTCCTCCATCTGTCCATCCTCCAACCATACATTCATATTCATTCAGCAAATATTGACTGACTACCAACTGTGTGCTAGGCACTGGGGACATACTAGCAAACAAATATGGATAATCCTGGTTCTACTAGGACTTAGATTCAGATGGGGGTGGTTATAAAAGGACTTTGTGAATTCTAAGAGGGTAATGGTGGAGATCCTGCAAAGGCCAGTGTCAAAATCAAGGGGGGATGGGGGCCAGGTTGGGTCACAATCCCTGTGTTAGGATGTTTTCCATTGCAAATGCCAGAAACTCAATGAAAATTGGCCAAAGCAAAAGGGCATTTCATGGCCTGTGTATGTGGGAAGTTCATGAATAGTCCCGGCTTCAGGACTGGGTGGACATAGAAGTTCAGATACTACCTATTACTAGGACTTTATCTTCATCTCTCTGCTTGCCTTTCTTCTATGTAGGTTCCATTCTCTCCACCTTTTTTGTTTTTTGGGGGGTCTTATTTCTTTGTTTTATTTTTGTTTTGTTTTGACAGTCAAGATAGCTTCCTGTAGCTCCAGGCTCGAGTTCTATCTTCACAGCAACTGCAGTGAAGAGAGGATCTATTCCCCTCCAGAATAAAGTTCACTTTTATCAACATGGGTCATGTGGACCTCCATGAATCAGCTACGTGGCTAAAAAAGACCAAATAAGCTGATGGTCCTGGCCTGGGTCAAGGTTAAATGTCCCCTCACGCACCCGGGATAGAGTCAGTTTGTCACCCAGATGGGCTGTGATTCTGTCGGGGTGGAGAGAGAAAGGATGCAGGGCAGGTAAAGCCAAGTCTCTGTGGCAGGCCCCCAGTGCACAGAGTCAGAAGTTTTAAGAGCATCGGGGATCTGTTTTCTCTTCTATTCGTTCCTGTTTTTCCTTTTTCTTTTCTTTCTTCCCCCCGCCCCCGACTTGCTTCAAACCTCCAACACAATAGTGAGTAAAAGTGGATATCACTGCCCTCTTCTGAGAGGGAAAGCATTCATACCATTAAATATAATGTTAGATGCAGGGTTTTTGTATATGTACCTTATCATGTTGAGGAAGTTTCTTCTCTATTCCAAGTTTATAGAGTTTATAGCGTTAATTAATGCTTGGATTTTATCAAATGCTTTTTCTGCATCTATGTGTTACTTAGGTGAACTGTGACTTCTCCTCTCCCCCCTTTTTGTTTCTTGGCCAGTCTAGCTAAAAATTTGTCAATCTCAATCTTTTCAAAATACCAGTTTTAGGGCACCTGTTTGGCTCAGTTAGTTAAGCGTCTGCTTGTGTCTCAGGTTATGATCCTGGGGTCCTGGGAGTGAGCCCCACATGAGGCTCCCTGTTTCAGAACTGGGGGGGTCTGAAGTGCAGACTGAGTGCTGTATGATTCCTCTTGTTGAGAGGGAGAGAGAGAGCAAAACTCACCAGAGACCCATGAGCCCCCCTGCTTCTCCCTCTCCTTCTGCTCCTTCCCTGCTCATGCTCTCTCTCTTTTTCTCTCTCTCAGATAAATAAATTAAATATTTTTTTAACAAACAAAAAACAAAGTACCAGTTTTTGGTATCATTGATTTTCCCTATTGTTTTTCCACCACTTATTTGAAAGAGGCCATTGGCAAACTAAATTTTATCTGGCTGGACAAGTCTGTCATATAAGGGACCGAGACAGGCAAGAAAGACACACGGAAATGGATTTCAAGTCTCCAAAGGACTGCAATTCCAGAAAGAAGAAAAAAAAAAAAAAAAGTATCTCACCCTCCACAAGTAGAACTCACATCAGTGTACACAAATTATAGAGAAGCAGGGGGGCCTGGATGGTCCAGTGGTTGAACATCTGCCTTTGGCTCAGGTGGTGATCCTGGGGTGCTGGGATCAAGTCCTGTATCGGGCTCCTCACAGGGCGCCTAGAAGGTTTCAGACAAAGGCCAGTTCTCAGGCATATCATGGAGTGGAGTCCTGCCCTCGCATGTCCTTGGAGGCAATGAGATCTAGTGGGACATGACACCAGCCAGTTTCACTTGCTCCCTTATAACTTTGAGACTCAGTTTCCCCAGTTTTAAAAATCTACTTAGCACACTAGCTATGGCAATTCATTGGGATAAATGTATGAACCTGTGGGAAAAAGATTGCAGCATGGAGAGAGTAAGTGCTTAACAAGATTTTGTGGGTTTTTTCCCTTCTTTGTTTCTTTGTTGCTTCTTCGTTGCTTCTATGGTACAGACTGTTGTCTTTATTCATTGCATTTGAAATGATTTGTTATAATTAAAGATAAAGAGGAAATTCCTGGGTTGGAGATTGGGACTGTAGTACTGCAGTTCCAACCATTTCTCTCTGCAAATCATCGCAGAGTTCCTTAATCTGCACCCCAAACGCAGTGTTTCCTGATCCTTGGACTCAAGGCATGTAGGTGTCTAGCAACTGCCTTCTCAGAACTTCTAACAAGTCATGAATTAGAGATTTTTATATTCAACCAAAGTTGATAGAGGATTAAATAAGTTATTTCGTAGGGAAACTAGCTATATGCCTTTTTTTTTTTCTGTAAGAAGATGGTACATGCAAATCTAGAAACTCAAGTTTAGCAAAACAGAAGATAATGATGAAGGACTTGCCTTCTATGTGGTTGTTTTATAACAAAATGCAGAGTAACTGCCACCTTCATTCAGAAACAGTATAAAACCCTGCACCACCCCCTCCACCCACTTTATGAAAGTCAACATTATTTTAAAACAAAAACAAGGTTAGGGGCATCCAGGTGGTACAGTCAGTTAAGTGTCACACTCTTGGTTTCTGCTCAGGTCATGATCTCAGCATCATGAAATCAAGCCCCCCACCCAACTCTCCACTTGGCTCTATGCTCAGCACAGTGTCTGCCAGAGATGCTCGCTCCCTCCCTCTACCCCTCCCACTAGTGTTCTCTCTCTCTCTCTCTCTAATACAATAATATAAAATTAAATCTTAAAAAAAAAATTTAGAATTAGGACAGAACCTATTTGCAACTGAGTGGCTTCAGGGAAAAAAAAATCAAAACAGATTTACTCAGGTTGTTGTGGTGGTGTTAGCTTTTTCTCAGCTGCCGTACATTTGTGATTCTCATTTCTGCAATACCACTTCAGTAGTTGGAGCCATTACATCCTATCCTGTGTTGTCAACTGGGTCCTGAGGTTATTCTAGCACCTTGAGAAAAGCTGCCATCTGCCTACTTTTAGAGCTTTTAAGATAAACCCAGAGAGCGCTAGGAAAGCGGGTAAGTTACCGTTATCAATATGGAATGTGAGGTTTCCTGTACAATAGCACCACCTCTTTTAAGTCACCATGGCCAGTGCTTCTCAGAATGCCTAATGATGTAATAAATAACGTGTGTGCTGAGTGAAAGCTTTGAGTAATGGAACCAGCTAACATTTACAATTTTATTAGGGACGGACTGTCTCAGATGTTCTTCGTGCTGTTATTACCCTCTTGTTAAAGCTGGTAATTTTTGTTTTTAAAGCACTTTGGAGACACTCATTGATACATGTCTGAAAAAAAAAAGATATTCCTTTTTCTCTTAAAAAAAAAAGTTCCCATGAGACTTTACAACTGTGTAAGAATAATACTCTGATTGTTCAAGTGGGTGGATTTTACAGTCTCTATTTTTCATCCTTTAATCATCTTAAGAGATCCTGGCTTTCTTCACCATGAAGTGCAGACTGAGTGCTGTATGATTCCTCTTGTTGAGAGAGGGAGAGAGAGAGAGAGCAAAGCTCACCAGAGACCCTGATCCTCTGGGTCGCTGCTTCTGTTTGCTCTCAGTAACACCCAATAGGGCCTGAGCTCTTATCAAAGAGAGAGAAGCTAAAATTAAAGAAATGGCCCAGAGCCACTGTGGCCACACAGAGCACCCCCAGCCAGTGTTTAGAGGGGAGCAGTTGCTCACCGTTCCTGCAAATGATTGCCAGATGGGAATGTAGACTCAGTGTTGCCCATTCCACCCATTTATCAGGAAAAACTGGAAATAAACCATACTTGATATCTGTATTCAAGGAAGGGGGAAGGGGAAAAGGCAATGCCAGCCTTTTCATCAGGAAAGCCAACACTTGCTCTGGAAATCTGTAAGACTTCTGCCTAAATCCCATTGGCTAGCACAGGTCACGTGGTCATATCTGCTTATCAGGCTGGGAATGGGTTTACCTGCTCAGCCATTCAGTGAAAGCCAGGCCAGGAAAAAGGGAGTTAGGAATGGGTGTTGGGCCAGCTAGCTGGAACTGCCTGCCAACATGTACTCATTATATTTAAATATTGGCTCTATACTAAAGGAAACAAAACATGTCAAAGAGCCAGATATGGCCCACAGACCTTGAGTTTATGACCTTTACATGAGGCAAATCAATGTCTGTCCTTGGTATCTCTCTGCCTGTCACTTCAATCCTATAATTTCCTGATTCAGTGATTCTAAGCTTCTTACCACCAAGGACTTGTCTTACTTTATTTTTTTTTTTTTTCTTTTCTGTTTTCTCCCTGGAATCCATCTGTTGGAACATTCTGTCTACAAACTCCTTTTGTTAGGTAATAATGAGTTTTCTCATTTTAAAAAATTCAACAAAGACTTGCAGAACTGCCAACCAGAGCTTCTGATCGACACAGGATAACCAGCAGGAGAGTTGGTATAATTCCAGACAAAAATAAAAAAAAATTTAAAAGACATTTTAATTAGATTGTGCAAGTTTATCTTGGGTGAATAGATATATTCCACTAGGATAGGGTTGCTAACTTTTTCTGTAAAGGGTCAGATGGGCTTTGAAGACCATATAGTCTGTGGTGCAAATATCCAACTCCACGCCATTGTAGTACAATGTGGAGTACAATATAGAAATGGATGGGTGTGGCTATGTGCCAATAAAACTTTATTTTTTAAAGAAAGGCTGTGGGTCAGCTTTGGCTAGTGGACCATAGTTTGCTGACACTTTCAGGATGCCTTTAAAGGTATTAAACTATTTTTACAGTCCACTTCCTACTTTTCTGAAACTTTAAAGTCCTGATTGGGGGCACTGATTTGCATAATAAAACTTGCTCCCTTACCACTCTCAGTCTGTCCTGACTTTTACTTTGGATCTCAACAATATTCTTAGAAATGATGTCTCCACATTCTTCCCTGTGCTGTAAAGCTCATCCTTGGCTTTGAGCTTGACTCTTTCTCCAGAAGTCTTTACTAGGTCACTAGTGAAGTCAACAACCACTAGATCACTAGATGGAGGTGAGATCTCTTAGCTCTTTAGGCACACAAGCTTTGGAGATGAAGCTAAGTAGGAATCCTAACTCTTCTGCTCTCCATATTTGTAGTTATAGTCAATTTAATTAAATTCTATAATATCTGAGGTGTGGACAGGAGGACTCCAACCAAACCAGAGTTCTCCCCTCAGCTTTGTTGGTGGGGGATTGTCACCGGCCCATTAATGACTAAGATGTTCTACTCTGCTGTGCTATATTCCAGTGTCTAGTTATACTTGTATAGCAAACCTTTACGAATTTAATAGCTTAAAGCAACAGTAATCACTTATTTTATCATGAATCTGAAATTTGGGAGGGCCGCTGAGGACTGCTTATCTCTGGTTTTCACCATCTCAGTTGTGGCAGCCTGTAATTCCCTAATATGTCTGGGGGTTGATGCTGGCTTTTGACCAGACCACCCACATGTGGCTGCCTGGGCTTCCTCATAGTATGGTGACTGGTGCCAAGAGTGAGCATCTCAGGAACAAAATAGAGAAAAATAACACATTTTATGGTGCTTGAGGCAGTGAGAAGTTCCACTGAGTTTCAGGGAGATGGAACATGGGCCCTACCACTAGATGAGAGGCATGTCACCATAACTATCACATTGCATGAAGGGAATTAGAGATACGATATGTAGTGGCAGCAATTTGGGGGAATTCAGTCTCCCACAGAGAGTATAATTTGAGCTATTTTTATCCAATTTCCACCATGTTCAAAAAACCCCTTAGTTGAAATTACAAAGGGATACCTCATGTGGGTGGAGACTGCCTGAGGAAAAGTCAAGATTCTGGTATTTAGATGACCCAAAAACAGGTGAGGAGTCTTCAGATATGTTGTTCCCTCTTCCAATAGCTTTTCCTTCCTCTTTCCCTGGGAAATTCCCAGTTCTATTTTTTAAAAATTTATTTATTTATTTTAGAGGGAGAGAGAACATGTGAGTAGGGAGAGGGACAGAGGGAGAGAGAGAATCTCAAGCAGACTCCCTCCCCTGGATGTGGAGCCCAAATACAGGACTTGATCCCAGGACCCCGAGATCATGACCTGAGCTGAAACCAAGAGTCAGATGTTTAACAACTGAGTCACCCAGGTGCCCCCCACCATTAAATTTTAAATTTAAGCATAGAAGTTTTTCTTTAGTGTCTTCCCTCCTAGGCCTGATTTTTTCCTCATCATATCCCTTACCACACTGTACTACAACTGCCTGGTTCTGTATGGGTCCTGTCTGGACTGTGAGTGATGATAGGTAAGAGACCATGCATGGGTTACTCACCATTCTGTTAATACAACACCCTCTCTAGCACACAGCAGATAATCAATGAATGAGTGATCAGTGTTAATGGAGTTTCTTTATATCTCTGTATGCAACAATGAGTCAGTGAACATCAAGAGAACTAATTGATTCTTCATAAACAATGTTTGAGCCTTTTCAAAAATAGTCATTGTCTTAGGTACTGAGACTGTAAGATAAAATTGCTGATAAGCTCATAGTCTAGTCAGGGAGACATGTGGTTCTAATAATCATTTATATTTATTAGTCCTTACTACATGCTGGGGCACTGAGTGATTTTATTATATTATTAATTTAACACTTGCAACAATCTTTTGAGGTTAGTCCTAAAATTGACCCCCTTTTATAGATGAGGAATGAAACCACAGTTAATAAATGGTGCAACCAGGATTCAATACAAGTGTAGACAATGGCTTTCTCCCACAACATACACAATGAAGTGAAATTCAGCACTTGACGTAAAATGGCAGAGGTGGCATGGAGATCGTTGGAAGTGCAAAGGAGGGAATAAGTAGTTTTATTTAGGGATGGGGTTAGGTGAGTCTCTGGAGCAAATGAATAGAAAGCTAGAGAATGGGCAGTTCTGCTAGGATGGCTATCATGGAATTTTCTGGAGAAGAGGACAGGAATATGGGAAACCTGTAGCAACACCAGGCAGCTCATCAATGCACCAAAGGAGCTTTATGGGAAAGGGGAAGGTATGGGCTGCTGGCTTAGTATATCCTTTGAACTCAAACTGACACCAGGAGCCTGAGGGCATGGACCCAGAGAAGCTGATAAGAGCCAAGAAAGCAGAAGCCTGGGAGAAATCAGACATGTTGTTAAGCTATGAGGAGGGTAACTCTTATCGGCTGCTTATAGGAATGTAGTTGGCTAGGACCACAACTATGGGTGTGGCAGTGGCTTCCAAAGAGAGCCAAAGGAGGGCAATGAAGGGATGACATAAATCACAAGGCAGGGGGCTGTTGGTAGTCCTCACAGAGACAAGGGAGATGCATCTAAAACTGATAAAGTTTTGTTGCTTTTCTACTTATTTCACCCCTCAAAAGGACAGGGCAATTGAGAGCTTTTCCAACATAGGTATGTGCCAGAACTACATAGATTTTGTTTCTTTTTTCCAAAGAATTATTCTTTCATTTTCTCTTTCCAGGTGTTTTAGTTTCTGTAATTACAATCACTGTATGTGCTTTTTGAAAAAAATATAACAATAAGGAAGTATAAAAATAAAAGTGAAAATTTCCACTCTGCCACTTCCAATGTACCATAAGAGGGGTAATGGCTGTTAATGATTTGGTGTGTTTCCTTCTAGATGCTTATCAAGCTATATACAAAAATACTATTTTAGGGGCGTCTGGGTGGCTCAGTCGGTGAAACATTTGCCTCTAGCTCAGGTCATGATCCTTGGGGTCCTGGGGTTGAGCCCCACATTGGGCTCCCTGCTCAGCGGGGAGTCTGCGTCTGCTCCTCCCCTTGCTTGTGCTCTCTCTGTCTCTCTCTCTGTCAAATAAATAAATTAAAAATAATCTTTAAAGACTCCTAACTCTGGAAAACAAACTAGGGGTGATGGAAGGGGAGGAGGGCAGGGGGTGGGGGTGAATGGGTGACGGGCACTGAGGGGGGCACGTGACGGGATGAGCACTGGGTGTTATTCTGTATGTTGGTAAATTGAACACCAATAAAAAATAAATTTATTATAAAAAAAACAAATAACAAAAAAAATTTTTTAAAAATGAGATTATACTGTTAGTACTTTTCTGCCATTTTCCATTCATATATATATGTATGTATGTGTATATATATATAGTGTCATGTGTGTATGTACGTGTGTGTATGTGAGACAGAGATAGCTACCTAAGGTTTTTGGTTTTTGATGTTTTGATGAGTGGCCACTTTCCTAACTGATGGGCATCCAGTTTTTCTCTAGTTTGTCACTCTTATAAGCATTGCAAAAATGACATGGCTTCACACAGACCCATTGAATATAGGATTGAATTCTAGAAACGGTATCACTACACTGAAGATAGGCCCATTTAAAATCTTGACAGATACTACCAAACTGCCTTCACAGAGCCCTTACCAATTCATCTTGCCACCAAGAGCATTTGAAAGTGTCTTTGTCCCCACAGCCTCACCAGCTCTGGATACTATCAACATGGAATATTGTTATTTTCATTTGCATTCATCTTAAGACCTTTTCTTGAGAATTCAATTCTTCCTACATAAATAAAAATTGTCCGAGAGTTTTATAAGTCCTTTAAAAACCCCACGGGTTTCAGTAATTCACAGATTTGAATGGTTGAACTTCTTTATTGTTTTTTAAATCCTGAAGTAATGGAAGATTTATAAAGAGCTTACACTTTTTATATCTGACATTTAATGAGAAATCACTGGAAATGTTGGCTATTGGGATGAACACAGTGTTATTCAGATTAATTGAAACCCCTTCTTCTTCCCATGTGTCCACTTTTCTATTTATTGATCAAGTCTCTTTTTTTCTGACATTGGAATGGGAAAGTTTCCTCTCAATATTGGTCTAGGTTGAATACTACCCATATAGTCAGCATCATCTTTGTCCAGTACTTGGGAGGTACTTGCTCTTGGAGAGATTTCCAAGTTTTGGTGATACAGAAGCTTTTCATTGCCTGCTTTTGGGACCATTATGTATGTTTTTGGAATTACTGGATCACCTTCAAGAAATGTTGACCCTGTGTTTTTAACCATTTCACTCAAGTCTACATAAACTGTAGAAGTCACAGATCTACAGCTGATGAATTTTTACAAACTGAGCACACATATGTAACCAGTGCCCAGAGAGAGAGCATGGCCAGCCACTGGAAGCCCTCGGTACCTTCCCAGCCACTGTTCCGCAAGACTAACACTGTTCTGACTTTCAGTAGTATGGATTAGTTGGCCTGTTCTGTATTTGATGTAAATGCAGCCATATGGCATGCTCTCTCTTGTGTCTGCTTGGCATCCTATCTTTTTAAATAGTATAATAGATCGATAGGTCATGTTTAACACACATATTCATGGCACACCAGGAGCTTTTCTAAGCACATTGTATGCATTATATTAAATACAGGGGTGTTAAATATGAATCACATTTGGAGGTTTTGCATTTTGAAGTAACTCTATAGCTAGAATAGAGATGTCAAAGATATATATTTCCTTTTCATACATCCAATGTATGTACTTTTTAATAAATAATTTATTAAAATTAGGAACCTCTTCTGAGCCATAATTTCACAAAGAGCTCCCCACCTGCTGTCCTTACAGTTGAAGCTTGGAATTAGCGTTAATAAACATGTTACGATGTTCTTAGGATTCTGAGCAGTGATGCCATTAAATATATCACTTTAAATAGAGCACTTAAAATTAATGCTATGAAGCTTCAGGGATGCCTAAATAAATCAGTGTCCAAATTCACCCCAGGTAAGAAGGGCAGTGAGGACTGAACACCCCCTCTGTCCATTTCCTTTTCAGAGAAATGATGACCTATCAGGGAGGACATTAATCATTCCTGTTCCCAAATTAGATTAAAATTCTGAGGTTTAAAGCTTACCTTTACCTGAAGATTTTAATATTCGGCCTTTGGCTTTATCATTTCCTAACAGGCACAAATTTTGCTGGTTCTCACAAAACAGTTCTGTTCTGTTTCTATTACCGAAGAGGCTAAAAGCTCTGCTGAAGCAAATTCCAAAGAAGGTTTCATTTCCTCCTAGCAAAGATCTCCTGGGGAAAAAAACTCCTAGAGATTCTTGTGATTAGGTAATTACATATGTGACTCTGCTCTGGAAACTTGTTTCAAACTCACTTATACTTGGGTTGTTCTCACCTCCTGCACTAGAAGGTGGACCTAATAAGTCATTAATCTGAGTCCCCCATACAGCATCTTCTCATCAAGTAGTTGAAGGTACCTAGAAAATCATATTAATTTCTATTTTGAAGCCGTATCTGATAACAAACAAACAAGAAAAAAAATGATTATAGTCACTGGCAAACGTGGAGAATTCTACTTTCCAGTGCTAAACCCACACATCTGCTCTGCAAAAGATTGGAACATGTACCCACCTTTGCAAAATGCTTCAGCCATTCAAGCCTTGATGCTCTGAGCATGAACAGAAGTCAGGCAGTCTTGCAAACAATGTAGAAGCAAGAACTGTGTCTCACGGTGTCTTTGGTTGTGGGAGTTAAGATGGCCATAGAAGTTCTGTGGGACAGAGAGCTCTCCTTCACCTGGTCTGCATCTAGTGTGGAGTCTGGCCATGGGTGGATGTGCAGACAATGTTTACTGAATAAAAAGGGGCCATGGCGCAGCCTGCTGCTACATTCCATGCTAACTCGTGGAAAAAAGTCATTTCATTCAGTGAGAAGGACGCCGCTGCTTTGCATGAGGACAGACCTATGGGTTCACCAGCTGAAGGGAGGAAAACATTCTAGATTAGTGGTTAAGAGCATAGGTCATATAAATAAGGCAAATAATGTTAGTTATTTTTAGTATATTTTTTGGCATGAGAATGTCTCATGAAATATTTGAGACATACTAAAAAATATGTATCTGAATATATTTTTAGAAGATTTTATTTATTTATTCATGAGAGACACACTGAGAGAGGCAGAGACTTAGGCAGAGAGAGAAGCAGGCTCCATGCAGGAAGCCCGACATGGGACCAGATCCCGTGACTCCAGGATCACTCCCCGAGCTGAAGACAGGTGCTCAACCACTGAGCCACCCAGGTGTCCCTATTTATCTGAAATTTAAGTTTAACCTAACTGAACATCCTTTATTTTTATTATTTTTTTTAACAACCCTAAGTCAGTCCTGCTCACTCCATTCTTACAATGTTTAGTTTTCAGGCAATCATTCCTAAAGACATGAAAGGATTATTTTTCAAAAGTCATGTGAGCTTAGCTGTTTCTAGCTGATCTGTAAGGGAAGTCTTGACTTTTTTCCATAACCTTCTCCATTAAAATAGAGGATGATTCAGTCACTAAGAAATGATGGGCTTCTCAAGACAATACTCACAGGCAGCGTGAAAACTATCATCCAAATGCTGGTCAATTTTGAGTGCATAACCTTTACCGAAATATAGTTTTCCATGAAACAATGTCTATTTGAGGAAGGTTTCTGTTGGCAAGCCCAGCATTTGTTCCTTACCATAAACCTTCACATTTTATAACTGGCATCAATGAAGATGTGATAAGCAGAAATATCTGATGTATTGATGGCATGTTTTTCTGGTTGACACTTTTGATAACAGATTCAGGAATCAAAAATAATTTTATAGGCTTAAATGGTGGGCTGAATTATTAGCAATTAAAGTAGTAGGAAGAAAGATAAGATTTTGTACTTGGGTCCAATGAACTGCACTAGTTACAAATGTGAAGACCCATGACTTAGCAGAATCATAAATCAAAGTAAGAGTTATTTAAATTTGCTTATAAGACCACTGTGTCATCTTACTGATTTTCTTTTCTTCTCTCTCTCTCTCTTTTTAAATGCTAGATCTTTGAGTGAGGAGATTTTATGAACTGCTAGCATGGCTGACTCAGATGATTCTGGAGGCATGTTTTCAGGGTGCAGTAAAAGAGCTCACAACTATTTATGTAAAGTCCTTTCGAAGTCAAGGCTTGGTACTGTTTGGATAAATGAAACACAACTGCTTCCCAACATGCTTTCCTAGCACTGGGTGGTTAAGAAGAAAGTTAAAAGGCCCTACATGGGAAACCATTCAGAGCCAGTGGCTCTCAAACCCAAGGTTGTATCAGAATCACCTACATCCTCCATTTACACAGTGAATCCCAGTCTCAGAGTTTTTGACTCAGAAGGTCAGGGATGGGCCCCAAGAACTTGTATGTAAAGATTCTAAGCTGTAAAGTTCATATTAAAAAGTTCCTGCCCTAACTATGAAAGTCTGTGACCAAGATGAAAACCGGGACCTGTGCTCTGAGAATAGGTAGTATTGATTCTACTTGTGTGCGTTACCTTCCCAGGAGCCAGACTTCTGAGGGTTTAGGGCAAGGTTAGATGTGGGTGGGGAGGCTTGGTCCATCCATTTTCCCCTTGGTAATCAAGTTCTATGGAATCTTCATTGATTCCTCTGACAGTTCACCTTTGAAGTCCATGGCAACACAGCGCCAAGAGCAGAGATGCTTCTTCATCAGGGTCTCTGTGCCATGACCTCAGCGTGGCATCACCATAACCAAAATGGTGCCACACGGTAGCATTTGGCTTCTTGTCAAGACCTCAGGTACCATAAACAAATGACAGCCATAGGGTTTTCAGTTGTATTTTGTCAGGAAAATGAAAATAATAATAGGTATTAAACTAAATCCATAAACACCTGTTCCTTGCTGATAGGGTGGCCACACTCATTGTTACATTGTTTTGTGTGTATTTTTTTTTCCTGGAGCAGCCATTTCACAAGCCATGATTCATGCAATGTGCCACCCTCAGAGATATCAAGACCTATTTGCATAAATATTCACAATCATGCTTCTAAAGCTGTTTCCTTACTTCCCTTTGTTGCTGTTTTACTTTTGATTGGAGGTCAGGTGAAGCAGTCACTAATTGAAGCTATTCTCACACACACACACACACACACAATATATATATAGTTGAATTAAAAAATCCATGAGAACAGAGCCAGCACCTCTTTTCTCAGAGAGCTATCCCTAACCCTAATGTAGTACCCCACACATGGTAGCTACACAAAATCTGTGACTGACTGAATGAATAAACATATATTTCGTTGCAAGACAGTGATCTCGAAAGTTACCTGTTGATCCTTTATGTGTTAACTCGGAACACACAGGACTTTATTCCTGGTGTGAACCAAATGCAGATCTTGAGTTCAGCTTTACTAACATCTCCTTGTTCCCTTCTAAAACTATTTTGTAGCAAGGACAGTATTTTTATTGTTTGTAAGTTTAATCCTGTATATTCATTGGTCATATCTACCACATTTATTTCCAAAGATTTTCCATGGTTTATTAAATACAATTGCACAAAGGTAAATGTTTTTAAAACACATAAGATATAACACAGAAAAACCATAGAGAGATATAATTATTAAAATGTAGTACCAGATTTGCTTTGAGTTTACAAATAACCATGGAAAAAAATGGAAATGTGTCAACTTAAGTAGTTCTCATTGTCTGATTTAAAAAGAGAACGAGAGAGAAGCATTCCAAGTGATGGGAAGAGAAAATTTTTCCCCTACGCATGTATTTCTGGTGGGAATGCATCTTAAGAGCCTTTACTAAAAAGAGCTCTGAGTTACACAAGGAATAGCTTTTTCAACAGCTATATTGGCAGAGGTAGAAAAACTTTCTTCGCCTGGTTACTTTGTATATCTTACCTCAGTAAAGACATGAAAAGGAATCATGATAAGGTGAATGCATTCCCACAGAGAGCTAAGCTTCCTGGTGATCAGACTTGATTCAGGAATAGCACTCAGTGTACTGAGAGGATTAAATGATCAATGTCTCTTTCAGATTAGCCCTCTCAAATATCAATGATCCCCACCAGCCTTGGAGGAGATAATGAGGTAATTTCAATATTGAGCATTTCCACAAAGGGTCTCATGTATGCAAAGTCTGTGGGGTTAGAAAGATGACTCGTCGCCTACATTGCATGGCCTGCATCAGTGCTGGCCCCCCGTGAGGACATGATGGTCCATGGCCCCAGTCCCTGAGCCAGTGGGGACATGTGAAACGCCATGACTTTGTATGGGTCTCAGTTGGGCTTCTCAAGAAGAGACTGAATTGTGAGTGCAAGTATTTTTTTAAGGAGGTACAGGGCACATCAGAAATGGATAAGAGTCAAGAAAAGAGGAAAGAGAATCAATGTAGCATGCCAGATGAAGCCATGGTAGGCAGCTACGGATTAATCCCATAAGAAAACTCTGTAAAAAAAAAAAAAAAAAAAGAAAAGTAAAGAAAACTCTGTAAACTATGTAGAAGGCATGCCTCAGAGTTACCCACCTGAAGAGAGAGGGAAGGGGATATTGATCAATTCTCTTTAGTTGACTGTGTTTACTCCTACTCAGTTGGTTGAGGGCTGCTCCCCTAGAAAGGCTGTTAATTCCAGGGCACTTCCCACCAGAGAGGCTTCAAGACTGCCATATACACAGGCAGAGAGAGCAGTCTTCTGTGCCTCTGGGGAAAGTCCTAAGATACAGAGCAGCAGACCCTGCAATCACAAGTTATCTGGAGCACAGTGAAATGGAGTGGGGTCTGAGACATTTTCCCAAGACACTGGCAGCTTCTCTCGTGTATAAGATGCCTTTAGAAAGCAGTGGCCACAGTGTTGAATAACTCCCCAGATGGCTCCAGGGCTCTGTCAGATGAATCAGTGTTTTCCTCTATCAATTCTCTTCACCTCAAGTAGAAAGACTCACCATAGTCTCTGTGTCTTTTTAACACCTCTCTACACTTGCTAATCACTTTTTTCCAGACGAGAAAGTACACTCAAGATCATTGCTTTTTTGTAGACACCATTATCTAGTTAAGAATGCCCTAACACTGTCTTGTTTCCACTGGGATTTCTCCTGAAGAGTACCTTCTATTTATGTAAGACCATATTGTTCTTCTATCTACAGTAGTGAGATGGTTTCCTTTTTAAATGAAGGTATGTAAGTAAGAAGTAAAAGTCAATGTGCAGAAAGAAATTAGTGACATTAAAAATATATCTAGTAGGGGATCCCTGGGTGGCGCAGCGGTTTGGCGTCTGCCTTTGGCCCAGGGCGTGATCCTGGAGACCCGGGATCGAATCCCACGTCGGGCTTCCGGTGCATGGAGCCTGCTTCTCCCTCTGCCTATGTCTCTGCCTCTCTCTCTTTCTCTCTCTGTGACTATCATAAATAAATAAAAATTAAAAAAAAAAGAATAGTTAAAAAAATAAATACAAAATAAAAATATATCTAGTGATGTGCTGGTATATGTTTGAAAACTGGGTCTCTGGGGAAAAAAAAAAGTCTGTAGTTTGTAGTGTTTGCCTATTTCTGGGGTGTAAATCCTCCCACTATGACTCAAGTCAGAAATAGCTACCACCGTGACACCACTGAATATATACAATTGGTTCTCACAAGCTGGAATTAGCCAGCTCCAGCACAGTTCTGGGGATAATAAGTCTCACAAAGATAATAAGTCTCACAGCTTGTGTTCCATTCACAAAACACCTCAGGGGTAAAATAAAGGGTGGAACTTGTATTCTCTTCCAAGTATTTCAAAGATTTGGTACTTAGGTGAGTTACAGGAGTGCCAGTGGATGGAACAGTAAGAATTACTCCTATTTAAACCAACATTCAGGTGGAATCCTGACCTACAAACAAAGTACAGAGTTGATATTTCACCCAGTAAGAAGGTAAGCATGAAATATTACCAGTCTCCTCCATTATGGTTTTTCCTTCTGGTTTCCTCTGGAACAGGTGTTTTTAAGAAGCACTTCCTTCCCACTGGTTCCCATGAGCTACAGTGGTTAGCCCCAGGTCGCTGAATGTCTGAACTTAGTTTACCCATTTCTCTAGTCATTACTGCTAATGCTGAGAACTCACACGAGCCTTTGGATAGTGTGGGTATATTTCATTCCCTTCTTGGTTTGATGCTATGCCTACAATTTGGAAATGAAGATCTCAGCAAAAATCCTAGTTCAGTCATATATGTTGCCTTGAACAAATTACCCCCTTAAAATGGAGGAGGTAAAATTAACAACCAACCCATGGACTAATTAAGAAGTTAGAGCTGCTAAACATCACCATTCACGCTCAATGGTAAAGCAGGGTACAAACCTTAACCAGTCTCCTTGTGACTGTTATTACTGTTATTACTATTTACCCTATAGATTCACGTGGGCTTTGCAATCATTTTAGTGCCCTGTTCTGTAGTTTCATTCTTTGAATTCCAGATTCAACTCAGGTGAGGTTGGCAAAGCAGCGATCACCGAATCCTTCTTGCTTGCTTCACCTTAGCTGGCTCCTGCTTCACACATCTTTCAAGATGTTTGTAGAAAACTAATCAGCATCTACGTTTGTTTTCCAATTTTCTTTTGCTCGCACATACCATGGCCACTTGATTAGCAATCAGAGCTGTGTTGGCAGCCACATACAGGCCCCATTCCTCCTAATCAGGGATGGAGGAAGCAAACGCTGGTGTTTAAAGGGAACCCTTTTTTGAGCTCTTGTCCCATGACTCTTAATTGTTGTAGTTCTCAAACTCAACCCAGCTGCAAGCTTTATTAGGGAAACATTTATTCAGATAACAAGCCTTGGGTATGAAAGAGGAGTAATTATTTTGCAAATGCATTTGAATCACTGTATGCCATAGTGCAACTCATCTCCCAAATGGAGAAGGTGCATTTGTGCACCAAATGTTGGGCTGGAATGTTGCTTTGTAGATGGACAATATGGCAAGCATGTGACTGGGAGCTTCTGGCAAATGATAGAAAAATGGAGAACTGAAAAGACACCAGCATAACAAGAGGTAAAAAAGTGATCAAAACTCTGAAAACTAAACGGCATGAACAAAATGCCTAAATTTCATTCATGAACATGTTTGTTCATTTATTCTTTCTTTCATTCATTCTCCATCAACTGTTTTTGAGCCCCTATCATATACTTTGCTCTCAAAGAGCTTAATGGGAGATAAGCAATGAAAATATGTAACCCATGTCACCTGAGATCTCGCATCTTATGAAGTTGATATAACATTGGCCCAAACCCACAGACCAGGCCTTGTGAATGTTCAGTGATATCTATGAACTTTTTGGGATTTCATGGAGCTCACATATCAATGGTCACTCTAGCTCCAAGACCATGCTCCTGCTTATTTAGTTGGTTTGCTTTATTGTCGTCTTCATTTTCCACAATCCGCATGTAGAAGGTGGCCCCTCCCTTTTCTTTCACGCACACAAAAAAATCACAGAAAGCATTGTGTGGGTAGCACACTTTACTGAAATTCTAGGAAGTTGTATTTGGAGGTTGTATCAACTCCCAATGATATATTAAACACGACTATTCTTAAATGTTCTTCCGGCACCAGGCACATTTTCTTTAGCTATCTACACCCAGTTCTGATTTCTCACATCTCACAATTTTCTTCTCCCACCTCCCTTCTCATCTCTTTCCTTTAATTTTCTACCCTCTGTGCTGGGCCTGCTCCACGCTAGGAGTCTATTCCGTGTTCCTGCTTCTTCACTAATAATCTCCAGTCCCAACTACCTATATCCAGACCCAAGATGCTCTCCAGGATGAAACACCTTGTTTCACATAAAAAAGCTTCCCTTTGGGGTAATTTAAGGAGTGCTTTATATATTCTGAATTTAAGTCTTTGATAATATGTGTATTCCAAATCTCTGCTTGTCTTTTACTTTCTTATTGATGTCTTTTGATAAACAGATATTCTATATATTAATGAAGAATATTCATTTTTTCTATAATACGTATTGCTTATTTGTCTCGTTAAGAAATATTTATATGTCCCAAGGTCACAAACATTCTCTACTATGTCTTCTAAACACTTGCTTTCTTTAATTTCCATCACTAACTTTCATCTCAAATTAATTTTGTGTATGGTATGAGGCATCAAGAATTGTTATTTTTTCTGATTGTTCTAGCAGTGTTTATTGAGAAGAGAGTCCTTCCCCCCATTGAGTCGTAATGACCTCTTTGTCATAAATTGAATGACCACACACGCATGCTCTCTGTCCTGTTTCCTTGGCTTTTATTTTCATCCTTGTGCCAATACGAGGATGGTAATTTTTAATCATTTTCCTTTTCACATAGACATTTAAAATATCCTGTGATAAGTACTCTGAGTAGAAATATAGGCTATAATACCTGCCAGAGGACCTAACCTAGAGGGTCAGAAATGCCTTTCTCAGTAGATGTCATTTAGACTGAGAAACACTTTACAGGTGTGCACTTCAGGACATGTCCACTCTGCTGTTCCCTCACTTTATGACAGGTGCACTGATTTGGTTGATGTAAACCACGTTGTATATGCACTGGCCTGGAATAATAACACCAATAAAATAAAGAAGATACTCAGGTAGAGGCAGAATAGCTTCATTGTAAAGAAGATTGTGAAGATTGAAAAGAATATGTGATTTGCCCAAGGTCGCAGAGCCGGTGAATTCTGATATCTGGCTTGGCACTCAAGTTTCCCAGTAGGTCCCAGGAGATCATAACATTGCATCACCTCTGGTTACTGATGTTCAAGGCCCCTAGGCTGGAATGTGGTGACCCTTATGTTTGTACTCAGTTCTGTTTCACTCCAAGACTATGCTTTATCCAGTACCCTTGATTGCCTCCCTGGAAGAGCTGAATTATTTGTATGCCTCAAAAAGAATGAACTAATTGATTCTCATTTTAATATAGTAACTCTGCTCTAACACTATCAATATGTATCCAAAAAATCTTATGGTGCATGACTAATTGCACTTTTGAATTATATACATTTAATTACATATTTGATTTGATAGTTTAGCATTTAGAATTATTGCCATTTCCTACTTACCGATCTTCTGTTCTTACATTCTAATTGTCTTTGTTAGACTCCTTTCTTATGCATAGAAAATAAATGTAGACATGATTTCTTCTTTCCGTATGTGTATATTATATCTCACTTTAGTGGCATGAGTGAGATATGATAGTATAGAGCAGATCAGTCCTCATAACGTACTCTTCATAGGATGAATCTCCTAAAGTATGCTTTTGTTGTAATGGTTGAAATGTCCGTGAAAGATTTTGTTTTTCTGTGTATATAACTCTCCAGTAGTGAAAGTTTGTATTACTTAAATGGAAGAAGAATTCATGAAAAAAAAAAAAAGTAATTAGCATAAGACTTTGAAAATCCTTTCTGGGTAAAATAGGCAGCTCTTTCTTCTATTTTTGAGGCTCTGATTGACAGCTTGGCTATTACCAGACAATGTATGCTTGACACAGTATCTCTGGATAAAACCACTAGCTTCTATCAAGTCGATCAAATATTTATTGAGCACTTATTATGTCCAAGACACTTTGGGGAAGAAGTAAATATAAGCCTGCCCTTGCCCTTAAGGATATATCAATTGAGATACAATTTAAACTGCTGCGATCAATTACACAGATGTCTCTAAATTCAGTCTCTGGGTGCTCGGTGTAAACAAGACAAAATGTGCTGATAATGAATCTAGTTTCCTTTGTCATGTGATTTGACTTCCTGCATCATTGAAGTAGGCTCGTATTTTCCTGCATCCTCCGCAATTATCAGCATCAACTGATTCCACAATCTATTGAGAAAGAGGGTTCAGGCAATATTGTTGGTCTCTGCATCTTATTCAAGTCTTGATTCCACTGCTGTGAAGGCACTTAAATAGCCCTTTATCAACTCAGACCCCTCGAGATTGAGTATTTAATTTCTCTTCATCTCCAGCCTTAGGAAATAACCCAATTCATTACTTAGCCATTATTTAATTCATTACTGTCATTAGAGATCAGGAGAAGCATCTCACCAGGGCTGAGAGTACATGACAGACCTCACCTCTCTTCGTACAGCACAATGAACAGGTTATAGAAGGATCCTGATTTGAAATTCCATTTATAGGATGTGATTTTATTACATTTACCAGCGCCAAGCTTCTGCTAGATGACTAACCCGATAGAAAGAGGTTTGCTGCCCAAAGTATTGCCAATACTTTGTGTCTTCAGGGAGCTTTAGTAGACTCCATGAGATTGCTGATCTCTTAACAGCACAGAGCAAATGGACAGAAAAGTGTATCAAGAGGTAAATGCACAAGGGAGCTGCTTTCTATAGATTGGGGCGGGCATGGGTCATTTCCTCCCAGAGGACATTTGGCAATATCTGGAGATAATATTTGTTGTCACAGTGGAGAAGGAGTACGCTACTGGCACCCAGTGGGCAGGGGCCAGGGATACTAACATCCTACATTGTACAGGGCAATCCCTCAACAGAATTATCTGGCCCAAAATGTCAACATTTGTTGAGAAGCCCTGAGCACCTGCCCATTGCTGACACCTACTAAAACTATACATATTGTGTTGTATGCCCCTGTGGATTTGTTTGTTTTTAACTGATTATTGAGATAGGATAGATGGATTTAAGGCTCTATCTATCTATCTATCATCTACTGTCTATCTAATCTGCCTACCAACCTATTTATCCCTTACCTACTTCATCTCATTAAGTATTAAGTAAAGCAGTTTATAAGAACTACACTCAATAAGGTAGTTAAAAAATACATCTAAACAAGAGAAAATTTAAAAATATACAGGGGAAATATCAATTAAAGTGAGTAGTATCAACTGTGCAGAATATATGACACTGGTCGTCTGACAAGTGTGATCTTTAAATTTGCTTTAATTTTCTTTGAGCTTCCTATTAGCCAAAAAAATAAAAATAAAAACAGCTATTATACTTATTATATTAGATATTAGATATTAAGCAATGCTTATAGTAGTTCAAAGGCATGTCTCACTTGGAACTTAACATAGATGATGGACAGCAACTGCTTTTTATGTGAAGAAAGATGGCAACTATTTCTAGTTTTTTGGACCATAAGACTTCTGATCACTGTTCTGATCACTTTTGGATGCCACTGTAGCCTTAAAGTAGTCATCAATGATATGTAAACCAACAGGTATGACTGTGTTCTAATAAAACTTTATTTACAACAACAGGCTATGTGCCAGATTTGCCCCTCAGGTCATTGTTTGCAGATCTTTAGTGTAGATCTCAGCAATACCCCTAAGTGAAGTGAGAAACGGGTTTTAAGATGATGCTTTTTTGACTCCTGAGTGTAAACTGAGAGCATAACCCTATGGGACATAAAGCAAGGCTTTCTGCACCATTGGCAACAACAACAAAAAGTCACTTCAGACTTTTTACTGTAATATATATCAAGGATTTTGTATTATATTGTTTTGTTTGTTTTCATTTAGTTTTACTTTGGGCCAGATAGCTCCTTATGTGGTGTGGAGATACCCAGTGTAATAAAATCACTCCTCTCTGATATTCAGTCTCACTTGCAGAGAAAGAAAACTTCACTTTGTTCCTTCCATCTTCCTGCATGTTTCAAAGTTAAGGAGCTGAAGCATATGGCAAGGCAAAAGTAGTATTACCTTCAAAAATATTTCAGAAGATTTAGGTAGATGGAGGGCACAGTTCTAAGTGGCCATGATCAAATAGTTACCTTCAGATTCTGCCTCTGAGTTCTTTCCCCAGGGATAGCCTCCTTTCCTTGGGTGGCCTCAGGTTGACCGACACCTCCTCTGTGAAGGTTTCTATGGCCTCCTAAAGGAAATAGTTTTCTCTTTCGGCCTTCTCTAGACCTTTGTGCTTCCAACTTTTACAGCACTTTTCTCAGTATTTTCTAACTTCTTTTTCCCATAATCAGGTGAACTCCTTGAAGGAATAATATGCATCTTCCTGATTATATATTCTCCCCTCTGTGTCTGCTGCAACATCCTGTACAAAGTAGATACTCATAATTATTTGTTGAGTAAATGAATGAATAAGTGGATAGGTGTATGGCTGGAGGGATGCATAAAGGGATGGATGAATGAAGGGATGGATGAGTAGATAGAGGAAGAGATAGATGGAAAGAATAATGGAAGGAAGGACATTCGCAGTTTCTCAAAAATGAAGTTCAAACATAAGTAGCAGTATTGCAAAATACTTTACTAGCAGGCACTCTGGTTAAAATTGTCTTATCTCCTCATATAAAATTATGCCTAATCTTGGTTCAGTCACAAAACAAACCTCAACATATCTGATTTAAATTTCAATAACATACAATACATATGCCTAGAAATTCACTGAAAGTCAATATGATTTATACATACAATCACTAGAGCGAAGTTCAAAGTGTTTTAAGCAGAATCTGCATTTAGACTGCAGATGTATTTTTTTTACAAAGGATGCTATAACAGATGAGATAAATACAGCCAAATCAATGCTAGGACAAAGTCATCATAAGTATATGCCTATGGTAAAATATATCAAATGTCATAAGAAAGTTTAAGGCTACTTCTCTTCCTTATTCCTAATTCTCATTACTATCAGGGGTGTCCAGCTAATATAGACAATACCAGCATGTGCATTGTAACTTTTTATTTACCCTTGTAGGATCTATGACTTTTCACATAGAGCTGGCAGTTACTCCTACCACCCATTTCAATGTCACATGTGTCAATCCGCATTTTGTATTCCTCTAGTTCTCTTCCAACTATTATCTATATTCACTCTATCTATTTCTGCCTCCCACTCATTAAAGGGTGATCAAGAGTAGTTGCAGAGCTGATATTTTTGGATAATCCTGGAAAAACTGGAAATACTGGATCATGAAATTAGATGTTATCCATGCCTGTGTCTTGACTAAAATTGTTACTTGATGGTGTCTCGGTTTTTCCCTTTGTGTGTATGTGTAATTCTTATACATCTGCCTCACCTGATAAGAAGACTACAAAACTAAGCAAATTATTACAAAGATACATCTTGAAAGAAATATTTGTTCAAAGAGGAGATTTATCAAATTAAGAATTTCCTTGCATATAAAATATCAAAAACCATAATCAAATGGTCTATATGTGTTTCATTCAAGTACAAAACTTGCAGGTTAGGGGTGTGGGGACTTTTGCAATGTACCCAAGTTATTCTGGCACTACTTTCTCAGACTTAGAGTTTATCCTCTTAGATTTTTGATGGAAATCAATTTCTCAAATGGAATTTTATTCCAAACTGCTGAAAACACTATTTAAAATGAAAACCCTGACAAGGATGGGTGTCATGGCAGTAATGAATTCATGATGGGACTAGTTGGAAGTGTATGACATTTTAAGTGCCTCATCACTCTGAATTTATTTGGCATTTATTGTAATAGAAATGACCGTATTGAATTCATTTGGCATTCATATGGATTTCACATGTATTTATGGAGATATAACATGGTAATTTAACATTTACTATACTAAGCATTATTTAATGGACATTGAAAGACATTGTCATACAATGCTTAATAAAGCCAGTACCTCTAAAGTTAATCTTCTGTCAAAACAAAGAAATGGAAAACCATTTTGATTCCCCAAGTAAATTATTTGGATAAGCCAAAAATATGTATTTACTCCCCCAAATATGCTTCCTAAATTTTTAAACCAGAAGGTTGACTCCAGGACCAAGACAATAAAGCAGATGTTCAGTTTAGACTCCTTTATATTCTGAAATTGTCTGCAAATACATCAATCTCAGTCTAAAAATATTAAGAAAGATTTTCTTGGAACATCAGCAGTAAATTTAACACATGGCAAGCCTTCCATAGATTTATCTTTTTTCCCCCTTTAGAGTTCAGTGTGCTCCCTTTAACATAGTCCTGGAAAATAAATTTCTGTTTTATCCTTGCAGAAAAACTATTTTTAGACCAAACAGATCATCATTTGGGAACAATCGAAAGTTCAAAGTCATGAGGATCTTTGCTGAAAACTGAAGGAAGAGTTCTTCACCCACCATGATGGCATTCTTTTCTTTTTTCTTCTAAGAACAGAGTTTAAGGACACAACATAAAACAAAGTTTGCTCTTAGTCACTTTCAAATACGTGGCTTACGGTATTCTCTCCCTTGAATTTTCTCACTGGTCTTGTTTCTCACTCCAACTCAAAAGCAGAACCTTTATTGAGAATTCACTAAAAGTCACCAAATAACTAATCCTCCTGGCCTGAATGAAACTGGTGTTCAACTATGATTGTAGAGTATTGCTTATTTTAACATTAATTTACCGAAAATATCTTAATGAGAACTAGAAAGAGGAAGCAAAAAAGTTACTTATTTTTACATATATCCTACCTACATTTTCTAAGTAATTAATATCACTTTCGATATTATTGCAAAGGCTTTAGTTAATGTGAATATCTTCCAACTTGACATTGTGAGAAAAATCACTATCAAATTTCCACAAGTCACCCTCTGTGGCCCAGGGCAAGATTTTGAGAGAAGGAGTGTCTGAGTTATTTAGGGCTCTGCCACAACAAAGTACTATAAACTGGGTGACTTAAAACAAATGTAAAGAATTGTATTGTCTTAAAGTTCTAGAGGCCAGAAAGTTGAAATTAAGGTGTTGGCAAGGTCATCAAATCCTCTAGGGGTTAATCCTTCCTTGCCTCTTGCAGGGTAGTTCCAAATGTTGCTTAGGGTGTAGCTGAATGACTCCAATCTCTGCCTCTGTCTTCCTGTGTGTCTTTGTCTTCACATTGCTTTTTCCTCTTCTTATAAGAACACCAGTCATATTGATTTAAGGCCAACCCAAATGACCTCATCTCAACTTTGTTACATTTCCAAAGACTGTATTTCCAAATAAAGCCATATTTAAAAGTGCTGAAAGTTAGGTCTTCAACATATCTTTTGGGTGCTACAATTCAACCCATAACAGGAGACATCCTGACAGTTTTTAATAGGTTAATATTTTAATTCATGCATTTATTTTTATAGTTGCCTTTTCTATGATAGGTAAGATCTGAGACAAAAAACAATTTATTTGCCCTTGAGAGTTTCTTTGTTTTCTGCTGTTTATACTAGTCCTGGTCCGAGAAATAAAGCTTTCTCTACAGCAAATTGTTCTCTCCCCCTTCACATGAGAAAGACTGTTGAGTAGTCATTTCCTCTTTGATCTAAGTGTATCTCCTTGGTTTTTGTGACACAGTATCTTTTGTTAGTGTGGAGTCACTTTACTTTCTTTTTTTTTTTTTTTTTGTCACTTTACTTTCTTAACACAAGTTTGCTTTCATTGCTTGATAGGAGCCACATTCCTTCTATGAAGAATTAGATATTTCATTTGAAATCAGACTCAATCTTCAGTATGGTTTATTTGGAGTGTCAGTTAAGTTTCTTTTGGTAGCAAGCAACAGGAATCCACTCTGACTAATATTAGGCAGACGAAGAAGAATATCATTGGCATGTGTGTTAATTTGTTAGGGCTGCTGTAAAAAGGCACC
Source organism: Canis lupus baileyi (assembly GCF_048164855.1). Classification (NCBI taxonomy): domain Eukaryota; kingdom Metazoa; phylum Chordata; class Mammalia; order Carnivora; family Canidae; genus Canis; species Canis lupus. The sequence goes on from NC_132840.1 coordinate 19,767,318, forward strand.
ATATACTAGTGGCTTAAACAATAGACATTTAATGTTGAACACTTCTGGAAACCAGAAGTCTAAGATCGATGTACAGATAGGGTTAGTTCCATCAATGTGCTGAGAAGGAGAATCTGATTCATGTCTCTGTTTTAGCTCCTGGTGGTTTGTTGAAAATTTTTAGTGTTCATTGACTTGTAGAAGCATCACCCTAATCTCTGACTTCATCTTCATCTTCACTTCCTTGTGTGTGTGTGTGTGTCTGCATCTGCATCCAAATTTTCTCTCTTTTTTAAAAAAATTTATTTATTTATTTATTTATGATAGACGGGGGGTGGGTGGAGAGAGAGAGAGAGAGAGAGCAAGGCAGAGACACAGGCAGAGAGAGAAGCAGGCTCCATGCCGGGAGCCCGAAGCAGGACTCAATCCCGGGACTCCAGGATCGCACCCTGGGCCAAAGGCAGGTGCTAAACCACTGATCCACCTAGGGATCCCCTAAATTTTCTCTTTTTATATGGATTCCTGTCATATTGAATTATTATCATTTAACTTGATAAAGACCCTATCTCCAAATAAGTTTATACTCTGAGGTACTGAGTTATTAGTTTTTGAGGAGGACGCAACTCAATCTGTAAGAGTGGGACAGTGGTATATGCATGCAACCAAAGGAAGGACTGACTCATAAAGAAAGAAAAACATGTCTGGGTGCTAGAATTTGTGAACCTTCTAGAACGCTCCCACCAACATGCCTGGATGTCACCCATTTCCATGTTTCTATGTCCTAAATTTCAAACCCCTGAGGAGAATTTAAGTAATTCAGTTTGACTGTACCTTTCCTTGGATCAATCGCCTGTGGCCAGGAGGTGAGGGTACAGGACATAATAGCCATGGCTGGTGGGAGAGGGGTATATGTAGGGTGTGTGTGTGTGTGTGTGTGTGTAAGAGTCTTGTCTCAAAGTAGATGGGATCATTATGAGAGTATTTACTGGCAAAAGGGTATCTATATTTTCCCTACCCCTTCCAAATCTCTTAAGAGGAAAGGCTGTCCATGCTCCCAAAGAAGGGATGACTATTCATTGGTCCAGCAATTATAAATTGAGCTTTTAAGATGCATCCCACGTGGTGCTAAAGGTATAGACATGAGCACTGTGTACTGATTTTCAGTCATTTGTACTGGCAAGACTGAGGTAGGACAGATCTTTTCACCTCCTCCCAAGCCCAGGGTGTAGCTCACCATGAGGGTACTGGATATCCTGATGAGCAGCACCAGCAGTTAGCACATTCAGATTCTCAGACTAGACTACCACATAAGCTCAGTCCATGGCAATCTAAACTCATCATGTCAACATGCCCAGTTTCCTCAGATAAAGCATCTGCAGGACTGAGTGCTTCCCTAGATAGTTGCAGGCTTGGCTTGAGTAGGGGGAGGCCGAGGTAACTTCGGAAAGGAGATACATCCATCACTGACCCACACTGTCTCCAGTGTCCATGACTGTCTCCCCAGGGGGGAGTTTGGTGAATATTAAAAAACATAAATAACATAAATATTCTCATTAGGATAGCTATAATTTACCCACCAGATATGAGGGGGGCCCAGCATGTTTTCCTAAGTGTTCCATTTCCTTCCCAGGAGCCACAGAGTTGCCACAAAGAGATGAGGCCAATAAACCACTGCATCTGTTTGTTTGTCATTTTTCTTTAGTGCAAGTTTTAACAAGATTCCCTCCCAACAGGGTCACAATCTTAACACATGTCGCTTTGCTCTACGCTTCATTGAAACACTGTGTTGTGTTGGGCTGAATTAAATGTACAATTACAGCATATTTTCTTGAAAGGAGTTTTGACAATGATAAATGCGTAGACATTTTTCTACACTCAGTCAGCCTGATTCCATGCCCATCAAGTTGCTCAGGATTTGCTCTGAAGAACCTCTTATAAATGAGGAATCTTCGATACTGACCATGGATCCATGGGCCTGGGTTCAAATGCCACTTCTACCAATTTTGTACCAAATGAGCTTGGGAAGCTTTCTTAATCCTACTAGCCTACTTAGTTTTCTCATCTGTAAAAGAATGATTTTAAACTACTTCCCTAATAGTGCTGTTGTGTTAAATGAGACAACACTTGGAAAGTAGTTAGCACCATCCCTGGCAAATAGTAAGCTCTCAATGAGTGTTGGCTAGCATTCATGCAGGTAATTTGTCCTCTTAACTGTAATGATGACTCTAACGTGAGTTCAAATCCCAAGCATATGGAAGAAGAGTACTTTTTGTTGATCTTAAAACAGGAAGAAACAGGATTTTTCTACAGATGCTTGAATATAACAGTAGCTAATGTCTATTAATTATTTACTATGTGCTAGACAGTATAATAAGTATTTTCTGTGTATCATATTGTTTAGATATCACACCAACCCTATGAATTTCATATTATACATCTATGTTACATACTGGGGGATCCTAGACCCTATTGGCACCTCTAGAAACACATTTTCTATTCTGCTGTACCACAAGATACTGGCCTGCATAGAGCACGTCAACCTGGATCTCCTTCTCTCTAGTTTTGGGTTAGGTTCTCTGGGCAAACCAGCAAGAGTCCTGGCAGAGAATAGATGACACAATTATATTAATTAAATTGAAGAGATTGTAATAAAGCTATTATTGACAAGGATGGTAGACAATGCATACGGAAATCACAAGAGGTTGTTCAACTTCCTGGACCTAGAAATGGTGGGGCACCATAATCACTGCAAATCTCATGGGGTAAAGGGTGAAAGTAATTACCAGAGCCAGAGTCAGAGAATGACATATGGAAAGGACAGCCAGGGTCAAGACTGCAGTCTTCAGGTGTGGGATACAGCCAGCTTTTATGACCTGTAGAAGGGAAAACAGAAGAATTGTCCCCCTGCCTTGCTCTTCCTCCATCACTAACCTTTTGCTGGAGTTCCTCATTTGCTAAACCCAGCTGGAAGCCTGAGGACAAGGCTTCCAGGTGATCTACCACGGGACACAGCAGGGTAGAGAAAGGGGAATGAATTCAGAGGACCAAGCAAATGTATACAGTACATCTGCCTATGAACACAACACCAGTAAATGATATTTGCTTTAAGCCATAGAGAATGAGATATTACTGTTGCTCTACTGTTCTAAACTGCTCATTTTCTCCTCCCTCTTTATCTCTTCTACTAGTCTTCTTAATAGACTTTGATCTCTAAATACAGTAATGGGAAACTTGAAATGGCTTAGCATCTTACAGTAATCCAGACACTCTTAGATTTGGGAATATTTCATTGTGAAAAGGTCAAGATAAAAAAAAATCCATTACTAAAAATCCATTTATCCTTTATTTTATCATCATTTAAGGAAAGGTTACTGCCAAATATGGCAATAAGGGTTTCTATAGCTGCAATTTTTATAACAAAAACAAGCATATTTTTAATGAATTTTGGTTTATTAGATCAGCAATTGCCAACACGGGGTTCCTGAGTCTTAGGAGACCATGATGATAGCAATGGAGGTCTGTAAGTTCTTTTAAATATTTCAGAAAATTTAATGTAATCATACTTTTACAAGTGACAAAGCTTCACAAATTAACAAAAACATCAAGATTCTTTGCTTTTGACTGAAATGATATTCATTCTGTGTGGTGACCCTAGTAATTTCATGCTGATCAGAAGCTCTGATTGGCAGTTATATATGCATTTGATTAATAAAACATGGGAAAGCAAATGAATTATTACTTAATATGTGTAGTTTGCTAGATAAAGTCTTTGCAAACCTAGAGTCAATTGGGGGAAATATAAACTGGGTGCTTGACAGTGAAATAATAAGCACAATATGGGCCTGGTATTTCTTGTATATGTAGAGAGGCCAAGGCAGTCTTCCAGATGTGCCCTCCATATAGAATATCTGATGAAAAACTCAAGTCAATTATTTGTTTTCAACAATAATAACACACATTAATAATAACGGTGATGATATCTAAGTTATTAAGTGGCCAGGCACAGTGCTGAAATGCTCCATATGTAATATCTTATTGTATCCTCTCAACCGTCCTAAGAAGAAGGCAGTCTAATTTTCTCTTGTCTTAAGTTGAATTTTCTTAGAGTCAGACTAAAGACAAGGGTTTGTGTGCCAGTTGTTTATTTGATGCCAGGAGATACTGGTGGGAAATGGAGAAGTGAGCTGGGAAACGGAGGGAAGGCAGCATATGATACATTAACGAGCAGGTTGCTTCTGTGGGCAATAATATCTGACCTGTTCCTGTCCTGCAGATGAGGAAGCCCAAGACTTCATGAGTTGAAATCACAGAATATTGATGATGTGCCCTTCCATAGAATTTTATCTACCTATAACTAAGGCCTACCAATATATAATAGCCTATTAAATGAGTTCTGATTCTTGGAGGTTTGATTTGTTTTGGTTTTTTATAACTGCTTGATTAAGAAAAGAGTCACATACCATATAATTCACTCATTTAAAGTGTACAATTCCATGGTTTTTAGTATATTCACAGAGTTGTACAACTATCATCACAATCAATTTTAGAACATTTTCATTACCCCCAAAAGAACCCTATGTGTATTAGTAGTCGTGCCTCATTTCCTCCATCCTACCTCCAGCCCCTGGGAACCAATAATTTATTTTATGCCTCTATGGATTTGCCTTTTCTGGACATTTCATATAAGTGAAATCATACATTATGTGATCTTTCATGTATAGTTTTCTTCATTTAGCATGTTTTAGAGGTTCATTCCCTATGGAAATGTATATCAGTACTTCATTTCTTTTGATGGCTAAGTAATATTCAGTTACGTGGATATACCATATTTTATTTATCCATTCATCACGTGATTGGCATTTAGGTCATTCCTGCTTGTGGCTATTATGAATAATGTTGCTATGGAGATTTGTTTATAAGCTTTTATATACACATATGTTTTCATTTCCTTTGGGTATCTACCTAGGAGTGGAATTGTTAGGTTATATGACAACTCTATTTTTAACCTTTTGCAGAATGGCCAGACTCTTCTCCAAAGTCCTTCTCCAAAGTCCTGGAGTTTATTGATGACTTTAATCTGCTGTTCAAATGAGCAGGCTCCCTGCCTTGCACTGTTTGGCAAAGGAGAAAAATGGGTACCATGCTCTTGCAAACATAGATTTCAAGAGTCACTAGTGAATTGAAGAAGAATGTTGTCTGTATTACCAGAGTTGACTTAGGTTGGTCCTGGATCTCAGTGCCTGCTCTTCTTGCTTTTTACTTATAAAAGATTAATACTTTAACTTCATCATTATCCATTTAGTTTATGATTATGGGTTGTCTGGTTAACCCCACTGGGTGTAGTGATACATGTTTTCATGAAGAGTATTTTTGGCCTGCAGTTTCCAAATAGCCAGAATTTAAAGCATATAAGGATGGCAGCTCATTAAACATGAATTTGTTGTAGTTTTCATTTGGCACCTGCTGTGAGTCAGGCACTGTGTTAGGTGCTGGGAATACATTGGAAGGATAGAAACAAATGCAATTCAGTTAGAGAAAAAAAACTTTAAGAGGAACTATACCAGCAGATGCACTGCTGAGTCATTGTTGGGGTCCTCTTCATAGCAAGCAGCTCCTACATCCCTATAATTCATCCTGAATCTGAGGTGAGCTCAGCTCAAAAATGCTGCATCATCAGTTAATGCTATTGTGTGGTTAATTATAAGCCACAAAAGAAAGAAATGGAAAACCTTCCCAACAGGGGCTTGCAACTCAAATAGAGAGAATGCTTTGTGGAGTGGCTTCCACCTAGAAAAATCAAAATAAACAAAATCTGTTAATACTTATGAGGACAGTGATGGCTGAGGGGGATTCTATTTGTTCTCACAGTATTCTGAGTATGATTTAACTTGGAAAAAAAATCTGAGTTGTTCTTATAGTTATGACAATGCTAAATCAAAATTTTACATAAGCAGTTTTTGCCATCACTATCACTGTCATGGATTTATTATTTTTTTAGCTCTGCCTACTGGACATTGCTCTTGGATGTCCCATTAGCATGTCATACTCTACAAATACAGAACTAAACTCACAATCTGGGGTTTCAGATTGTGAAGAAGTCAGTCTGCCTTCAGCTCAGGTTATAATCCCAGGGTCCTAGGATGGAGCCCCACCTCTGGCTTCCTGCTCAGTGGGGAGTCTGCTTCTTCCTCTCCCTTTGCCCCTCCTCCTGTTTGTGCGCACACATTCTCTCTCTCTCTCTCTCTCAATCAATCAATAAAACTTTTAACAACAACAAAAAAAACTCACAATCTACTCACAATTCCACCTTCAACCCAGCCCCAAACCTATTTTTTTCTCCTGTGTATGGTTCCTATCTTACCATCCTAAGAGTACCACTTACCATGCTGTTGCCGAAACCACAAACTTGGACATGACTCCTGTTCCTGCCTCTGTCTTCCCCTACCCATCTACCAATCAGTCATCAAGTCTTAACAATTGAGCCTCCCACATATCTCCCACACAGATTAGTTTCTCTTCATCCTGTTTCTACCTTATGTGAAGGCCACCATCATCTCTCACTTGCTAACTCTTCTCCCTAACTCTGGAGTCTAATCTACAACCTTTGCTCCAAAGAGCAGCTGGTAGACCATTCCAAAGCTCAAAAGTATGATCTCACTATCTTTTTCGAGTTCCTTTGTATAGCCATTGCCTCAGGTTCAAGTCCATATTCTCATATTCTTTAACATGGGTGAATGCACTCTTCATGCCCTGGCACCTAAGACCCCAGTTTTATTTTCACCAACACCCTTGCCAGGTGCTCCAAATTGAACATAGCCAAACCAAACTGATTACTATCCCTACACTGTGTCAGGTTCTTTTGCAATTGAGATTTTGCATAAGCTGAACCTTAAAATGTACTTTTTCAATAGCATATGGTTCAGTGGATTTTCATCCTCTCTTCATATTAGTTATGATATGGATTCAGATGCCATTGCAAAATCCCAAATGGCGGTTATGTCAATAAGATAGATGTGCATTTCTCTCTCATGTGGCAGTCTAGGCATAAGCGGTCCTGGACTGATGTGGTAGCTGCACTCTGTCACTTGGAGATCTTGTGGAGACAGATGGAGAGAAGAAAATTTGTCTGAGAGATAAGTGCAAGGCTGAATCTTTAAGACCTGTCTTCTCTCTTGTTTTCTGGCATCTGTGGTATGTTATCTCTGTCCTCACAGTCCCAGTGGCTTTCCAGCCCCTTTTATTCCAGTCAGTGGGAAGGAGGGACAGGAGGTACATACCCTTTCTCTTAAAACATGCAATTGAGAAGTTGCATCCACTACTCTTGCCTGTATCTCATTGGCTGTCAATTATTCACAAAACCATAATTTGCTGCAAGGAAGATCAGGGAATGTTGTCTTCCTGCAGGATACTTGTAACAGTTTTTGTTACATTCTTTTGTGTAAAACTAACCTGGATATATAAGTAAAATTTCCTTTCAGTAATGTACAATCTTGGTAGAGTTGTGGGCACTGGAGTCATACCACTTCTGTTTGCCAACTGAACAAATTTCCAAGCCGGTAGTGTCAGATATTGGAACTTCAAGATAGATAAAGGCCACCAGAAGGTTGGCAGTAGCACCTCCATTTTACAACTCATAAATCCAAGCTGAGAAATGTTAAGTACTTGCCCAAGTGCACACAATTTGTACATGCCACCTGCTATCTTCTGAATTCATATCCCGTGCTGGCTAATCATGAAGGCCAATATATCATAGTGCTTAAGAACATCAGAACATCAGCTCTGGACTCAGAAAGGGCTAAATATATCATTTACTGACATTATGATATTTACAAAGTGCCTTAACTTTTCTGGGCTTCATTTCTTCACAAGGATGTTATACACATTAAGTGGCATAATATATGGTACATATTTAGGAAAATGCCTGGCTAATGATGAGCACTTAATAAAAGGTGCCTAGTGTTAGTTACCACAATAAACATTTCTTAAGCTTTTGTCATTATTATTATTAATTATTGCTACTGTTGGAGACATAGTGGCTGGAGAATGTATGCTCATTCCTTTGTATTCCCATTCCCACAAAAGAAGCTCTGTAACAGAGGCTTTCACTTTCTCCTAATCTAGCTGGCCTAGGATATTCACATTTGTCTAAGGGATGACAAAGGTGGATTGAGAGACCTCTGCTCTGTCCCTTTTTCAGGAAATTCACAGATTAGTAACTAAATACTCAAACTCTGATGTGATACATGCCTAATTTAGAATCCCAGTTTCCTTGTTGTTTGGCCTGGAAAAAGACACTTGACCTCTCTTAACATCAATCTCTGCTTCTAAAAATGAAAAGAGGAATTATCTACCTCATAATAATGCTGGGAGGAATCGCTGAGGTCATTCACACAAAAATGCTTAAAACATCATCTAGCATGTTGCTTGTGCTCGATAAATGTGAGTGGACCCAAGCTCTGGCTGTTAAGCATGGATTTTGGCAGAGGCGGTAAGGACAGAAAGGAGGAGATGCAGAGAAACCTAGAAGGTAGAATTGAAAGGATTCAGTGATGGTCTACACTCAAGGGTATGGCAGAAAGAAAGAAATCTAGCAAATTTATTATAAGAAAAAATTGATTACTTGATAGAATAGCTCACCAAGATGGGAAATATAGGGGAGGAGCAAGTATGACATGAAGACAATGAAAGCAGTGTTAGAAATATTGGGTTTTAAATGGCTCAAGGATTCACACACACAGATTTGACACAGGCATTGGATAGTTGAGTGCCAAGTCCATATGGAAGTCTAAGCCTAAGACATCCACTGAGGAGTCATTCAACTCAGGAGTCACCAGGCACAGGTCACAGCTGAGTCAGAAAGCTCAGTTGTCTTCAGGGACCAGGAGTGATCAGAGATAAGTTTGGAGAAAATGATAAGTAACTTGGTGCCAACAAGGCAGGGCACACCCTGCTGCAAGGCCTTCAGATGCTTCTATGTGGGCAAGCAAACAAATTTTAGGAGTGGTCAGCCTGAGGGCTGAGTGTAACCTTCTATCTGGGCAGACATGGATGTAGAATAGAATCTACTCCAGGAATTGACTAGTGTGAAAAGAGAAGATTAAAGAGCAAATTGAAATGTGCTTACACTTCCATGGTGTCACCGAAATCTACACTGAATGGTATTTTGGCACGGAACAAGGCTCTCCCAGCAGTGTTCATGGTCTGACAGCTGTAACCAATACCTGACATTTCCCTTTCTGATATAAATAATTATCTTTCACTGCAATGGAGTCTAGAAAACAAGAAGATTCCCCGTTATTTGGAAAGCCTCTATTTCACAATTCATGTTAGTTTCCCTGTATCTTTCCTACATTTCAAATTCATCTGTTATTTGAAAATAAGACATAGATAAGAAAGCATTGGTGAAGTAGAATAATTAAACTATATCTAGTTCACTCAAATTGGAATGATATTTGGAAGGGCAGTGATGTTTTGCCCCCTATCATAATTTCATATTGCCACTGTAACAAAATATCACACACTCAGTTGTTTAAGATAGCCTGGATTTGCTCTCTTATCGTTCTAGAGGTCATAAGTCCAATATGGTCTCAATGGGCTAAAATCAAGGTGTCTGCAGGGCTGCCTTCCCTTCTAGAGATTCCAGCACAAAACCTATTTTCCTTTTTCTAGCTTCTAGAGACCTATGTCTTCTTCCTCCATCTCTGAAGCCAGCAAGTCGTCCTTTCTCTGACCATTTTTTCTATAGTCCTTTCCCTCTGACTTTCTCTTCTGTCTGTGTCTCTCTACTTTTAAGCACCCTGTGATTACACTGAACCCACCTGAATCATCCAGGACAATCTATATCCTTCAAAATCAACTGATTAGCAAACTTGATTCCTCCAGTGAAGTCCCTTTAGCTATATAAGTTCACATATTCCTTCATGTTGCTGAACAGTATTTCATGGTATGGATGGACCACGGTTCTTTCAGCAATTATGAATAAGGTAGCTAGGAACATTTGTGTGCAGGCTTTTATCTGAATGGAAGTTTCCATTCTCTGAGACAAATGCCTCAATATGCAATGGCTGGGTTGTATGATTTTGCATGTTTTTTTTGTGTGTGTGTGTGTGTGTTTTTTGTTTTGTTTTGTTTTTTTTATAAAAAACAAAACAAAACAAAAAAAAACTGGCAGGGGTGCTTAGGTGGCTCTGTTGGTTAGGCACCTGATTCTTGCTTTTGGCTGAGGTCATGATCTCAGGGTCATGAGATCAAACCCTAATTTGGGCTCTACACAAGGCATGGAGTATGCTTGAGATTCTCTCTCTCTCTCTTTTTCCTTCTCTCTCTCCTTCTACCCCCACCCCTGCTCACTCTCTTGCTTGCTCTCTCACAAATAAATAAATAAATAAATATCAAACTATTTCCTAGAGTGGCAATAGTATTTTGCATTCTATTGAAGAGATTTGAGCAGTGTAGTAATGGGATCCTATGCAATCCTAAATTTCTCTCCACTGAGTCATGGAAGGCAAAGGTAGAGGCAGAGGGACCAGTACCGAACATTTGTAGTGGTCCAGGTGAGACACAAGGGTGTCAGCACAGCATGGATGAGGTTGAGGTGACAGGAAGCAATCAGACATGAGGCAACATTGAAGATATGATTGACAATTATTGCAGGATTGCTCATGGGAACTGAAAGAGGATTCAAGGAGGACCACTATACTTTGGGCTTGAGCATGTTGGTGAATGGTGGTTCGGTTTGTCTTAAGGATGCGAGGACTCTATTTGTCTTAAGGATGGAGTGAACACAGGGAGGAGGTGAGGCCCATGTTTAATTTAATGTGCCTGCCAGATTTCAAGTGGAAACATTGAGTGGGTGCTTAGAAATAGGAGTCTGGAACCTGAGGGAGGCTGGAGATACAGAAAAAAAAAGAACAATGTATATGTGAATGTGCCCAACACAAACCATGGCATAATCACAGGCAAGAGCTGCCCACTCAGTTTGGATCTCAAAAAGAAATGTTGTCATCTCCTGGGCTTCACAGAGGAAATAGCACCTTGGGCTCCAGTTTCAGCACAGCAAGTGTGCTCAACTCTAAGAATGTGCAGATCACAGACATAGTGATGGACACTCGAATTTCCATCTGGTTGATTTCTGCTCTCTCCTAGGGAACTGCTTTGTATAAGCACACCCTTGAGAAAGTTTGCTTTTTCATTTGTCTATCACAAGGGTGCAATTTTTTTTCTCTTTTTAAAATAACAACTGTTAATGCAAACAAGTCCATGGTGATTTGTAATTATAAGGACTCAATACAAATCACTTTTAGTATAGGTGTTTCAATTTTATGTTGTGCTTTGGAGGGTTAAAGAGGTTAATACAAAATACAGATTGAGTTTTGTTGCTAGAAGTTTCCCAGTTGGATTCTCAAGCTCTGGGGCAGACTTGGCAAGTGACTTTTGTGATGTTCCCATTCTATTCCTCGATAGGGATGTTAGTGTATCATTGTGCCTCTGCCTCCCCTGCAAAACTAGCTTCATGTCTGCTCACCTTCCTTCGAGGTAATTGAGGCCGAGAGAGGAGACATGACTTCTCACAGTCAGTATGAAGGGACAGCCCAGGGAGGCCTGGAAGGTCTCCTGACTAGCTACAACCCCCTTGCCCTCCACCCCTTTTCCTCACCTCAGAGGGATCCTTGGAAAACAAACAGTTGCTTAACCCATAGTTCTGAGGAAACTGAGAATCAAAGTTACATTCTCTTGTTTCTTTAGGTTTCTTTCTGCCAGCTTAAATCCTCTGGATGCATAATATATTAGGTCCCGGCCCTAAATGAGAAGGAGTTGAAATGAGCTCCCTACAATTCAACAAATTGTTATGGATTCCCTGTCTACATCTGTGACTCAGTTTTTTTGTTTTTTTTTGGGGGGGGGATTTTTGGCAATGGGGGGAACTTACAAAACAAAACAAAACAAAAACTCCTGTGCCTGAGCCTCATCCCAGACCAAGAAATCATAATCTCAGGGAAACACCCGTCTTGAACATAAACCCATGGTAAAAATAATACTGATGCAGTGGTAGCCCAAAAAATGGCTTATTAGATGGTATCCATGTCAAATTGCAGGAACCGGTGAATGTTAGCTTATTTGGGAAAAGAGTCTTTGCAGCTGTGATTAACTTAAAGATTTTGAGATAATCCTGGATTATCCGAGTGTAACCTAAATCCAGCTACAAATGCCTTCATAAGAGACACAGAAGAAACAGGCATGATGGGCAGTGGGGGTGGGGTTAATGTGGCCCTAGCAGCCACAAAGCAAAGAAGGACCACTGGGACTCCAGAATGATTGTCCCCTTGAGCCTCCAGAGGAGTAGAGTCCTGTCCACACCTTGATTTCACACTTCTGACCTCTGAAACAGTGAGAGAATAAATTTCTGTTGTCTTAAGCCCTCCAGCTAGTGGTAATTTGTTCTAGAAACAGTAGAAAACAAACACAGAGGCCTGTTCCTTTGTAAAATCAAACAAAGGAAGTTAGCAGAGGTGGGATACATGAAATTTCTAAGAGAGGGGGAGGAGAAGAGTAATGATGTGGAAGGCTTAGAACTCAAATTGACAAATGTGTGTGTAAAACTCTGAACACCTAGCCAAATAACACATAGTAGAATTACCCTTCTATCTGCATTTCATTTCTGGAAATGGGTTTGTTTCATTAAGGTCTTTTTCAAAAGAATATCAAGGTGTTCATATATAACAGTGCTGAGCTGGATTTCCTATAAAATACAAGACCTATAAAATATTAAAAAGGCTAATAATTTTTAAAATAATTTTTAAGGTTTTAATATTACTGATGGTAAGTCACTAGTGACTTGGAATCCAAGAAAAATATCTTCAAATAGTTGGATCAGAGAAAGTATATATAAGCAAAATATTAATTCAGGGGAAAAAAAGCCTATTTTTTTCTGGTAAAATCATGAAACTTCCTTGATCTCTATCCCTATAGGACAACATATATGATGAGGCAGCTATGTTAGAGAAATAACCGGAAGGAAAGTCTGCAACTGGCATAAGAAAGGAAGTAAGCAAGCAGGCTCTATGTGAAATATAAAAATGTCAATATGAATTGTCAAAATTCCAGGTGTTAGCTCAAGTATTAAAACCTCCGAAAGCCTGGCTTTGGGTCCAGCGAAACACTGGGTCCCTCCAGCATGCTTCCCTGTTGTGCGTGCCTCCATCACACAACTGAGGCTTTCCTCATCTCTCCTTGTGGCACCAGGCAGCCCTGTCATGCTGCATCCCCAAAGCACAGCGCTATGCCTGGTGAGACTCAGCCGACTGGTCTTCTACTCTGTCATCAGGTAAATCAGAGTGACCCTCACCTTTTGTTTAATTACTAGAGTAGTCTCTTAAGATCTCTATATCTGGTCCATTCCTTTCCCGCAGAGGAGCCAGCTTGAGTGGAGAGTGTTAAAAATGCAGTACTGAGCTCAGCATTCAGAGCCCTCCACCCCATGACCCATCCTGGTTATGTTTAACTGCTCCCCTTTGCCATGAAGACCCTCCACTCAGGGTCTCTGGCCAGGGCCCCCACTCCACAGACCTCAACCCTGAGCTCCTGGGGTTCAGCATGCCTCTCGTCTTCACACCTTCATCCCCTCTGTCCCTGCTGTAGGGAACTTCTATCTGAAAGCCTGCTGTGTAACTCCTGCCCCTCCGTGTGGCCTCACCCCTGCACGGCCTCACCAACTCACCTCTAAATCATAGTTTAGGTGAGTCGGCTCCCTCTTATGTTCTCCCACGGCCTACCTTCTCTTGTCTCGCCAATCACAATGGTAGTTAGATGACAATCTATGATGACTGATTTAAATCTCGATGTCCCCCATCAGAACGTGAGCTCCACGGGGACAAAGTGTGTATCCAATTTGCATTTGTCCACCCAGTCCTCAATACCTAGGCTGGCCCGCAGCACAGGAAGCAGGTCATAAAGCCAGCCCAATGCTCCGCACGTGTGCGAAACACACAGAAAACCCATTTCCCTGTGAGGTGAGAAGCCCACAGGAGCAGCCTCCTGCGGCCCTTGTAATCCTGCTCTTATAGGGGTGATAGCAAAGCCCCCTGGAAAACCACATGCAAGAACAGAGGGACACAGCGTGTTTTCCCAGCTGGACACGGCAGTGCGGCATCAGCGGCTCCTTTGTGGGACTCCCACTCTGCTGTTCACACAGGGAACAGCCAGTGCCTGGTGGAGCTTCGGGCTTTTGAGACTTCCCGAGCTATTTTGTGTGCACAGTGCTCTGCCTCTCATTTGGTACAGTGCAATGCTGAAAATGCTAGAAAGGAAATTCATGCCAAAGAGAAAAAGGAACAGAGATGGCCGGGATCTAATAAACCCACAGTGGGCCTGCTCCGTACTTAGAAAATAATCTGAGCGGTAGTGCACCGTGACAAAAAGAGGCATAGACTAATGTAATTTTCTTGAAGTCCCCTATAAAGTATTTTACTCCATAATACAGCTACATTTATGAAATGGCTTTATCTTGAAAGATCCCAAAGGGCTTACTAAGCTGAAAAGGAAAATATCAAGTATACGGCAATCTCAAAAACACCACCAATGTACTTTTGTGATAAGGATGGGGGACTCTGTGACAGCAGGTAGACATCTTAAAAAGCAGATAGTGGCTTATCCTGCTAAACCTTCGGGGAAGAGAGAGAGAGAAGATAATTGCCCACACTGGGTAAGTGTCACGTGGGCTTTCTGTATTAATAAGGGCCATGGCTTTTTTCCATCTGCCATGCGAATTAAGTAAGTGACTTCTATCAGCATCGCCCTCCCCATTTGAAATAGGAGGCGGCTATCAACTTACACTTCATAGGGAGAAAAAAAAAGTGTATATCAAGCGTCCAAAAGTTAATGGAGGTTAGGGGTAGCGTAATTTAAAATCTATGCATTTAAAAAAGTAAAATATAACAACCTACAGTTGATCCGACAGTTAAAATATCATTTCCCACCCAACTTTTACCGAATCCATGCCTGCCCAAATGCCTGATACTAGATTTTTCTCCTTTACTGCCATCCTGGTCCAGATATGACTCAGATACACGAACTTTCAGGGCATTTAAAGATGGGATGGGGCAAGAGCATGCTAGCAGGGAGGAAAAGTCTTTCTTGATTATCTCCCCAGAATATCTCCTCACCAGGAGCCAAAAATGGAAAGTGGGAGCACCGGGTGATAAAACAGTCTAACAATTAAAAGTCAATAACAAGTCACTCTTGTCTCTCAGAGACTATTAAGGCTGACCTCCTCTCTAACCTAGAGCAGGTCTTCCCCACTTTTGTGGTTTCCCTTCATTCTTCTACTCTCCCTCCACACCCCCATCCACTCATCTTCCCCCCACCTCACTGTGCTTGGCATCTTTGCCCTTATCCTCATTTCCTTCCCACATTCTCTTCCAAAGAATGGAAGCTCTGCAAATTGGGTTAGGTACAAGAATGTTCTTCTCAGCTGGAGGAAAAGACGCAGCCATGATGGGAAAGATCAAGGTGTTAAACTTTGGGTTTGACTGTATTACTATTTATTAATTTTTCTACGGAGGGTTATTTTAAAGAGAATGGTGGAACCTAGCCGCATGGCAGTCCAACGGAGCACAGGTGAAGGCTGAGGTGGGCAGGGCATGATCAAAGTCCTGTGGACCAGTTGGTCAAGGTGGTGGAGCATCTCAGTCAACCCCTGACGTGCCCTGGGAGGCAGTCTCAGGAGCTGTCTTGAGTGCTTTACAGGCGGTGATGGATTGGTCTGACTCTAGAACCTTTGTTCTAGGAAGTCTGTCCTTCAAAATATAAAGGCTTTTATTTTTATTGTTTATTTTGAAATGAATTCAGACCCATAGGAAAGTTTCAAAAAGAATACAGATGATTCCTTTAGGCTTATCACCGAGATTTCCTAAATGTTAACATTTTATCACATTTGCTTAATTATCCACCCCCCACCACCATTTGGGAGTAAACTGTGGACCTTATGCCCCTTCACCTCTGATCTGTAGAGTGACATTTCCTAAAAGTAAAGATTTTTATAAATAAATAAATAAATAAATAAATAAATAAATAAATAAATAAAATAAAATTAAAGATTTTTCTTTAGTCTTATAGAACCACAGGACAATTATCAAATCAGAACATTAATGCTGTCAGAGGAACATTATCTAGTCTACAAATTTATTCAAATGTAGCCAATGTCATGGTACTGACATTCTTGATAAGCACAAGAAAAAAAAATTCTGATCTGGCATCCAAACAAAATTCTTATACTGGTTTAGGTGTTTAGACCTTATGTCTCTTTAGCCTCCTCGAATCTAAAAATTTCCTCAGCCTTGTTCATCTTCCATGACCTTGACATATATTGAGATATGGGCCACTCATTCTGTAAACTGTCCCATCACTTGGGTTTGTGTGATGTTTCCTATGATTAGGTCTATGTTATGCACTTATGGCAAGAAAACCACAGAAGCATCATACTGCTCTGGTGCATTGCATCAGGAAGCACACAGTGTCTACTTGTGTCACTACTGGTGACCTTAACTTTGATCTCTTAGCGTGGTTTCTGCCAAGTTTCTCCTGTGGAAATTTAATATTTTTTAATTAATAATTATCTCATAAGGATATCTTTCCAGACTACACAAATATCTTGTTTCTTTTTATACTTCTATCATTTTCATAGTTCTGGCCTTCACTGATAATGTTTGCCCAAAGCAGTTATTACTGGCATAATTGCCAAATGCTGGTTTTCTAATTACATGATTCCTTCTACATTGATTAGTGGCATTCAGTTCTAAGGAAGGGCTTTCCCTTCTCTCCCATTTGTTAGCTTGTTTTCATTTTCAAAAGCCATAGGAGTATGGTCTCATGGATTCTTACTTGATCGCATGGGGTTATCATCTGTTACTATCATTATTTACTCTCATGTTGCAACTGTTCAGTTTGGCCCATTGGAGATTTAATATGCGGTTTTTATACCCAAGGATCCTGATACTTCAGGCCTTCTTGTTTCGCTTATCTTCCACCTTCCACTTTCTTGTCTCAGATCCTTTATCTGGAGAATTTGTTATTTTTCTGAGAAGTCCTCAGACCCAGTGATCCAGTTACTTTCTGTTCTTGCTGAGTAACTCTTGAAATAAAAAATTTTTAAAAAGCTTGTAGTAGAAGCAAAAGGAGTTAAGTGGCACTTCTCCCAGGCCATACTCATGGCCTTACCAGCTGCTTAGAGGCACAAGGAAGCTTAAACTACAGTGTTTCCTGAACACTTTTTGTTTTCTCATGTCTTTGTACTTTTGAGCACCTTCTCCCCTCTGCCCAGACTAATTCTAACTCCCTACATTAATCTAGAAATGGACTCAAACTCCAAGATGCATCTCTTGCTCTGTGAAGCCATCTCCACTCCCTAGGCAGAACTAATTATTCTCTTCTTGGCAGCTCAATAAACTCTTGGTATAGCCTTTTATTACAGAATCCATCACATGGCATTATAGTTTTGTGGGTTATTTTTGCCATTTTGTTCCTCTCAATAGGCTGAGAGCTTTTCACAAGAAGATTTTTAAGCATACCTACATCGAGTAATAACAAACATTTTAATGGTTTAAAATGCATTAGAATCTACTTCCAAGTCATATAAATCAGAGGCCAGCAAACAAGTTTGCAAAAAGTCAGGTAGGCATTGCAGGTGATAGAGTCTCTCTTGCAACCACTCACCTCTGCCACTGTATGGTGAAAACCCCTATCAATACCTAATAGAATGAATGTGGCTGTTTCAATAACACTTTTTTTTTTTTTAACATAAGCAGGAAGTTGGTTGGATTGTACCCTAGGGCCATAGTTCGTTGACTCCTAATCTCTCCTACTTCAAATTTTTCTCAATGTTTGAATCACCTTTCTCTGGAGATCCCTAATTTTCCTTGGCTAATGCCTGCATATCTTAAGGCCATTAACCATTTGTAGTGATTGCTCTGCTCTGAGGAGATTTGCCTGGGAGGGGAGCCTCTTTAGGTGTTTAAGGCATTAACCCTCTAGCCCAGGAAGTCCCATATTGCTGGAAGCAGCTATAAGCTTATTCATATTTCATAGCAACTTGCACAGATGGATTTGAAGCAGAAGATGTGTCTAGATGAAGGGAAGCATGGAGTGAAGTCGGATCCCAAAGCTGAAATTCAGTGGCACTGATTAGGCACAGGGCAAGGCCAGGGTATAAAACCATGTGAGAAATAGACCAATACAAGAGACGAAAACAGTTGCTGAACAGACTCCCTCACAGAGAGCTGCTATAGAAGGTGGATCCAGTGGACAGAATCTGAGTTGGGAGAGCTGTGTTGGGGTGAGAAACAGGGAGGCGTTGCAGAGTAAGACAAGGGAAATGCTTGTTCCATTTCTGCAGGGGCTCTTGTATTGCTGAGTTCTGATTTCTAAGGTGGCAACTGCCCAGTTTCTAACGTAAAAAATTCTTTAGGAGAATAGCAGGCTTGGCTAGCTGGATCATTGGAGCCTAAGTCTCCTAGCTGCTCCTAACCATGGGGCCTGGGGAAGATATTTCACCTGCCTGTGCCTCCCTCCCCTCCACATGCAGAATGGGATAATATAGCACCTTCTCCAGAATTGCTGGGGTCAGAAAAGCACTGACTCCATGTGAACTGCCAACAATAGTGGCTATCATGCAGAAAGTGTTCAACACATGTCAACTGTGTTTTAATATTATGGGTGGTAGCATTATTCCAGAAACAGCCATCAAGATGGGTGCCATTTCATGAATCAACATCAATTGGGTTTACTTACTGAAGGAATTACCAAGATGAGCATCCACTTTGTCCTTAAAACCACCACGATAGAGCTTATCAAACTCTGCTGAAATTCCTATAAAAGATCTACCACAAGTCTGCGCTGTTTTGCATTTCATGTCCATGAGGGAAACTAGGTCATTCAGGCCCAACTTGATTTTAATGACCTCCTACAGGCTTCTAAAGATCACCCCTTTATTTTCTTTCTAAGTGTTCAAAACCATCACTTTAATGATCAGTTCTGGAGTCTTGACCCAGAACAATGTCAGTCTCATTATAGAATCTCAGCATCTACTGCCACCTTTTGAAATATTTGGAGATAACCTTTCTATCCCCTGTCTGAGCACTCAGCCATTCTTGTGTTTAGAGTAAGGAGGTGCTGCCTTACAATCTCTTGAGCTCTCTTACAACCAGACTTAGGAGTTCTTTTCCTTTCCACCTGTATTAGGTTCGCATTTTCATTCTGATGCTCATTTTTCTTGGTGTTTTGTCTTGAGAAGTTGGAGGCAAAACAGATGCTGAGAAGGTCTACATTCTCTTCTCCGTCCCTCTCCTTTGCTCACCTAAAAGAAATAGGCTTTATGATTCAACTTTCTATTCCAAACATAGCTTTAAAGCCCATTTGGGTGTCCTTAGAAATTTTTCTGTGCGTCAGCTCATATGAGACACCCACTCCAGATGTCTTGTTTTCCCACTGTTCACTCTTCAATTGAACAAAACACATATTAGGTGCCCACTGTGAGGCAGGCATTGTGCTACGCTTCAAAGATACAAAGGAAACAAAATGTAGTCCCGGCACTCAAGCTCATGGTAAAGTGAGACATGCATATAGACACATACCAGGCAGTGTGCAAGAACTCCGTTGAAGATCTCAGGCAGAACTGAGCACCTCTACCTAGGGGATGAGAGGGTCAGGGATGGCTTCACTGAGGAGCTGGGTTTTGAGCAAAGTCTTTCATTTTTATTCTCCTTTGTTTGCTTTATTCCTCCACCCTAGTCCCCCTTTCCCCTTTCTAGTCCCACAGGCAGCCGCTAACCAAGGGTACAAATATTTATTTTTGCTTGGATAGTGTTTAGGCAAAATGCATATCCCCCTTTTACGTACACATATTTAGCTTTTAAATTGATATAAATGATCCCGTGTTCTGTACCTTATTCTATTTTTTTACGTTCCATCACTTAACACTCTTTTTAAAATTGCTTACATTAGGTGTGAACATCTAGGCTATTAGTTCTAATTGCTGCACATCTCTCTGGTCGGTGTGTTCTCCATATTCCATTTTTATACTATCTCAGTATGGAACATCCTTCGTGGTTCCCAACATTCCAAATAACTATGCAGTGAGATGCTTGTGGACCATATATGCCCAGGAATATAGTCACTGGATCATAGGTGTGGCAGACAGAATAGGAGTCCCCGAAGATTCTACTTTCTAATTCCCAGACCCTGTAAATATGGGACCTCCCGTGGCTAAAGTAACTTTGCATATATGGTTAACTTAAGAATATTGAGATGGGGGCACCTGGATGGCTCAGTTGGTTGTGTCCAACTCTTGGTTTTTGATCAGGTCATGATCTCATGGGTGGCATGATCAAGCCAGCATCAGGCTCCATGCTCAGTGGGCAGTCTGCTTGAATATTCTCTCCCTCTGCCCCTCCCCTCATTCATGCTCTCTCTCTCTCATGAATAAATAAATCTTTTTTTTTTAAAGAATCTTGAGATGAGAAGATGATCCTGGATTGTCCAAATGGGCCTAATGTAACCACAAGGATCCTTATTATAGAAAGAGGAAAGCAGAAGGATCTGAGTCAGAGACAGTTGCAAGTTCTATACTGCTGGCTTTGAAGGTAGAAGAAGGGGCCATGAACCAAGGAATCTGGTGTCCTCTAGAAGCTAGAAAAAGTGAGGAAATTGTCCCCTAGAGCCTCCAAAAGGAATGCAACCCTGCGAACACCTTGATTTTAGCCAGGTTGTGTCTGAAGCCACTAAGTTACTGTAATTTGTTACAGCAGCAAGAGACTTACACAGAAGTTATGCCTAAGATTCATTTTGACTGAAATGGTACCAGATTGCTCTCCAGTATGGCTATCCTGGTCTGTACCCCTGTAACTGTGTATGAGGTGCCCCTGACACCACACCCCTGGTCTCAGGTGGCCCAATAAGCTTTCTGATTTCTGTTAGTCTTCTGGGTATAAAGCATAAATAATTATCACTGAGAGAAACAGAATTCCCAAACCAACGCTGGGGGGGGAGGGCGCAGGATGGAAATGGCCTCAAAGCCCTGGCTCTTGTGGCTAGATTGTGGTTGGTTTGTGGTCTGGCATCAGTTGGGAGGAGCATGTGAGTCATCAGGGCACCCAAGGTGAGGCTCCCAAGGAGCCTGCATGGAGAATCAGTAGAGACAAAAGCAGTGCTCCTTGTGAAGGCACAGGGTGTGGGGCATCCATGGAAGAGAGAGCCCCAGACACTGGGGAGGGAGTGTGGTTTGACAGTCAGAGGCAGGGCTGGATGTCATCCCTAGTTCCACAGCTGCCACGTGACTTTTCCTAGCTTTTCTGATCCTTGGTGTCCTGCTCTGTATGACAGGGATAGTAATACTGCCTGCCTCACAGGACTGCTGTGAGGGTTCCATGAGATCATAAATGTAAAGCCCTAGTACAGTGAATGGCATGTCATTATCAGCCAGTTAATGAAAATAATATTTTCATTGTTACAGTAATTATAATAGTAATTATGCTTCTCACATCAGTCCTTCCTAATTTACAGTATCCACTGCAGAATTTGCTCTCCTCTCCGGAGAGTAATATATTGCAATAGATTTTCACATATTTGAATGTAAATAATTTTATACATCATTTTCAAGTATGTCCATCTCCCCCTCCTCCGTTGCCCCCCTCACATCACTCCCCATCCCCCGAAAACTGGTGGTCTCCTTTTCGGGGTTGTTCACAGCATAATGCAATTAGATGCAACCTATTTCCTGACATCTATCCCACAAGCTCTCCCTGCCAACAGTTTTTAGGACTAAATAATGCACGAGAGGAGAGAATAACAGAGATGGTATAAACGGCAAAAAACAGTGCTGTAAGGATTCTGTGTTGTGCAGAGATGAAAGCGCCTGGTCAGAAGGCCAATCCCAAAGTGAAAGAGAAATGCAAAGGCACTGACAAGGCAGGAAAGAAAGGCATTTTTAGAGAGAAGATTTGCCGAGAGCTGAAAAGGAGATGACTCGGGAGACGGGCAGCGTCTTCATTAGGCAGGAACTCTGGAAGAGGCACGCACCCTCGGGGACCTCTTTTGAAGAGCCTGGGCTCTGAAGCAGCTAACAAACAGGAGCCCCATGTCCTGGGTCCTCTGGAGCCTTCTTTGACTTGCCTGCGTGGAGATGGTTGCTTGTTCCTCGGGTTCCTATGACTCTGTCTTCCTGCCTCTGTGAGAAACGTGATTACACTCAGCTATCATTGCAGATTTATATGTCTCTTTCCTTCACTCTCCTGGAGTGAGGACAATTTAGACATTTTAGAAATTTTTAAGAATTTTTCTAGTTGTTCTTACGGTGAATTGCAACAATAATTATTGGTCATTTACTCTGATCCTGTGCTAATAAGCACTTTGCATGCATTGTATAAAATACGCCTCATGACAACCATGGATGCTTATTTTACAACTGTTGAAACTGAGGCGGGTGGGGATTGGGACTTGTTTATAGACACACAAATGGTAGACAGCAAAGGTGGGATTTGTACTCAGGCATTTGACTCCTGAGCAGGGCTGTTAAGACTCTGTTACCACCAAAACCAAGTATGATGCAGGGCACTCCTGTGCACTCAGCAAACGTTTGGTTTGTGAGCAAGGTATAATGCCTGAAACTCAGCTGGCTAGTGACACGGCACCAGGAATCAGGACTTCCGTCCCTAAGACCTGGCATGCATGGGTGAGGGCAAGCTTTCCAGTTGCCAAGGCAGAGCCAGTGACTCATTCTGGTTCTTCAATCTGCCAATCTCCCAAGAGACAGTGATAAGGAGGGAAGAGCAAAAGGTTTGTCTTTCCTCTTCACAGAATTTTTAGAACAAATGAAAATACCACTAGAATACATTTAAAAAGCCTATCCTTCGAATATTTTTAAAGGCTTCTGCACCAACCAGGTTCGTAAGTTCCCAAGATGGAGTTCCATTTTGAATTTTCCCTCATCTTGTACGGTCTTCCATTGCTAAATAGGGAGTTCTAGCCATAGGCCCAATGTCCTTTGTGGGCTGTAGGGTTGGATGGAACCGGTTGAGTAAAGTAGCCGACCGACCCACAGCCCGGGGAGGTACAGAGAGAGCCAGGCTATTGAGCAGGAGCTGACTAGTCATTTTACTGTCAGCATTAAGTGACACCCAAACCAACAAGGAGAATGTGGTCAGCCCTTTCCTGCCATGCTTCTCTGAAAGAGGAAAACATTAAGATCAGCATAAACCATGGCTGAAATTATCAGGGAGAAGTGTGGCATAGCAAAGGCACCATCTATAAATGTGGGTGTAGTATAGGGAAGGGGTGGTATAGCATCTGGGGGGTGATAAGGGCAAGAAGCAGTTACCAGCCCTGGTCTGGGAGACAGGAGGAGGCGGCCCTCCAGAACTCCTAGAGAGAGTGAGGCCAGTGTGGAGAGGGCCACCTGACAGGTGCCGAGAGGTTCAGTTGGGAGACACAGTCATCCTTAGTGACACAGCAAGGAGGGAGCATTTGCCTCCCTGTCTTTTCTCCCCAGTGGGTCAAAGCCCGACGGTCTGGAAGCCATTTGATGAGCCTCTAAAGGCCAGTCTCCAGGATGGAGAAGAGAGAAGAGCAAGATCAGGATGGGGCGAAGCAAAGTCATGAAAAGTGCTGGACACAGCACGATACTCATTTGAACATGACTAATAAAACACAGAACTGTAAATTTAAGAAGACTAAAACAATGTACTTTAAAGCTACTATAAATGTGATACTTGATGGCTCATTCCACAATAACACTGAGCTGAATTCGTCAAACATCCCTTCATCCTCCCAAGAATCGAGGAAAGTAGGTGACAATTTCCTTGTGCTCAAGCAAAGTCCTATTTACATAACCAGAGCCCTCTGAACTTGACAAAGATGTATCCTTTTGGGGTGCCTTTATCTCCAAGAGCCTCCTTGTTTCTTCTGGTCCTCACCTTCCAGTGCTCATGAGTTCGTAATAGTGGAGAAAGTGTTTCATGGTGAGGCAGTTGTCAAAGCAGACAGGAAACCGTTTGCCCAAGTCTCTGAGTCAGGAAGCTCCTGGGGTCTGCTCGTCTCGTTAATCGAGCGCATTGAGACCCTTCTGGTGCTTTGCAGTTAGTGATTCAGGACGAAACACCACTGCTGTTCTGTTTCCTCCCCAAATGCTGTCATTTCAGCACAAAGGAAGCCTGAGAGCCTCAGAAGCTGCATCATCGAAGGGCCCAGCCTCTTGTGATTGGCTTATATACAGGCGAATATCAGCCGAAGGCAGTTCTCAAAAGGGATTCCATTTCTATGGGGATATTTTCCATTGAGCTGGTTGCTGACTCTCACTTAGTCATTTAAAAATGATTCAAAGGGAAGGAAATAATAAACTTCCATTTTGCCTTTCACCAGCATATCTCAAAACTAAATTAATTCTCAACATACGCAAATAAAGTTTGTGTCCTGATAAATGTGTTCCCTCAAGAGTGCTTTATGCATCCTTTCTCACTTCCCCAGCTCATGTTCCACAATCTCCTGTCTTGAGGCCCTCTCCCTGCTCCCACACCTGGACTGGGATATGATGAACCAGATCAGCTCTGCCAGTGGCCCTGGCCTGCTCTCCAGTCCTGCTTCCTCTTCTCCCCTAGGAGGTGTTTTCCTTCTTTATGTCAAAAACAAACAACAGCAAAGCATCTTACATGTAATGCCCACCTGGAAAATGAAAATTTTACTTGATTCAACTTTCTGCCTTTCTTACAAGGGCTCTCTCATTTCTTGATACATCTCCCCACATTGCATGCACACAATCAGACTTTACTGGAGAATTGCACCTGCTTTTCTAAATGTTCAGCCCACAATCTCCACTACTGTAAGCCTATCAAAGGCCACTGGTGGCTTCCCAGCGGAAAGCCTATTCAACAGCCTATGCCCCTCAGGGTCTGCAGCTTCAACACTGTGGTACCCCTCCTTGCCCAGCCTTAAAATTGCTCCTCCTGGGGTTTCTATACTCAACATCCCATCGCTCCTCCTGTCTTGCTGTCTGAAGGCTATTTCTTGCCATTCTTCCATTCTGGAAAGGAAAGATAGCCTTTGGTTTAAGGACATGGAATAGGAAGCTCTGTTTCCTTGATCCAACTTCCAGCATTAGTGCTTAGTAGCTGTGAGATCTTAGGCAAGTTATTTGAAATGTTTAATCTTGGCTATGTATCTGTCAAACAGGGATAACTGCCTACTCTATAGAACAGGAATTTAAAATTCACTTAAAACATTTAGAAAAGTCCCTGGAAATTAAGAATTTATGCAATATCAAGTAGATATCTTTCAAGATTCTGGTGTCTTTCAAGCTTCTGACACGAGTGCTATATTAGTTACCTATTGCTGATGTAACAATTTACTGCAAGCTTCGTGTCTTTTTATCTTACAAAGTCCTAAGTAGGTTTTCCTGGGCTAGAATCACGGTGTCATCCAGGTCCTTCTGGAGACTGTAGGGGAAAAGCTGTTTTCTTGCCTTTTCTAGTTTCCAGGAGATATTCTCATTCTTTGGCTCATGGCTCCTTTTTCCATCCTCAAGGCAAGCAGCAGAGCATCTTTAAATCTTTCCCTCTTCTACTCTCCTGCCTCTAGCTTTCAGAAGAGCCCTTATGATTGCATTGGGCATGCCCAAATAATCTACAGCACTCTTCCCATTTCAAGGCCAATTGGTTATCACCCTTAATTCCATCTGTAACTTTAACTTTTTTGCCACATAAACTAACACTGCACAGGTTTCAGGGATTAGGATAGACATTAAAATAGACATTGTTTGGAGAGAGTAGTATTCTGTTACTACTAGCTTGCTACTGCAAGAATTATTTTATCTTTACATTATTCCTTTGGACAATCATCTGAATGTCTATGGTTTCACCTATGAATTCTCTACAGAAGATTTGTCTTTCTGATCTCATCCTTGTCTGTCTTTACTCTGGTCTTATGTCCCAGCTAGGTGCAAGACATCTTCTGCTGGCTGCATTCCACACAAACATGAATAAACTCATCATATCCCCATAACCAATTCAGTTTCTTTTCCTGATGACCCTCCTTCTACAAATGGCCCAGATTTCTCAATAGTTATTGAAGAATGAGGAATCTTTCTGTCCATTTTGGAGGAGCAGAAGTAAGTTTGTTGGATATCTCTATCAACTTGTGTGGAAAGGATGCTCCTTTAAATAGTAACTATTAATTTGCTAAGTGTGGCAACTAGGAGAATATGCCTCACAGACCTCTGACCACAGGGAGCATACTGACTAACAGCTCCAGCTGCAGAGCCCTGGAGTCCAGGGCAGCATTTGGGCTGAGGCCATACTTCTCATTAATTGTTCTCACCAATGACTCAGCAAGGCAAGGATACTAAGGCAGAAATGTTCCCAGAGGAGAACATTTAGAACTCCTCTTAGAGCTGATTGGGGCTCTAGGACATCCCCCCAACCCTGCAGTACCTTCCTTAGGCTGGTAGGACACTTCTCTCTAGCCTGACTTCCCTCTCTCCTTCACACCAATTCAGACTTGTATTTCAATCTGCTGGTCCCCCTGGGGTCCTCCCAGCTTCCTCCCCATTTTCTCTCACCAGGTGTCTCCCTAGTAAAATCAGTGGTTTTAATTTTTTATATTTTTGAAGTTTATTGATATAAGTAACCTCTACACAAAGCACGGGGCTCAAACTTGCAACCCTGAGATCAAGAGTCGCATGCCCTTCCAATTGAGCCGGCCAGACGCCACTAAAATCATTGGTTTTTAATCCTGTTTTGTGTTTGCTTCTCATAGATCTGGACCGACATACTAAAGGGTTGAAGGGCCAAGACCTGGTGGTGAAGCCCACCTCTTGGGGTTCCTTGGGTTCCAGGCAGACACAGAGAATTTATGATTTCTAATAAGGGAGCACTCAGACAATGCAAACTCCCTGGTGCTAGGAAGAGAAAGTGGGAGGAAAATGAGATGTTTTAGAAACAACAGAGGGATCCGTGAGACAGGACTGCTGTGAGTTGATGTCATGCTTGACATAAATTGACAGTTAATTGACTAGAGATTTTGGAACAGTTCAGCAGGGGTGTACGTATGAGAGAGGAATGCGCGTACCCTGAGCAATGGAGACAAAGACACGTGCTCACTTCACATCATGTCTTTCTAAAATTGTCTGCCCTGGGCTGCTTCATAACTTACCGCTCCTCCCTCGTCCCCAGTCCCAGGCACCAACTGAGGGGGAACGGATTGTGCACTGAGTTTCCAACAGGAAGAACAATGGGTGGAAGCTGCCAGGAAGCAGACTCAGGTTCATGTGAAGAGGGCTTTTCCCATGGATACCTCAGTGCTGGAGGCATGTCTGCCAAAGACACAAGGGCTTCAGCTGTGGGTGGGAAGTGGGTCTGACCAGCCCAGGAGACCTTCTCCATCAGAGATTTTCATGGATTCAACAGTCATCAGAGAGTAGCCTATTCCAGCAGTTTTCCAAACATGGTAGAGTCTCTGAGTCACCTGGGAAACTGCTAAAAAAAAAAAAAGAAAAAAGAAAAGAAAAGAAAAGAAAAAAATTCCCAAATGCTCTAAATCAAGGTCTCAAGAGAAGGAGACTAAGCAACTGGATAAAGCTGTAACAGATTCTTCCCCTTGCGATTCTGTTGGCCAGCCCAGCTTGGAAACCACACTGCAAAACTGCCCCAGGTTTTCGATATATAGTAGTTCATCATTGTCTTCACATTTTCTTCCATCAGAAGTTCATCTGTTTTAATGTGCTGAAGAACGTATACATCAGAATCTAACAGGAATGAATTTAAATTACGGCTCTGCCAGTTATCGCCTGAATGATCTCAACTAAGATATTCAGCTTCTCAGAGCCTCAGTTTTTTGTTTGCTTTTTTAAGCTGTAAATAAGGATGATAATGTATCTCCTGCCTAGGTTTACTGAAATGATTGAATAGGATAATGATAATGGTTAACAACACTAAGATCCAACTTTCTGTGTGCCAGTCTGTTTCAAGTACACATCTATTTGCCCATTTATTCCTAAAAACTCTCTGCACTCTGGGTTCAGCTATGAATCCCATTGTACAGATGAAAAAAAAAAGAGGAACCAAGAGGTTAACTTATTCACGAAAGGTTACATGATTAATAAGGAATAGGGATGAGATTTATATATAGGTACATACCCAGAATATTTTTTAAGGGATCTGCTATACTCTGTGTGTATAAAGAACTTCACCCCATGCTTAGAACATACTTTGCACTCAGTAACTATCAGCGCATAGTACAACGACTGCTTTAACACTGGAGCTTAGATGCGGTTGTCACTACTCTCTAGCATCAGCAATATTCCAGTAGCTTCTTAGGAAGCCAGGTCACCGGTGTCTTCATGTCCTCTCCTTTGTGTGCTCAGCCCTGTCTGGGTAATAGAAAAGGCAGTACACATTGAGGCATTAACTTACTGAGACTGAGAATTCAAATTCAAAACCTGTTCCTGTTGGGTAAGGTGAGTAAGCCGTATTGTTTGCTCTCTTTCTCTTAAGTGTTGAAGAGTCTTTACAGAAGGAAAATGTGAGTCCTTTAATCCTAATATTCTTTGCTCTAGGACATGCAGGCACCTAGGGAATGCTAGTGTCAGTATCTCTGAGACTTCAGGAGAACTTTTTTTGGAGCATAAAGGAAGGAGAGTTGAAAGGCATCTCTATTATAGCAAAGAGAAATTAGGGGATGATTCATCCCATTCTGTAGGAAAAGCAGAACTCAGAGATCTGGAAATAAGTAAGACTTGGTAGTTTTGGAGGGAAAAAAAGTACCATCAAATTTAGGTTCTGATGGCTCCATTGAGGATAATAAATGGTGCTTTGATGACTGTTCTATTTATTAGACATTTTCTCAGCTTCACTTCCTTGTTTCCCTTACGGAGACACTCCCCTCTAGAGATTAGCACAGAGGTTTTAGAGGTGGTCAGAACTGGGTTGAAGACTGCTTTTGCCACTTCCCGTAAATGAGATCGTGGGCAACACCCTCTCCCTTCTTGAACCTCAGGCTCCTCTTTTCTGAAGTGTTGGTGTCACCCTTATACACATTGAGAGTTGTTGTGGGACAAATGTCACAAAATATAAGGACCGTTTGTACCGGTTAGGGTACAAACAGCCAAGCGCTCTGTAGGCATCCATGATATTCACAGGATAGTGTGTTATCACACTGGTACATCTGAAAGCCTCCTTAACACTGTATTTGATGACAAACATCTGACATTTGATGCAGTGGGAATGGGAATGCTTTATTGAAAACATCCATTCTTGCATTCATGTTCATTTTCCAATATCTCTACCATCCCCACCATAAATGTAGTCCATTGGTTACAAAAGCCTTCATCAGAATTCAGCTTGCCAATTCATTCAGATTTCCACTGCCCTTGGTGTCGTAAGTACCTCAACCTTTTGGTGCTTTATCAGAGCGAGCACTTTTTTCTTGCTCACACACCTGAGGGGCATCTGGAATTTAGTTGATCTAAACTGCTAAGTGTAGCTCTCAGCCATGGGTGGCTGAGATCTGTTACATGAGTCTCTTATTCTTCTGATTATAGCAGAAGTGCAATAGGCAAGCCCAACCTTGGGAACACATCTTGAGCTCTGCTTATATTACATCCAATAGCAGCCATTGGTCAAAGCAAGTCACATGGCTAAGCCCAATTGTAAAACCATGGCAAGGGGATGAATATGTATAACTATATAATATGCATCAGACAGTGAAGACTTAGCACCATATTCTACAACACCTGGAACTTCGAGTCCCCTAGTTCTTTTACATCTTTATAAATTAGTTATGTAAGTTATGTAAGGCAAACCCAGGTGGTTCAAGTGACTTAAGTCTATTAGAAGATCACATAGACCACATAAGGAAATACTAGACACCACCTTAACTTGATACAATTAAGAGTAATTTGCTTTTCAGGAATCAACAGCATCCAGCAAAATGCCTGGTACAAAATGGCTCTTTGGTAAATGTTTATTGAAAGAACAAATGAGTCATTCAGAAGCATCTCTAATGACTTATCCCCTTGCCATTATCCCAGAAGCTGACTCCATTGATCCTTCCACTGTGATAATCACCACCTACGTGGTTTAGCTTCTCTATCTGGGTTCTTCCTTGGTTTCTTTTTTTGCTTTGCCTTTTCCCTTTAAGTTCCCCCAGGAGGAAGGGTTCTATTGAATTACTTAGCCATCTTTCAATCTACTGGACAGAGATCTTGTTGCCATTTGTTGGCACAAATAAGCCAACAGATAATGGCTTCTTTTTAAGGTTGCCTTTTACTGGTTCAATCACAAACAGTGGTCAGAAACATGCAAGAAATGCCCCATAGCTGCATTTCTCAGCAGGGGTCTGTGGAATTCCACTGTCACACAGAGAATCGAGGACTGTGCGTTGGCTTGCCACATCCCTCTTTTTGTGAGGATACCTCTGTCTTGTGGTTTGAAAATATTGTCTCTCTCCAGAACAGAGAGAGGTCTTTCTCCTCCAAAGTGTTCATCACAATCTGATGAGCCAGTAGCCCCTCATCTCACCATTTGCTACCACTGGTTGCCTGGAACCCCATCCCTCCTAGCAAAGCATTCCCTGCTATGAGATATTCTGGCCACATACTTCCCTTCCTACTGAAACAGAACTGTTTTTCTTGTTTATTTTTTTTAAGATTTTGTTTATTTATTCACAAGAGACACAGAGAGGCAGAGACATAGGCAGAGGAAGAAGCAGGCTCCTCACAGGGAGCCTGATATGGGACTTGATCCCCAGACCAGGATCACAGCCTGAGCCAAAGGTCTCCATGGTGAGGAGAGTAGAAGGAATGGGTTCTTTCTTGACCAGTCAGTGGAGAATGGGAAGATTGGAGTGTTGACCCCTGATCTCAGGTGGAGAAATTGGAGGTTGAAGCTATGGGGCCAGAGCTAGAAGAGCTTGAAAGCATCTAGTGAAGCTGGAAAGGTCTAGAAAGAGTCAATAATCAAGGGCAAATTCAGTTTTACAACTGCATGCTCAATCAATAAATTGTCATGTCTCACAAGACAGGAGGTGAGAGGTGAAGACAGAAATGACATCAGGTGAGGGCACTGCAAGTTAAATGGTAAACCCCTTGAGGCCTCAACTGTCTCATTCTTCTTTCTATCTCCAGTGCTGAAGACTCTGGGCAGCACCCAGGTGAGCCCTGAGAATGTCAGATAACAGATTGACTTATTGACTAATTAATTAATTTGGAATTGAAATCTAGGGAAAGCTTTGCACTTACACAGAAAAGACTGACTTTCAAAAATCTATAAAGATGAGAGAGGAGAGGGGCAAAGAAAATGAAGAGTGAATAAATGAGTGAATAAATGAATATTCCACCTGTACCTGGAATGTGGCAGTGTGCAAGGTTAAAAAAAGGAAAAACGGGGGCACCTGGGTGGCTCAGCAGTTGAGCATCTGCCTTCAGCTCAGGGCATGGTTCTGGAGTGCCGGAATCGAGTCCCACATTGGGCTCCTCTTGAGGAGCCTGCTTCTCCCTCTGCCTATGTCTCTGCCTCTCTTTCTGTGTCTCCATGAATAAATAAATTCTTAAAAATATATTAAAATTAAAAATGAAAAAAGGAAAAAAATCCTAAGAAAGATGAAGCTCTGTCGTCCAGTCATACTACAGAGACCTTTTCTCTATTAATGCAGTATGAAGAAATCTCAGCTTTTATGTTATATTCTGGGTACAGGGTCATGCCCACTTCTGTGCTTAGCCTAGTTCTCCTAACTTAACTCACTTATCTAGAACAGATTTGTTTCTATCCTCCTGCTGGCCACTTTTCTCTTTAATTGAGTATTGAGATTTACATTTAGACCATAGTTTAATCTCTTGGGGTCAGAATGAAACTACCCTTGTTAAACAGTCTGGGATCCTGTTTCAGAAATTCTCTCTAGCTCCTGCTCTATCCAAGGGCTGTTTGGCAAAGCTGTCTTCTTCATCTCTCACCTTCCTTGATCAACTCCCCTGAGTGGCCACTTCCTGCCCCCAGGGTTCTGAAGCCCAGGCCCTCTTCTTGTCAGGCAGTGCCCTAATTTCAGTTTACCTAGTGAAATATACTTACTGCCCTCTTTCCCAGTGAATGTACACTGCATCACATCATGATTTTTCTTCTTTTCTCTGCATCCACTTCCCCCTCCCCCAAGGCAATTTCTCTTTGTCTCCTTCCCCAACCCCTTGTGTCTGGAAGTCAAGGAAACAACTGCCAATCACCATTGAATTCAGCATTTCCCAATTTCCCAAGTTCACCTTTGGAATGAATAGCATTTTGTTCTAGGATTCTAGAAAAATATGTGAACTTCATTTCAAGGAGAATGGCATATTCTTCATGCTTCTATTGGGATGAGTCAGCAGTGAAGAAGCAGGAATGCACATCTGTAGTTCCCATTTTTCTTTGCGCATCGGTGCCCTCTTCTAGATACAGCCCCATTACATGAGGATTCACCTGGGTCCCTGTTGTACTTTTTCAGAACTTCAAATCACTTGTATGACCATCTAGCAAAGGAAAACCAAAAGTCCCCATATCTTTTTTTAATTTATGACTTCTCATCAGGTTTCAGACCCAAGGCTCATACATCTGTTGGCTCATGAGTGAAAGAAAGCTTTTATTATGTGTCAACAGCAATCAGTGGCCCTGCTTTGAGAACAATCCTGAAACCATACTGATTTCATGAAGAAATGGGCCAGTAATGGCACCTACCATAAATAGAGCATGAGGAAGTATTGGCAGCATTTCTACCATGTACATGCCTTCCTTTGATAAAATCCAAAAGTGAACGCCTGATTCTTCATCCCGGGATTAACCCATCTTGCACCCTGGCCTTCTGGAGGTACCAGGGTCATATCTGGCATATCATTTCAAAACATGCGTCTTTTTATATCTTCATAGAAAGTTTCAACATAGGTCATATATTTGTTTTTTACTTCAGATACCACGTATCGAAAGACTACTCCTCAGTCCAGATTTCCTCTTTCTTGTCCCTCTCAAGTCCCAGTTAGCACTTATGAAATCACCAGTCCACTCCAACCCCTCATTCCACAGCCATCTCCAGGTTATAATTTGTAAAACTTTTCCTGTGTTTGTGGGTGGCTGAAGTGATATGAGCTTTAGCGAGGGACAAAGCATAATCCGGGGGCATGGCGATCTCAATCCCCTGCTGATGTGTTACAGCACAAGGCACAATGTGACTGAAAGGACTGCTGACTTGGACAATAAACATGATTATGTCTCTGAGTGGGAGAATTACAGAAGTTTGAATGCAGCCAATCTCAGCCTTGAATGTAGTAGAGAAAGAGGGGAGGAAAACCTTAAAATTTGAATTCCACCATTGCAACAAACCCACTTTATATCATTATCTAGGTTGCAAGTAGAGGGCTCTACAAATTTACTGGAGAATTTTATACTAATCAAAAAAAGCATAGAGAAGGAGCTGTGCAAAAATAGAGAGAGATGGGGAAACCATTCTGGCAGATTGTATAGTTAAAATACATTCTCACTGAGAGGAACAGTAGAAGGGCGGGGAAGGGGGGTTAGGAAGCGCGTGTTGTAGAAGCAGAACTCCACTGATTAGCCTCATTAAGGACATAATCCCTTCGTGCTGCAATAGGAAGTGGTAAAATTCAGAGTTCTATCAGGCTGCAGTTTACATGGAGTGGAGAAGTGCGTTCTTGCCTAGACTGTCACAAACCAGCAAGTGTGGATATATCCCCTGTCGAAATTTCAGTGTCTTTATTTGTGAAATGAGGAGCTTGGCTTGGAATCAGTAGTTCTCAAACTTAACCATGCCTCAGGATCGCTGGGGACACTTATGCAAAATCCCAACTCTCTGGTCTCCATGCACTTAGAGAGAGACTTCGATGTATCCAATCAGGCTGTGTATATGCATGTGTAAAACACAGTGTCAGGTTAGATTCGCAGATAAGAGGGACTTTGTTCTGCACTTGGAGAAAGACTGTCCTAGGACTAGCTGTGGGACAGTGTGGAGTAGGATGCAGAACTTAGTGCTGCTTTCACATTCTAAGGGACCAGAGTTCGACAGCGTTCTAGAACCCTCAAGGTCTCTCAGCAAAGTGTACTGGCACTGCCTATACCATTGTGCCTTGGATCTGCAGAGCACTTTACTCCTTAAAATACTCATGCTTATTACCCTGTCACTACTGATTTAAATTGTTGCAGGTTTTAAGTCAGTGCTGGGATTTGACTCAGCAAAAACAAAACAAAACAAAACAAAGGGCCAAGGGAGAGTGAGGTATGTAAACCTGAACCAGTCCAGACTCTAGAAATTGATCTTTGACTTCCTTGCTAAGGAAGTTATCATTGCTAAGTCAGTATCATCATCGCAAAGTAGTGTTTGGGGTGATGTTGGAGGACTTTCCACAAGAACTTACTTTGCATTAACAGCAAACAATTGTATCTGAATCACTGTCAAACGCGTTATATTAGATGGTGGCTCATAGTTCAGAGGGTACTGCTGCTTAGCTAGGATTTAGCTGAGCCTTTCTTCTTTTATCAGGGGAAATGTCTGTATCATGGCACTATAAAACATGGGAAGCAGGCTCCTGAAACAAATGTCATGGGAACAAACGTTGGCAGGAACTAGCAAGCCAGTTTTCCTCAAATGGCCTTTGACAGGGTTATGGTCAGGTGGAGTGCCCTAAGAACAGCACTCACCTAGCACCTGGCTAGTTTCTGCCCACAGAGGGTACTGGCAGAAGGATGAACATGGAGGGAAGGGGCACTCCCTACCGTCATTACCCCTCCCTCCAAGAAACCCCAAAGCCCTGATTCTTTCTCCGATGTGATATCCCTTTTCAGGAACAAAAATGCCTTCTGCAGAGCCAGCCCATTCCCTCTGGTGCTGGTCTCAGGAGAAATAGAGCATCTGGTTCCCACCCTCCGTCTAATTACCCATCTGTTTGTGGGGAGGGAAGGAATGCTCTATTCCCCTTCCCTTCCCAAACATTTTAATGTGCTGATGCATGAAGTCAACAGCAGCTGCATCTCAGAGCCCACCTTTTGCACATTGCATTAACTGGCTTTGCTATTCCATTTGGCTCTTGGTTACAGCCGCCTGATGCTGGATATCCTGACATCTCTAACTCTCTCTTAAGTTGGCTCTGTACACAGCCCTTGAACTGGACTGACCTGCGTACATGTTGCTCACTCACTGAAGTGCCTGAGGTCCCCTCCCTTAGGGATGGCCAGGGATCTTACTACTCTTTTCTGGCTTATACCCTCTGTCAGAGCCAGCAAAGAGACCCTGAAGTGAGTAGTCTTTGGATCCTTGTCTTTACTCAACTTTACAGTCTTTACTCAACTGGTGACCCTCTGGTTATTTTTCCCTCACTCTGGAAACCATGCTTAAAAAGAGCGTATATGCCAAACACACTGCATTTAATAAACAATCATTTAATCATTTTCCCACTTTTTCAAGGTCTTTATATGGGCCACAAATGCTTATTAGTCTTTGACAAATGAAAGGACCAGTCTAAATTGATTATATTCAGGCCCCAACAAACACTTCTTAGCTAGCTCAGATGATCTGGTTATGGAGAAGTTTGCAGTTTAATTCAGCTTTTTGAAATACTGAAGCATTTCAGAGTACCATTAGCATCTAAGCAAAGTGGTTAAGAGAATAACTTTAGATGTAGAAACATATGGGTTTAGGGTCCATTTGGCTATATACTATATTCATGACCTTGGTCAAGTTTCTGAACTTAACATATTCCAGTTTCTTTATGGGTAAATTTGGGATAATTATACTATCAATGCTATAGGATAACCGTGAAGATAAAATGACGTAACATTTACAAAGCACTTAGCATGGAGAGACATAAAGCAAGGAATCAGCAAATGTTCACTGCTGCTATTTTCATTTCCATCACTTCTATCATCACCATCAATCTTTACAACCCAAGAGCCTTGGGAATGGGGACCCTATATCAGGAATCCCTTTCCACTCTTGGGCAAATATTCATTCAGGGCTCTGAGTGATTCCCACTAATCTTCTTTTCTTCAGTAGCTATAGCAATTTTAGCTGACACTAGCCAAAAATTACTTTTTCCAGCCACTTTTGCTAGGTGTGGCCATATCACTAGGTGATGGTCATGGAGATACATGTGGACATGATGCATGCACTTCAAGTCATGCCCTTTAAAGGAAAGAAATATGTTTCTCCTTTCACAGTTTCCTCTCCCTTCCAGATGGAATGTAGACATTGTAGTGAGTCATCTTCAGTTAAGAGGACAGCAACTGGAGATGGCATGGTTACAAGATGGATTCCTAGTACCATCAAACCACCCTTTCAATTCTAACCACCAACCCAAACTGCTACATGAGGGAGAAAGAACTCACTCTGTTGCTTTAGACCACTGAATCTTGTGGTCTCTTATTATAGTGCCATAGTGGATCCTAAAATCATGCCAAACAATTATTTTTAAAGTAGAAATGTTCTTCCCCAGTTATACAACTTTCTGAAGTGCAAAGTCACATCAGCCTATCATGGCTTAGTTCTCATTGCATATAACTAGATGACAACAACATGCTGCATCCATTCAGAAGAAAGATTACCTATCCCCCTTGTAGGCTGCTGGAAAATCAATATCTTTTAATTATGAGAAAGCACACTGTGTTTACATTTCACATGGAGGCAAGAGGAAGGTCAAGTCACAATCCTTACAGCCTTTATCAAAACCATGAACCGCTGTGTTTGTTAGGTGGGATTCAAAATTAGATGAACCTGAAGAGTTTTCATTTTCCTGTTTTCTCTTGTTTGTTTATATGACTGTACCTTGCGAAATTAAAAAGCTTACAGAGCAAAGCATCGCAAAGGAAAATGAAATCTTTGGGCAGATGGGATAACTCTTCCATTTTAGGAAACAAGGGAATTAGTGATGAGGTTTTCTGGGTGGGGTAGTGACTGGCAAGTTATTATATTCCTTTCCTGTTGTATATCTAAAAATACTTGAGAAATAATAAAAACTGTAAGCATGCGCACACGTGCAGACACACACACACACACACACACACACACACACTAGAGTAAAGTCCTTTCTCTTCCCACTGCCTCTACCCGGTGACTCATCAGCTTCCTGAACTGGAACAACACTGAGCTTTAGGAGTATGGAAATGTCAGCTCTGAGAACACTGCATGCTTCTTTGTGTGAAAATGTAGACAGGCTTATAGAAGCCAACCCTCAACTCAGAGTGGTCCTGCCCTATTGCTCTGCCTGACTGGTCTCCATGTCCATAAGTGTTGTTTGATTTCTTAGGGAGCACTCACTGGCTTTTCTGTGGATGGCTGGGTCACATATTAGAATCAGCAATAACATTAATGATAGCAACAACAAAAACAATCCTGTTTAATTTGTATGCCTTATAAGGAGATAGTATTAGTTTCATGATAAAAATGAGGGAGCAGAAATTCAGAAATATAAAATTTTCCTAAGATGACTTAGAAAACCATAATAAATGATTATAATGGTGATGGTGGTGATGATGATAATGCTGATGGTGATAGGGATGATAGTGATTATGGTGATGATGATGATAGTAATGGTGATGATGCTGATGATGGTGATAGTGATAATAGTCATGGATGATGGTGATGCTGGTGGTGATGGTGATGATAATGATGGTGGTGGTGGTGATGGTGGTAATGATGATGGTGGTATGATGCTGGTGATGATGATGACAGTGTTGATGGTGATAGTGATGATGATCGTGATGATGATCATGATAGTGATGATGATGGCAATAATGATGATAATAATGGTGATGATGCCATATTCTAGGTTAGGTACATATGAAACATTTACTGTGCTTAAGTGTTAAATGTGTACAATTAAAATACTTAGTGCATTGTAAGTGTTCAGTAATTGTTAGTTTTAGGGGCCAGGGCTTAGGTGAAGCAAATGAGGTACTCTTTTTGGGCACAGAATTTAAGAAGTGGTGCCAAAACACTCGGTATCAGAATATATAATATTTTAATGCAATATCTTATAAAGATAAAAATTAATGCAAAAATACATGATAAACACAATATTGACATTTTAAATAAAGACAAGTTCAGGCCTTACACTTATACAACTTGCCCCATTCACCTCCCCCATTCCATCCCAATTTCTTCTCTATCATAATCTCATTTTATCCTCAAAACAGGCCTGAGCCCAAGTGGTTCTTTTCCCTATCTTATATATGAAAATACTGAGTCTCAAGAGGCTTATCCACAACTGACATAGCTAATATGTAAAGAGCTGGAATTTTACACACCATAAAAGTCTAGTTTTTGCCCATTAGTCTATGAGGCTTTTAAAATAAATTTCTTTCACATCACAACAATATTCCATTGACATTTCGAGGGTCATTTTGAAAGGAGGAGAGTAGGAAGAGACTAAGTAACAGCTGCAGCTCTCATCAGGGCAATGTTGTCAGCTAAGGATACTTGCAGAACTCCAAGAATGTGCATTTGTTAAACTTCCAGTGCTTCTCTTAGATAAGAAAACTCTATTCTGTGCCTCTAGATTTTTCTTTATTCACATGACTACTTATCTTAATCTGTTTGCACACTGGTAACTGTTCTCTTCATTCTTCAAAGACATCTCTTCAGATACCAAAATGCACATGCTTTCCATCAGCAGTAAGTTTACTTCTGCATTCGATGCTTAAAGAGTATAAGTATCATGAAAATATCTCTTTTCTTGGTTTCCACTATATTCTTTGACTTGCCTCCTTATTCAACTGTATACTTTCTTTTTTTTTTTTTACTGTATTTTTTCTAACTACTTTTTTATATCCCTTTTCTTCTTTCTACTTCCTCATTATAAATATTCCCTAATGTTGCTGGGATTTGGCTCTTTTCTTTTCTCCCTCATCAGTCCAAAAACTCCTATGGCTCAACTCCTAGTGTATGTACCCACACAAGGGTGACTTGAAGAATGTTTACCAAAATGGTGTCTAGCTATATCCAAGTAATAGGATTTAGGAGAATACCAATTTTTCTTACCATTTCTCTTTGATTTTTTTAAGAAAGAACAAATATTATATATAGACACAGAATATATGTATACATATATATACTATACATACACACATCTATACACACACGCACACACACACACACACACACACACACACACACATATATCCTTCCATCAAAATAAATCCCTGATGGTACCAAGATATATGTTCAGGGAAACCATAAAAAACTGGAAGAAATCAATCAGAGGTGAATTTTTTATAATCTGATGGTTAGGCAGACTTTAAGAATCTCACTAAAAATCAAAACTGTAAGCAGAAAAATTGATATAGTTGACTACATAAAACTTTAATGCTTCTGTGCTATAAAGAAAAGCTCTGTAACTAAGTATTAGGGCAAAAGACATATTGAAAAATATATATATTTTACCAAACATCCCAAAGGACAAGATTCCCTTTCCAGTAGGTATGTCTTCCAGGGCATACTTTAACCTTTACATATCTTTGTTTCCTCAACTAATTGAAGCTAGTGATGCTGCCCTGTAGGCTTCTCATAAAAAGCAGGTGGTATAAAAGAGTATTTATCAATGGTTCTAACATGGGGGTGATTTTGCCCACCAGAGGGGCATTTGGCAATGTCTGATGACATTTTTGGTTACATAACTGGGGATTGGTACTGGCATCTGGTGGGTAGAGGTCAGAGGTGCTGTTAAACATCCTACAATGTGCAAGACATCCACCCACAACAAAGAATTATAAAGCCCAAAATATCAATAGTATTGTTGAAAAACTCTGGTTTATAGAGGATGTTGCAGAGTATCTGCCACATAATAAGAGCTCAGTGAACATTAGTCATAATTTTATTTTTCTTATCCATCACTTTTGTATGCATGTCCTGTCCCTAGGTGCAT
This sequence comes from Canis lupus baileyi, assembly GCF_048164855.1. Classification (NCBI taxonomy): domain Eukaryota; kingdom Metazoa; phylum Chordata; class Mammalia; order Carnivora; family Canidae; genus Canis; species Canis lupus. The sequence goes on from NC_132840.1 coordinate 19,807,219, forward strand.
TCACTCCCCCACCATTTATGTCTTAAGGACAAAATATGATTTGAGCTATATCTTTCTAATTCTGTGTCCATTTTTTTATTCTGTTTCCTTAATGCTTTTCACCTCCAGCTTCCTGTTCCAAATCTCCATGGATTTTACTACCAATCAGATGTATCACCTCTTTCCTCAAAATCCAGATAGCTCCCTTTGTGAATTCTTACTGCTCTAAAGTTCTACTTTTAATCTGATTATGTTGTCCTGATCCTCTAGATAGACTATAAGTCCCTTGAGGGAAAAGATGACTTTATATTCATTCTTAAAACCTCCATCAGTGCTATTCACTGTAAAACTTACACAGAGGAGGCAAGCAACTCATGTTTGTCCGTGTGAATTACTTGGGCAATTTCATTTTTAACCATGCTTGCAATGATAAAAAAAAATAATAAATTCTTAAGAATGCATTTACAGCATTTTATTTGGATCTCCTAGCACAGGTAGCCTTATTTTGAATTCCTATAACCCCTTTAAATGAGCTTATTGTCCATGCAAGTGAAGGCTATTCTGTATGTTCAAGCAAATAGTGACCCACACTGGCAATGGATACTTCCCACTCCATCCGTCCAGTATTTAAGCTGTCATTGCTCACATGAATGTGCAGCTGCCAGACCGTAGCCAGGGCCTCGGACATGGAACTGCCACTTTCATTTTAATTTAAGAAAAATAGAAATTGACTGGGAGGTATTTATGCAAATCAGAAAGGTTCTGAGGAATTATCTGGCAACCATGTTAATGGATGTGCTGTTCTTAGAAATGAATCTCACATTTTGCTTCTCCTGTCAGAGGGGGTTCTGTATGGTCATTTATGCCTACAAATGATTGGATCTGACCAGAGAACACTTGATGTACTTCGTATATGGCAATGAATCCAAATCCTGTCCAGTCAGGGGAGTGTCCTTCAAGCCACAGTAGATATCACTTGGGACTAGGGAGAGGGCAATCACGGAAGGGCCTTCCAAGTGGCAGAGTATTCCACCTTCGCCAATTGCTCTCAAGAATGCTGGGCACTTCAGGCACACCTGAAGCTGTACTTCTTTAGGTGAAAAAGTAAACTTACCTTAAATTCCAACCACATCCCAAAGACTGTTTATATTTATTCAACAAAGAAATGGAGCAACATAGTGTATCTCTTTCATAGGCACTGAAGCCACAACAGTATAAATAGTTGGTTGCATGGTGTCCCCCCCAAAACATATGTCCACATCCTAACCCTCAGGACCTGTGACTACGACATTACTTGGACAAGTAATCTTTTCAATTATAACTGAATTAAGAATCTTGAGAAGAGAGGGTCCTGGATTATATACCTGGGTCCTAAATTCAATGCCATGTGTCCTAATAAGTGACATACAAAGAAGCAACACAAAGAGGAGAAAGAAAAGCCAATGTGAAAATGAAGGCAGAGATTGGAAGGATCCAGCCGCAAGCCCAGGCATATCTGGAGCCACAAGAAGCTGGAATAGGCAAGGAGTGGAAACTCTCCTAGAGCCTTTGGAGGAAGTGTGACTGACCAATTTCTTGATTTTGAAGCCTCCAGAATGTGAAAGAATATATTTCTGTTGTTTTAAACCACAGAGTTTATAGTAGTTCATTATGACAGCCCTAGGAAATGAATAGAGGGACCTAAACAGACAAGAATCCTTACCTTTGTGATGTTTTCATTCTAGCTGGATGCAGACACCCAAGAAATAAGTAAAATGTATTGAATGTTTGATTGTGATCAGTGTTATAAAGAAGAATGAATTAGACCAGGGGACTGGAATTAGGCGAAGGAGTTGTAAATTAAATGACCACCAGGCAAGACCTTACTGAGAAAGGAGCATTCACATCGGACCTGAGGAGGAAAGAGAAGACATAATGTAGGGGTCTGGTGGAAATCCCTATAGACAGAGGGATAGGACATGTTCAGGACCCTGGGACTAGAGGTGCCTGGTATATTGGAGGAACTATAAGGAAACAAGGATGAGAAGACCAGAATATGTAGAGCTTTGACTTGTGCTCCATTTACTCAGCATATTTCTGTTGAGCATATATAGTGTGTGTATTATTTCATGACATTTTTACAATAGCCTAGAGAGGTAGGTCTAAAATCTCCACTTAATAAAATAAAAACACTGATTCTCTGCTCAGACTACTCAACTTATAGATGGTGGCACTGGGATAAGAATCCAAATTCAATGCCCTTTCCTCAATGCAGGAATGTCTTATATAAATATTTGTTATCTTGTTTAAAATTCATCTGCAAGTGTTTAGTCCCTTATGGCAATCTTGATAAACCTAGCTTGCCTCTGAGGTCAATGCAAATGTGCTTGGAGTTGAGAAGTGCCCTTGGGAGATGAGAGTGGCTGTTAGGCAAAGGTCAAGAGCTGTGGATCGCTGTCTTTCATGATGTCCCCAGAATCTGGTGGTAATCTTGTGACTCCAGGCAGCACTGGACTGATAATTTACCTCCTTAAATGGCTTAAGTGTGGGTTTTTAAAAAAACTATCTCAAAAAGCCATATTCACAAACAGGGATAGAATGAGCAATGCCATGTAGGGAAAATAAATAAATGTAAAAATCAGGATAGTCACACTATCAAAATCAGGATAGTTATCATTGATGACAGCCACTGAACATGGAAAAGAGAACAGAGAAGGAACCTTATTTCTGATGCAAGCAAACCTCTAAGACTTGATCATATTGATGTCTCAGATTGATCACTGCATGTCATGTCCTGGGATGCTACAAGAAGAAACCAGAGAAAGACACTGGTGGGGGAACCTTTAAAACCAAGCTCTATCTCCTGTTCCAACATGCATTAGAGCACAGAGGGGGTTACTAAGCCCCATGGGCAATTCCTACTATTACATTCACAGGAGCCTCTGAATGTTTGATGGAAGTAGTTAAAGATCTGTGAACGGTGCTTAACTGGCATACTCCATCTCCTAAATAATTCTGTATAAACAGGAACTTACATATTTATGATGTCTCTCTGCCACTTCTTTTATATTCTCATTTGATTTGTTTGGGGGGAAATTCCAAGTGGATTTGCCTCATGTAACTACTATACTTCTCTATCTTATTAATAAAGGAAGATGTGGGAGAATCAAGACAATTAAATGAGCTGCATTAAAGTAGACACTCAATAAATGCTGTCTGAAAACATGATCTCTCTGAATGAGGGACAAATCCAGGCTCAGTGAGGAAATGTTCATGGGTTAAGGAATGTGACTGTAGAGTACTGAATATGTCAGTAGAACATGCTCACAGATGAGCAGGACCCCATCCCTGACCCGGTTGTTGCTGGCATCCCCCTGTGGCCATTCTTGTAGATGGCAGGGACACAGATGGGGAAGGAGAAAGAGAGGGACAGAGAAGGCCAAAAACGTCTCCTTAGACTCAAAAGGATGTGTGCTGGGAAGAACTCTGAATTAACAACACATAGTGACAGCTCAGACCTGGGCATCCAAATTAGAGGATTGGCTAGTAGCTGTAATAAGGATGCTCCAAAAGCATAAACCAACTACAGTGTAATTCAGGACCCATGTTTGGAAAAGGTCAGGGCTACAGATAGCCTTCTCTCATGGTACCTTCAGCAGGGTGTGGTGGCTCTGCAACCCCAAGTAGCATTAGACTGATAGATCATTAAGCAGACCTGTTCTGACTTCCTCTAGGGTGCTATCCTTTTCCCTAGTCCTACACCATATCCAGCCTTCTAGAAGGGGACCAGGAGGAAGAGGAGAAGCATTATTTTTGAAGGACATATACTGCAAGTCTTCTTCTCACTTCTCTCTGTTCTCCATAGACGAGAGCTGAGTCACATGAGCACACTCAGCTGCAAGGGAGGTGGGAAGTGGTTTCTAGTCAAGTAGCCACCATGTGCCTGGGGAAAACCCAGAAGGTAGAGGTGAGATTCCATTACTTCAGGAAGATCCACTTTCCTGTTAGATTTTGGATGAATATTTGCTGTCTCCACTTAAAGATTAAGTCTGGAGAAGAAGGCCAGAGCCCTTTTATTCTTGCTACTTTTTCAAATCTCATTTCTTTCCAGTTCCCTACCTTCTGCTGCACATAGACATCCTAAAGTGCCATTGCGAAGTCCCTTAGCCACAAGCAAGAGACCCCTCAGAACTCACTGTCCCTCCCACACTTTGTTAGGCCATTCCCATCAACAGCCTCGGGCCTTGAGATGTCCAATTTCCAGTAAGAGCACTGAATGCTGTCTTCCAAATGTGACGGACAAAGACTAAGGAAAATCGTTATGTGTGTGTCCTCCTTCTTGTCCTCCTAGATGCTCAGGACTTGTCTCACGGTGCAACATGTTTCAGAAGCAGTGTACAATCGTCACAGGCCACTCTTACATCCTCACCAGGAGCAGCCTCATTGGTTCTCTGTCTGACAAGAGGGCTAGCTTCTGTGTGATTTGCTTTGTCTCTCTCTTTTTTTTTTTTTCTGCTTGTTTGTTTTTCATCTTTAAAATCTGTTTGTGATGGGTTCAATCTCTTAAAAATAACTCCTACTAGGGCATTTAAGAGACATGACAAAAATTAAGGAAGTTTATAGGGGCATCCTCATTGATAGTGGTTCAAAATGAATTGTAGACATTGAAAGATTTGGTTGAAAATACCACCTCTGTTATGTTATTCAGAACATCCTGGTCCTGGCTCTGGTGTTTTGTTTGTTGTTCATTTTTAATGAGTGAAAAGTCCTTAATTTTCAATTTACAGTATAATTTAAAATCATTTTGAAATGTAATCAGTCCAAGGTCAGCACTGCATTTAGTGTCCTTGAGGTTAGTAGCTTAAGATGGCTGGTGTTTTTGGTGCAAAAAGCTGAACTGAGATATCCTTTAATTCAAAACTTTATGATTGTTTTCACCTCCTGGGTACTCAAGGAGGGTACTTTCAAATTGTAATCACATCTTTAACACACACACACACACATACACACACACACACACGAAAGTCCCAGCACAATAGTTAATTACCGTGAAGGAGTTTATTGCCATATTGGGTGCATGTTTCTGGACCAAAGTGATAATATAATCTTTTACTAATACAGAGAGAGAAATAATGTGATTTGAGACATCCTCCCAGGTGCATAAGGAAACAAAATTTAGACCCCATCTCATAAATGGTTTTGACTGACACAACTTACTTTCCTCAAGGTAGTTCCTTTGTGAAAAATGCTGAAACCTGCCTCTCTGGGGCACATCAAAGGCTAAACCTGACAGAGATGGGGTGGGTTGGGGCTGGCCCACTGTCTGACTGCTCAATGCAGCATTAATAACACCATTCTCTGTAGTGTCATTTGCTTGGTCTTTGTTGACAACCCAGATCCGAATGAGGATTATTCACTTTTTGTAATCACTGGTTTGCTGCTGATCCTATGTAAACAAGAAAATAAGTGAAGTGAGCCATGACTCCAACAGAGTTTGAGGGGAGTTGGGAGCCATCACTGATGTTTAAAATCTAGATCTTTTCAAAATGGTGGCAATTTTATCTTCAGAAACTAGTTTCATCCCAATGATGTGTGGCTGGGTTAGGATAGAATAAATCTTTTTTTTTTAAGATTTTATTTATTTATTCACAACAGACACAGAGAGAAAGAGAGGCAGAGGCACAGGCAGAGGGAGAAGCAGGCTCCATGCAGGGAGCCCGATGTGGGACTCAATCCCAGGTCTCCAAGACCACACCCCGGGACGAAGGTGGTGCTAAACTGCTGAGCCATCAGGGCTGCCCTGAGTTAGGATAGAATAACCTCCTGTCGTTGAAATTCACTGGAATAGGAATGATCTAATTTGCCGTAAAAGTGCTGCATCTATTCTATGTTCTCTCTCATAGAGTCACCCAGATTCAAGTAACTCAAATTCCAGTAATAACTGTGACTGTGTTTCCTGACCTCTTATTCTCTGCTGGACACCACAGCAAGGGACCTGCAGACCCTCTCACTTAGTGTTCACTCTAGTCCCATGAGTCAGTTTAAATATATATGCAATCTATTTCACAGGTAAGGAAACCACAGTTCAGAATGCAGATTAATTTGTCCAGGATTTCATAAGCTGTGAAGTTCTGAGCTGTGGTTCCCAAGTTCTCACTCTAAATTCCATTGTTTCCTTGAGAAACTTTCCCTCAGGGCTTAAAAAAAACTTATAAGCAAATGCCTTAATAAGAATTATTATGCATTCAATTTTTCCTTTATTTTTCTTTTCTAATTTATGCCTAGCCAAACAACAACTACAAAAGGTCACATTGTATTTGTCTTTCGATTAACCAATTGACTACCTACTGACCTTGCTAATTTCCCTCATCGTTAATTGGTTGGTAGATGATAATAAGTAAGTAGAGGAATGAAAATGAAGAAAACGAATACATTCATTGGTTCATTGGTTGACTCACACTATGTACTGATTTATCATGTGTCCGGCACCATTCTCAGCTCTTGGGCTACTCTGTGCTTGCATTCTTGAGAAAGAAGAAAACAATAAATAATGATATCATTACTGTGGGATACATTTTCATAATGGGAAGTGTCAATGACCAAAAAAGCAGAGAAATGTCAGGGTGGGGGAATATTGAAATGTTAGATGGGAAGGCCATCTAACAAAGATGACACTTGAATAGATACTGAGAGGAAGTTAGGAAATGAGGGAAACAGATTTAGGTACATAGGGGAAAACACTGAGGCAGTATAGCAAATAAAAAGGTCCTGAGGCAGGAGCATGCCTGGGAGTTTGAGAGAGAGCCAGAGGTCAGTGAAGCTAAAGCAACCAAGAGCAAAGGCAAGAGTAGGACATGAAGGATAGTATGAACTAGTTATGTAGGATGTTGTAGATTAGAGTAAGAACGTGGCTTTGATTCCAGATGAGATGGTTTTGAGTAGAGGAGTTACATGAACACAAAACTGCTGTATTGAGGCCATTCAGGGCACATATGGATGGGGGAGGAAACTGAAAACACCAGTGTGGGAGCTACTGGAGTAGCCCAGTCAGAAGACCATGGTGGTTCAGACCAGAATGAGGTCTTCCTCTCTCCTTCCTTTCAATTTTATAGTTTGATGCTTCAAGTTTACTTCATTCAAGAGGATGAGCAATGAAATGACATTTAACTAGCTCTTTTGATGTTAGCATCCATTAAAATGCATTTTCTGAGAGAGACATATCTCCTTTGGGAAACAGTGTTCCAGAAAAACAACCCTTTCAATTTAAGTAAGGTAGATCAATAGGAGTTTTATTTCATTTGTTTAGATTATGATGTTTATTAAAAGAGAAAGACAGTGGTTGAGTCCATTATTTAAACAAAATTACACATGCAACTATTTTAGGTGTTTTCCTATATTACAAATAGTTCACATTCTCTCTCTCTCTCTCTCTCTCTCTCTTTTTTCCCCCTCAAGACAATTCTAGGCAATAGGCATCATTATTCCCATTTTACAGATCAGGAAATTGACTAGTGGAGATTCTGTGCAAAATCTCATACACTTGGGAGGGAAGACTCTTCACATCTGTATGCCCTGGCTTCAAGGCTCTCTGTGTATTTAATGGATATTCTTTTTTTAAAAAAGTAGTGCTTGCTCAATACTGGATAATGTTGTAATCAAATTATTGATTCATGTAGCTATCTTATCATCTGGAAGATTATTTATGCTGGGAGCTGTCACTCTTGATCATGAACCAGAATCTGTTGGAGGGCATGTATTGCCCCCAGAGTCTCTCATTTAGTTGGTCTCAGGTGGGGCACATGAGTCTGCATTTCCAATAAGAACCTAACTTATGGGGGCACCTGGGTAGCTCAGTGGTTGTGCGTCTGCCTTTGGTTCAGGTACTGATCCCGGGGTCCTGGGATGAGTCCTACATTGGGCTCCCCACAGGTAGCTAGCTTCTCCCTCTGCCTATGTCTCTGCCTCTCTCTGTGTGTCTCTCGTGAATAAATAAATAAAATCTTAAAAAAAAAAAAAAGAACCTAACCAATATTCATGTTGCTAGTCCTGGAGCCACACTTTGAGAATCCCCATCTATGCCAATCCTATTATTTTCCCAATAAACACATCAAAGATCAGAGAGGTTAATACCATTTTCAACATCAGTAAAAACTTTTCCCACTTGAATTAACTGTGAGAGAAAACTTGAACTACAGAGATATACACCTAACTCTCATCAATGAAAATTGGGGGTTTGTTGGCTTCTTTGCTTGTTTAGTTCAAAAGTATAAACCATAGAGCTGTCTTTGTCCTCACATTTTCTCCTAATTTATTTTTTTTTAATTTTTTAAAATAAATTTATTTTTTATTGGTGTTCAATTTACCAACATACAGAATAACACCCAGTGCTCATCCCGTCAAGTGCCCCCTTCAGTGCCCGTCGCCCATTCACCCCCACCCCCTGCCCTCCTCCCCTTCCACTACCCCTAGTTCGTTTCCCAGAGTTAGGAGTCTTTATGTTCTGTCTCCCTTTTTGATATTTCCCACACATTTCTTCTCCCTTCCCTTATATTCCCTTTCACTATTATTTATATTCCCCAAATGAATGAAAACATATAATGTTTGTCCTTCTCCGACTGACTTACTTCACTCAGCATAATACCCTCCAGTTCCATCCAAGTTGAAGCAAATGGTGGGTATTTGTCATTTCTAATGGCTGAGGAATATTCCATTGTATACATAAACCACATCTTCTTTATCCACTCATCTTTCGATGAACACCGAGGCTCCTTCCACAGTTTGGCTATTGTGGACATTGCTGCTATAAACATTGGGGTGCAGGTGTCCCGGAGTTTCATTGCATCTGTATCCTTGGGGTAAATCCCCAACAGTGCAATTGCTGGGTCGTAGGGCAAGTCTATTTTTAACTCTTTGAGGAACCTCCACACAGTTTTCCAGAGTGGCTGCACCAGTTCACATTCCCACCAACAGTGTAAGAGGGTTCCCTTTTCTCCGCATCCTCTCCAACATTTGTGGTTTCCTGCCTTGTTAATTTTCCCAATTCTCACTGGTGTGAGGTGGTATCTCATTGTGGTTTTGATTTGTATTTCCCTGATGGCAAGTGATGCAGAGCATTTTCTCATGTGCATGTTGGCCATGTCTATGTCTTCCTCTGTGAGATTTCTGTTCATGTCTTTTGCCCATTTCATGATTGGATTGTTTGTTTCTTTGGTGTAGAGTTTAATAAGTTCTTTATAGATCTTGGAAACTAGCCCTTTATCTGATACGTCATTTGCAAATATCTTCTCCCATTCTGTAGGTTGTCTTTGAGTTTTGTTGACTGTACCCTTTGCTGTGCAAAAGCTTCTTATCTTGATGAAGTCCCAATAGTTCATTTTTGCTTTTGTTTCTTTTACCTTCGTGGATGTATCTTGCAAGAAGTTACTGTGGCCGAGTTCAAAAAGGGTGTTGCCTGTGTTCTCCTCTAGGATTTTGATGGAATCTTGTCTCACATTTAGATCTTTCATCCATTTTGAGTTTATCTTTGTGTATGGTGAAAGAGAGTGGTCTAGTTTCATTCTTCTGCATGTGGATGTCCAATTTTCCCAGCACCATTTATTGAAGAGACTGTCTTTCTTCCAATGGATAGTCTTTCCTCCTTTATCGAATATTAGTTGACCATAAAGTTCAGGGTCCACTTCTGGGTTCTCTATTCTGTTCCATTGATCGATGTGTCTGTTTTTGTGCCAGTACCACACTGTCTCGATGACCACAGCTTTGTAGTACAACCTGAAATCTGGCATTGTGATGCCCCCAGATATGGTTTTCTTTTTTAAAATTCCCCTGGCTATTCGGGGTCTTTTCTGATTCCACACAAATCTTAAAATAATTTGTTCTAACTCTCTGAAGAAAGTCCATGGTATTTTGATAGGGATTGCATTAAATGTGTAAATTGCCCTGAGTAACATTGACATTTTCACAAACTAGAAGTCCTAACGATGAGGGTTAACGAGGTGGAAGAACGAGTGAGTGACATAGAAGACAAGTTGATGGCAAAGAGGGAAACTGAGGAAAAAAGAGACAAACAATTAAAAGACCATGAAGATAGATTAAGGGAAATAAACGACAGCCTGAGGAAGAAAAACCTACGTTTAATTGGGGTTCCCAAGGGCGCTGAAAGGGCCAGAGGCCCAGAATATGTATTTGAACAAATCATAGCTGAAAACTTTCCTAATCTGGGAAGGGAAACAGGCATTCAGATCCAGGAAATAGAGAGATCCCCCCCTAAAATCAATAAAAACCATTCAACACCTCGACATTTAATAGTGAAGCTTGCAAATTCCAAAGATAAAGAGAAGATCCTTAAAGCAGCAAGAGACAAGAAATCCCTGACTTTTATGGGGAGGAGTATTAGGGTAAAAGCAGACCTCTCCACAGAGACCTGGCAGGCCAGAAAGGGCTGGCAGGATATATTCAGGGTCCTAAATGAGAAGAACATGCAACCAAGAATACTTTATCCAGCAAGGCTCTCATTCAAAATGGAAGGAGAGATAAAGAGCTTCCAAGACAGGCAGGAACTGAAAGAATATGTGACCTCCAAACCAGCTCTGCAAGAAATTTTAAGGGGGACTCTTAAAATTCCCCTTTAAGAAGAAGTTCAGTGGAACAATCCACAAAAACAAGGACTGAATAGATATCATGGTGACACTAAACTCATATCTCTCAATAGTAACTCTGAACGTGAACGGGCCTAATGACCCCATCAAAAGGCGCAGGGTTTCAGATTGGATAAAAAAGCAGGACCCATCTATTTGCTGTCTACAAGAGACTCATTTTAGACAGAAGGACACCTACAGCCTGAAAATAAAAAGTTGGAGAACCATTTACCATTCGAATGGTCCTCAAAAGAAACCAGGGGTAGCCATCCTTATATCAGATAAACTAAAATTTACCCCGAAGACTGCAGTGAGAGATGAAGAGGGACACTATATGATACTTAAAGGATCTATCCAACAAGAGGACTTAACATTCCTCAATATATATGCCCCGAATGTGGGAGCTGCCAAATATATCAATCAATTAATAACCAAAGTGAAGAAATACTTAGATAATAATACACTTACACTTGGTGACTTCAATCTAGCTCTTTCCTAATTTATTATCTCCTCTTGAAAATTTAATTGAGATGAACCCTGCCACACACATTTCATTTCCCCAGCCTATTTTCTTTCCTCCATCCTATTTTGAAATTGTATTGTGCTTTGTAGGTGCTCAGGGTAGTTTCAAAACATCATCTCATGAACAGATCTGCTACAAACAGGGTTGCTGAAGGCTCTAGTGTTAGCTACCCAGATTCATACTGAATCAGAGTTACTTTTTTTTTTAATGGAACTAGAGTGATTTCTGAAGCTGAGACTAGAAACATCCTTTGGCAGAATCCGTCAGCATCCGTTTTGACATGTGGCACAAGTAGCAAACTTATTTGCAGTCAGTCGTGGGAAACAGCTGTTTGGTTCTCCATGTCCTTTGAAGCAAATGCCATTTCTTCTGTGAAGGCTTCCATGGCTCACACTCAAATCTGACTGCTCATTCTTCTTTTCTTCCCAGAGAACTCAGTTCATATTTCCCCTGTGTTCCCCATTACGCAACACGCCACCTTACTTCATATGGATGACTCACTGACCAGAGTCTCTATTAGTTAGGACAGAGGCTGACCTTTTGCCTGTTTTATGCATATGGAATCCATGCATAAGAGACTCAGTTTGCTGATCAGATGTGAGCCAGCAGAGCAAAATAGTGAGAGGCATGAGCTTTGAAGTCAGGTGGACTTGCTTGGAGACCAAATCCTTCTATACCTGTGACATAGGTATAGCCTCGTAGTATAAAGCTTCCTTGTAGGCTCAGTTTCTTCATCTGTAAAATGGGGAAATATACCAGTATCATCTAAAGATGTGAAAAATTCATAAGATATTGAGATAAGACATGTAACGTCTCAACATACTGCTTGGCTCATAGAAAGAGCTGAATAAATATTAAGTGTAAATCAGATGTTTGCAGGCAACCTCCAACCTCCAGAGGGTTACTTCAACTGAAATTGAGCCCCTAACTTCATAGCCCATAAGTTGTGGAGATCCAAAGCCCTCCTCCTAATTTATATCAATTATAACCCCAATTAAAACTCTAATTTATATCAGTTCCTAGAGGTTTATGTCCTCATGATCTGTCTTGCCTCTGGATTCTGTGCCTTAAAGTCTTCTGGTTTTTTATGAGACCCCTGCACCAGATCACACAAAAACAAAACAAAACACACACATACACACATGTGCATGCACACACACACACACACACACACAATTTGTGAGCAAGGCAGAGTTTACTGAGAATTTAAGGCTCCAAGGATAATTCATGATCTTCTGCTATCCCTCTGGCTTTCTCTTTTCTTTTCTCCCTTCCACCCCCAGCTCTGTTCCTCATACCTTCTTGCCTAAATTATTCTCCTCCCAGTTCTTCCTTCATTATGCAGAGGTCTTAGGAACCACCATATTTTACACTCCTGAACTTTCACACCCAGAGTCAACAACAGGCTCCAGAGAGCCAGGATTCTTGCACCTGGCTGGACCCACCTTCCTCAGAGGGGGCTATGGTTGAGAACAGTACCTGCTTTATCATTTCAGCCATTCATGCTATTTTCAAAGTTGCTACTGTGAGAGATGAAGAGGGGTTTCTCTTTCTTTCTTTCTCACCCAGTCTTGCCATGTTAATATCACCAGGTTTCATTTTCGTTCCCATCTGAGTCCAGAGCTCGATCCTTATTCCTCAGGATGCTGATGCTGAAAGAATTTATATCCATGATACCCAGGCTTAAAAGGCACTAAGTACTAACTCAGGAATCCACCCAAAGCAAACTTAAGAACTTATATGGGAAATATGTGCTTTAGTTTAAAGGTGGTACTTTCCTAAATTCAGTGAGTTTTTAGGCACATAAAACATACAGTGACCATCCTTTTTCTGTTGCAGCATAGCACCTGACCTTATGGAGATGAGAAATCAGTGTGAGGGTTTTGAGTTTCTGTCATTCTTCCTATTTGCCCCTTTACTTCTTGGTATTGAACTGGGTCCTTGTCAGAAAGAAAGATAAAATAAAATATCTATTTCCCTACCACCTTTGGACTGAGTAATTCCTATTTCATTTTTCCAAGAAGCTAAATTTTCAAATGGCTTCACTTAAAAAGTGCAGAAAATCAGATATCTTAGTCATTTAGGGGAAAAAATGACAGACTCTCTACAAGAAAAGAAACAAAAGTTAATGACAAATCACCTTAAAAGATGACAGATTATTTTCAGTGTGGGAAACAGACCTTGAAGACAAACAGTTTTATGTGTGAACTTGATCAAAAGCGTGATTCTCAGCTAATTTCTCAGCTGTAAATTGAATTATTGCTTTAGAGACATAAAAAAAATATAGATATACACAATTCCCTTCTGTTCTTCTGGGTATATTCATCTTCTCTATGAGTGCTTGTCCATATATTTAATGACTGCAGATAATGGATTTTAAAAGTGTATTTAAAAAGTTAAACCTCCTGAGGATCTATTTTGAATGGAAAACATCTCCCAGCAGATTTTATTTTGGAAAATTAAAGGCAATGCTCAGGCGTTGAGATAACATTTAGGTAAGTGTATGTGAGTCATTTTCCCCACTCTGCTGATTGTCTTTGTGGCTAATCATGAAACTGAGCACAAGATACATTGTGGATGAGTTTACTTGCCTGAGCACTCAGGTGGCTGAGAGTAGATATCAAATATCTTGAAAAATGTGGGGTGGGGGGTGGGGGATGATGTTGGCCTATGGCATAGATCAACTAACTTTTTTTGCAAAGGTCCAGATAATATTTTAGGCTTTGTGAGCTGGACTGTCTCTTCTACAACGATTCAGTCCTGCAGTCATAGAGCAAAAAGAACCACAGAGGACATGTAAATAAAGTGTGTGGCTGTCTTCCCATAAAACCTTGTTTACAAAAGCAAGTTGTGGGTCAGATTTGATATGCAGGCTGTAAACTCCTGATTCCTGGCTTGGGGGAATATTTGGTCATAAGTTGACCCACAAGATTTTTGTGTCTCATGTTCACAAGTTCTTGACACATCCCAAACCCTGCTCCACAAAAGTGGGATTAAGATCTTGGTAAGAACCCTGAAACTTGCTGCTGTCCATCAGCACAGAACATGAACAGAAAAGCAGAAAGGACACCAAGAACTCTAGCTCACCTTTCAAAGTTGGGTGTCAGTGTGGTATGTGGTATAGAAACAGTTTGACAGATCATAGAACAAAGACTGGTACATTTCTAAAATATTTACTGAGTGCCTACTGTTTGTCAGGCTCTGTGCTAGTACTAGGGACACATGGATTACCGTGCTGACCAAGTCATTGCAAGTGTGAGGCTTTATTCTGTTAAGGGAGATGTACAGCATGAGCAGGAAGGAAGAAGGGAGCCTGGCTGGGGAGCCTTGAATGGAGTTTCCCCTTCGAGAGTGAGACTCTGGTAAGCAGCTGTGTGGTGGTGGAGAAACACCAGCCTCTTCCATACAAGCAGGTATTCATTCAACAAAACACAGATGCCTGGTGCCGGTTAAACAGCTAATGAAACATGGTTCAAGACTCAGTTCCCTCCATCAAGGAGCTCAGAGTCTGGTGAGGAAAAAAGTAAGGAACAATTTGAATGACAACTTGACAATTTGAATTTCTGGATACTCTGACAGATTCTGAAATTCACAGAAAAGAAAATAAAAGTGGCCAATACTCTGAGACCAAACCTACTAACATCGCTTTTTATCATTAATATACAAATTAACAACATATCTTTCTTCCAGCTATCCAATTGCCTATGTATATATATATATGCATATATATATATATGTAAATATATTGCATATATATAACTATTTTCCAGTTAGTGTGAGGAAAAGAGAACTCTAATACACTTTGGTTTAGAGTCCAAATCAATAAAACCTTTCTGGTGGACAATTTGTCAGTGTCTAACTAAATTTTAAATGGGCATTTCTTTTGAATCAGCAGTTTCCAAGATGAATCTCAACTGTAGAAAAATACTTGCACATATTCACGAGAGGGTAGGTATAAAATGTTTATTACTACACAGTAATTATGAAACAGGAAAAATCTGGGCACCCAGCAGTAGGAGGCTGTTTTGATCATAGTACATCCATACTAAGAGATGCCATGCAGTCATGGAGAAGAATTAAGTAGATCCATATGAATTTATACAAAATGTATTAGGGGAAAATGCATGTGACAGACATAAGAGCAAGTCCATTTATTGGGTGTGAGTGGAATAGTCTTTAAATCTGGTAGAATATATATCAAATTCTGTGGTGGTTAATGGGACAAGTGAGAGGTGGATGGCATGGTAAATGGGTGCATTTTCCATTTTATTCCAGTGGAATTTTTCATTTTTTTGTATTTGAAAACAACCATTAACACTATATGAGTTATAAGATGGTTGCACAGTGAGAAAAATATCCACTGTGCAAGCTCACCCTTAATTCTAGAGGGGACTGCAATTCAGTTATCAACTCTACACCCTTGGAGTTCCTTGTTTCCTTTGAACACCGTGTTTCTTTAAAGGGAGGAGGGGAGTCATTCCTTTCTGCCTGCTATTTTCCCAGGGTATGTAAAGTCCTATTCCTAGTGATCATATCTGGAAATCAACATAATCCAAAGGTCCTCACTTTGCAATGTTTGCGGTAAGATTTCAGCATTTTAGCATTTAAGTGTTTTCAGATTACATCCATTTAAACATCTGTGATTCATTATCGTAAATATCACAGTTGTGTGGGACCATATGCTTCAGCTTGCAGCATATATATATAAAGAAAAAGCACTAGCAATAAATTTCAGGAACCTTAGACTTGCCGTGGGTATGTGCAAAAAGAACATTTCCAGACATGTGGGGCCTTCTATAATCACAGTAATATACTTGAGATCCCATATAAGAATCCTTCAATTGCAAAAGTTGCCAGTTTTGATGGAAAGCTATGATTTACATTTGGCTCATGTCGTCCCTTGATAATTCAGGTAGGGTGGAAAGCAGCACAAAAGCCTTCAGATGCAGTGGCTTTTACTTCTTAAGGAAATGAGCATGGGCTATTGTTGTTGAGTGAAGAAATCACAAGAAAATGGGACACCTTTAACAAGTGATGAGACACTCTTGGCAGGCATCCTCCTCCATTCCCATGAGGCTGAAGCTAGAGACGATGCCATATGGCATAAGAGATGCAATAAAAATCTCTTGGCAACTGGTGGATGAATAGACATGACCTACAGGGATGATCATTTTCTTGCTTACATCAGAAAACCATATATGCATACAAGAATTAATTGTGCTTCATGTATTGTAAGCCAGATCATTTTATTTTAATTTCCTGATAAGGTTTTGTCAACTAGACAGAACCAATTTGTTATCACAGCTGGCGAGCATCTCACCCACCACAATTAGGGAAGAGCTAAATGAATTAATTGGTTGCAATCAAAGAGTCCACTAATATTTTTGATTGCCAGCTCTTGCCAGGACTAGCACTGAGCAAAGCCAAGAGAAGATGGAGCTATAAGAAGCCTTTGTCCTGGAAGAACTCCCAGGTTACCAAAGGATAGGTCAGGAGAAAATTGTGAGGGAGTAGAAGTTGGTGTACCACACTCTGTTGCAGTTTGATTGGCATAGCTGCTGGTTATCATCAAGCCACCAACCTTGTCAATACCTTGAGTGCCCTTTAGGAAGAATACTCATTGTTGCCTTAGAGAGTGTACTTGGGCCCCCAAGCACTACTCTGTCTTCTGGAAATGTTTCTAGCTCCTGTCTGGAATGAAGGTGGCATAAGGCCATCTCTGCATAGAAGCATTCTTGGTATCCATAGGGAATAAAGTATAGGATATTCAAAATGCCTCAGGATGTTTCATACAGAAGATACTCATCCACACACTGTCTACAGATTATTTATGAGTTTTATGAAAATCAAACCATTCTGAAGATTATCTTCAAACTACCATGCTGGGTTTTTTCCCCCATGATGTTTTTGTTTGAATTTGTGACAACTTTGTAGTAGAATAGCAGGGTGTTGGTCTTCAGAAAGTCCAAATCTCAAGAGTTCTTTGATAAAAGTTTTAGATAGATCACTGATAGCAAATTCAACACTTAGCTTTTCTCCAAGCTTTAAAAAAAAAAAAAAAACATACATGTGAGAGCTCTTCAATAGTTGTCAGTGTTCTGAGGCTGCATAATGATCTGGCTGGGCCTGATTCATGCATTTTCCTTACTCTTCTTCAGAGCTTAAGTGTTCCCTGATCTTTGACCTACAGAGTCTTCTGGCTTCTGCTTTATGGATTTTTCCCCTGATGAATCTAATCACTTACTTCAAGATTCTACTCAAGTCCATCTTTGACACATCTGTCAGCTCTAGACAGACTGTTTAATTTCTGTTAAGCCATATGCTCCTAGGCTGTAGAATAACTTCTAACATTTACTTTGGATTTCACCATCCTGAAATAATCCCACCCCCTGCTGTGTCTTCTCCTAAGATCTGGGCTAGGACTCTGCAATAGATATAAAAAGCAAAGTTCTAGCTTTGCTACTTACAAAGGTGTGACCTTATGAAATTTGTTTAATCTCTCTGGGCTTCAGTTTCCTCATCTATACAAGATTATCTTTAAGGACTATTGGAGAGGTAAAAGAAATGTTTACCAGTGGTTAGCCCACTGCCTGGTGTGTAGAAAATGTTCCATAAGAAGCTATTATGGAAGATGGATATCAAATATGAAAAATAAGCACCATTATGGTTTTGTGCCTGGAAGATCTAGGGAAATACTTTGGATAATTCCCAGTGCATGTTCATATGAACTAACACTCATTTAGCTTGGATACCACTGCCATTTGTGTTCACTGAACTAGTTCAAAACTGAAATGAATGATGCCTTGCTAGAATCTTCAGCTAGTTCATAAGCCAAAGTTTGATGTTATTAGAAATTTTTGATACCAAAAAAAAAACAAAAACAAAAACAAAACAAAACAAAAAAACAAAAAACAAAAAAGAAATTTTTGATACCCAGACAATTTATCCATTTTTTAATCAAGTAGGTTGGAAAACTAACCCAGTACATATTGATTTGTTACATTTTATGTGAAAAAAACTTTTTCGCTCATTAATTCTTGTATAATTTTTCAAATATAGTAATTAGAGTACCAAAGTGGTGCAGTGAAACATCTGGAGCGTGGTGAACCTGGATTTGAACATGAATTCAATCATTGACCTTTGCACCATGGACAACTCATCCTCCCCATGTGTCCTTCATTTCCCCTCTGTGAAACATTTGAAATATCATATGAAGTTTGGGGTGAGGAAGTATCTCACCTTATGTTCCTGATACTTTGTTAAAAGTTCGACAGTAGGGGCACCTGTGTGGCTCAATTGGTTAAGCATCTGTCTTCAGCTCAGTTCATGATTTCAGGGTCTTGGGATCTAGCCCTGCATCAGGCTCTCCATTCAGCAGCATGTCTGCCTCTCCCTCTCCCTCTGTGATCTCTCTCACTTTCCCTCTCTCTCAAATAAATAAATAAAATCTTTATTTAAAAAGCTCAACAGTGAGCAACAGTGAGTAGACATAAATATCAATGGAACAGAATAGAAAACCCAAAAATGAACTCATAACTATATGGGCAATTCATCTTCCACAAAGCAGGAAAGACTATCCAATAGGAAAATGAGAGCCTCTTCAACAAATGGTGTTGACTCCCACAGTAACCACCATTTGCTTCAACGTGGATGGAACTGGAGGGTATTATGCTGAGTGAAGTAAGTCAGTCAGAGAAGGACAAACATTATATGTTCTCATTCATTTGGGGAATATAAATAATAGTGAAAGGGAATATAAGGGAAAGGAGAAGAAATGTGTGGGAAATATCAGAAAGGGAGACAGAACGTAAAGACTGCTAACTCTGGGAAACAAACTAGGGGTGGTAGAAGGGGAGGAGGGCGGGGGGATGGGAGTGAATGGGTGACGGGCACTGGGGGTTATTCTGTATGTTGGTAAATTGAACACCAATAAAAAATAAATTTAAAAAATGGTGTTGGGAAAATTGGACAGCAACATGCAAAAGAGTAGAACTGGACCCCTTTCTTATATTATACACAAAAATAAATTCAAAATGGATTAAAGACCTAAATGTGAGACAGGAAATCTTAGAATCCTAGAAGAGAACATAGGCAGTAACTTATTTAACATGGGCCATAGCAACTTTTTTCTAGATATGTCTCCTGAGGCAAGGGAAACAAAAGCAAAAATAAACAATTGGAATTTCACCAAAATAAAAATTAGGCACAGCAGAAGAAACAATCAACAAAACTAAAAGGCAACCTATGGAATGGGGAAGATATTTGCAAATAACATGTCTGATAAAGGGTTAGCATCCAAAATACATAAAGAACATACAAAATGCAACCCCCCAAAGCTGAATAATCCAATTTAAAAATTGGTAGAAGAGGGACACCTGGTTCACGCAATCAGGAAAGCATCTGACTCTTGGTTTTGGCTCAGGTCGTGATCTTAGGGTTGTGAGACTGAGACTCACATCAGTCTCCACACTCAGTGTGGAGTCTGCTTTAGATTCTTTCTCCCTTTCTCTACCCCTTCTGCTTGTGCTGTATCTCTTTTTCTCTTTCAAATAAATGAATCTTTTAAAAAAAATGGGCAGAAGACATAAATATACATTTTTCCAAAGAAGACATGTAGATGGCCAATAGACACAAGAAAATATGCTCAGTATCACTGATCATCAGGGAAATGCAAATCAAAGTTGCAATGAGATATCACCTCATATATCATTTCTGTCAGAATGGCTGAAATAAAAAACATAAGAAACAACAGGTGTTGGCAAGGATGTGGAGAAAGGGGAACCCTCTTGCATTGTTGGTGGGAAGGCTAACTGGTGCAGCCACTCTGGAAAACAATATGGAGATTCCTCAAAAAGTTAAAATGGAACTACCCTGTAATCTACAATTGCACTACTAGGTATTTACCCAATGAATACAATAATACTAATTCAAAGGGATACATGCACCCCGATTTTTATAGCGGCATTATCTATAATAGCCAAGTTATGGAAATAGCCCAAGTGCCCAATCACTGATGAATGGATAAAGATGTGGTTTATATATACACATTGGAATATTAACTATAAGAAACAAATGAAATCCTTCCATTTGCAATGACATGGATAGAGCTAAAGAGTGCTATGCTAAATGAAATAAGTCAGAGAAAGACAAATACCATGTGATCTCACTTGTATGTAGAACTTAAGAAACAAAACAAATGAGTAAAGAGGAATAAAAGAGAGGGAGAGATAGGCAAACCAAGAAGCAGACTCTTAACTATAGAGAACAAGCTGAGGGTTACCTGGGGGAAGTAGGTGGGTGGATGGGGTAAATAGGTGATGGGGATTAAGGACTGCATTTGTGTGAAGAGCATTGAGCATTGTATGGAAGTGTTGAATCACTACATTACACACCTGAAACTAATACTACACTGTATGTTAACTAACTGGAATTTATTATTTATTTATTTATTTATTTATTTATTTATTTATTTATTTGAGAGAAAGAGAGAGGGAGAGAGAGCACAAGCAGAGGGTAGGGGCAGGGAGAGAGGGAGAAACAGACTCTCCACTGAGCAGGGAGCCCAACACGGGGCTCAATCCTAGGCCCTGTGATCATGACCTGAAACAAAGGCAGATGCTTTGCTGAGTGAGCCACACAGGTGCCCCTGGAATTTAATTGAAAATTAAAAAAGAAAAAAAAAAGCTTAATGATCATTTCTCCCAGAATCCATCTTCCTCTTCCAGCTTTCAACGTTCAGAAATCATTGTTTACTGAGTATTGCTTCAGATTATAGATGATAATGTCTTTGGGAGATGAGACTGTGTCTTCTCTATTAACAATAGCATTGTTTACATTTTTTTCAATGTTTATAAATCAGAAGCTAATTCAATACACATTCCCTGAAGACCCATTTTGCAGGGTTTTTGTTTGTTTGCTCATCTTGGACATTTATATTTATTTCCAAGTGTTGGGTTACCACTGCTGCACTCCTACCTGTCTTCATCTCTAAGCCTTCCTCATTGCTTCTGAAACATTCCATGGGAACATAGAAAGAGACTGATTGGTCATCCACCTAGAGTTCTAGGGAAGAGATTGAGTCAAAACTAAAGACCCTTTAGATCCATGATGCTGTCTTGCTAAATTTGATGGTGGTCAAGGTTATAATTAGATCTTCAAACTCCTAGCCAATTAAAAAATGTGCCCATATGACTTGCATATTCTCACTCTTTGGGTGATGTATTAGTATCAGTATTTACCTGAAAAGCTGTAATTTATGGCTTCAAATGTTTCTAATGTGCTGGTGCATTCTTAAATACAGTTTTATTATGATGTAAAGCCAAAATATCGATTAAAAGAACACATCCAACTTTATAATAAAATATAGGGAAGTTATACAGACATTTGCTTTCTAAGCAACTTTTAGAGGACACATCTCTTCAGTAAAGTGAGAAATACATGTTGATAATCCCTCATCTTGGATACTTTCTGATAATGATGAGCATACTCATTGGTTGACTTTCTCTCGTGCTAGAAATAAGTTGTTATATTGAACTATGATTTGTTTACTTGTAATTTCTACCCTGTGATGCTTATTTGGCCTTTTAATACAACAAAAAAATGGAGTGTGTATCCTTCAACAGGGCAACCCTCCAAATGGTTGTGTGGCCCAATCTTCTAGACACCGAATACCATGAAAGCAGATAATCTACCTTATTCATCTTTATGTTGGCATTTATCCCTTACTGCCTACTATCCTGCACATTGTAAGTGAAAAAATTATTTTAATGGGTTGCTAGATGAATATGGTGAGATTTAGATTAATAGAATTTCCCAGTTGTAAGAGACATCATCCAACAGCAGAATCTCTTCCACACTATTCTTGCTGAATAGTCATTTAAGTTATACTTTAGTGAATCTAGTGACAAGCAAATTATATCATCCAGAAAGAACTAGAGCTTCCAAATGGTAACCTGAATTTTTTCAGGCTTTTCTAGTATTTGGACAATAATGAGTTCATGCAAATACTAATATTTGTACTACACATTCTTGTAGCCCCCACCTGCGCAATTGTAAAAGCACAATGGACCCACCTCCACTGGCCATCATTGAAATTATTTCTGAAAGATGGCACGCAAACTCCCAAATTATTCTCCCATGACCCCATCTTCTAGCTTCTTTGTTTGTTAACATATCTGAAAAGCTCTTAATGGAAGTGTCTCTTTCCTGCTCTTTGTGAGAAGGCTATTTCTTAAATCCATCTCTAGGATCCCCAAAGTCATAGACCCCCAAGATCTGGAAGACCCAAAGCTGCTTTAGCCTTCTTTGTACCAGAGCAAAGTTAGGTATATTGCATTCAGAAATGGGGCCACCATTCACCATAGCAGTTTGTGAGGAACTGGGCTAACAATGCTTGAGATTACTTAAATTGCCTACAGTTTGTGAATCTTTAAGTTTGTGTGTGTGTGTGTGTGTGTATACATATATGTATATGTACATACATATTCTTTTTCTGAGCCACAACCCCGTGGAGCTGGACTAGGAAACCAGTATTGGGTTCTCTCTGTCTTCCTTCTGTTTCTTCATTTCTCTAAGTGCTCACATAGAAGTTGCCCTGCTTATAGGTCCCTTCCTTCCTATGTAGATCTGCCCATGCAGTTGAGAGGTACTTGGGAAATCACAGGTCTGGTTGCATCAGACACAATCATGATCTGAATTACAATTAAGACTCAGCCAGGACACACTGCCACATGTCCCCAGACAACTCCAACTGCAATACCAAAAATCTTGAACATTATAGTGGAGCAAATCTCTTTTCTCATTAACATCCTATATGCAGAAATAGGGAGGGAGGCATGTTTGCACATAATTACTAGATAATTCAAAAACTAAAGGCTATGTAAGAGACGTGTGCTAGTACTATGAAATCTCTGAGAGGGGATCTCTGTAAATCTGAGACTTGGTGATTCTCAAAGCTTCTGAGTCTCTGATTAATATCATGCTGATTGGGTAACTTTCAGTTGGCTTCCTCAAATCTTCACATGAGTTTGGGCCATCATTCTCAGTTTTGTTTGGAGAATTTCAAATTTGCTTAGCTGTCAAGTTGTAGTTCTATTTATTCATTCATTCAATGAACAGGATTAAGTGTATATTGTGTCAGGCACTATGCCATATAAAATAATTCCAATTTGAAATATAAATTCATAGTGATTATAAGTACCATGCAATAGAAAATGCACAGTATTATTCTTTCAGAAAACAATCTGCCATGTTTTAAAGAATCTGTAACAAGGGGAAAATGTAATACCCTGACAGAAAAGACTAGTTTGTGAATGAGCAACTCAGTTTTTAATGGTAGGCATAGAAAATCTCCTGAAAGCAGATGTGGGCTCTGTCTTGTTCCAAGAGGAAGCCCTTAAGGGTTTACATGGCAAAAATAGGTTTCTGCAGAAGATCACTTGACAAGATCATTCATTATGATATCTTTGCCTGACATGATAGAATTGAAACTCTATTTTATCAAAGGTGGAATTGAAACATAAGATGGTTTTAAGACTATGCATCCTGTACCTATCAAACCTACAAAGGCTTTGGAGATGAAATCTATTCCTGAAATAATCAGTCATGGTTGGGAACATACCCACAACCGTACTGAATCTCTGTTGACATCAGTGCTGACTCCAGACCAAACATGGAATACAGGATACAGTTCAGTGCACTCAGGGATCAGAAGGGTAGAATGAATGAAGGCTGAAGGAGGTGCCTATTGTATCATTCAGGGATCTGGCCCAATGTGGGTAGGACTAAACATATGTTAATGAAAGTTTGATTGGCTAGAATATTTGAGAAATGAAGGTATTCAGGGGAAACCACAGGAAATGTTTTCTGTTTCTCTCAGTTGGGCAAGTCCATAGAGCCTCTGGACTAAGCCTTATGAGTTCATTTAAAGGAAGTCGGTACATGCAGATGCCAGTGGGATACTGAGGGATGTGAAAAGCAATTAGTCTTGCTCTGTATCCTGGGGAGAGTCCACCTGATGTCTCTGAATTAAGTGCTACTTCAGTTGTCAGAAAGACATGGCTTTTCAAGTCCCAGCAAGGACTAGCAAATCAACCAATATGCAGGCCCTTCTTGCTAAAAGAACAATTGGATTCTGTTTTACTAACTAGGCCAGAAGTACTGGGATATCTGGGATAGCTTAAGGGAGAGTAAACAATTTACATTCTGCTGCACAGAGTCATTGCCTGGTCTCAGTGGTGTGCTGGAGCCAGCAAGTACTTGTATTCCTGAGAGCTGGTTGTTAAGTTTCTAGAGAGTCTGCGAGCCAATTGAAGGCACATTGGTAACTGAAATCAGCCATGTTTAGAATATTTACACCATAGACATTGGCAAATGCTATGAATCAGGATTTTTCCTTTACGATCATAGTGCTGAAACAATGCTACTTTCTTCAATGTCTGAGTAGAGATTGCTAGAAATAGATTATCTGTAGATCCAACCATATCTATCCATGGGAGAGATGCAGTTCCTAGGAAGACTAATTCAGAGTCCACAGGCTCCCTGATCCACATACATCCTTACCCAAGTGTACAAGGAGTCTGACCACAAACTTAGAGGCTACTTGTGTACAAACCAATTTTCAAGTCCCTACAAATGTATGTAGGTATGTATGTATTTAGGACCATTTGCCTAGCTAAGATGTGAGTGTATGGATCATAGACTGACCCCAAAACACTAACAAGAGTAGCACAAATTCCATATTTTAGTATGTACCTATCTACATGAGCAGGGCTGATCTATATTTTGTGGAAAAATTTAAATCCATTTGCATTTTCATATTTCCTGAGATCATAATACAGCTTAATTTGCTCACTCACACATTTCAAGATGGTAAGAAATCTATGCCTTTTGGATTTTCATCCTTAAGAACCACATTCAAAAGACAGAAAGAGAAAAAGCAAAAAATCAAGGTCAGGAAGATTAAGCCCCTTAATTCACATGCCAAACTTCCCATTTCAATTGTGGTTTTGTCTCCCAGCTAAAGTTTGTCTTTTTGTGACATTTGCATTAAGCCCAGAGGACATTTTGAGTGGAAACATGCTGAAAGCATAATTGAAACGCTGAGTGGTGCCATTTGTCTAATTTGCATTTTTCCCCCAGGTGGGGAGTTTTCAGTCCCCATTTCTTCTCCTGGGGTGTTCAAAGATTATCTCAAAGAATGATGTTGTGCAATTGATTCCAATAAATCCCCATGTACAGTATATTATATGTATATATATTTTTCCTTCTAGAAGCTATTTTAAATGCCATAGTGATAAACTATGTACGGAAGTCCTTTGTAGGTTCATAATAGTACAGATACTTTATTTTCTCCCTCAGATAGAAATTTTGAATATTTGTCCACAAGCTTAATTGTTTATTTGAATTTTTCCTTTCAATTATCCTCATGGTGTCATCGCAAGCTATTTAGGAAGATGTCACTATAGAAACAAACATTTTAAAAAAAATAGGTAGATATAAACTACTCAATTTCATCCTTAATATGTTCTTTGAACTCTGTGCCCCCAAACATGGACTGACTCAATCTCTATTAAAAACTTTGAGAAGCACTAATATTTTGGTTGTGTCAGCAAAGTTAATTATACGAGACAATGATGAAGGGCTGATGTTTAATGGGGAATCTAAGGTGAGATTATGATCGGTGGGGAAGTAAGAGTCTGTTTTTCCAGGAGGAAGAAGTAAAATAAGAGTGTGGTGAATTGTTTCTCTTTTGATTAAACATTCCTCATATACTTCAGATCTGCCATTTAGATATGACCAAAGCTGTTGTCGTCGGCAAGGTCTAGAGTTGTGCTTTTCCTAAGGTGTGTATCTTTCATAGGCTTGCATTATTTATGTTAGACATATTCTTTGAAATATCAGAAGGCCTCCTAGATTATATCAAATAATCATATGAAATTCTATCATATCCCTTTTACATTATAAACCTGAGTAGGGTGGAACCAGGTGTGAATTTATCTAAATAAGCCATATGCAGAGAGGAGTGTAGCCCAAGCCAGCATTTCAGAAGGATGGAATTCACATCACTCTGAGGCCTTTAGTACCTACGGGGATAAATATATATTTTTATTTGACTCTTTAGATTTAAGTTAACATTATGAAGAAATACAAGGACATCTGGCTCATCTAATATGTATTATAAATGTTATTAAATAATTTTGTGAGAATAAATAATGTGAGACAAATAAAAGAAAAATATTAAGTGAATAATAGATCAGCTATGAAAATATGGTGAAAATGTGAGGCTGGATGCAGTGTTTGAAGGAGGGAATACATTTGCCCAGACAGACTAGCATGAACTGTGTGGTCTTACCCTCATTCAACCTCACTAAGTTTCAGTTTCTAGAGAGGTAACAAATTACCTACCTCAAATTGGTCATGTGCAGATTCACTGCGATCATGAATGTAGAGTCCTCAGTGCAGTGTTGTGTTTTTAGGAAAAATAATACTTTAGATTGGTGGAAAGTTATCTGTACAAATTATCCATTTAAAGAACATTTAGTGAACTCTGTTGAGTAGACTATGGGTGGAGCACTGTAATTTCATTTCTTTGATGTCATTTTTTTCCTTCACAACCTTTCATGTAAGACAGGTAGGGCTTTGCCAAGAAAAGTTAGAAGGATTCAAAGATGGGCAAGGCTAGATCAGAATCATCTGCCTCACTTCCTTGGCCCCAGCAGAGGTGACTCTGTTACCATCTCCATGGTAACCACACTGGGCCCAGCAGGCCAGAGTATGGGTACCTGACTAGAAAGAGATTAAATGACCCAGGATGCAGGTGGAAAACTAGCTGGAAGGAGGAAGCTATGTAGGAAAAGGGAAAAAGTAGCTTCCTTAATGCCCTCAATTACAGGAGTAATGATGGTAATAATTCTTATTCGTGGAGCACCGTCCTAAGTGCTTTATGCATGTAGGTATATATGATCCTGTTGAATGTTCACCATAAAAATTACAGTTCCTGTGAGGGAGGGACTATTCTTTGTACCACTTTACAGATGAAGACATTGAGGTGCAGCGAGGATGAGTGATCTGCCCAAAGTCACAGAGCTGCTATGCATGAGCCAGGTTTAGAAAAGGTCTTAGAAACCTATCATTAAAACTGCCCTTTCTTAGGGCACGGGAATAGCAGTTCCTGGCATGCTAGGTCCTCAACCTCCTGTCTCTGCCAAGGATGGCTGGGAAATGTGGAAACTTGGCACCTTGACAAGCAGTCCATTGTCTGAGGTCCTGGTTCGTGGCCCTTAGCTGCATTAGATTCATCTAGGGAGCTTTAAAGAGACACTAGTGTCCAGACCCCAGCCCAGCCCAGTTATATCAGAATCTTGGTTGGGAGTTAAACAGGTATTGCTGTGTTTTAAAATGCTCTCCAGGTGATTCTCATATCCTTGAAAAAGAACCACAGTCTAAATCTGCTCCTGAATTGGTAAAAGTGTCTAAAACAGAGACCCAATTTTGTAATCCTTAGCTATTTGATAGAGCAAGCTGGGAAGAAAGCTAGATTGTATTGGGTGCCCACAATGTGCCAAATGCTGAATGTAGATGTAATCTCTCAATATGCCCTTATCTGAGACCTCAGAGAAATCCAGAGGGATCAGTGAGTGGCCTTCAGGGGTCAGGATGGGGCAACTGCCCTATTCCCTCTTATGTGTCAATTCCCAGGAAATGGATGTACTTAGAGCTTGAACTCTAGAGGCAGACAGATGGGGGACAAGTTCCTCCTTTCTCTGGGTGTATGAACTCCAGCAAGTTAGTCAATCTCAGAGGCTTAGTGTGTTTTCCTGTAAAATGGAAAATGATGTTTATAGAGTATGCATTTTCAGTGGGGCCATATTGCCTCCAAGGGGGTGGCATGAGGGAGGGGCAAAACACTGGACTTTGTGTATGTATATAAAGTACAGAGGTACATAAGTACACAATTATGTAGTATATCTGTGCCATTAAAAATTTCATAATAGGGGCGCCTGGGCAGCTCACTTGGTTAAGCATCCAACTCATGATTTCAGTTCAGATTGTGAGATCAACCCCTGGTTGGGCTCTGCACAAAGTGTAGAGCCTGTTTGAGATTCTCTCCCTCTGCCTCTGCCCCTCCTCCTGCTCAATCTCTCTCTTTCTCTCTCTCTCTCAAAAGGAAAAAAGAATAGCAATTTCTTTAAAAACCAATTTCATGACACTAGTGGCAATTAGGCAAAATCCTGAAGGGTACACGGTGAAAAAAAAAGTTGAAAAAATGCTACTGTTGGTTAGAATTTCTGGAGACAAAAAGGAGAGACTAAATATAGAGTCCTTGGCACAGAGCCTGGCACTCAGAAGCCACTCAATAAATGGTAGATGTTGTTACTGTTATCTGTCAAAACATTCATTCATTTAGCATGTGCACACTCATCCCAGCTTTGGGACTATGCACAGCATTACTGGGATTAGAAAGAAAGATAAA
Organism: Canis lupus baileyi; assembly: GCF_048164855.1. Lineage (NCBI taxonomy): Eukaryota > Metazoa > Chordata > Mammalia > Carnivora > Canidae > Canis > Canis lupus. Next base: position 19,835,807 of record NC_132840.1, read on the forward strand.
GTATCATCTTTGATTTCACGAAAGAGCTAAGTCAAAGCTAGGCATGGGAGGCCAAGTGATCCCATAAATGGATGCATGCTGGGTCTGGGGAACTAAAGAAATAGCATGGACATTCATTTCCTACCCATCTCCAGTAATGGGCTCAACCAAGACAAGAGTTGACTAGGGACCTTCTTTCCCAATTCCTGTCCTTGCTTGCAGTGGCTTCTGCTCCCATCATTTAAGAGATACCATGCCCCCAATCCACCACCACTAGAGTATCATTTTGCCTCTGGAGAGCAACTGAATTAAGTGTAATCATTATTGTTGGTCTCCTATTCATTGCTGGAGATATAAAGATGAATAAAAAAATAAGACTCAATTTCTGTTGTTGATTCTGATGAGTAAAATGGATACCTAAAATGCACATATTGATATAACATGAAGTAAAACATTCTGTGTGCAGGAAATTCTGGGAACGCAAAGAGGGTATTTGGGCAAACCGCAGAGCTGACTCGTAGAATGACTAAGAGTTAATGGGGTGAAGAAGGTTAGAAGTAACTTCTGCACTGAGGGAGCAATACGAGCCAAGTGGTGGGAGAATAATAGTAGTTGTAGGCTGGTTCAGGGGTGGGTGATGTGTGAGTCATGAAGTGAGGGCAGAGGCCAGAGGGGAGGCCAATGGACAGCTTAGCCATTGAAAATCTTGAGTGCTGGTATCATCTGCAATGGGGAGCTGTAGTTATATGAGACTCAGGTAGAGGCAAATTGGTTCTATAGTTGTGATGGGAGAATCCAAGGCTTTCTTCAAGGAATAAGTCTATATGGCCTTCTAGACCCCACATTTCCAGCTTGTCTCCACTCTCTCTTCCTCACTTTCTGCCTCGCTTTCTGTGTCCATCTCACTGGCTTATTTGCAATTCTCTGAATGCCACTGCACCTTTGCACATGTTGTGGTTCTTTCTGCCTAGAATAGGTCCCTGTTACTTGTAAGAATATTGAATTAATGTCTATCTCTCTGGTTACACTTCAACCCAGCAACTGTGTCCATCTTTGCTCAACATTATAAACCCAGCATCTAGCATAACAGGTTCCTAGCAAATATTTGTGGAAGGAAGAAAGGAAGGAAAGGAAGAGAAAGGTGGAACTAGAACCCCACAAACTTTCATATGCCTTCCATTACCCCCAGTTCTCCCTAGCTCAGTCTGTCTTCTTGGGTCCTCCCCAAGGGCCAGGGCCAGAGCCAGTCAGCATCCTGGCAATCCAGCAAGCCCTGTCATTTGAGCAATGTACCTCCAGTGGATGAATGCTAATTGATAATAATGAAACAACTTACTTGTCTCTCCTTCATAGTTCACCTCCAAAAACTGAAACTGAGCATGCCCGATTAGTTTTGGCTACCAAGATGGTCAGAGGAAGTAAGAACTACAGACTCCCAAAAGTCCACTTGTGCATCTGCACCAAGATGCCCCTAGAGCTGATTCAGCAGCCAGAAAAAGTGCTGGAGACCCTGCTGCAGAGGAGCCTCAAGTGGGCACCATGCAGTGTGCATCAGGGCTGAGCAGGAAGGAGTACAGGAGTAGGACTGAACTGGGTGCTCATGTCCTGAAATTCAGGTTCTGATGGGATTTTAAGAGGGCTGTATTTTTTATGGGGCTTTGTCTTTACTGAAACATGTAGTTGTGAAAGGTAAATGAACCAGGGCTCAAATGCTCATTTTGTCATTTACAAACTGTGGTGGTTTGGGGGGAGGGACTGCCTCCTTTGTTCTCCAAGCCTCAGTTACCTGATCTATAAATTGGGGTCAAGGGGATCCCTGGATGGCTCAGCGGTTTAGCACCTGACATTGATTCAGGGCATGATCCTCAAGTCCCGGGATCGAGTTCCGTATCAGGCTCCCTGCATGGAACCTGCTTCTCCCTCTGCCTGTGTCTCTGCCTCTCTCTCTCTCTTTTTCTCTCTCTCATGAATAAATAAAATCTTTTAAAAAATAAAATAAAATAAACTGGAGTCAAAAAGTACCTCATTCGTTGTGCAGATTAAATAAGATACTGCATGTAAAATGCTTAACACTTAGCCTCACGTGCGGAAAATGTTCAATTCACATTAGCTATTATCATTATCGGCTAATATGGTTATTATCACCATAAGAAATATCTTCCAGAACAGAAAAATCAGCTTAGTTCATCAAATATTTATATGGCTTTAACAGCATACTCAGACCAAGGTAGATGTTGTCACCAAAGACAGGCAAGAAAGTTCCTAGGAGCAATATTTTGAGATCCCAAACCTAGAAATAGCCCCGATGCCCATCAAGAGTAGAATAGATCAATTCAGTATAGCCCCATACTGGAATACCACATAGTGGTTAGGATTCACTGCTGTGACTCACAGCCACATGGATGAATCTCACAAACATAATTCTGAGTAGAAGAATCCAGACCCAAAAGAGCACACATTGGATGATCCCATTCATATGAAGCGCAAATGCAGGTGGAACAGATCTATGGTATTAGAAGTCATCATAGTGCAGCCTTCAAGGAGGAGGCTGGGGGTTGTGACTGGGAGGGAGGAGAAGGGGAGGATTGGTAGTATTTTGTGTCTGGGCCAAGCACTGGGTAAACAGGCGTGCCCACTTCATGAAAATACATCAAGTCGTACGTTCTGATATGTGCTTTTCTGTATCTATGTAATGCTTCAGTTAAAGGTTTAGTAAACAAACAAGCCTGTTTCGCAGAGAGCTAAGAAAACAAAAGTGGGGTGAGGAAAGCAAGCAAGCAATACAATTCTGCGCTTGCCCACGAGAACAGCTGCTTTTCCTATTCTTTCCCATACATGACTTAGCCACTCAACTACAGGAATTTTGTTCACGTCCATCCTGACACTGTGTTAATCTGGGCCAGGCATCACTCGTACAAGAGTGGAGTCACCGGTTGTCTTGGCCTCTCTTCTCTCCAAACCACTCTCTATAACCCAGAGCTGCTATCTTAAAAGATCCTGTTTGTCTCTGTGTTCTTGGTGCTTAGCACCTGCCTGGAACATGGGAGGTGATCAAGGAAAGGTCTAGATCGAATGAAGCTCCTAGCAGAGGGCTACAAGGGGGTGCTATGGGACAAGCACATTGTATATCTGGGTGGGGAGCCAGCCACAAGCCACATTTCACGGTCAGAGATTTCTCCAGGGCTAAGCTGCCCAACCTACTCACACTCTTTCTGGTGTGTTTTTTTGTTGTTGTTGTTGTTCCTCTCTTTCATTTTATTTTGTTTTGTTTGTTCCCCCAGTGACCTTCAGTGACTGCAAGGGAAACAACAAGCTACACTATGAGGTCTCAAGCCCGTACTTCAAGGTGAATGACGACGGCAGCTTAGTTGCCCTGAAAAACATAACTGCGGTGGGCAAGACTCTGTTTGTCCACGCTCGGACTCCCCATGCAGAAGACATGGCAGAGCTTGTAATTGTCGGTGGGAAGGACATCCAGGGCTCCTTGCAGGTAACACAGCCATTTGGGATAAACCGGGTCCACAGAGGAACACTGGCGTCTATATGTCTTATATGGAAAATAATTCTTATGTTTATAATTGGCCAAGACTTTTGTTGTTGTTGCAAATGACAAAAACCCAACTCAGAAAATTTTTGGCAGGTTGGTGGTATGTGAGAATTTATCGGCTAATGCAGCAAATATTTTAGGGTGACTGTGCCTTCAGTGCCCAAATAGGACATCCGCTTTGATCCTTACCCATTTTGTGGCTCCATTTTCCTTCTGTTGGCCGTATTCTTAGACAGTCACATCGCTCTCTGCCTTCCAGTGTGGAAGTCTCAGCAGCTCTACTTCCTTTTCCCAGCCTGAAGTCTACCTGAGAGAGCACCTCTTCCTGATAATGCCAACAAATGCTTGAAATCAAATCTCACCAACTCTCATTAGATTATCTGTCCCTCCTCAAACCACTTGCTGTGTCCATTGGATAGTGATGCTCCAGTTGGCTAAGTCTGAGACTTTCGTCTTATCCTTAAGCCAGAGTGGAGGGGAGTCCCACCTAAGACATATGGGCAGAGAGTGGATGATGGGTAGTTACTCAAAGTAAATTAGCATGCTGTCATCTGAGGATGGCAAGTGGTGATTGGGTAGACAAGATCATGGTGGCCACTAGAGTTGTATAACCATGGCATATGGCACTGCTCTTTTGCTATGCCCTGACAGCCATTCCTTTCCAGATGCACATGTAGGCTGATCCCTGCACCTGTGCACATGTTTACACACTTTATGAAGGCTACAAACTGCTGCTCTTTAGACTTCCTGATTGTGTCATTGAGAGACTTTTTGCTACAATGGATTCACCTACTCCTCCTTCATCAAGAGTTTAAAGCCTCTGTGGTTTCTTGATAGAAAGGAAAGGCACATAAATGGAACTGGTGGGTATTAAGCTGAGTGAAATAAGTCAGAGAAAGACAATTACCATATGGTTTCACTCATATGCAAAATATAAGGAATAGTGAAAGGGACCATAGGAAAGGGGGAAATCTGAGTGGCAAAAAATTAGAGAGGAAGACAAACCATGAAAGCCTTCTAACTCTGAGAAACAAACGAAGGGTCGCAGAGGGGAGGTGGGTAGGGGGGCGGGGTAACTGAGTGATGGGCACTAAGGAGGGCTTGTGATGAAATGAGCACTAGGTGTTTTACTATATGTTGGCAAATTGAATTTAAATACAATTTTTTAAAAAGAAAGGAAAGCCATACAGCAGACCCCGACAAAACACTAACCGTAATACTCATGTGTCTTCAGATTGGTGTGGCTAGCCTTTTCTCCTGCTCGATGGTCTGCTCTTACTCAATTTTTCAAAGCCTTGATTCTTGCTGCCTTTTTCCGTCTGCCACACTCCCCATAACCTTGCTTTATCTGCTAATTTTGTTCAGTGGTGGAGGGTGGGAGTGTGGAGCGAACACCAATTCTACGGCCGAGGAGGAGAGACAGTACAACTGGCAGTGTGAGTGTTACTTCCTTTCCAGTACTGTCTGCATGATCTTGAAAGAATCATAAAACTTCTTTATCTGCAGACGAGAAGGGTCAAACAGTCTGGGATGGCAAATAAGCGGCATGTGCATTGCCCCATTCTGTCACCATACTGGTGGCAGATATTGCTAATTATCCCTGGCTTGACCTGAGTATCTTTCCCAATGCAGTGCTTCTGGAAGCTACTATCCATTGATCATTCAGAGATGTTTCTGTGGGTGGAATATATATATTTGCCGTCCCTAGACCGGACAAACTCTGCAATTCCCCTTCATATCTATGAATCTGTGAGTTGAGGGTAGATAGCAAGCTAAAAAGGAATCCACAGTGTGCCACTGATACTTTCAAAGAAAATAGGATATTGATGAATACATCCAGTGTGGAAACCCACTGGCACCACAAAAGCAAGCTTTTCTCTTATTTAGCCATGGTCATTTTCACAGCATCTCACTAACTTGTGATATAAATGACTTGGTAAATACCGAAAGCAAAAACAATTGCTGGGATGTGCAGCACAAAGGGCTTCTTAGGAACAAGTAAATGGTACAGAGATTCACAAAAGGGGGTTTGCATGTGGGATGGGATGTATTTAGATGGACATTGTGCATCATGATTACTGGCTCACCGTTATTCCAGAAAAGACAATGTCATACTATTTAGCTTAAAGCCGAGCAGAAGGAATTCTGGGCACTTCTCAGGACAGACTCTACCTTGACAGTCTCAGAGACCTGGGGTTCAATACGAAGAGCTTCAGTTGTGAAGAACTGGCCTCTTGAGTACCAGAAAAACACCCTCCCGGAGGCCAAGCCCCTCAGGGCCATTTCTCATTTGCCACCGTCTGAGTACATTGTCGACAAAGCCTGGCTGCAATTGCTGGTTTCTTTTAAACCATGGTGGAGGCTGCTGTGCCATTCAGTTTGCCAGACTCCAGCAGAATGGGGCATTCATCTCCTGCCTCCAGTAATTTTATGAGGTTTGAAAATAGGCCTCACAAAACTGCCCAGATGTGTCTGTAATAAAAATTAAAAAATTTAAAAATTTAAAAAGAAAAAAAGATAGGAAAACAAAATAGCTAGCCAAAGAATTCCTCCAAGAGGAACATACTCCTTTAGAGATATCCATTTGGTATTTTTGAGGCCCTACTATGTGCAGCCAAGCAGCCAGCTGCTAGAGAGGGGAAGCAATGAGCACCCAAGTCAGCATAGCTCCCGGGTGAGGAGGGAAAATGAATGAGTATGTTGAAAAGGCACCAAACAGGGCAGCAATGCCATTGGCTGCTCTGTGCTTTGAGAGAACAGATTGGGCAGAGGAAGCTGAGTTGGTACCATAGCCAGTGCTTTCAAGGCACTCTCCGTGGCCAGGTGCTGCTCTCATTGGCCACAAATGCTGACTCATTATATCTTCTCCACCTCCAATGAGGCATGTGCTACTGTCCTTGCTTTACAGATGGGGGAAACTGAGAACACAAAGAGCCGAGTGATTTATTATTTAGTGGGACTCTCCCAAGTGTGTGCATCTCAATGTGTGCTTTAGTGTCTGTTGTCTTTAACCCTCACAACATTCCTGTGGGGCTGCTGACTTCACCCTTTCTTCAGATGTGAGAATTTGGCCAAGATCCCCTCGTTTGAAATTGGCAGAAATGAGATTGAGATATGGCCTCTCCATCCAAACATCCACTCTCTTTCCTGCCCATGGGCCAAGAGATGAGGGCACAAGTCAGAGAAATACAGTAGCAATGGAAGAAACCAACAAATGGATGGTGTGATTTGAAGGAGGAAAGAGCTAGGATTTAGTGTTTGAGCGATTCTAAGCTGTAGAGGATGGAGGTGGTTTGGACCAGTGAGAAAAGAGGTGGTTGGCAAAGGTGCTAGTTTAGACAGGCTAGATATGAGACCAGAGACAGGCTAGATCTTAGGATAAACACTTAGGGAAAAACAGTACAGTGGTAGAGCTTTGGCTTTGGTGTTGAACTGAAGTGGGTTTAAGTTTCCATTCTACCACCTATGGTTATGTGACTTTGGGCAAGCCACCCAACTGCTTAAACCTCAACATCCTTATCTAGGAGATGGGGGTAAGAATAGTCTGCATCACAGAATCATTCTTTTGGGCACAGCACAGGACACCAGGTGACCCATCTCAACCATGATACCATATTGGAACCTATAGAGAAAGGGTAGGTCCTGAGGGTTAAGTGACCTCACTGAGGCCAGGAGTCAGGTGTCAGAAAGTAGAGATTAAGGACAGGAGGAGAAAGTGAAGCCAAAGGAAGAAAGAGAAGTTGTGTTCAGCAAGGGCAGTGGGGTACTCAGGGTGTCCAAAATAGGATCAGTATCATGGTGGCTACGTTCATACCACTGTGTTTTAGAAGGAAAGACTCTCTCAGATGAATGTGGCCCCATTGAAGCCCACTCAGCAGCCATAACCAGAGCTCAGATCTTTAATAGCATGATGTGTCTCTCTTATTTTTACCTGCTGCCTACAACCTCATTTTACCCACAAAGCCTAATTCTGTGAAGTCTAATTTTTAAAAAAAATATTTTATTTATTTATTCATGAGAAACACACAGAGAGAGACAGAGACACAGGCAGAGGGAGAAGCAGGCTCCATGCAGGGAGCTCGACGTGGGACTCGATCTCGGGTCTCCAGGATCCCACCCTGGGCCGAAGGCAGGTGCTAAACTGCTGAGCCACCCAGGGATCCCCAAGTCTAATTGTTAATAGCTTAATTATAGGCTCTTGGGCTGTCTCTGGATTTTGAATGGGCTGTCCAGAAGCTAGGATCTGTCTATATGGGCATATACAATCCTTTTAGACTTGAGAGGGTAGAGGAGTAGCTCCTCTTGTGTTTTGACAGGGGAGGCATGATTAGTATGGAAGGGCTGAGACTTACCATGCTTGCAAGAGAGATTTCTACCCTATGGAAGATTATGAGGAACTCCACTCATGGAAGTATGTCTGGACAGACTGTGGCTTATGCACACTGCCTGACAATGGTGAATGGGAAGACGGCAGAGTGCTTGCTTTTATTTATTTATTTTTACCTTGGATAGGGGGTTCCAAAGATTTATATGGGCAAGCTCTGATTCATTCCTTATACATCTTGGGTAGAGATGTCTTTACCTGCTGTGCAAATGGGACTCATCAACCTCAATTTCATGTCTAGCATAAAATTCTTTTTTTAAAAAGCTATCTTTTCATTTTAATTATTTCTTTCTGACTTAAGAAATTGTAGCTTCTGTGACTGTAGATGATCGCAGGGAATACTGACATCAATTATAGAACTGGATGAAGTCAGGCTGGGAGGTAAGAACATCAGGGAGCTTATAGAAACTTATTTTGAATTCCAGTTTGAGAGCTAAAAGAGACTGTGCCCACCAGCTTCATCTTGAAATGTGGGCATTCACACTCTAAGCAGCTGAAGAATTTGGGTATCCATGACCTAGACAGCTGGATCTTCAAGAACCAAGCAGGAGATTCACAATGCAACAGGAGGGAGATGTGTGGGCACCTGCCGGCTGTGGGCTTAGATCCAGCTCTCACACAGGGCTGTGTCTTAAATGCAAATAGGGTCACTTTATTCCTTGGTTAATGGGACCTTGCTTGCTCATCAGCTCACCTGGCCCCTGGGATAATATCCTGTCACCTTCACAGATGTCTGGAAAGGCCTTTCACTGTCTAGCCTGGCTGGTCTCTCCAGCCTTTGCTCAAGTCTGCTTCCTTTCCACTGTAAGGCTTGACTTGCTGAAATGCCTGACCCCGAAAGTGGTCCCTGCTCCCCATGCCAAAGGAGGGTCTCCCTTGCTCCCTTGCTCAGAGTGATCATTCTGCTCCTTAGTGGCCCTCTTCTCAGTTTGTAAATTATGCATTTATTTCAGGTGTTTAAAGTCTGGCTCCCCTGATGAGACTGTATAAGCTCTCTGAAGGCAGGAATATAGTCCCCCTCCCTTCCTTCCTTCCTTCCTTCCTTCCTTCCTTCCTTCCTTCCTTCCTTCCTTCCTTCCTTCCTTCTTTTCTTCTGTGTCCATGGCTTATCCCTAGCACCTGGCACAGTGTCTGACATATAGCTGGTGTTTAGTGCATGTCTTTTGGATAAATGTAGGAGTAGAATGCATGACACCATTCACATCACTCCTTGCATTGAACTCTGGGATGCTCCAGTTCCCTCAGCTGTAAAATGGTTTCACAGCAGTGTCAACCTCATAGAGATGTTGTGATAATTATTTTTTTAAAGATTTTATTTATTTATTCTCAAGATACACACAGAGAGAGGAAGAGACACAGGCAGAGGGAGAAGCAGGCTCCATGTGGGAAGCCCGATATGGGACTCGATCCTGGGACTCCAGGATCGTTCCCCGGGCCAAGGGCAGGCGCTAAACCACTGAGCCACCCAGGCGTACCTGTTGTGAGGATTAAATGAGCAAATATATGCAAAGCATTTAGAACAGTGCCTGGCACAAAGTAAGTGCCATGAAAATGCCAATTTTTCCTCATCATTGTATCATCAATGCCAGACTATAATAAATTCTCTCAGCGAATGAGTCTGATGAATCAAGACAACCCAGCTCTCTACCCTCTTCCCACCGTGACCAAATTCTGTTTGGACTACTACCTGTACAGAATTTAGAATTCCCCATGAATTTAAATCATTACTATTTCACTCCCCAGGTGTCCACTGTGAGTGAAACACTGACTAGACTTCCAGGACTCTTTGTTTCTATGGGTGCACTTAATAAACACCAAGAGACTTGGCAGTATTTAGAAGTTAATTATGAACAATTTACACTTGTTCACTAGAAGTCAATACATGGCGTTCTTAGTAAAGGAAAACTGGTTTCTGAATGAAGCTGCTTAATTAAATGCAAAAAAAATACTTTCCCCCTTTTTTGTCACTTAAAACATTCCCCCCAAAATAAAATGAATAAAGAAAGTTATGACAGACACTGAAAAAACTAAATGTAAGGCTTGTTTATCTTTGTGGATCATCATCACTGTTTCATTTAAAGGACATAAATTTGGCTCCTAATCCAGTTTCAAGAATTAGGATGGAAATAGTTCCAAAAAGATAAACTAAAAGGAGCAATCAGAAGAAGGAACAACGTGAGAGGAAACAGTTGTTTTGTTTTTAATGTTTAAAATAAAAATATAAAACATGTCATTGACTGTTCAGCAGCCCATGTTAATACCGTTGCTACTTCTGTATCTCTACCCTGGTGGGGATTAGGGCATGCAAGTCCACTGCTTGTGGAGTCGCCAGGTTCCATGTGTTGTGTGACTTAGGGGCTCCAAATGTGTACATGCTCTGTGACATTTAGCTGAGCTGGGCATGATATAAAGTGGGACCCAGAATGACCCTAAATTGGGATTCTAATCACACATTTAATACTTGCTAGTCATGTGGCACTGAACAGTCATCTAACTCCTTTGAGGTACAGTCTTCTCATCTGTGAAATAGTGGCTGTATGTAGACCTCAGTCTTATTTAGATGCCAGCATAGGGTATACAAAAAAAAATGTTTTTAATACAAAAAAACTGTTTTTAAATATCATGCCTAGCCCGTGCTAACAGAGGGTCTCAGCCACAGACTGTTTACTCTTAACTGAAGTGCACAGTGAGTTGCTGTCACCTCTGTGTATTTCTTCGCCGTCTTTCCTGATCTCACACATTCTAGACAAAAAAGAGTTTTGCACATGTGTTACTGACCTAAACTCCAATTTTTATCAACTCTGAGTCAACCATTTGAATCTTGTTTGTCTAAGCCGTTATACCATCTAACCTCCCAGGTCACTGACATGCCCCACAGAAGGGACTTGACTTCCTTTGTTTAAAGCATTCTTGAGAAAGTGAGCCTCCAGCTTAGGGTAATTGCCTTGTTTCAAGACCTTATCACATTGACTGGGAGTGGCTTGGAGTCTGTCAAGCTAGTCAGTGGCATTGATCTCACTCCCATGAAATATGTTTTACAACCATCACAGTGGAGAACCAATCTGTGCATTTACGGTGGCCATAAAGAAATGAGGAGTTAGAGCTGAGTATAGGCTCTGATTTGACACGTGTGATAGTTTCAAAATCCTGCGAAGTATCACTCTGCATGGCTAAAGCCTCCCCAGTTACTATTAGGAGAATTAGTGTCCACTTAACAGTTGTCATCCAAATTAGGGAAAATATATAGTGTGAAAATTATGGTGCAGATCCAAGAATTGGGCCCAGAACAAGGTATTAGGCTGTTACATTTTGACACATGCCTAAATTGTTCTGTTTATGATTCTTAGCTCCAGGATACTATTCAAATACAGATAAAAAGACATCCTTTGATTCATTAATTTAAGTATATAACAGATTGCTTTGTGGATCAAAACTAAGAAAAATGTATACTGAAGATTAATTTTAATTGAAATGCTTAGGGAAAAATATTTGATCCCACAGAAAGTCTGCATAACTAAAAACAGCTTCCTTTTGGCTTGTGAAAACTCAAGATTTCATGTTTTGTACAGCAGTATGGTCCAATAGAAAAATAATGTTAGCTGCATATGTAGTTTTAAGTTTCCTAATAGTAGCACATACATATACACACTCCATATATACATATGGGGTTAAATTTCATGAATGTAGATTTTCTCCCTTTATATGTGTGTATATGTGTGTTTATGTGAATTTAATCCAACACACACATATGTATATATATAATATATATGTGATATATTCTTATATGTAATATGTATAAATGTAATATATACATATATATGTAAATGTATGTATTATACATATACATGTTATATATATTACATATATACATGTAATATATATGCATATATAAAACCCAACATATATAATATATAATTTCTTTAAGATATTTTCATGTTGGCAAGTTACCAATGTGAACATTATTTATGAAATTTTTACATTTTCTTACTTACACTAGGCCTTTGGAATTCAGTGTATATTTTATACTTAGAGCAAATCTTAAGGCAGATTAGCTAGATGTTGAGTGCTTAATAGCCACTGGTGGCAAATGTCTTCCAGTGGGGCAGAGCTTTCCTGGAGTTCTCTGGAGACATTTAAGTATTTTTAAAGAGGGAGAGAAAGAGGCGTTTGCTGAGTGCCTGCCACGTTTAGGGCATGGTCTTAGATGCTTTCACACATATGTCTGTGCCTCTGATCCTCAGAGCAAATTGTGCCATTGGTGATCTGGTTCCTACCCTGTGGATGTGGAATGAAACCTGGTACAGAGAGGTGGAGTACGTTAGCTAATGTCATCATTTACAGCAAGTGGCAGAGCTGGGATTTGGGCTTGGACCTTCTGATTTTCTGAAATCACTGCTATTTTGGTAATACTGACATTTACAACAGAACTGGTGCTTTTCTATTCTCCTATAAAGACTATGAAATGACATAGAAAAATTAAAAAGTGGTTAGTAATTAAAAAAAAAAAAAATGAACGCAGAGCTGAGCAAAACTCCTAAAGAAATTTTAGGTAGGTGGACAAGTCCTGTGTTGTCATGACACTTTTTAAAAACTTTTCTCATGAATAGAAGTTCTGGAGAAAGAAGCTTATGGAAACAGCACAAGGTTTCCCAAATGTGAATGTTTCTTGGCCACAAGTTCCTATTATTTCAGACTCTATCTTATTCACCTTCATAGTCCTGGAGTCTAGGGAAAACGCCTACATTATATTTTTAAGTATAGTTTAAAATTTTGTTTTCATATGGATTCTATAGATTTGATCCTCACAACAGTGGCTTAAAGTAGATGGTGTTATTTGTATTTTATGAGTCAGGAAACTGAGACCCCCGGAAGCAGGAGGGTAGGTCTCAGGTCCAAGAGTCAGTCAGGCAGTAGTAGTCTGATTTACAGTGAATCCCTGGGTCCAGTGTCTTAGCCACAGTTTGCTTTCCAACAGCTGCTTGAGCCTTTTCAAGGAAAAGCAATATAGCATCATCAGAGATAAATTTTCACCTGGTATCTTGGATGGAAATAGATAATATGATGTAATGCGCATTTTTCTAGGCTCTCTGATATGCTTCTAACCCTCTATCTTTTCTTATTACCATTAATCAAATATGAGTGTATTCTGAGCTTAAATATTGGGGTGACCACCTCTTTCCAAATCCCTCTCTCACCTGGTGTGTGGAGATACTTGGTCACCACGGCTTTGTCAGTAAGTGTGACTGCTCTCATCAGAGATGAAATGGCTTAGTAAAATTCAAAGTGATTGGAAATATTTTTTTAAAACACTGCAAAATCAACTGAGAACTGTGGGGAAATCCTAGGTAGATGGACATGCCACGTGTTGTCATGACACTTTTTAAAAACTTTCTTCATGAATAGAATCTTTGGAAACAAGCAATGGAAACAGAGCAAGATTTCCAAATATAAATGCCTCTAGGCCACTCTGCAAGAGTCTGGTTCTCATTTCTATTGAAACAAATAAAAAACTCCAGTGACAAGAGAACACAGCCTTTGGTACAGACCATAGATTGTCTCTATTTGGTTCTTAGGTTTCAATACTCAAAAATTAGGGGAATATGTACTAGTGATTCAGTCCTTCTCCCCACCAGCACATGGGTCAGTCAGATGATAAGGTCTTCGCCCAAGTTTTTAAGGCAGAAACCTAAGCATTTGGAAAAACAATATCAAAGAAGAGCCTTATGGCCCAGCCAAGCTTCTCTCATCCACCCATGTTGGATAGATGCCTGTGGGCTGTTGACCTCTGTGGCTGGGCTTGGTTTGGGGTAAAGGCTAGGGTGGCAATTCCTTTGGGACCACACTGTTGATGCTGTTTGACCCTCAACTCAATTGTTTGTTCAGACAAAGGCAAGTGTAGTGGTGTCAAGGGGGTCACACAAACAGGAAGCATCCTCCACCTGTGCCCACAGTCTAATCTCATCAGATTATGTCTTTTCCCTGGCTCCTGTTAACAGAAATAGAAACCCCCAGGTCTGTACAAAAAAAATGTGAGTACCTACATCTTACCGGGAGTCCACAATGGGGTCTGATATTTTCACTTGCTGAACTGTTTATATCTTTCTTAATTAGGCAAGAGATAGCACAATCACAAAGCAAATATTATGGGTATGTGGCCATCAAAGTATAATGATATTTTTTAAATTTTTTACAAAAAATAGATTTTTGTTAATACCTGCTCTTCTTCCTCTACCAAAAAAAAAAAAAAAAGATCAATTCTCAAAAAAAGTACTTTAAGTAATACTCCATATATAATCTCAGAATTTGATCTATCAGTGGACTCACACATAGCAGAGAAAGTTCGCATGCTGACAAAGATGGCATCCTCATGGTCTTGTCAAGCCTCCATCTCCAGACTGGTAAATATGGCCAGTTGGGGAGGCTTTTCAACAAAGAGTTTCCCTTGCAGATGAATTAATACAAGCATTCAAGGGCTGCCCAAGGCCAAAAGGGCTTTAAAAACTTTGAGACCATCCTCCAAGCAAATTCTAAAATATCCTCCGTGAATGAGAGGCAGCCTTCAGTTGGACTGAGCTTACTGCTCTGACCCCATTGATCCCGGTGATTTCCCTCCAGCCTTCTTATAATTCAGGAGGGTCAAGTGTGGGATCTTCTCTTCTATTCAATGTCTTCTCCACTTGCTAGAGAAAATTGGACATGAGATCCAAGAGGGGGCTTTTCCTTCCCCTGATGTCTACACAGTTTCTCCTGGCTTCCAGCTCTCAATGGAAATCAGATCGTTCCCCCAATTTTCCATTTTTTTGCAGCAAATCCTTTTGACAAATGGTGTGCATTGTCAACCAACCCCTCAATATGTCAGGGAAATTGGGCTTCTATTGAGAGGAACTTTTTTACAACTCCTTTCCTTTGAAGTTACAAAACTATAAAAAATGGTAATTTTCCAAGAGACCCAGGGAATGGTATGAATAACCTAACCAGGATTTTTCTGAGGACTGCCCTTTGTCCATCACTCTTACTAGATGTCTGTGCATGCTACTATTTTCTTTCAAGCTAGTCCTGTGAGATTGAATACAGCAAATCAGGATACATTGTTTTCTTCCTTTCACTGTCCATTCTCACAAACCTCAGTTAACACAGATAATTGAGGATTGACTGCTTTTTTTTTTTTTTGACTGCTTTTTTATTCCAAGTTTCTTATTCAATTTGGAGCTTGTTAGCAAAGCTTAAACTCTGAGACCATGACCATCGGTCTTTTTGCCTTGTTTTCTTATGATTTCCTCTTTCAATCAGACCTTTGGATAATATTTTCCCTAAAGAGACAAAAAAGGAAGTTAAGAAAGAAGATCCAGAAACTGAATCAAAGAAAAATCAATGAAAATAATAATAATAGTAATTTCCTTCATGTTTCTCTTTCAAATTCTACAAAAGTCTTACTATTTTGGTGTTGGTTTATTAGGCAAAATAAAATTATATGCTCCATAAGGATAGAAGCTATAACTGACTTGCTCATTGCTATGAATCTAGCACTTACCATAATATCTGGCACTGAAAACACTCTTATTGAATGAGTAAACAAATGCCAGAAATGGAATGGATATTGATGCTAATAATGCCAATCATAGCGAACATTTATTTAGCTCTAACTTGGTGCCAGGAATCACTCTCTGTGCATTTCTTATATTAAGTCATTTAATCTTTACAGAAACTCTATGAAATAGTTATTATCTTCATTTTACAGATGAATAAAGTAAGACTTGGAAAAGACCTTGACTTGCCCATAGTCCTACAACTAGAATATTTTGAAGCCATGCTCTGTGCTCAGACTATTCAAAAAAAGCATTTAACAAAACATCTTATACTTTTTTTTTTGGCAAGATAGAGAAAAATGAACTGAATGTTATTACCAAATGCTAGTAAAGTAGATTCAGATTGGTTGAAGAGCTACAACCAAAAGTCCTAAAAAATAATCTATGTCAGCCAAGAGAATGATTTCTGTACATGCAGGCAGTGGCCCTAGCTGATTGATTTCATCCCCAATGATGAAAATAAACATATGAAGACATGTTTTTTTAGTTTGTAACCCTGGGATCCTAACTGGATGATAGACTCAAGATTCAAAAACAATTCAAGCATCTGTAAGGATGGGCTGAAATTAGTAAGGCAATATCAATAGGTATGGATATGAAGCCCCATTTATAAGCAAACAGATTTCTGACAGACAGGATGGGGTGGTGTGGAAAGGACTTGGTTGATGAGGCATTCACTCTTCTGAAGCTGTAGCAACTCCCTCTCTGCAGATTCCTGCCTCTGTTGCTATTCTGCAATTATTCACCTTGAATTTATTGCTCATCACCTTGAGCACCACTCCAACTTTCCCATTTGTCTTAAGCAGCAACTCCTAACCCCATTGCCTACAATTTTCTGCAGCTGGCCTTGTGTTTCTCTCTATATAAGGTTTCTTCCAGCTTAAGCTTTCCCCATCCTTCTCCCACCTCCAGTCTTTCCCATCCCTCACAGAGGAAGAGGGAATCTCCCTCTTTTTGACATGTCCCTTCGCTTGTGCTCTTGAAGCCACTCCTTTGTACTTCTGTTTTTATCACGTGCTGCCTTTTCTCTGTTACACCTTCCATTGTTTCCTCTTCTCTGAATCCTTCCCATCTTCAAACATGCTCAAATCTCCCCAGATTGAACAAATTTCCCCCAAGTGGTAGCACTTCTTATCATTCCCTGTCCCTTCACCAGTCTTCTTGAGAGCATACTCTTCACTCAAAATCTCTGCTTCAATACAAGTTCACACCTCAGTGCTCCAAAATGGGGCTCCTACCCTCAACATTTTTTTTAAATTTTTTATTGGTGTTCAATTTACTAACATACAGAATAACCCCCAGTGCCCGTCACCCATTCACTCCCACCCCCCGCCCTCCTCCCCTTCTACCACCCCTAGTTCGTTTCCCAGAGTTAGCAGTCTTTACGTTCTGTCTCCCTTTCTGGTATTTCCCACACATTTCTTCTCCCTCAACATTTTAGAGAAATTGTTCTGTTTGGAAGGTCATAGAAACTGAGCAGTGGATTTCCTTAAACTTATTCTTGGTCCTGAGCCCACTTGAATTCTCTGAAGCATGACAACTTATTTTTTATTTTTGAAAGTTTTATTTCATTGGAGTGAAATTCATTTAACATAAAATTAACCATTTTAAGTGAACATACTAATGACATTTAATAATTCATGATGTTGTGCAACTGCCACCAGCATCTAGTATTTAAAGGATAAATACTTTATCCTTCCTTCAAGAAACCTTATACTCATTAAGTACTTGATCTTCACATCTACCACCCTCCCCCCCTCCCCCGCCCCAGTCCCTGGCAACCACTAATCTACATTTTATTTCTGAGAATTTACCTGTTTGGGGTATTTCACATAAATGGAATCATACAATATAATGACAGACTTCTTCCACTTAGCATAGTGTCTTCAAGGCTCATCCATACTGTAGATGTGTCCGTGCTTCTTTTTTTTGTTTTGTTTTGTTTTTATGGCTGAGTAATATTACTTTGTGTAGCTAGTCCACAAGTTGTTTATCCATTCATCTGCTAATGGCCATTTGGGCTGTTTCCACCTTTTGGCTGTTGTGAATGGTGCTGCTCTGAACATTCATTTGTGGTGTTTGTTTAAGCGCTGGTTTTCAATCTTTTTATATTTATACCTAGGAGTGGTTGCTGGGCCATATGGTAATTCTATGTTTAACTTTTTGAGGAACCACCAAACTGCTTTCCACAGCAGCAGGACCATTTTACATTCCCACCACAGCATTTGATAATTTTGAAATGCTCTCTCTTTTGCTTTCAGAAACACTAAACTATTCTTGTTCTCCCACTCCTTCTATATATGGCAACCCCTTATATTTTCCTCCTCTATCACCTCTTCTTACCCTTCCTTCCATGGGAGATATTCCATTAGTTTTCTATTTCAATTCTCCTCTGCTGTTTTCTACCATTCTCAACAGTCTCATGCAACTTAGTGGTTTTAAATATCCCCTCTTTAGGATGTCTACAAATTCATGGCTCTATTTCTGACCTTGAGTTCTTCATTCCCACCTGCCTACAGGGCATCTCCACCTGTATATTTTACTTGTCTCTCAAGATGTGTGTGTGTGTATGTGTGTGCATATGTATTTGTATGCACATACAAATACACTTACTCTCATAAACCTCTAAACCTCACCTTCCTGGATTCTCTGCTTCCTGCAATGTCATCCTTATCTTCCCAGGCTCCGAAGCTCACAGCTTTGGATTTTTTTTTTTTTTAATGTCTCGTCACCTGAGAGGCCAGTGGCACTTCTCATTCTTTCTCTTTTCCATGTGGTTTTTACCTGTATACTCTTCTGCACTGTGATAGCCACAAATAGTTTAGGCATTATCTTTTTATCTGGCCTATGACAGGGCATTATGAATAGCATCTCTATTAAGTCTGACTTCCTCTCTTCCCTTGTGACTCAACCCACACACTTATTACTGCTGAAATGTCTTCCCTAAGAACATCTGGGAACATGACATGTCCCATTCAAAGGCTACTAGGGACTTCTCATGCCTACTGATCATCATTCAAATTGACCCCAAACTGGATTTGTCATTTTCACGCATCACTGTTCCCCATCACTCCTGTGAGCCTCCCACCAAAGTAAGTTACTTATCCTCCATGTTCACTTAAAATAATACAGTTTCAGGGCACCTGGGTGGCTCAATCAGTTAGGCATCCAACTCTTGGTTTCTGCTCAGGTCATGATCTCAGGGTCATGATATTGAGCCCAGCACCAGGCTCCGCACTCAGTGAGGTATCTACTTGGGATTCTCTCTCCCCCTAACTCTTCCCCCAACTCTCACATTCTCTCTCTATATATATATCTATTCATTCATGAGAGACACACACACACAGAGAAAGAGAGAGAGAGAGAGAGGCAGAGACATAGGCAGAGGGAGAAAAGCAGGCTCCCTATGAGGAGCCTGATGTGGGACCAAATCCCAGGAACCTGGGATCATGACCTGAGCCAAAGGCGGATGCTCAACCACTGAGCCCCCCAGGTGCCCCTAAAATAAATAAAATCTTTAAAAAATAATAATATGGTCTCTTCCACACCTATCTTCCAGGAGGTATAAACGGTTGCCATAGGTTTACTGTAATGAGAACCAGATTAGGATCTGTGATATTAGGGAAATCACTGACTTATTATTTAATAATGTTTATTGTAGCCAAACAAATGCTAAATGCCAATAATGCCAATAGGTGAACTAAGTGCTATGAATTTATATATATATATATATATATATATATATATATATATATATATATAAAATCACATACATATGTGATTAGTCATGGTGAAAATAATGCTACAGAAACATTATATGTTTCAAGTCTTATAGATTACATAATTGACAATGATTGGGTGTGAGGGGCTCTATAATCTGGATCTCATTAAAATGCTCAGGACCCTTTACGAACATGCTAGAGTTGCCACTTAAAGTGAGATATCTCAGGAGATCTCTGCTTATTGACCATAAGAGCCTCATTCTACCTACCATCAACCTACCATAGTTGTAGGTAGACCTTACAGTACCTAGCACATTATTTGATATCTCATTAAGAATGAAGTATTCTAGCTCCTGAGGGAGACTAAAACCCCAAATTGGGTTGTTTTCCCCTGAGGGATACAGCTCTAACATTTCTTTCTTTCTTTGATTTACTTAGACTATGGCTTCTTTGGTCAACCATTTAGGGGGTTTGTGTGTGTGGGGATGTGTTGATGGTTTTTGTTGTTGTTGTTAACTTTGTTCTTGTGATGCTAATGCACTCCTGACATGTGGAAATGAGAATAATTCAGATATTGTAAGAGAAGGAAAATGGTTAGATAAATTAGAACCATGAATAATTTATGGAGAAATAATTCAAGCAGCTAACTATATTGTGCATTCTCTGCTTACTTCATGAATGATCCATATGCCAAGTCCATACGAGTTAATGTTTATTTCTAGAAACCTTTACCAAAATGAGCAAGAAGTAGTAAATGCCTCATTATCCTTTCAGAGTGCCTAATGATACATTATTTTCTGTTATAAAACCTCAAGGTTTCTGAATGCATTGTTATAAATTCAAACTGTCAACATTTCTTTGGTGAGAAAAAGCACAGCATCCTATAGAAATAAGATGTAAGATTAACAATTCAGGTTCATATATTTTCATCTCTTCCCGAATTCTGCCACACATGACAGAAAACCAAAATCCATATTTTTTTATAGAAAATATGCTATGAAGACCCATAAAACATTTAAGAACATTAAGAAAGGCAAGGATGGAACTTTTAGGAAATAAAGGAAATAAAACTTTAAATAAGAACAATGGAAAAGACAGATCATCAGCAATTATTAATAAAATAGACGTTTTATAAAAGAGTTTTTGGGGAAGTAAGTGGGTTATACATGTTGGGCCAAAGTCTAAAAATATCCTGATTTTTCTTTCCACGTAAGAAACCTAGTAGAAAATGCCAAAAAGTAAGACATTTAATACCTAAGACACTGGAGTCAAATTTTCTGCATTTAACTCCCAGCCCTGGAATTCATTTGGCTTGTGATTTGTGCCAAATTCTTTTTTACCTTTGTAAGATTTAGCTTTTTCTGTCTATGAAATGAGAATAAAAATAGTACTTACCTTCTAGGGTAAATTTGAGAAATGAATGAGATCACCCATGTGAAGTTGTTAGAGCAGTGCTTGGAGCACAGTAGGTATGATACTGGTATCTGGTAAAGAGAGGGTGACCATAGATTATGTGCTCACACAGGTCATGTAGGGAAAATGCCCAGCGTAGGGAGTTCTGGCTTTTCCTGGAACTTCCTACAGGAGCTGAGTGGATGTCAACAGTTCAACATGGAACTCAGCGGTGTCATGAAGTCCCAGTGTTCATTTCTCCACTGTTCTGGTTCTCTGTGTGTCCTCGTTTTTAGACTCTGTCTTGCGTGTCAGAAGATAAACTCATATCAGGGTAATGCAAACAGGATCTGTTCTGATGAAGCCTCAGGAATATAAATTGATAAATACTCCAATTACAAGCAAATATTATTAGACTGAATTTTAAAACAATAGCTATGTATTACTTAAATTAGCTTAATGTAAGGACACAGAAAGATACAAAGTAAAAGTATTTAAATAAATTTACCGCTTAAATATTATCCAAAAGAAAGTGTGGTTATGCTATTATCAGAGGAAATAGATGGTAAAGAAAGTTTACTACAGATAGAAAGGAATATTTTACAATTATAAAACTGTACAGCTGGAAGATATAACAATCCTAAATTTGGAGGCATCCAATCACAAGTAAAAAAAAAAAACTAATATATAAAGCAGAACTAATGGCAGAAATAGAAAAACTCATAATCATAGCTAGAAGTTTTAACACATGTCTTAGTAGGCAGTAGAATAGTCTAAATGTAAATAAGGATCATGAAAATTTCTTGAGTAAAACACTGTGCCAAAAAACTGCAGAATTATATTTTTTCCAAGTACACATGAAATAGTTACAAATATATCATATGCTGGTCATAAAGTTCCTCTCAACAAACATCAAAAAATATAAATCATATTGAATATGTGTTCTGACCATTGCAGATTTAAACCAGAAATCAATAGCAAAAAGAAAACCAAAGGATCCCCACATGTCTGGAAACTAAGTAATATATGTTGAAATATTCCATGGGTAAAATAAGATATAACAGTGGAAAGTAGAAAATACTTGGAATACAATATAATGAAAATAAAACATAAAAGTTGTGGGACACAGATAAAGTAGAGGAAACACATATGGGCTTTGAATGTGTAATTTGGAAATCTGAAAAGTTATGATCTAAATCAAAGAAGAATGGCAAATTTTAGCTCTAGGAAAATAGAGGAAAGGAAATAATAAAGAAAAATATAAACAACATGGAAAATAGTTGGGGCATCTGGGTGGCTCAGTCAGTTAAGTGTCCAACTCTTGATTTTGGCCCAGGTCATGATCTCAAGGTTGTGGGATCGAGCCTGGCATTAGACTCCATACTCAATGGAGAGTCTCCTTGGGATTCTCTTCCTCTGCCCCTTCCCCCTCACTCGTGTGTGTGTGTGTGTGTGTGTGTTTAGACTCTCTCTCTCTCTCAAATAAATAAATCTTTTTTAAAAAAGAAAATAGATGCAAACAGGAAAGCATGCAACAAAGCCCCAAATTGGTTCTTTGAAATGTCCATATATTCAGAAACCTCCAAGAAGGATAACCAAGAAAGAGAAAACAGACACAATTTTACCAATCAAAGGATGTAAAAGGAGATACATCACTAGGGATTCTTCAAATATAAAAAAGAGAAGAAAAGGGTCACTGTGAATACATTTGTGAAAATCAATTTGAAAATTATGCTGAGTGAAGTAAGTCACTTGGAGAAGGACAATCATCATATGGTTTCACTCATATGGGGAATATAAGAAATAGTGAAAGGGATTATAAGGGAAAAGAGGGGAACTGAGTGGGAAAAATTAGGGAGGGGGACAAACTACGAGAGACTCCTAACTCTGGGAAACAAAGGGTTGTGGAAGGGGATGTGGACCGGAGGTTGGGGTGACTGGGGGACAGGCACTGAGGGGGCACTTGATGGGGTGAGCACTGGGTGTTATACTATAGGTTGGCAAATCAAACTTCGATTAAAACAAAAAAATAAAAATAAATGAAATTTAAACAGAATTGATAAATTCTCTCAAAAAATAAAAAAACTAAGCTTACCAAGAACACAAGAAGAAATAGAAAATCTCAGTAGTTCTGTATCTATTAAATTACCTCTCTGGAGCCTGCAACGGCTCCAGGCCAGGTGACTTCATTGTGGATACTGCCAGACACTTAAGGAAGAACACTAAACCCGTCTCATAAAAATCATCCAGAAACTAGAAAAGGTGAAACCTTTTTCCACTTCTCTTTTAAGGGCACCATAACCTTCACCACAATAGCTGATATGGGCTTTAAAAAGAAAGGAAAATTATAAGGCGTTTATCTTATATATGTAAATGAGATGATGAATACATTGGGCTTCACTAAAAGTAGAAAATTGTGCTCATCAAAATACACCATTGAGGAAGTGGAAAGGCTACAGAATGGGGAAAATATTTGTGATATGTGTGTTTATTATTATAGGGCATTTATCCAATATGCATTAACAATGCCTACGAACAATAACAAAAGGGCAGATTACCCAATTAAAAATGGGTATTGAATTTTAACAGGCTTTTACAAAATAAGATATCCAAATGACCACTAAACATATAAAAAGGATTTTTAAAGTCATTAGTCATCAAGGAAATGCAAAGTTAAGAGATTATATGGAATTGCTATTGTAGACACACGCCAAAATGGCTTAGAAACAAAACAACTAACAGTACCAAGAGTTGGCAAGGATGTGCAGCAACTGAATCCCTCCACACCCTGCAAACTGAGTGCCCTGTGACCTAGAAATTCCACCTCCGTAGCTACACCTAGGAGCACTGTATATGTACATACACCACAAGACACTTATGAGATGTTCAGAACACTGTTCATGATAGCCCAAACTGGAAATACCCCAAAAGCCCATCAATGGACAAACGAACAAATTTTGATATGTTCATATTATGTAACAATGAAAAAAAAAAACCTATTTTACTCAAGAACCTTATAGACATAACGTTGTATGAACAAGAGTCAGAGGTGATGGAGACTGTCCCATACAGACAAAGTTCAGCAGTGGGCAGAATTTTCTTCTGGTGGTAGAAACTAGAACAGTGGTTACCTTTGTAAGGGTGAGGACTGAAAGGGCGCATTGGGACATTTCTGGGGCAGTGATAGTATTTTATATCTTCATCTCCATGGTGATGATACAGATATACTCACTACAAAAAGAATTCATTAAACTGTACACTTATATTTTTGCAGTTTCATGTATGAATGATATATATTATGCTATAATTTAAAAGTTGAAAGCAAGAAAAGTGGCATTTGGATCTTCTTCCTTTTGGTGAGTTAGCAAATATTTCTTCTTGTCAGCCTTCAATGTAAGAAGAATGAGCAGTCACCACTGAAGCCGGGGCCTGACTCCTCAGTCTAACACACAAACCCCTTTAAAACCAGGTGTTAGCATCCATTCTAGACCATTCCATCTGGCCTGCTCCATCTTCCAACCTCCTGAGAACTGATAATGCTCATTTTACACTGGGAAAGAAAATTGCCTCCTGGTCTGGAAGTGATAGAGGACTGAAGTTGAGACCAGCGTGTGAATCAAGCATACATGTATTTTAATAACATTAAGAAAGAAATATGTTGGTGCTTAAATTTGGACACAGTCCTTCCTTAACATCAACTTGTCAGATACATCCCTAACTTTTAGGGACATTGAAATGGGGCAGGGGAGAGGTCTTAAAAATCACTTTAAAATAAAGTGTGTCTTAGCTTACCATGGCTCATAAGCAACTTTACTTTTAAAAGTAAGAATTCCTTGAACCCTTTATTGTCTTGAAAATGCAAATCACTAAGTAACGTTTTTTTCACCCTAAATGCAAATTTTATTTGTATGCTTTGTCAATTAAATTCTGTGGGACTTTAGAACTTCCCTTTTAGAAGAACACCTGAAGGTTTTTTTTTTAATCTTTACTATTTATTGTAGAAAAACTAGGTTTCACATCACATCAAATTTAAAAAGCCCAGATAGCTGAGCCTCTGTTTGATTTGAGTGGGGTTTCTCATGTGTGCCACTGGCCAAGTTCTTCCAGAAAAATATTTGTCTCTCCCTGATGGTTTGCTATTTTTCTGTTTCATAGTGTGGATGTCAAATAATTCATTTCTCTTTTTCCCAGTGTATGTGTTCCTGTGACCTCACAGATTACAGAGATATCTTTTGTTCTGACAAATGCTCGTGTCTGAATTCCATCATGGCACTCAAGGATGGCACAGATGGAGGGTTCTGACTGCCAAGACAGGGCAGGGTGTCAGGAGCCAGTCTCCTTTCCCAGACTCCCCTGACCAGGGCAGGGAGGAGATACTAAAAACATTTCCATGATAATGGTGTTCCTTGTGTCTGCTGCCGAAATGGAATGAGACACTCTGGAAAGAACAAAAGAAGTCCTATATAGCACATTACAAACTAGAGAGCTTTTGAAGTCAGCATCTGGGATGGTCCTAAAAAAACAAATGTGCAGTCAGAAAAAAAGAATTACTGCTGATACCCACTGACCTCAGAGAAACTGTCAGGTAATGAGATCATCTCTCTTTCCAGAACACTAACAAAGCTTTGGAGGATATTTTATTCCTTTGCTTTGCTTCCCTGGCCTTACCCGCACCTGACAGTACTTCTTGCTATGTGCTAATCCATTCTCATCCAAAGATAAATGTACTGGTTGGACTGTATCTGCCTCAGTTTGGGTTTCCTGGAAAGAAAAGCCTGAGGAGAGGACTTGGGCACAGGAAGTTTATTTGGGAGGGAGTCCAGGGAAGCAGAAGTTAGCAGAAAGCTAGAGAGAGAAGGATGGAAAGCCAGTGAAAGCCTGTAATACAGAGGTGAGGTTGCTTCTGTTGTCAACATGGTTAATTTATTCAGTATTACCAGGACCTCTGAGAACCCTGTGAAATACCTCCCAGAATCATTTGCTGGAAAGATGGGAGAGGCTGGCTCCCCACTCCCCGTGGATGGAGAGTGGCCCCAGGGGGCAGTTGACACTGCCTCAAGCTTAGAATAAGTTCTTCTGTATGTCAGAGAAAGCCTTGGGCAAAATGATTTGTAGTCACATGAGCTAAGGGAGGACCCTGGGAGAGCCAGGTGAGGCTGTGCCCACAAGAACCATGCATACGGCTTCCTCTTAAGTCAAGGGTGCCTGAGAGGATGTGACATGGTGGAGGGTGGTATGCTTGCCATAGCCTTGGGAGCTCCAGCTCTTCAGAGATGTCATCATCATTCAGAGTGGGCACTGGATGGTTTAAGCCAGACTGTTCCATAACATGTCAGTCAGAGGGCAACCCAGGCTCATGGAGCTGACTTTCTGGGTCCTTAACACACCTGCATCTTTAGTGGCATTTAGAGACACAGAGCGTTCATCCCCCATGAAATGAGTGGGTATAACTAGAACTCCCTTGTGTCACCATCTTCCTGAATCTAAGACTTGCCCTTCAGAATCCAAAGGATCAATGGCTTCAGAAATTCCCAACTCCTCCTCACGAGCCACTTTCCTCTGATTTATCAATGTTCCTTAAATTGCTAAAACAATCTTTTTAATATCAGAGAGACAAAGAGCTGATACTTTTTCTTGCCACAACTTTAATGGGCTGAATTATAGAAAACTGGGAATTTGATTCAACTGAAAAATTATGTTACCAGATATGTAAATCTCCATTCCTAAAATTTGAGCATACTTACATAGGACCAAAACATAACTTGGATTATGAATTGTAGGATTCCTGTGACAAGACGAAAAGTGGAAAGGGAAAGTGATATGAAGGGCTTCCTGACCTTCATGAGCCCTTGCTCTGAGCCAGAACTGTGCTTGGTGCTTTCCCTTCTTAATTCATGTGATATTATCCAATCACAGAAGAGGCCTAGAGAAACAACAAAGGTGTAGAGAGGGTAAGTCACATGCCCAATGTCTCATAATTTAAAGGTAGAGTCCATCCCAGGAAGAGTTGGGCTCAGGTCTGAGTCCAGAGCCTATATTCCTGAACACCATATGGTACTATTCTCACCTCACCATAAAAACACCTTGGACCTCTGGGTTAAGACATTGGTTTAGGCAAAATAGAGAAGTGGCTGAAAAATGCCTAATTTCATACCCACCATCCATTTCACAGCCTGCTGTGATGCCGTGGGTTCTGGCAGGGACACTGTTGTCTTCCATTGTGCCACACACAGAGATTTGCATTGTCTCTACTTAGCTTCCTTTCATGTTTCCCCTAAATTACCTATTTCAGCCTGGACCACTCACCCCATTAACCATCCAAAGTTCTCACCTGTAAGTACCGTGTCACCAAGGTGCTTTACCCTCATTCTGGGAGAGGGCCTGGCACAGAGTGGTGCTTGATAAATCTTCTGTGGCAGAGTGAAGACAGGACTCAGTGGACAGACTCATATATTGCTCCTTCTGTTTTACAGATGAGAATCATAGTCTTGTGTTTCTGACACTAATAGTCTTGCCCAAAGTGACACCACGCAGTGGAGCCAGGACCTGGAACCAGGCTTCCAGGCTCCTGGTCTAGTATATTTTACATCTCCAATAGTTTACTCCTTTTCCATGGACATGAACTAACTTCAATAAGTATATCCTGGAAACAATCTAAGAAGTCTAACAATCTTAGATTGGTATGCAATTGAGGCGCCACCCCAAGGTGGCAGAGGAGCCATATTGGGGTGGACAGACTTTCCTCATGTCTCTTAAATCATATCATGTGAATTTCCAGAATCATGGTTTACATGAATCCTTTTTCCAAAATTGTTTCCCAGTAACTTTCTCCCTGTGCCAACCTTGAAATACAGTGGAATGAAAAAGTGGCAGAACAGATGTGGATGATGAGTGAGCAATGTTTTTCCCAGGTGAGAGTCCCTCTTGCACACCCATCACTGTATGTTCCCTTGTGCCATGGTACCAGCAGTAGAGGATCCAGGGCACCCACAGCAAAATTGTCACCAAGTGACTTTGACACTAAAGATCTCATGTTGCTTTTTCCACCACAGTTAAATGGAATCAAACTTCTGTTTATAAAGCTTAAAACTTTATAATGATATTTATAAGTATATAAGAGAAATAGAGCAAATGTAAGGAAGCCCAACCTGACCCCCCAAATATAGCAATTGTGAATAATCTCTGCCCAGCAGAACTGAAAAGTAATTAGACTTTGGGTTTGCCAGTGTTTGTATTAATGTTCAAACTAATGTTGGCACTCCCATGTCACAATAAGCCTGGAGATAATTATCTGACAAAAGGGCTCTCTAGGGAGACTATGGGCAATGGGATTGGAGGCTGGAAGCGGCCGCAAGAGTGAGTCTGGGCAGAAAGGCAATTTATGGAGCAGAGGAAAATGAAGAAGGTGGAATGTCAGCAAAATATATGGTGACAGGATGACAGAGACATTAGGATGTGGGGGAGCAGGGAGTTGTGTGGTCTCTCCTGGACACTGGCTCTGGGCTTCGTACCTGGAAAGATGAAGCCTGGTCCAGGAATAATGATAGCAAGGTCTTCACTTTTAAGTGTCTGATTGAACATCATCTTTTCAGAGAAGCCTTTCCTTATTACCTTACTTAAATCAGGTACAGCCTTTTAATTTTCTACCACCATGCTGAGTGCATGTGTGCTTTTTCCATTCACAGCATTTATCCTGATTTGTAATGTTTAAAAGCATTGTTTCTGTTCATGCTTTGTGTCGATCTCCCATGCCAGGTGGTTCCCCACTGTGTCCTTAACACTTAGCTCAGTGCCTGGCACATTGTCAGTGCTGCGTAAAGAGGTATTGAATTAATAAGTGCATTTCTAATTGAATAGCCGTTAGACCATAAATATCCAGTGATGCTTGTGATGTCTGATGGCTGAGTTCCAGGGATCAATAGGAAGAGTGACAGAGAATAGAAGCTCAGTTTTCCTCTAAGTGCAATAGGAAGCAAGGGAATGACCCTCAGGATAACCATAACATGGTGGTGCGGCTGCTATGTCACAGGTGGGTTAGAGCAGTAACAGGCTTGGGGGAGAGGTGCTTTAGACATCTACCACTGTGTAAGAAACTACCCAAACTTAGAGACCTGAAATAACGATTCTGTTTGATCATGTTTCTGGGGGCCAAGAATTCAAGCAGGGTTCAGCTAGAAATCAGCAAGGTCTTTCACTCAACTGTTTTCAGCTGCTGACTTGGCTATGCTGGAAGATCCAAGGAACTTTGACTTGCAAATCTGGGACTTTGGTGCTTCTTCGGGGTGGCCTCTTTCCATGTAGTACCTTGGGCTAATCAGAAGTCTTCTGTGGTGGTTGGCTTCCAATGGGAACAGTCCAAACATGAGAAAGCTGAAGTTACAACTCTGTTAAGGCCAAGTCCTGGAAGTTACACACCATCACTTCTGCTGTGTTCTACTGGTCCAAGCAGCATGGGGTTATCTTAAATTCAAGGAGGAGAAATAGACTCCAGCTCTTGATGAGAAAGTTGATCCAAATATTTGCAGCCATTTTTAATTTGCCCCAAGAAAAGACAGGTTAGGAAGTTGATACAAAACCCAGAATAAGGTTACAAGGGTGGAGATTGCGAGAAGTGGACTGGTTTAAAATATAATTGGAGGTAGACACAACAGGGCGATACCACTTACCTCTTTTGGTTTCCTATTATTGCTATAAAATATTATAGCATACATAATGGCTTAACACAAATTTATTCTCTTACAATTTTGGAGGTAGAAGTCCAAAATGGATCTTAGGAGGCTGAAATAAAGGTACCTCCAAAGCTGGTTCATTCTGAACGCTCCAGGGGAAAATCCATTCCCTGCCTCTTGCAGCTTCTAGAGCTGTTCATGGCTCCTTCCTTCATATTCTTTTTTTTTTTTTTAAGATTTTATTTATTTATTCATGAGAGACACCGAAAGAGAGAGAGACAGAGACAGAGGGCTGGGGGCGGGGGGGAGGCAGAGACACAGGCAGAGGGAGAAGCAGGCTCCATGCAGGGAGCCCGATGCGGGACTCAATCGCGAGGCTCCAGGATCAGGTCCTGGGCTGAACAGTGGCACTAAATCGCTAAGCCACCCAGGCTACCCGTTCCTTCATATTCAAAGCCATTTCTGTAGCAACTTTTGGGGGAGAGGCTTGGGAACAGTGAGATAATTGGGGAGTTGCTTGTTGAGGGGAATGAAGATGTAAATGTGCTAATTGTGAGAAATTTGTGAGATGTCCAAATAGAGATATCAAAAAAAAAAAAAAAAGTTAGATGGGGGCACCTGGGTGGTTCAGTCAGTTAAGTGTCTGAGTTCAGCTCAAGTCATGATCTCAGAGTTGTGGGATCGAGCTCTTTCTGCCTGTTCCCCCACTCATAATCTCTCTCTCTAATAAAATCTTTTTTAAAAGTCAGATGGATGTATGAGTTTTATATTCAGAGCTGGAAATACATGCTTTGGATTTATCAGTCTAAACTTGTCTGAGGATTGTTGAGGTCATTTAGGAGGAGATTTGATGCAGCATTGCCCAATTTAAATATAATTTGAGCCACATATGTAAAGTTAAATTTTCTGGTAGCCATGGTGAAATGGTAGGAAGAAAGAGATGAAATTAATTTTGATAGTATCTTCTTTAACCAGATGTACCACTTAATTATTACTCCATTTAATCAATATTAAAAGTGAGATATTTTATGCTACTTATTCCTTTCTACGTTTTAGAAATCTAGTATGTTACAGCACACTTCCTACTGGCCACGTTTCCTTTGCTCAATGGCCATGTGGCTGGGGGCCATATTTTGCACAGCAGGGCTTTTGGAAGAGATCCCCAGAGTTGGCCTGGAGGAACCTCAACATTTATAGGGTGGGTATAGAAGAAGCTCGAGGAGGGGCACCTGGGTGGCTCAGTCAACTAAGTGTTTGCCTTTGTCTCAAGTCATGATCTCAGGGTCCTGGGATTGAGCCCCCTGTGGCGCTCCCTGCTCAGTGGCAAGTCGACTTCTTCCTTTCCCTCTTCCCCCATTCCCATTCATTCTCTCTCTCTCTCTCTCTCAAATAAATAAATAAAATCTTAAGAATAAGGAACTTGAGGCTAGAACAAGCAGCAAAGAGTGAGATTGCTAAGGTAAGAAAAGCCTGAGGACGTGGATTGGCCAGCCATGTGGATGCTGGAGCAAAGATCAGAAGGGACAGAGAGTTAACAGAGTGTTGCTGGTTAGGAGTGAGGAAAAAAGAGACTTAAGACTAGAGGTGAATACTCATTCGTTGGATGTGTTACCATCTCCCACACTCTCTTCCTACTCCCTTCAGGTGGTAGAGGAAAGGGTCAGCAGCACATGCAGCTGGGGAACATTTGGTTTGCAAAACTTCCACTAGGCCACCACACCACCGGGTAGCAACCAGCAAATGGCTTGGGGATCTAAAAATAAGAATGTAGATGGTCTTCAGCCAGGAAGAACTGCAGTTTGGATACATTCCAGGTATAAAACAATCATCTTAACTCCTGTATGTTAGTGTAAAGCTTGCCTTCTGTGAAATGTCTTAAGTATAAGAGCTGTAAAATAAAACACTCGTGGATTATATTGTGGTGTAATATCTAGAAGACATAAAATCAGTGACAGCTTAAAGGTCCTTCTAAAACTAGATATGAAATCTGAATTTGGCACATGCAGGTAATTTCTGAAGCACTTTGCCTTTTTCTCAGCTATGTGGTGATGCTGGGTTTTCCTCACCAAGTAGCTAAGCTAGAGGGTAATTGAAGACTGAGGGGCATCCCCAAATGTGTTTTAAAATCAACAAAGGTCTAAGCAATCTGTCCTGGTTTTCCTGAGACAGCAGGTTTCCCAAGCTGTGGAACTTTTAGGGCTAAAACCAGGAAAGCTGTAGGCAAACTGGGTCAAGTTGGTCACCCAACAGCCCGATATTGGACCTGATATAAAGACCTTGTGATATTATCAACCCAAAGAAAAGAATCACCTCTTAGGGCTGATGCTTACAGATGGGATTATAAAGGCTGCATCCCAATTTATTAATTTGCAAAGAGGTATGAGTGTGATGAGGACTGTAACACTCAAAGTCCATGTGATCAGCATTTTTTCTTCCTGTACGAAGCCAACTTATTAATTTGAAAAGGAGAATGACTATCATAGGCACTGAGATACACAGAGTCCAAATGATCAGCATATTCTTTCCTCACATGGAGTCAATCTGTTAATTTACAAAGAGAAATTACTGTCAAAGAGATCGGATATTCAAAATCCACATGATCAGCATATTTTCCTCATCTACTCCATCCTTTGTGTAAAGCCAAATCATAATCAGAAGACTGCTTAGCTAGCATGAAGACTAGGACAAGATGAAGGAAGATGTTTCAGTAAAAAATAAGAAAAAGCAGAATAGTAATCTGTCTTGTTTTTTCTCCTTCCTCTATGGCTAATTTTCCTTACCTGCTCTGCTTGTTCCTCCTCTTCTCCTTGGCATCTAAAGGTTGGAGTGCATCAGGCCTCACACATCCTCCTCCCTCTATTCGTAACACTTGCTCAAGCCAAAATCTTGATGGAGGACCTCACAGGAGTGCTTGCAGCTGGGCTGGGAAGCCCTCACTTTTGTCTAAGTTGTAGAGCTATTGGAGTATGATCAGCCCATCATTTCATTAAATCTCCCCAGCTATTCTTGGGGTGCCTGAGTGGCTTTACAAGGTCGTGTGAGTGAGCCCCCGTTGGGCTCTGTGCTCACTAGGGTATCTCCCTGAGATTCTCTCCATCTCCCTCAGCCCCTCCCCATCCCAATCTCTCTCTCTCTCTCTCAAGTAAATAAATAAATATTTCAAAAATATCTCCCCAGCTATTCTATTAGATGAGGTCTTACCACTGTTCTACAGAATATACAACTAGACTTAGCAAAATGGCAGCCTCAGCCAGAATGGACAGCTCAAAACATCAGTGAGAGGTGCCCATGATCAGATCTTATGGGTTGAATCATAGCAGGTGCCAACTTCCAATGGGATAATAATAATATTTTTACACATCTTCTATGTGCCAGACATTGTCCTAATCACTTTATAGACATTACCTTACTCAGTCTCTAAAAAGCCCTAAAAGATTATCATAATGATTTTCGCTCTCACTTTACAGATAGAGGAACTGAGACTTATGGATGAAAACTGACATAACATCACATAGCTATTAAGTAGCACATCTCAGCACCCTGTAACTTCAGAGACAAGTCTCATAGGAATAGGCTATGTTCTCACTTAAGCAATGATATTCAGAATCTGGCAAAGTAAGCCAAGAGCAGGAGGCAATAGAATTCTCACATCCATTACTCCTTTTTTGTTGTAGCCAGCCTCTCTAAATACTGTGGCCTGGTCTTCTGAACCAGCTCCCTGGCAGTGCTCGTGAATGGCCAATGGGCCCATGCCATCATTGCATAGAGACTGGCCCCATGGTCTTCATCTTTAACACTAATACTTTCTAGTAGGTCCTAGCTCTGCAAGAAGAGTTAAGAGGCAGTGGGGACGGGAGGGGTTTTAATGTTTCTCATCCCTGCGGCTTCCCTACTTTATCTGAAGACTCTAAGCACAATGGGGGCACAGCTATGTCCTTCCTGCTTGTCACTTTTTCAACCTTATCCATCCCCTATTCTGTTGTTCAATTCCTGTCCAGGGTTTAAACTTTCTGAAGAAAACATGGCCTTTTACAGTATGACACATGATTGCCACCCACTGGTCAGAATGTTTTCACTGTAAAAAGAAGGTTTGGGTTTAGGGGCAGAAGTTGTCCATTTCCCATGCTCCTGAGTTGAGTGTCCAGGTACCCACAAATATGGGGCATTAACCTCTTCAAATTAAGGAAGTTTCTCAGAATCCCAAATGCATGTTCTTAAATTTTCCCATAAGGTATCCAATAAAATTATTTTATAATCACACATCTTGAATTAGTTTTTCACTACAGGTGTAACCAGGAGACTCAATCTCATTCAGAGAAGGCCGCTTGTATT
Source organism: Canis lupus baileyi (assembly GCF_048164855.1). Taxonomy (NCBI): domain Eukaryota; kingdom Metazoa; phylum Chordata; class Mammalia; order Carnivora; family Canidae; genus Canis; species Canis lupus. The sequence goes on from NC_132840.1 coordinate 19,869,418, forward strand.
TATCAGGGTTCCAACACTGGCCACAATCCACACAAGTGCTTCTCTAATGGAACTGAAGCTTACAGTGTTTTTTTTTTGGATTTCCAGCTAATAAATACCATTTGTAAATATGATGATATCATGTTGGCAATATCATTATCTTCTTAAGAAACACCTATAGAGCTGGCTACCCTATACTCCTGGTATTGTTTTGTGTACTTTATAAGTATAAGCACATTTAATCTATGTAACAACCCTGTAAGGTTGAGACCATTAAATATCACCCTGACTTTGAAGCTGAGAAACTGACGCATGAATAGGTGAAGTCACCATCCAAGACTACCCATCTGGAAAATGCAGAGCCAGGATCCAAACCCAGGAAGTCTGGCACCAGAACCTTAGCCCTGGGCCATGCTGCCTCCCAGAAACACTCTCATTTCTTCCTCTGGCCTCACCGACTTGGGGCCATCCTCATCCTTATCCCTAAATGTTTGCTCTGACCACTGATCTAGTGTGGACAGGGTCTGGTCCAGGTGTCTCCTGATGCAAGTGTCTCAAGTTGAACACTCTGTCAACTTCTGTCCCTCATAGGGGCAAGCAGTTGTCTTTTAGGGGAAATAGAGCTGTCCTCTCTTTTGAAAAACAGGTGAAGTGGGCAGTTACTGGTTGCTAGGGACCAGATAAGGAGAAAAAACTCAGCCAATGGCGCTTGAAAAATTCCCCAAATCTTTGAGGAATATTTGACTCTTTCCCTAAGGAACTTGATGCTTCTCTAGATTGAAAAACTGTTTTCACCTAAAATATCATGCTAGGAATTCTGGAACCCTCTTGCTTCTTGGCATGCTTCCTAAGAAATTCTGATCTTGCAGCAGCAAATCTCAGCTTTCTTCACTTCTGGAAAACTGCAAAATCTTAACTATTCTTTAAAAGTGTATTATTGGAAGTACATGTGATCTCTGTCCCTATAACAAAATATTTTGACATGAACCAATGTAAATTTGATACTGACAATTTGAGGGTGTTAGATACAATGACCTTTGGGGTTCCTTCTAGACATAAACAACGGATCCATGAGTTTAGATGAAATAATAACAAAAATACTTGAAATGTCCTTTTATCTTCCTTTGTTCTTAAAGAATAGGTTAACATATATTGATTTTATTTCACAACTTGCATGGAAATGAGTGTTTCACTGTTGACATTTTTATGATCTGTAGTTTCCATTCTTTTTAATAGCTTTGGTGCAGTATTAAAAAAAGTATCTTGGTCATAAAAGCTGTTTCAGAAGTAGAAGTTGTTTTAGGAAAGTAAACATGACTTTATATAATCCACTTTCTCAGAAGAAAACCTTGTAGTGACTTGGTTCTGGAGGGAGAAAGTTTGGTGGAAGTGAATGAAGAGACACCCAAGATGACCGACCTTCTCTTACCCTGGACGGGGTGACCAAGGGATTTCTGTTTCTCTGTGAGAGGTTGTAGACCAGGAGCTATGGGAAAGCCTGGGAGATCCAGAGGATTTGCTTTAGGTAATAGTGTGTGTATCAGGTTATGTTAAGTTATGCTGCAGTAATGAGCACCCCTCCAAATATCAACTGCTTAAACAACAAAAGTTTATTTTTTGCTTATGCTGCTACGTCATGAACATTTGTTAGAGGAGCATTCTGCTCCATGCAGTCATGCCCCACAATGTCATGACAGCACCATCCTAACATGATACATGTGAATTCTCCATGGCAAAGCAAGAGAGCATTCTAACTTGTGCATTCACAACTATTCTGTCCTTGAAATGACAGATGACACTTGCTACTGTAATCCACTGATCATAATAATGACATAGACTCATCCAATTGCAAAGGGGACAGGAAAGTATATTTCCCCCCATCCTCAGAAGAAAGGAGAACTGATTATGCATGAAGATCAGAAGTCTCTACCACAAAAACCAGAGTGAACTGAAGGTTTGGCCACATATAAAGTCGTCTACAAGTACCATGTGTTCTAGACCTCGCACAAACCTGTAAGGCATGTGCTTTCATGGTCCTTTTTGCTCAGATTAGTATACTGGGATCAAGGAGTTAAATAATTTGTTGAAAGATGCTCCCATGCATCTTAAGTGGTAGAGCCAATTTACAAACCTGTGCTACCAATGATCATGCGGCTCTTCTCAGAGAGCTCTTCCAGGCCTCTGCTAAAGCACCAGGCCATTTGTCCTCCGAGGGGGAGGGCAGTCACTGCCTTTCTGCATGGTAATGGCACATGTCCATGAAGTAGGGCGGCATGTTCACTTTGGGGAGCTTCAGGCCCTGCCCCCATGCTATGGGGAAACTAATAATTCACGAAGTCAGCTTTCAAGTATGAGCATGTTGGAGGGAGTAGTCAGTGTTTCAAGTCATAAACGTAGAAAGGCAATTTTAATGTGAGCCTATGTGGGAGAAATCTAACCACATTAAATGTTTGAACAAACATTTAAAAATACATATCATATATCAGTGCACATATAATCAATTTGAGAGAATGGGTTTGCATGAGAAAATTCTGAAATAATTTAATAATATATCTCTATTTTATATTATGTATAGTTAGTTGCAAATTAATACATAGAAATGATTCTACCCATCTCTCATCTATATGCCCATCTATCCCCCCATTTATCTAAACCACTGTCCAATAGAAATATAATTTAAGCCATGTATGCAATTGTAATTTTTATCAGCATTTTATGTAGGGAAAATAAACACATAAAATTAATTGAATAATATATTTTATTTAACCCAATATATGCAAATATGATCATTTCAACATGTAATAAACATAAAAAATTATTAATTTTTATATCCCTTTTTTGTACTAAGTCTTTTAAGTTCCATGTGTACTTTTTATGTTGAGCACATCTCAATCATATACTAAATGTTCACTGGAAATACTTAATCTGTATTCATGGCTCATTAAATATACAGTCAAAACACAAGGTTCATGTGTTTAAGATTTCCAAAGATATTTAAGTTTTCCAGTAATTGAATCAATCTATTGCCAATGACTAGACTACTGATGTGCTTTTTATAATACTAGAAATGCTATACATCTAACATGCATCTAAATATGATCCTATTGGGACACCTGGGTGGCTCAGTCTGTTAAGCATACAACTCTTGGTTTGAGCTCAGGTCATGATCTTGTAGGTCCTGGGATCTAGCCTTGAACTGACTCCATGCTCAGTGGGGAGTCTGCTTAAGGACTCTCTCCCTTTGCCCCTCCCCTTGCTCATGCTTATGCATATATGCTCTTTCCTCTCTCTCTAAAATAAACAAATAAATATTTTTAAAAAATAAATATGATCCTATCTTCCAGACTGTGAGCACAGTTAGTTCTTCCTGGAGGGCTCTAACTCATCATTGGGTCTCCCTTTTCATGGAAACTCAGTAGAAATGCCTTTCCTTTTTGCAACCACCTAGGAAGAATTTCCTGTCAGAAGTGAGGTGACATTTTTGTTCAGGTGTCAGTGGGACTCCAAACTCAGAATCAGAACCCTTGAATTCTAATTATGAGTCTTCTTTTACTAGCTGGGTGGTCTTGGGCAACTCAACATAGGCATTCTGGGGCCTATGTGGTAAATGAGAAGGTTAGTCTTCTCAAAGCATCGTCAGTGGACTGATAGCATTACAATTGCTACTAGAAATGCAGAATTTCAGGCCTTACCTCAGACCTACTTAATCCAAGTGTGCATTTTCACAAGATCCCCAAGTTGGAGAAACATTGCCCTAGAGGATTTCTAAATTACACATGGGCTTTGAAATTCTGCTTTTACAGATATTAGGATGAAATGCAAGCATTTTAAGATGATGTGGCCTTTCAGAGAGTAGTTTCATGCACTCAGATCTGAAATAATGTTTCAAACAGTAACAGTGCCAAGATGCACTGGCTGCTTGGGTGTGTCACGTGCTTTACTGCCAATAGCTCATCAGGTCCTCATCACTACCCTGCGAGGTCCTACAGCGATCCCCATTTTACAGATAAGGAAACACAAGCTGGGAGGTTCAATAACTGGACCAGGCTTGCAAGCTGGTAATTATGAAGCTGAGGTTCAAGGATGAGTTTTCCAGTTCCAGAACAAGCAGTAAATCAGTGTGCTGGTCAGGAACAGGCTCTAGTGGAAGCAAGGATGCTGTGTACCAGCCACTGAATTCTTGTGTGTGTCTGTGTGTGTGCCTGTGCGTACACATGCATTTATGTGTGTGATCTTTCTCAATTACGATACCATGTTCTCTTCCTTTTGTGTTAAACAGAGTGTTGGAACTGTGACTTTCTCTTTATATTTAATAAGCTGACACTGTTTAATAACCTTGTCATAAAAGATAGGCAGTCACCCACAGAGTGGTAAGAATTTCCCATGTTTCCTTCTCTATTGGCTCTCCCTAAAATTCTCCTGGGAACCCAGCAGCTATATTTTTTTAATTATTGAAGTATACTAGATATACAGTGTTATATTAGTTTCAGGTGTACAGCATATTGATTCAACAATTCTATATATTACTCAGCTCTCACCACGATAAGCATACTCGCCATCTGTCACCATACAACATTTATGACAATAGTATTGACCATATTCCCTATGCTGCAGTTTCCATTGCCGTGACTTATTTTTTTATAACTGGGTGTTTGTTTCTCTTAATTCTTTTCACCTTTGTTGCCCATCCCCCACACACCAGCTAGATTTAAAAGCTGTTTCCAGAGTCTCCTCCCAGAGGCATTATTCACGTAAAGAGAATATATTGATCTTAGGGAAGCAGAGAAAAAAAGAAATGTGGCCTACTTGATTACAAAAGGATCCTGTCTCAGGTTCTCAGTTATCCTGATATTGTAGGTCTCCATGATGATTTTAAAATAATATATGAGGGACTCTGGGGTGGCTCAGTGGTTGAGCATCTGCCTTTGGCTCAGACTGTGATCCTGGAGTCCTGGGATCGAGTCCCACATCGGGCTACCTGCAAGGAGCCTGCTTCTCCTACTATGTCTCTGCCTCTCTCTCTCTCTCTCTCTCTCATGCATAAATAAATAAAATCTTTAAAATAAATAAATAAAATAATATATATGATATAGTACGATAATACTATGATAATATATATAGTTCATATAACATTATATAAGACATTAGAAGTTTATTATGAAGTATATGCACCATACTGATGTATATATGTACTGTATATATCATATTTAGATATATATATACTATAGGACATATAGATACTACAATATAACAACTACATACCATTGACTGATTTCTATATGCCAGAGTCTGTGGAGTTCTTTTTTTTTTATTTCTTTTTATTGGAGTTCAATTTGCCAACATATAGCATAACACCCAGTGCCCATCCCGTCAAGTGCCCCCTCAGTGTCCATCACCCAGTCACCCCCAACCCCCGCCCTCCTCCCTTTCCACCACCCCTTGTTCGTTTCCCAGAGTTAGGAGTCTCTCATGTTCTGTCTCCCTCTCTGATATTTCCCACTCATTTTCTCTCCTTTCCCCTTTATTCCCTTTCACTATTTTTTATATTCCCCAAATGAATGAGACCATAGAATGTTTGTCCTTCTCTAATTGACTTATTTCACTCAGTGTAATATCCTCCAGTTCCATCCACGTCAAAGCAAATGGTGGGTATTTGTCTAATGGCTGAGTAATATTCCATTGTATTCATAGACCACGTCTTCTTTATCCATTCATTTTTCGATGGACAACGAGGCTCCTTCCACAGTTTGGCTCTTGTGGAGTTCTTCACAGTTATCACCTCAATCTCCTTTAGATACTATGATTACACATGGGGAAACTAACACTAAAAGCTTAAGTGAGTTGCTGATGTCTATATTCAGTGATCTTGATATTCAGTTCTAAGTTAAATATTCAAATCCAGATCTGCTGATTCCAGTCACTACATGTACTGCCTGAAAAACTCTAAATTAGGCAAAGAGCCAACTGAGGTTGTAGCCACCCTCCCCAACCCCCACATGCTGGACTCACCTCTGAATTCACCTGCTGCCCTTGGCATGGCAGCCTCCTACCTCTGGAGCCTCCTCATCCTCCTCAGCCTCTCTGGAACAGCTTGCTGAATGGAGAATACCCCCAGCGCCCCTCAGCCCATGAAGGGTAGGATCTATGGATTAACTCTCCAGGCTCTCTGCCCCTAAGTGGACAGTTCTGAGGCACATTCCCCGTTGTCTGCCAGGGGGTCACAGGGGGATTGAGCTCCATTCTCATGTCAATGCATTCTTTCTCTTCGTATCTCCCTGCCCTGCCTCACGTCCTCATTCCCTCGCTTGTGCTTCCTGGCATCTCCCAAATAAAAAACCGTCACCTAAGGCCTTGCCTCAAGGTCTGCTTTGGTTGGGGGGACCAAGAAGAGAGATTAAGTGGCCCCCTATGCCCATCAACTTTATGACAATGGCCTGACCAAGGTTTGCCACTGAAATCTCCCTCCTAGTATTAAATGTTTCATAAGAAGTACTTGAGCTGGGCATGTCATTTCTGACCGCTTTCACCTATCTCAACCTTGGGTGAATGACAACATTCTTGAGCTAGAATGACCCAGGAAGAATCCAATAAGATTGTAGTGGATGCCAAGGGAAGCAGGCTGTGGTTTCTGAGCATTGCCCCAGATGCGTACCTTTGTTACGCTGCTACACATTTAGAGTGTTCAGTTCACGTTACCTCTGATGCTCCCTGCCAGGCGGACTTCAGCCCTGCGTCTATTACATTACACAAGGGGTCCCTAAAGGATGATTGTGAGGAAATGCTATATGTGGGATTTTTCTGAGATTCCCAATAGAAACAAATCAATCTTATTTGCAAAGCCTTCCTCTTCTTCGTGATCAGATTTTCCCTGTGCTTCTGGCAAAGGTAGCAGATTAGCTCTGCAGATAGAAGGTATATTTTAGAAGTCAAACCAGTTAAAGCACTGATGCTGAGCATATTCATGGGCAGAATTGCTATAAAAATCCCCTCAATGCAGATGTAGAGCTAGATTTTACCTTTAAGTGGCAGAATCAGCTTTGTGACCAAAACCATTAAAGAGAAGAAAACACAGTCTAAATTTGTTAAGTGCAGAGTGGCTGAAAACTGACAAGTGACAGAGCCAGGACTCAGGTCTGCTGATTCCAGACATACTGCCTGACAAATATAAAACTGGAAGGGAACAAAAAAGAGCTATGAGGAGACCAAATGGCTCATATGGGCATCAGACTCAACATGATGGCATGACCAGGCGGTTTTCCTTTGGCACAAAGAGCTTTTGAACATTGTTTGCTACTATTCCAAAAAGAAAATACTAGAGCCAAGTTACCCAACTGTTTTTTGTATAAAGCCAATTCATGACTAAAGCATTTCTCATCTCCTATGTGTTCTGAGCATCTAGATCAAAACCCAACACCACCCCTTGTTCTTCTAGAGCTTGTAGTCTGGGTTAGAGATGCTTAGACCTACAAGCCTCCCTTGGCTAGAGGTAGATATGACTACACCATTACAGGAGCCCACCCTTCCATTTCATACAATAGTTTCTGAACCAACATTGTATCATGAACATTTCAGACATAAAGTTGGAAGAAGTTAAACTATGGGTACTCACAACCTAAATCCTGCAATGAATATTTTACATATTTTTTTTATCAAATATACATATAAAATACACACATATTCACATCAGCCCATCCCTCTATCCTTCCATCAATCCAGCTTGGTTTCCATGTATTTCAACGTATGTGACAAATATCTACCACACCACCTCCTAGTACTTCTGCATGCATATTATTAATTAGAGTTTGATATCTTCTTATGATTCTTTTTTTTCCTTTATAGGTAAAATTCATATACTATGATACCCCAAATCTTACGTGTAACATTTGCATTCTGACAAATACATAAAATGTGCAACCTAAACCGCCATCAAGACAGAAACCATCCCATCCTCCTAGATGGTTCCCTCCTGACCCTTTCCAATAACTATCTTCCTCACCTTCTACTGGCCACCACCATTCTGATTTCTTTCCACCATAGATGGCTTTGGTCTGTTGTAGAATTCTGTATAAATGAAATCATACAGTATGTATGTATTTTTTATTGACTTTTCCCACTCAGCATAAGGGTTTTGAGATTCACCCATGTTGTTGCCAATATCAGTAGCTTATTCCCTTTGTTACTGAATAGTATCACAACACCTAAATTTAGCACATTTTTAAATCCACCCTCTGTATTGATGGATGCCTGGGTTGATTCTAGTTCTTGGCAACCATGAATAAAGTGCTATAAACAATTACCCATGTACAAGTCTATGAATGGATGTAGGTTTTCATATTCCTTGAGTACATACCTAAGGGTACAATTGCTGCATCATAGAGCAGATTTATGTTGAGTATTATCAGAGACTGCCAGTCCTTTTTCACTCCCCAACCATGTTTGAGAGTAGCTGTTGCTAAACATTTTCATGAACATCTGATGTTGCTGGTCTTTTTGACCTTAGCTATTCCTGGAGGTATGTAGTGACATGTCATTCTGGATTTGATTTGCATCATTCTAAATATTATGTACTTACTGGCCACTCATACATCTTCTCTTATGAGGTGTCTTTTCGGATATTTTACCCAATTTTTTTTTGGTCTTTCATCATTGACTTGTAGGAGTTCTTTACATATCCTGGATACTAGACCCTTGTCAGAACCTATTTTGCAAATATTTTGTTCCAGTCTGTTGCTTGCCTATCCATCATTAATTGTGTTTTCGATGGACAGAAGTTCTTAATAAGGTCTAAGTTTAATGCTTTTCTTCTATGGTTATAGCTTTCGATGTAGTCTAAGAAATCTATGCCTACCCCCATGGTAGAGAAGACATTCTCCTACGTTTTCCTCCAAAAACTATACAGCTTTAACTTCCACATATATGTCTGTGACCTATTTAGATTTAATTTTTATTAATAAAATAGAGGTCATATATATGTATTTCTGGTTGCTCTGTAGATTTTCTCTTTATCTTGGGTTTTCAGCAGTTTGACTATAATGGACCTACATGTAATTCTCTTTATATTTATCCTTCTTTGAATTTGTTGAGCTTTTGATTCTATGATTCTATGTGTGTCACTGATCTGAGAAATCTTCAGCCACCCTTTCTCCAAACTTTTTTTTTTTTTTGCCCCAATCCTTGGAACACAAACTTTTGATAGTATCCCATGGATACCTTCATATTTTTTTTCTTTCCATTTTCTTCATTTTGAATAATTCCTGTTGATTTATATTCATTCAAGTTGACTGACTTTCTGCTTTTTGCTGTTAAGGCCAACTGGTGAATATTGTCTTTTATATATGTCATTTTTCAGGGATGGAATTCCCATTGGGTTTGTTTCTGTTTACTTCTATTTCTCTGCTGAGATTTTCTATCTCAGCATTCTAAGCGTATTTTCTTTTAGGTCCTTGATCATAGTTATAGTAGCTTCTTCCAAACCATTAGTTGCTAACCCCAAAATCTGGGTGACCCTGTGGTTGGTGTCCTTCGATTGCCTCTTTCTGTGAGAATGGGTCATATTTTCCTGCTGTTTTCATTTTAGTGCCCACCAAATATCAGATTGCATCCTGGACACTGTAAAACGTAGGATGTAGAAACTCTGGATTCTGTTCTGTTCCTCCAAAAGAGCATTTTGTTTGTTTGCTTGCCCTGTTTTGTTTTTAGCTTGGCTGAGCTCAAACATGCATGCTCCATCTCTCCTGTAGTAAGTGGCAGCTCAAATACAAATGCTTGGAGACCATCCATTTCTGCATGTTTCAGGGTCACCATCAGCAGAGTTTGAGGCAAGTTTATACACAGAAGTGGAGACTCTCTGTCTCTAGTTTCCCCTATTTACTACCTCATGGCTGTTGTTGTCCTGAAGCCTGCCCAATATCCTGGAGGACACCAGCTCTGTGGGTTTTCCAACAGATTTTTTTTGTTTTTAGTTGTCTTCCTGACATTGGTCCTCTTCTCAGACCAAGAGCCATAAACATGGGAGACTCACCCAATACGATCTTTTCCTTCAAATGTTCACACCCCTCTAGTTTCTAGTTTCTTTCTGCTTTATTTCACTCTCCAGGTCTCCCAGGTAGGTATTTATTATACGCTGTCAAGAGTTTATGGCTGTTACCTACAAGATGGTTGGTCACATAGGAGCTACTCAGCTATATTGGAAGCAGAATCATCTGCACATCTTATTCAGTGGCTTCAGAATATTCCATTGTAAGGATATGCCATCATTTGTTTACCTTATCTTGTGTTACTAGTTATTAATATTATTTTCTTTAAAAATTTTTAAGCATTTTTTAAGATTTTATTTATTTATTCATGAAAGGCAGAGACATAGGCAGAGGGAGAAGCAGGCTCCCCACAGGGAACCTGATGCAGGACTTGATCCCAGGACTTCAGGATCATGACCTGAGCCAAAGGAAGATGCTCAACCACAGAGACATCCAGGTGCTCCTAATATCGTTTTCAATGACTGCAGTTGTATAACTTCAGCTCTGACATAAAATTAATCTGAGTCTGATGCATACTTGGTTTGAAAGTGAAGCAGGGGACAGCTTCTCTGAGCTAAAGTCAAATTATCCCATCTGGGGGATATGGGGGTGATATCCCATCCCAAATTATCCCAATTGGAAAATGGGGTGATAAGAATAGCAACCATGAATGTGCTTTGTGAGACTTTAATGAGGATAATACTTCCACCATATGGAAACAGTAATTTAATGAAACAATATATTTAAAATACCTAGTAAAACTCTGGCATGTAATAAATTTAAACTAGGGGCTACTTTCCTATTTTTGATATCCTTGTTGTCATTATCCTTATCATTCACTTTTTTTTTCCTTGTCATTCACTTCTTGCTCTCACTCAGAATTCTCATAATTATATAAATAGAAGATTGGAGAACAAGTGGCATGTAACAAGTGGCATGTTTCTTCCATTCTTATAAGTAAATATATTAGGAGAATTTTCTTATGTTGGTCAAATTGTTTCAAGAACACGATTTTTATGGCTGCATAATACTCTACTAGAAAGGTAACTTGTTATTTGGATGATCCATGATTTCTGAAAAAAAAATGAAAGTTACACATATGTGTATTATGCAAATTTCTCTGAGAGAAAAATACTACAAACAACTTTATTTCTAATTATAGCCTAGTACTTACTAGATAATGTCAACCAGATAAAGTTAAGTAGCAAATTTCAGAAGCTATGATGCTCATTAAAGATACTTTCATATTCAGACTAATAAAAATGACATATGTGCCTCATCACTTTTTAAGGAAATTGAAGTGCTCCATCAGCTTTATCCCATTAAGATCCTCACAGCAACGCTGTGGCATGGGTGAAGGTCAAAGAGGCTCTGCTTTGTGGAGATGGAGTATCAGACATCATGATGATGAAGTGCTCTCTCCAAGAGCATCCACAGTAGGAAGGGCCCTTTGGCTCTTTCCTAAGGTTTCTCTGCTCTGGAGATGGTTCAGGACAGGCACAAGTCAGATTGGGGATAACAGCCAGATGCTTGGTCCTGATTTGCTGAGGCTTGAAATCCACACCAGGAAAATTTCAATGCCTGTGTGTGAAAACATGGAGGGAAAATTTGGTTTCACTCCCACTCACTCTCTTTCCAGACATTTATGGAATTAATACATGACTGGGTGAGTGATTTCTACTACATCTCCTCCTCCTCCTGCACTCAGACACTCCACAAAACACTTTGCATGCACTATAACTATCTAATTCAATTCTCATGACATATCTGTGAGACATACCTTATTATTAGCCATATTTTAAAGGCAATAAAATGAAGATTCAGATAGATACCAGCCCTAATGTCCACAGTGTCCCAGTGATATACATTTTCTGAGTGTCTTACACTATTAAAATAAAAGAAGTCTGCTTGTGTCTTGCACAGTCTTAAGAGGCAAAAAGTGTATCCCTCAGAATATTAAGAAGCCATGAGAATAGCTTTATCCTAACTCACAAGGAAGATTGTCAGCGGATGGCATGGGAACCTTGGTAGAAAGTTAGTGGGTTATTTTGCAGTTCCTGTTAGTAAAGAAAAGATCTGCTGAGACAGATAGTCTTTTAGCCTCAAAATAATCTGATCATTTTAACTTTTGAGAGCCACTATGTGTCCACCACAGTGGAAGACCCTGAGGGCCACCTGTAAATGAGACAGAAGTGGTCTGTGCCGCATGAGCCTGATAGTGTAGAGGGGAAAACAGGGATGGACAAAGGGTTATACCTGTGTTAAAGGAGCATTACACTGTGCTTGAAACATGTGTTAGGGCCATTCACCTAGACCAAGGATATTTCTAGACTTTAGAGAACAGGGTATAAGCATGCTTTTCAACAAACAGAGGGTACCAGCCAATATAAGAGATGATAATTTTCCAGATTCAGAAAGGTCTCACCAAGTTGCAGCAATGGACTAAAGCAACAGAGATGGAATTTTAGTTTTAAAATTACAATGTACAAATAAGCACAGAATCAGGAGATTTGGCATGAGAACAACTTACATAGGAAAGACCAGAAAATGTTCTTCCACCACAAAGTTAATATTAATTAGCAAAGTGTTTGATGCTGCCATTTCAATGGCAACAGTGCATTCACACATTTGTTTTATAAGGCATGCAAAGGACAAGAAAAAATGTTTTCTATCTATTCCCAGATGATATGTTTTGAATGGTGTCTTCCCTTTCAACTTTTCTGGTAAGATGGTTTGTTTTTTATAGGGAAATAAGAAATAAGTTTGGGAGCAATTAACTTGATCCTTAATAAGAATGATTCAGAACCACAATAGAAGCTGATGTGCTTTCATGCTCTCTAAATATCTCCACTAAATATATAGTAATTGGATATTTATAAAAGTTCAGAGTCTCCCATAATTAAAGTGGAAATGATAATGTTGTTGGTATGGGATGTACAGTTTTAAATATGGCATCTTACTAGATTCTAAAAATACCCTTGAGGGGAACTCTCAGTGGGTATGTCCCACCTGTTTCAATAACATTAGGAAAGTTTACATAACTGCATGCTAAACAGGATTAACAAAGATGTGGTGAAGTTAGAAGGGATAATCAGAATAGGAAAACTAGAATGAAGGGAAGATGGGTGCAGTCCTAATGCTCACTGGAGGAGGAACAAGATCACTGCCCCCATGTTGTGGAAGTGAAAATTGAGATTTGGAGAAATTACCAACATACCCAATATCACAGAACCAGTACATAACAGACCCCAAACCACCCAGCCCCACTAAAATTCTTTGTTTCTCTATACTTCTCTGTGTTGCCTTCCAATAATATGAAAAATGAAATTGGTATTGGAAAAGATGCCAACTCAAAGAGAAATTTAACAGAACTATAGTTGGAAACTTCTTTTCAATATGCACCTCCAGCTGTGGTATGATGAGACTTTCCCTCCCTTGATGCTTAGAACTTTCCTAATCTTAGCAGCTCACTAGTTGTTTAACATGCCGGATATTAATCATCTGATTGGGAAGCTAAATATAATGAGGGATGTCAGGCTATTATAACACTCTTCTGCCTATCCCAAGTTATGTTTTATTGAGTTGTCAATATTAATCATCAAGAAAGATGGCTCCAGGTAAGTCTCACCATCTCATCAATAATACTTTACCAACTGTGGCTCTTTGGAGACCAGAAATTTACAATGAGTTTAGCATGCTGCTGCGGACCCATCATAATTTTTATTATGCTTTGCGGCTGCGTTGACTTCCAGGAGAGGCTGTCCTAAAATCCTAATGTGACAGAAATCAATTCTCAGATGTACATTTGGGTGCCATAGGTGGCATTTTTTACACCCGACAAATTGCTTGTCTCTGGTTTTGAACTAATGATCACATAAACAAAAGGTTGGAGATAATTGATCGCATTATCGACTGGGGGAATTTATGTGCCTGGGGCAAATTTAGCAAGGGGTAGTCAGGGAAAGAATCTATGACCTTGAAAAAGTTTGTTTTGAAGTGGAATGTTAGGAGTTTTCGTATAACTCTTCTTGTTTTTTGTTTTTTGGTTTTTGGTTTTTGGTTTTTTTACTTTCACATTTATCCAGAAGTATTCACCTTCCCTTTGGGGTTTAGTCACTCTGTGTAACAGAATGACTATGTGACTATGTATTCTTAGAGTACATTTGTGGAAAAGAACCCATGTTAACACCTTTAGAAAGCAGTGTCCTTTTAGCTTTTAAGATAATGGGAAAATGTATTCATTTATACAAGAAACATTGTGAAAATATCAACTAAGAATGCAGTTGGCTGCAAGTAACCAACATGCCTAGGAATAGCTTAAATAAGTAGAAGCCATTTTTCTTGTTGAACCAGTAACCCCAGGAGAAATGATTGTTGAGATTCATCTAGCTGCTTAACAATGTTAAGAGATGTTGTGAGAAAGCCAAGCTATCTACTCTACTAGCTCTACTTCTTTCCACCATCCTTCATTGGCTGACATTAACCCTCACACTTGCCCCTTCATGGCTGCAATGTGGCTGCTGCATAGCCAACTATGGCACCAGCGAGGCAGAGAGAAGGGAGAAAGGGTAAGTCAGATACATTTGTCCTATTTGCAGTAAAGGTAGTCTTCTCAGAAGCCACCAGAAGTTTAATATTTATTTCTCACAAGCCAGAACCTTATCACACAGCTACCCTCAACTATAAGAAAGGCTGGATCAGCAAGCATTTGTCCGTTCCTTTGGTGCCTTGAATAAACTCCAAATTCTATAGCAAGGAGGAGTGGAGAAATAAATGTTAGGGAGTCAAACAACCAAGTCACTATAGGGTGTATGCTCAAATATATACATTTGGAGAACACTGGCTTTATTTTCTTGCTTACAGGACTTCTCAGAGCTTTCAATATGCTAATACCCATTGAGGCCCTAGATGGAGGGTAGTTGTGATAGTATTTTGCCAAAGTAAACATAGAATTCCTACTATTATTTTCCTTAGAATCTCTTTAATTGAGAAGTATTCTAAGTGGCACTATGGAATGCTGTTTTATGTCCAGCTCACACACTTTGTTGGGAAATCTAAACACATCTGTCTCAAATCAGCACAGCCTTCCATATCTAAGGCATGTGTCCAGCTGCTCTAAGGATAAATCAAAGCACCAGGATCTTTGAGTGGGTCCCATAATAAGTAGACTGTGGATCCAATGAAAAATTGTCAATAGCATGCTAAATACAGATAGCAGGCCCCTAATGTCTTCAAATTCATTTTAAGTCTAGGGCAAAATTAAGAGAGGTTTTCTCAGGCATAGCCTTGATGATACACCACCCCCCAACACAAGTAAACTCAGCAAGACCCTAAGCCTAGACAATACACAGTGTTAGTGGCTAAGAGATTCAGGATTCAAATCCTGTACAAGATACTCTAGCCTTGGCTTCCAAATCTGTAAAATGGGGATTTTTCTGCTTGCTGGAGCTGGAATAGAGACTCCTGGGGTAATGGTTATAAGATGGGGAGCCATTTTCAGTCCAGATCCTCATTGCAAGATGGGGAGCCATTTTCATCCCAGATCCTTTGTTAAGGCCTAAGCTAAACTGAATTCCTTTGTTAAGTCTAAATTGTATTCTCCATGTCTTAGAGTCTTATATGGCTTTGATTTTCAAAGCAAGATCTTTGGACACTGCAGCTTTGACCTTGGCATTCAGACCATGCTTTGAACTCAAGTGTTACATCTGCTTTACTGATATTCGTTCCTCCAAGAAATACATGCATACCACCAGTCTTCAATCCAACTCATAATACATTGATTCTAGAAATCATACACAAAAAATAGAACAAGCTGTGGCTAAAACTACAAACAGTACAATCTGTTGTAGAGGTAAGATTGACTGTAAGATCAGATATTGCTGGCATCATGGAAAACCACACAAAGAAATGTCCTATGAAAAATTAAATGTGGTAGAAAGAATGAGAACAAAATAAAATTACAATGGCCAAAACTGTGCAGGGGAAATTTTATTATTGACTAGAAATTGATACAAGAATCAAAACTTCTTTCAAAACTGTAGAACTGCAAAATCGATCTTGGTAGAATAAAGCCATAAAACAGAATCCACAAATCAGAAGTTCCCATTGGCGAAATTTAATTTGGCAAAAACCTTCAATGAATCAAATAGTTGGCATAAAATGTATACATACCACAATTAATCCTGATGAAAATAACTTCAGTAAAGTAAAACTGAATTTTTTCTGAAGTTGTTTATGCTATGTTGAAAACTGAACAATGACTTAATTTGGCTTAATAGAGTTTGCTTGAGAAATACTACTGGGTAAAAATTGTTGATATAATTCTAATTCACTTTAACTGCTTGGAAATATGAAAAAAAGCTAGCAAGGTCAAAATAATGAGATTAAAACATGCCATACTCATTGTAAATATAATGTTCAACATGGCACCCACAGCATAAAAGAACTCATATCATTATTTGTTGACTTCTTACACATTCATTGAATTTTTAAGCCTAAGAACATTTTTTTCAAACGCTTAAGTCCAATTTTCATTGAATCCATATTGGGTACTAACTACAAATGGGCTTACCCATACATTGGGGGATGCTTAACAGGATGATTTAATAATGTTACTAATACGAAAAGCAGGAGGGAGAAGTGTAGTTACTACCTTTATTTGAACAATTACTTTGGAGTAGGCCCCTTGACTAGGAAGGGCTTCATTAATGATTACCTTCTAACTCCTACACACACTTGGGAATTCCAGAATTATCTTAAATGTACCTACTTTTCTGACTTTGCCTTAATCCAGATGTGTACTCCCCTTTTGTCTCATGACAGCAAGACTCTTCTAAATTCCTATGTCTTTAGCTTGTGTTGACACATGGCCAGTTTGACTCTGTCATATTATTTTTCTTATGCTGAGGGTGTCTTATCGGGTTTCATGGGCTTTGTGCTTACCTGCTGCCTATTAAGCTTATAACTCACAGTGCTGTGACTTTAAATGTCAGCATTGTCACTATGACAATGGAGCTAATAGCAGGCTGTTGACATTCTCTGGACACAATTTGTGATACCCTTTTCATTTCCTTGAACATTTTCATGTTTCCACGTGATGTTTGCCCACAGAATCTCACCACAAAGCCTATGGTTTAGTGAAATGTGTCTGACCTAGATCAGTAGCCTCTAGGTCCAAAATTCATTTCTGAAACAACCTGTGTAAACCGGTTCCTCTCCCTGGGTCTCAGCCCCCATCTTATAACTAAAAGTATCATTACCTACCCTATGGGATTATTATGAAAATAAAATATTTAAATACCCTATATAATTAGAGCTTTCCAAAGAAATGTGATCTTTTCATGATTCAACATGTTTAAAGCTTTCTGCATGTGCTCATGTGGTATTTTAAAACTTTATAGGTTAGAAAATACTTCAGATAAGGTTGCCTGAGTGGCTCAGTCACTTAAGCATCTAAGTCTTGATTTCTGCTCAGATCCTGATCTCAGCATCATAGGATTGAGCCCCATATCGGCTCCATGCTTGATGTGGAGTCTGCTTAAGATTCTTTCTCTCTCCCCCTCCTGTTACCCCTCCCCCCATTCCCATTCACCATCTCTCTTAAAAAAAAAAAAAAAAAAGATAAGGGATCCCTGGGTAGCTCAGCAGTTTAGTGCCTGCCTTTGGCCTAGGGCATGTTTCAGGATCGAATCCCACATCGGGCTCCCTGCATGGAGCATGCTTCTCCCTCTGCCTGTGTCTCTGCCTCTCTCTCTGTGTGTTCTCTAATGAATAAATAAATAAAATCTTAAAAAAGATAAAAAATAAAACTTCAGAAAATAAATGAGTTCTATTGCAAGTTTCTTGCCAACATTTAGAAGCTGGTAGGTAATGATTATGAGTATGTGTAGCAGTTAAGAACAAAGGTTAACCAACCATGGCCCAGGAGCCAAGTTTCACAGGAACACATCATTCACTGATATACTGTCTAGGGCCACTTTGGTACAATGGTAGAATTGAGTAGTTGTAACACAGCACGGTCTACAAAGCCTAAAATATTTGCTATTTGGTCCTTTATGGACAAAATCTGCTAACCCTGGCTTAGAGTTTGCAAATTACTTTCTTCTTATTTCTTTTTCTTTTTCTTTTTTTGAAATGAGGTCTTGATATGTTGCAGAGGCTGAAGAGCAGTGGTTATTCACAGACACCATCCCAACTACTGATAAGGATGGGAGTTTTGACCTACTAGTTTCTGACCTGAGCTGGTTCAACCCTCTTTAGGCAACCTGGTGGTCCCCTGCTCTTAGGATGTCACCATATTGATGTCAAACTTAGTGTGGATACCCAATCCGCATAGTACACTATAGCCCAGAACTCTTGGGCTCAAGCGATCCTCCTGCATCAGCTTCTCGCAAGTAACTGAGACTACAGACATGCACAACTACGCCAGGCTACAAATTACTTTCTATCTCTATAGTTCAGATCTAATATATATTTGGTCAAATACCACAGCAGTTGGTGAGGATGATGTCAAACCCATTCTACAGACATGTAAACTAAGGTACACAGCTTACAATGGCAGAGCCAAATATAATCCCACCCCATTAATACCACATCCCACATCTAATCATTAGCTCATAGCCTTTCAATTCTTAATTTTACTTTATAAAGATGTTTTCCATTGTATAGTTAATGTCATGGCTTTATTATTGGATCTTACTCAGGAAGCACCTGCTATGTGGGAAGCAATGTTCCATCCACTAGGGCATAGAGTGAATCAAAGACCTCCTATCATTATGGAGCTTAAATTCCAGGATGCTATGCCTGTACCTTATGGGCTCAGAGGTCTTAATCACACCCATTCACCCCATCATTTTGTCTCACTTAGTGCTACTGTACATGGTTCCAAGTTCCGCCACTACAATAGTGAACCACATGGGTTGGTCTTTGCCCTGGAGGTGGAAAAAGGAGTTCATAGGCCAGTGGGAAACTGCCTTTAGGGTACAATCTTGATTTCTAGAATGTGATGTGAACTACAAATATCATGAAATATAGTATGATGGCTTATTTGCCATTCACTTCTATCTTATGACTTTGCTCCAAGGACTGGAAATAGGAGATGGGATCTGAGTAAACACTAACAGAATCAAAAGGTTTCAGAGATTATGGAGACAAATGCATCTTAGATTTTAATGTGCATGTGAATAAATCACCTGGGATCTTGTGAAAATGCAGGTTCTGATTCATTTGTGGGGCCTACGGCTCATCATTTCTAATAAGCTCACAGGTAATGCTCTAAGAGCCATGCTATGAGTAGCAAGATAGCAGTGAACAGCTTCCTCTAAAATCTCTCAAATTTTATGCTGGAACCAAGAAACAAAAGTAGATTCCAAATTTAAAGGCAAGGGTTTGAGCCCAGTGTGGACCAAAACTGTGGTTATCCCAAGTAGATGTGAGACCTTGGGAGTCATCTTCACCCCAGAATAGGGTACAACTTCTACCTACACCATTCACCAGTTTCCTCTCTCTCTTCTATCCCACACTTTTCCCTAATTCCTGTCTCTTCCCTGCCCTCAGCCCAGCCTACTTTGTGGTTCACCACCCTAGCCAGACCCCTGGTAAAAATGCTAAGACTTTTTTTTCTTTTCCCCTCTGTTCAAGTTCAAGTGAGGAAAGCCAGCAGCTTTTCTAGCACACTCTTCACTCTCAGTAATTCTGTCAGGCTGACTTGCAAGTCTTCCCAGCCTGTCTTCTCAGACTGCACAAGCTAGTGATTAAAACTTAGAACAATAATTAGACCTTTATTTTCAAAGCAAATTTGGTTCCCAGACCAGACTTCCTCATTCATTACAATACAGACTAATAAAAACAAATCTGGGCACATATGCTTTTTATGTTTTTGTGTTATAAAATCTATCACAGCATTAAAACAATTTTGAAAAAAAAGTCATTCATGATCCCCCCTGCAGAATACTCTGGGAACATTCCCTTCTGCTCCTCATCCAGATATATTGC
Source organism: Canis lupus baileyi (assembly GCF_048164855.1). Classification (NCBI taxonomy): domain Eukaryota; kingdom Metazoa; phylum Chordata; class Mammalia; order Carnivora; family Canidae; genus Canis; species Canis lupus. The sequence continues at coordinate 19,889,406 of NC_132840.1, forward strand.
ACATATGCACACATAGTATATACACAAGTGTGTATTGTAATTTTCCACTTATATGATCAACATTTTCTCTGTTATCATACAATCTTACTATTTTTAAAGGCTGCACAGTATACCTTGAAATTGACAAGCCAAAATGTTTGTAAACATTAAACAGTTCTTTATGAAACATTCCAGGGGTTTCTTCCCTCCCTCTCTTCTTCTTTCCTCTCCTTTTCCCCACTGGCCTCTTCTTTCCTCTCCCGACTTCCTCCTTCTTCATCTTCTTCACCTATCAGAAAAACTAGGCTCCATGAACATTTGAATTATCTCTTTAGGGTAGGAGGAGGAGCATTTCTTCCCCTTCTACATTGTTCGAGAAGCCCAATGGCCAACTCAGTAAGGTAGTGCTACTTTGTACAAAAATCTCAAAGGATGACACCTTAAACACATTTTATGTCCACCAGGCCAACCAAATAACTCTGATATTAATTCCAGTCCCTTATAACTGTGTTCATGCCTGCCACTGTAAATGAGTCTTGATTGAAAGCTAAGTTGGCTCAAACTAGGTCCTGATGCTCGGCTCAGCCATGAAGTCGTGGACTGGTCTTGCACAAGTTTCTTTCTATTCCTATTCTTCTCCAAATATGCACTTCAGGTATTTTAATACCTCAGCACATGAAATTATCCTGAAAATTTAATCCACTAGAATATGAGCTTATCGAAGGAAGGATTTTTTTAGTCCATTTGATTCACTGCGTATCCCCAGCATCTAGGAACAGTGTATGAGACATTGTAGGTGTTTAATAATTATTTGTTTTAGGAATCATTGTAAAAAAAAAAAAAAAAACTATGACATCCAAAAAAACAGTGTTTATTAAGCCTCCTGAGAATAAATGCATCCATTGCATCTATGTTGACCAATATAACTTTACAAATAATTTTAATAGGTCCAAAGAATCTGGAAATTTTCCCATGGACACCAAGCAGTGCTGGCATTAAGAATCTCTAGTGTAAAAGAACCTCTAAGTTCTAATTCATTTGAAGTCATCCTACCAAATAGAAGAACTTTGAAATAGTAGGTAATCCATACCTTATGACACATTCGATCTTTATTATGGTCTGTCAGAATAGGCACTATTCTCATTTTATAGAAGGAAATCTTGGTCTCAGGAAGATTCCAAAGACCTATTCGAAGTGACACAATTATTAAGTGTGGAGCAGGGACTAGAACCTTGGTCTAATTCAAGTCCGGCCTGCTTTAACTGCCTCCCATTACTCCTGGGTTGATTTGCACAACCTTTGTCTTCTTAGTATTTGATTGATGGTTATTGTTAGTGCAGATAATTTGGGCTCCCTTGTAATGATCAAGACGTTTTCGCAAGGCAAGGTCTCAGATGATTAGGACAAGGCAGGTGCTAATGCCATTCTCAGCTTCATCTGGAAATTTCTAACTAGAGTCCATTAACTTGTCAGCCCTAGTTCCATCTGAGCACCATACTGATATAATAAAATAGTGCAAATCAATAGAAACCTTAAACTAGCTTCATTTGTCTTCCTTTGTTAGTATTTTTTTCTTTCTTCTTTCCTTTCTACTTTCTTTCTCTGCTGCTTTAAAAGTAAAATTGTGTCTCTCATTGGCTGTGCAATTCTGTTTTCAGTGTACATTTTGAGTTATTGGAAATGCAGGCACATCTAGCTTTTCCCAAACATACCTCTTATTACCCCAAACTGTAAATTGTAGGAAACTAACCTTATCTAGACTCATTCAGCAAACCTAGGCTGTCCTGTTGACATTGCAAATCTAGCAAATTAATTTTCTTTAAGTGTAACATGGCTTAGTAATTATGTGGGTGAAAATCTGAAGGTTTTACAGGACTGTTTTACTTACAGAATTGATGGTAATACTGTTTTTTCCCAAGCTTTTTACAGAAAGAAGCTAAATCTCTGAGTTGACAGGAGAAGGCACTATGGTTAGCATCTACTGATGGGAATGTGAGAATGAGGAGGGTTGGCAAAGTGCCTTATTGCTTTCCTCCTCCTTAATGTTGCTCACTTAGTTCTCTTAGAAGTTTTGGACTCAAACTCCATCTATAAAAGAAACCATCACACCTTGCCTATTCCTGGTGAGTTTAACTTCTTGCCCATTCTCAAGTTTCTGTCTTCTCCAACACTTACAACATTATTGGGGTAACTGACTCTGTAACATGGATTCCTCCAAGTGAATGCATTTGAATTTGTTCTGAGGAAACACCATGGTTACTTTAATGTGTTGATTTTGTACTGATAGCATGGCGACCAGTCCAACCATTATGAGCTGTAATATGGGTCTACAGATCTCTTTGAGAGCAGCCAGAGACCAAACATTACCTGGAAGAGAGGGCTCTGTCAGGGATTTGGAGCTGGTACTGGCACTTTGACATTTTCCCTGCTCCTGGAGAAGTTATCCAACAGCTCCTGTAATTGGAGATGGAAAGCATCCTTTCAGTACCATAGCTAAAGGACTGATCACAGAAATGAAGGTGCAATCACAGAAAAATTATCCCTCAGCTATGACCACATTCCATGAGCATTTTATTTTCATCACGACTCATGATTTCAATTTTCAGGACTGAGAGTCTCTGCTGAATCCCAATTTAAATCCTTAATATGAAAGCCTGTGCTCTACAGACATGTGTCAATGCGGCCAGTCAATTTGGTTTTAATCCGCTTGGACTGACCACAGCTGTGTGTGCTAGGAAGGGACTGGCAAGCTTGCATACCCAAAATGATGCTGAGCTAATCAAGTGTGGTATTTTCTTTTACTTTTGATCTACCACAAAGGTAGATTCAGACTACTGTTCAATTTGCACTTGAAAATGATTTTTATACCAGAGTTCTTAATATCTGAGTTATAGTTTAAAGGGAAAAGTCAGGACCTTGCTAAAGTATTTTCCAATCTCATAAAAAAATCCTCTGAATATCTTTGACAATAAAAAATCTTAATCTTGTCCTTTGAATAATATAAAGATTGAGTATACCTCTGGAGAAATATTGATATAGACTCAAATCAATATGTCCCCACTTGTCACTGATTCTCCTCATGCTTTGGACAAATTGCTTAACCTTGCTAAACCTCAGTTTTTCTTAACAAAAGTTGATATTAACATATAGATGTGTGATTCGGTTGCCTTTGCTTTTATCATTAAAAAGAAGCATTTGGTCTAAGAGACATGAAACATTTCTGCACATACATATACACAGTCCAAGACCCATTAAAGTTCATGTAATGAGAAAGCACAATTCTTAGCAATTCAGTAATCTAGATTTGCCTTTCATCTATTACAATGTTGGTCTTTTCTTCTGAGCTTGGCCCTTTGTACACCTCAAAAAGACCTAATTGTTTTCAATATTATAAGGTTACTGCCATATGCAGCATTCTCTTCCTTGAAAAATAAGACTTTGCAAGCTGAAAAGTAAAAAAGTGTAGACATGCATAATAATCAAAGTCCATAAAGTAATTAAACATTTACAATTACAGCAGACTTACTAGAGTAAGGGTATTCTCACTGATACAGCCAATACCCCCTAATTGCTAGGGACAGTCTGGCTGTCTTAGTGACAACTTCTTCCTCCCTAACTTCCACAATTTGCTTGATTGGGATGATCAAGGAAGGCTTCTGAAAGGAGGTGGCATCTTTGTAATTTAGGTGAGAAGGACATTCCAGGTAAGATAGATGCTATAGGGTAAGATACAAAATAGGAAAACATAAAACTTGAGTGGCATTTGATCTAAAGCACACAATTTCAATATAGAAAATAAATTTTAAAAATTGTCTAGGCTCCAATTTCAGAGGGCCTTGAAAGTCAGGCTAAGAAGACTGATTATACTTATAGGAAAAGAAGAGTCAAGACTTCACTCATTCATCTATTCTTGTAACAAATACCCACTGAGTAATTCTGTGCTACCTTCAAGGTAACCTTTGATAAATAGTAGTTCAGACTGCCTAGTCTGGAAGCAGATCTTGGACTGAAGGAGGATAAGACCATAGGGCAAGAAGGGAAGCACGTTGGAAGTCTATGGGGATGGTCTGGATGAGAAATGGCACTAGTACTGTTGTGGCACATAGCAAGAAGTATTTGTGACCAAACTGAAGAACATGGCATTAAGAAACATTCATTTGTGATTTTAGTGGTTGCATGGTGATGTATAGTATATACCTTCACCTTATTGTTTGCTTTCCAATAATAATCACAGCACTTCACATAGAGTAAAGAATCTTTCAACAATGTACTTCCATTTTTCCCTTGGTGGAGAACATTTGCAGTATTGCTGTTATACATTTAACTTTATCATATGTTGTAAATAAACCCCCCAATACATTGTTATTATTTCTGCTTTAAATAATCTGTTACCTCTTCAAGGCATGTTTTTTTTTTTAATAAGAAAAAGAAGTCATTTTCCTACATACCCATTTCTTGTATTCTTCATTCCTTTGTGTAGATCCATATTTCCAGGTGGTATCACCTTCCTTCCAGCTGAAGGACTATTTAATGCTCTTATGATACTATTCTGCTGATGGTGAATTCTTTCACTTTTGGAATATCTGAAAAAGTCTTCATTTTATCTTCAACTTTGTGAAATATTTTCCCTGGGTTTAGAATTCTGAACTGATTTTTTTTTTCTTTAAGTTTTTAAAAGATTTGCTCCATGGTCTTCTGACTCGCATTGTTTCTCACAAGACATCTGCTGTCATCCTTATCTTTTTGTTCCTCTGTAATGTGTCTTTTTTTTACCCCCGGCTACTCTTAAGATTTTATTTTTCATACTGGTTTGGAGCATTTTGATTGTGATAAGAAACATTTGAAGGGTGAATCAAGAGAGTATTGAAACAGATAAGATGTGAGAACTAGGAAAAGAGGTAAAATAAAAATGGGCCTGCACAGATTAATTGAAACTGGTGGTTGCTTCTTTGAGGCCCATACCAACTATCTTTTCAGGTGGAGGAGAGATAGCATTACAGAGTTTACCCTAAAAGAAAAGTAATATCCAACACTTTCAAAGCATCATATATCTATATACAATGTGTATATACATACATATACCTGTACATGTATACACACACACTTTTTATACCTACAACAACCCTATGATATAGATACTATTAAAAATCTCCATTTTATACATGTTAAAACTATAGCATGGAACAGTTGAACAATTTTAGCCTAAAACTAGTAAGTGGTAGAGCTAGGATTTGAATATAGACCATCCATTTAACAGTCATGCCTGCATCACTATTCTAAACTGCTTATTACAGTAGATGACAGCCAAGTGTACCAACAGAAGGATATTGATAGATCCAGAGGGGACCTGTGTTGCAAATATCCTATGCTAAAGGACATACAAGATGCTTATTACGGGGCAACGACTCCCATCTAATCTTCCAACCTCTGGCTTAGATAATGAATTGACTTCATATAGAAAGTGTCCATAATCTTAGAGGCTAGACTTCTGGCTAGAAAATATAGTGGACTATGAAACTCCTACTCACTGATGCTTCCCCAGTGTATCCAAACAGAAGACAGAAACTTCTGCAGGTGAAATGGAGAGAGTTCACTAACATGTTTGGATCTATGTATCAGTCTGGACAGCATAAGAAAGAAAGGATATAAACCCAAAATTCTACTTTATTTATTTATTTATTTATTTATTTATTTATTTATTTATGATAGTCACAGAGAGAGAGAGAGGCACAGAGACACAGGCAGAGGGAGAAGCAGGCTCCATGCACCGGGAGCCCGATGTGGGATTCGATCCCGGGTCTCCAGGATCGCGCCCTGGGCCAAAGGCAGGCGCCAAACTGCTGCGCCACCCAGGGATCCCTAAACCCAAAATTCTAGATAATCTTTTGGCCTACCTGTTGCATTGATAAGGATAGCCATCATTTAAGGATAGCCCTACATATATTGGTGTGGGGATGGGAGTTCAGAGAAAAAAATATATAAGTAAGTAAAATGTGTGATATGTTAGAGGTAATAGTGGTATGGATACAGAGAAGTCATGGAAGGGAAATAGTGCTGGGGAAATCATACACTCTTGGATACTTGGGCTGGAAGACATCACTGAAGTAAGAGTACAAGCCATTTATACCCAAGTATAGAGCATTCTTGGATCCAGTACAGTAAGTGCAGAGTCCCTAAGGTAAGAGTGTTTATGATCAAAGGACATCAAGGAGGTTAGTACCACTGGAGTGGAGTTGGTAAAGGGTAGATTTGTAGGAGATACAGTTGGATGCTGAAGTGGGTGGAGCAGATTGAACAGGGCCTCATGGGCCATTGTAAGGATCCTGTCTTTCACACTGTTAAGATGGGGAGCCACTGGATGTCCTGAGCAAAGGAATGACTGAGAGAGGCATAATGCCTTATAAATAAATGATGAACCAATGTTGGAACAGAATTTGGAGTTGGCAATGCATTCTTACATCCCTCACAGGAGTTCTGTGTGGGCAGGATCACTCCCTCTATTGCAGAGGTGTGGAAACTGGTGCTCACAGAAGGGTAGTAAACTTCCTAATGTCCCACATCCTCAGCGGCAGAGGCAAAACAGAAACCAAGATTGTCCAGCTTTGGGTTCAGGGAGACCTTCTTACAGCAGGCAGATGCTGAGCCCCACTCAGTTCTGAGGTTGAAGCCCACAGTCCTACGGTTCTCTCTTCCATTTCCCAGGCCCACCTCCTCTGAGCTCTTTCCCTGTTGTGTCTTACAAGCTCTAATGCCCCGCTAGAGTGAGAACTGACGGCTTGCTCATGCCAAGTGGGTGGTGCCAGGGCAGTATAGACATGCTGGGGCCTTCAGGTGAATTAGAAGCAGCCATCCCCTCAAGGGTCAGGGCCCCCATAGGCATATGACTTCATAACACAAGGCAAATTTTAGCCATCACCCACCTCCTCCAAGGGCCTTTGTGTAGTACACAACCTTCACCACTACAAATGGCAGCCTGACACCTCTTCATGAATTTTGAATTACATATATCATGTAATATATGTATTACATGATACATGTAATACGTATCATGTACTATATACATTCCACATGTATATAGTGGAAGTCACATAACAGGTACCCAGTGGATCATGGCTGATGGAATTCTTTCTCATATTTCACCTTCCAATATGATTAAGATCCTTCATATGTCACCTTATGGGAAGAGATACGAATTGTCTTGCAAATATTTATTGAGCACCTACTGTATGCCAGGCACTAGTCCAGGTACAGGGACGTAAGTATGAAAAACTGGCCAAAAAAATCCTGCATTTTTGGGGCTTACATTCTAGTGTAGGAGACATATGATGAATGAAATGAATTAGTATAAGCATGTTAGATTGTCATCTTGCAAAGAAGAGAAAAATAAAGCATGGAAGGGGGCATGATGTCTTAGTGAGATAGAGAAATACAGGTGAGAGTGGCCAGCACCAGCATCATGGAGAAGGTGACACTTGAGTAAAGACCTGAATGGAGTGAAAGTAGCATTGTGACATGCAGAATAGTAGCCCCCAAGATAGCCACACCCCCATCCCTGGGACCTGCGAATGTCACCTTACAGGTCAATAGAGTTTGCAAATGTGATTAAATTGAGGATTTTAAGACTGGGAGATGCTCCTGGATGACCCACTGGGTCTAATACAATCACAAGAGAGCCAGAGATAGATTTGGAGATGTTGCACTGCTGGGTACTGGATTGTGGATAGGGGAAGGGGCCAGGAGCCAAGAAATGTGGAAGAAGACTCCATCCTAGCAAGCAGGAAAGTGGAGGAAACAGATTCTTCTTTAGAGCCTCATGAAGAAACAAACACAGCCCTGATAATACCTTGATTTCAGTCCAGTGAACCCTCTTTGGGGTACCTGACACCAAAGGGATAAGATAACTTTGTGTTGTTTTCAGCTACTGTTGATTATAATGTGTTATAGCAGCAATAGGGAATGAATACAATTTTATATCATCAGGGAAGAGCATTCCAGGTGGGATGAGTGCAAAGGCCCTGGGGTAGAACATATCTGGATACTCTGGGATCCCAGTGCAACTGGACTGGGCCAGAGTAAGTCAGGGGGACTTGAGGTCATAGGAGGCAGGGGGCAAATTACAAAAAAAAAACACTGTAGGTCAGTACAAAGACATTGGTTTTACTCCAAGTGCTGAGGGGCTCAACTGGAAGGTATGAAGCAGAAGAATGACATCATCCAGTTCATGTTGTAACAGGGTCACTCTGGCTGCTGTGGAGGTGGAATGGGCCCTGTTGAGGCAAGGGCAGAAGCTAGAGGACCAGTTAAAAGGCTTTACTATATAATCCAGGCAAAAGAGGATGTTGGCCAGGACCCAGGTGTTTGTAGCTGGGGGAGGGTCAGGGAATGAGAAACAGTCAAAGGCTGAACATATTTTGAAGATGGAACTCATGGACCAGATAAAAGATAAATGTGATACATGTAAATTTAACTGGAAAAGATCCTGAATAAAATTATTTTAGTAATTAAAATTGTAACGTGGGGACACCTGGCTGGCTCGGTCTGTTAAGTGTCTGCCTTCAGCTTGGATCATGATCCTGAGATCCTGGGACCAAGCCCCGCGTCAAGCTCCCTGCTCAGAACCTGCTTCTCCCTCTCCTGCTCCCCCCTGCTTGTGCTCTGTCTCTCTCTTTCTCTCTCTCCCTCTGTCAAATAAATAAATAAAATCTTTTAAAACATTGTAACATGTACAGATAGCACATGCAGGAGGCAAGAGGTAGAGTGGGTGACAGCCCAGGCTCCTCACTCCCCAGCAATATGTCCTTGAGCAAGCTGTTTACCTTTTCTGGGCCTCAATTTTCTCATCTGCAGCATGGGAGTGTAGCAGTACAGACATCGCAGAGGTTTTATGAGCATTAATGGAGAGAAAAGTCTTTGTAAGTCTTAGTGTCAAACCCATAGTAAGTGCTCAAAGTTCTCTCTCATCATTTAGAATTGGCTGATTTTCAAAGATATCTTCCTATTTGTAAAACGCTTGAAGAATTTAATGTGAAGTATTTGAAAACAAACAGAAGCTCTCTCTTCCTGTGGGGCAGGTTCACAGAGTAGCTGGGATGCCAACACATTTCTCTTGGTCCCATAATAGATTTTCTGAGCTCCATTATCAAATAGTTTCTGTAGTTGTCAATCCTGACTTTGAAAGAGGAGCCTGATCCTTCAGTCTTTTAAGGAAGAATGGGTATCACATGCAATTGAATATTTATATCACGCTCTTCTCTTTTTCAAGCAGTTGTTGTTTTACCATCCTGACATCAAAACCTTGGGGCCCAGGGAAAGCTCAGATGTTGGAGAATATCAAACGTGGTCTTTTTCTCCCCTTTTCCCTGGTGGATCTGACACACCTTTGAACCTTCAAAGGCCTCAGGAATCAATGATGTGGGGAGACACGTGACATTGCACGCATCATCGTGAAAACGCATTTATTAATGTAGAATGCATCGTGTGGAATAGCAGTTGGGGCTGAATTAAAATGTGAGGATGTGTAATCCAGCGCAAACCACAGAACAAAGGGACCAGAGAGACGTGGGGCAGGCTGATGAAAGACATTTTGCTGACGGGGGACTTCATTGAAGAGAGCTACATAAAAGCGAGATTACTGCTTAAGTAGGTTAATGTAACCCTGGTGTCTTAATTAAAATATCTTTAACAAAAGAGGAAGAGGAATAGTACTGGAAGTTTGGGAGAGGAGGCAGAGAGAGAAGAAATTTACGGAGGGGGAGAAGGAGGAGGCTAATCTACGTTAAATATCACGAATGACTCCCTAAGCAAAATAATCTTGAATTTCAATCATGAAGGATATTTAAAAATTGGTTGGACAAAAGGAGGCAATTGGCTTTGGCTGCCAGCGTGGGAAATAGCTTTCTAATTTTAGAGCTTGCAGGCATAACATCAAGAAGTTAACCACCAAAAACAAAGCAAGTGGATAAAAATGGGAGGAGCAAAGAGCCCAAAAAACAGACCAAATCCAGAGACTGAGGCCCCTTAGTAGTGAGGACTTCCTTTCCTTAAGTGCTAGGATAACGCCTTAAATGTCCTCCCCCTATTACAGATTCTGAGATGGGAACATGCCCTTCCATGGAGGAGGATTGGTTTCACCCCTGTTATTAGGGAAGCTCAATTTGGTGCCCTCCGTCCCCCAAATCACCATAAGATTTGGCCTAAGAAGCTGGGTTTTACTTGGGGTGAAAAAGTAAAGAGGTGCCTGCTTTTATATTTGATAAAGTCATCCAGTGTTTTTGTCTGACTCCATCCTGCAAAAACCCAGTGCCATCTGCCAGCACGCAGTCTCCCCTGGAGCCAGGCACACGTGAGGTCAAGCCTCATTGTAGGGTGGCTGCGCCATCCACATCCCCAGCCAGCACTGTCTTCTGACAGTTAATGAAGCAATTCAGCTGCAGAAGAGAGGAGGACAGGCGTCCCTTCCAACCTTCTGATTAAAGGCATCAGGTGTTAAGTGAGACGCAAGGTTCTTCTCTTCCCAGAGGTCACCTTAAGGAGTGGAAAAGTCATAAAGTCCTTTGGAAAAAGAAGAGATATTATCTGCTTGCCACCTACTATCAGGGAGCATTTATTAAACAGATAAATATTTATAAAATAGATAATCTTTATTAAATTTTGGAGAATGAGGTCTGCATTTGCATACTAATGGGACTGCAGAAGAAACCTGAAGCTAATAGGGACTTGAGTAGGAGAAAGACACATGCAATGTTTAATAGACACCTACTGTGTGTGTGTGTGCGTGTGTGTGTGTGTGCGTGTGTGTTTATGTGTGTGTGTGTGTGTTCTTGGGCAGGTAGAAAGGACTGGAAGTGAGGGAGGGAGGAAGAATATCTTAGTCGAAGAACAGCACAAATGAAAGCATCAAGTAGTGATAGAGCATGGCATGCTTAGGCAAAAGCAACATGGTTAGAACTATAGGAACTGGCTCCACAGGGATATGTTGGAACCACTTGGGAGTGCCCTGCAATGGCAACTGTGAAATCTGCTTTAAGTGGTAATGCTGGTTTGGGAATATGTCACAGATCCTTTAAAATATTCCTCAGCCATTAGAAACGACAAATACCTACCATTTGCTTTGAGGTGGATGGAACTGGAGGGTATTATGCTGAGTGAAATAAGTCAATTGGAGAAGGACAAACATTATATGGTCTCATTCATATGGGAAATATGAAAAATAGTGAAAGGGAATAAAGGGGAAAGGAGAAAAAATGAGTGAGAAATATCAGAGAGGGAGACAGAACATGAGAGACTCCTAACTCTGGGAAACGAACAAGGAGTGTTGGAAAGGGAGGAGGGCGGGGGGTGGGGGTGACTGGGTGACAGGCACTGAAGGGGGCACTTGGTGGGATGAGCACTGGGTGTTATGCTATATGTTGGCAAATTGAACTCCAAAAAAAAAAAATGTTCATAACCTTTGATCTAGCAATCCCACTTTCCCTAGTCCATTCCATGGAATCCTTATGAGAGAAGAGCTAACGAGTAAACAACATTGCACATACACTGGTATTTTATTTGTATTTTGTTTATAATAACAAAGAATTAGAAGTACCCAAACTTTGTGAGCATAAGGACAAGGGGATGGTTAAATGTGTGCTGATACATCCACATGATGGATTGTACAGCTGCTAAAATTATGTTTACAGAATCTGTGACACATGAGGAAAGGAAGCTTGGCTTTTATCATTAGGTTCAAAAAGCAAGGTACAAAATTGTTCAGACCCTTCAATTTCAACTTAAGCAGAAAGTGTATTAAAACCTGGAAGGAAGGACACTGAAATGCTATTCTGTTTCTACGATACAGGGTTGTGAGTGAATGAATTCTTTTTTGTCCTGGTTCCAAGTAGAATAGGTTCATTATAGAAACTTTAGAAAGTATATTAAAATACTACTTGCTCTCATATCTTTATCTCAATGCCTGCTTCTGGGGAGTCCGAAATAAGGGTGTTGAGGTCCTGATTATTACGATTCTAGCATCCAGTGGGCTCATGTATAAGAGGAAGTTATAAGACGTGAAGAACCCACAGGTGAGCAGGGGAAATGTGATGATCATGGCAGAGAATGTGGTACTAGGGAAGGAAGGATTCGGGAACCCCCTCTGGAGGTGGTAACCACTTTGGGTGTGCAATATGGTGGGAATGAAGTAAACTGTCCATGGGACCATGGGACGCATGGGTGTAGTTCTTCAACATGGAGAAAAGGAGGCAGGCACCCTTGTGGGTTGTAGCAGGAGTGGGCGGGGCAGGACTCTCAATATGGTTCCGGACATGCCGGGTTACTATGGAACTTCCTTGGGGGAAAGCACGTAGCCAACACCCAATAAATACCACTGAATTGAAAAGGATTCTTTTTCCACATGTGGATTTTCTAATGGGGGCTTTTTTTAAAGGCCACTCACAAATTTATGAGCTCATGCAGACCAGAAAGTGTGGGATCTGGGGTACGTGCTTACACATCTAGAATACATACTCAAGTTAATACAGCTGTTGAGACAGGAGTACATATGTGTATTAGAAAAACAAGTCCATCTGTAAAACGCTGCAAGATGCCTCCAGGTGTTCAGAATAGCTATTTAACATGAATATTTTATCAATGCCAGAGCAGACAGAGGAAAATTGTATCCATTATATCCCCATCACCATCACATGGGGTTGAATGGACCTCTGACTAGAGAATCTAAATATGTTTAAAACATTTTTCACCTCCAATGAAACTAGCAAGTCCTTATTTGTGTTGTTATTGCTCCTGCTAGATTCATGAAATATTTTGGAGGCAATTGCATCTTGAAAGTGTGGTTTGACAAATTTTCATCCAAAGCATATGCTTTTATTTTATTTTTTAACTAGCAGTTCAAATGTGGGGAAGTTGACATTTTAGAGCAAGTGGTAGAATGTGTGTGGGGAAGGTGTTGTTGTTTTACTTGTGTCTTATTTTTAAGTTCAACCTTTCAAATATAGGAATGGTTTAGAGTAACAAATAGCAGAAAAGAAAGCCCATTTAAGAAAATGTGTACTCCAGGGATGGCTCCTCAGCTCTGACCAAGCAGAGACAAAGGCAAGGTCAGATCCCGGACTTTTGCTTCAAACCATTCGGTGGCTTCTTGTGGTCCTCGAGATTCAGAACAATCCTGTGGACCAGATCTGGCCTCTTTCTATTTCCAGCCTCTTCTTTGAGCCCTACTCCCTATGTTCTAGCCCTTCTGGTCTTTGGCCATCTCCTCCTTCTGTGTCTTCTTGTTCCCTAGACCTAGAACTCTCCCCTCCTTGTCTCTCCACCCAGATGAATAGCACATGACCTGCAGATCTTAGCTTCATTGTCACTTCTTCCAGAAGGCAATGACGGTCTACTAAGTGGTCCAAGAGCTGAATCTTCCGAAAAATGTCTGTAGATTCAGTTATTTCACAAAGCACTGAACACTCTAGGGTGAAAAAGTCCGAGCTGAGAGTGGCTGTCATATTGCTGTTATAGAGCAGATTTCCCTAGTGAAGAGGAAATGAAAGAGGAGTCATGGGCATCCTGCTCATTTATTTACTAGATACAACCATGGAGCAAGTACTCTAAACCAGACACTGTGCTAAGCCCATTACCCAGATTATCCTAATTCTTGCAATAACCCTGTATTATTTAATAATTTTTTAATTTAATACTGTTTTAAAAATACCTTTTGGACACCTGTAATGTGCCTGGCCTTGTGCTAGGTACCAGGGGACACAATAGCAAACCAGGGAGACATAGTGCCTGCCCTCCTGGGGCCAGGAGTCTTATGTGGCGGATGGACATTGATAGGCTGATGGCATTGAGTGAGTGTCCAAACAGAAGCTGAGACACAGACTCTGGATAGAAAGGGCAAGCTGCAGGCATTCCCCATAGCAAAGAGCCTGGTGACATGGTACTTAGGCCAAGAGTGGAAAGATGGGTGCGGGGTCGACCAGGCACCAGTGGTGAGGGTTAGGTGAGCCATTAGGTAAGCGTTTACAACCTGCAGATCCTCAGGGCTGGTACAGCAGAAGCAGAGCCAGGATGACAGTGAGGGCACCTGACATCAGAGATGTCATCCAGAGCCAAACCTGCTGGCCCTCCTGGGCCTTGGTAGCACTGGAGGCTCCATACTTTGACAAGGGGAAACAAATATGGAATTAGTAAGGGGAAGGGGGGTGCTTTAAAAGACCTCCCTGGCTGCTAGACAGAGAACTTCTGGAGTCACCATTCAAAATGCCAATTCCTCTAATGAATCTTCTTTTCTCCATTGACTTCTTTGGGCAAAGCCATTTCTTTTCCACCCTAAACACATATAATGACAGAAATGATTGTCCTATTCTTTACATTTGGAAATATATTACTTCCTTTTGCTAATCATTCAGAGTCTCCGATAATGGACCTTTCATTGTAAGATTTCTTGTTATTAGATTGCCCATCCCCAAAGTCTCCAGTAGATGACTTTCATCATTGGAGAAATTGTTTCTAATACGTCTTGCAGTCAGTTCTAGGAAAGCATGTGGGCATGAGGACTCTAGGAAACAGTGGCTTGTGCCCATTTCTTCCATCTGCACACCAGCCACCCTTGAGAAGCATGTGTGGCATAACTTACAGTAGCAGATTGGCTTCACTCCACCCTATGAATTTACCACTCATCATCTTCCCCTTCAACCCTACTTTTCAAATGAGTTTTATAATGCCCGCTGCTATACCATGAGGTGATCTCTGCAGGACTAATGGGAAATTTCCACATCACCCCATTTCATTGTCATCATAACTCTGTGCAGTGAACCTACAGCAGATGACAGCTCAGCTGACACTTGGCCTCCAGAATATTGGGAAATACTAGTAAATGAAGCAAGCTCTCATCAGTATTTTGGATCTCAAGCCTCCTAAATTTGCAGCGGAAAGTTTGATGTTTGTTGATTGTTTCTTCCTTAAGTACGCAAACTTCAGCCCCAGGAGTTAATAAAGCAAATTTTAAGTCTCGCCCCAGGTACAGCAAAGCTGGCTGAACTGTGCATTTGATTGCATACAAAATGTGAACAGAGGAGCACAGAACCCTCCTTCTGGCAACTTTCAGAACAATGAGATCAGCTGCAAGAATGGAATAAATTGGAGATTGATTTCTGCAGTTTCCTTCATTTGCAGAAATTTGCAGACAATTAAGCTGTCCCCCTGCAGCATAGGTAGCTGATCCTTTTAGCCAGAGGCTGATTGAGATTTGCTCTCTATCCTCAGCACACATCGAGCTGTGATTCTCCAAGTACTCTTGAGTACACAGGGCTAAGGAACTCTGTGTGGACGCAGGCCTCTTGTGAGGGTGGTCAGTAGCTGCAGCCCAGTAGACAAACAGGGTCACTCTTAAAGCAGGGGGCCCTGGAGTCACAGATACTGGGGTTCCCATGCCTCACTTAAGAGCTAAGTAACTTGGGCAGCCCAGGTGGCTCAGCCATTTAGTGCTGTCTTCAGCCCAGGGTGTGATCCTGGGGACCTGGAATCAAGTCCCATGTCAGGCTCCCTGCATGGAGCCTGCTTCTCCCTCTGCCTGTGTCTCTGCCTCTCTCTCTCTCTCTCTCCCTCTCTCTCTCTCTGTGTCTCTCATGAATAAATAAATAAATAATCTTTAAAAAAAAAAGAGCTAAGTAACTTTGGGTAGGTCTCTTAGATCTTTGAGCCTCAGGAAAACAAGCTTGGTAGTTCTACCTGTGAGGTGTTGGATGGATTAAATGGGATACTGGTACAGTGTGCCTAGTATGGTGCCTGGCACATAACTACTTCATAGATGGCAGTATTTGCTACAGCAGACTTGGTGAGTCCAGGACAAGGATGTCACCTAAGTCTTCACACTAGCAAGATGGTAAAAGAACAGGCTATGTGACTTCGAGATTAGAGTTTGGAATGCAAGCTTCAAACTCTCCAAAGGAATAACCTTCAGGATCCTTTAACTAGACATGGAATTCAAACCCAAAACCATTGACACTTTTGCAGGAAACCAGGAAAGGCTCCCCCTGCCTGGGAAGTACATCCGACCTTCCCACCTTGACCCACTGTCCACAGCAGGGCCAGGTTGACCACTGAGTCTCACCTGGCACTGCCCTCCCTTAACTCCCTGCCTCACCAGAGAGGATGCTCTGAGCCTCTGCAGTGTTTTGCCTTGTTGGAATGTCTCTCCTACCACAATTTTGCCCAGAAGTTACAATAGGAGGAACCAGAACAAAGATACCCACTTGTGGCTTCTTTATCAAGTTAGAACTATTTTTTCCTCTCATGTGTTACCTGCTATGAATACAGGACCTGAGAGTGGAGAAGGCAGGCGTGAGTTCTCTGGTCACTTCTGGCCCTGTGAGTAGTTGCTCATGAAGATCCTCTGACAGGTGGCAAGACAGGTCCTAGCTACCTTCTGGCCATGGGTTCGGTGTGAAGGGAACAGAGTTGTTCCTCTCAAATCTCACTGCCTTCTTGGGGTGGCCTCAGCTGGCTGTGGGGGGAGGGGCAGTGAGAACCAGAGCCTGGAGTGTGGTCCCAGTGATGGAGTGCCATCTGGACCCAAACCTTTCTGTTCTCCTTCACTTCTGGAACACCTTGCCCTTGCAGCGTCTACCCCGGGCACCTTGCCTTGATGGGTGTCATAAGTGGGTTTCTATGGGAACAAACCTTTCCATGGGACACCTGTGTGGAGGAGGCTCATCAGGAAGGGGTCCTGGCATCTTCACCTGTGGGGCAATGAGAACCACGGGGGTGTCAGCTGTCACGGGACAGTGGGGACTCCAGATGCCGGATGCCTGCTGCATGTGGTCCCACCTGGAGGCCGGGGACCAGCCCCTTACCAGTCACCGGGTGTTGGCTACATTCCTTTCTCCTTCACAGTCCTCACACCACGGAGGCTGGTCCATGGAAACGCTGTGGAAGCATACCATGATTCCCTTTTCTGTAACGTTGGGAGAAGACAAACATGTACAGACCAGAAAGTGGATTCGTGGTAGCCTGTGGCCGGAGCTTGGAATAGGGGAGTGGCTGCATGTGGGCAGCAGGTCTCCTTCAGGATGATGATGCAAATGTTCTAACATTACATTATGGTGATGATTGCTCAACTCTGTAAATTTCCTGATAATCACTGTATTGCACACTTAAAAACGGGTGAATTTGATGGCACTTAAAATCTATCTCGAAAACACTTTTAAAACACTGTGGGAAGTAAGAGGGCAGAGGACCCCAACTCTGCCTTTCTCCAAATCAAACATTCATACTTGCATTTTCGGAGGGACCGCTGTGCCCAGTGAAGGCAGGGTGGGGAAAGGGAAGAAATGCAACAAATGAGTGTCCCCGCTTTCCCTCTATAAGTCTCTTCACACAGCAGCCCGCTTATTTGTCTTTTTAATTTTAAGTGGGCTCCTGTCACTTCTTAGCTTAAACCCGGACCCCCTAAGACTCCCATCTTGTGCAAAGTCAAAGCCAGAGTCCTCTCTGGGGGCTACCTGCTGGCCGGCCAGCATCTAGATTCCCTTTCCCAGATCCGGGTTGGTCTCCTCCTGGTGCTCTGGCCAAGCAGGCTCTCTCCCCGCAGCTCAGACATTCCAGATGTGCTCCTGTTGCCTGGTGGTCCCTCCTCTGTGTGCATACAAGGCTCTTTCCTCCTTCATCCTTCATTGCCACCCTCCTAGTAGGTCCTTCCCCTGGCCTCCCTGGCTAAAATCTCAGCATCTATCCACCCTGCACACATTCAGTCCCCCATGCTCATTTGTGCTCCAGGCCACTGTTTTCTTTATGTCTCTCTCCCCACTCTAGAATGTGAGCAATATGTGGGCAGAAGTTTGTCTCTTGTGCACGGTAGTCTTCCAGATGTTTAGAATTACTCCTGGCAGAGGGGAAGGGCTCCACAGGTAGTAGTTGAAGAAATGAATGAATGAATGAATATGAATCAATATGAATCCAGTTTTCCTCCCCTTTTCACATTCTTCATTTCTTTCCTCCTTCTTCCTTCATGGCCCCCATCCCCAGCCCTGTCCATAGTTATGGGGTCTCCTCCTTATTTCCAGCATGCTCTTTTTACTGTGTGATGGGACACCCTCAAGGAGTGTGAAACTTGCTTCTAACACATTGATGATTTCTCCCGAGGTTGAGAAGCAGAGAAGGAAGCAAATGGGATTGTAAACCCAAACACCCTACAACAGAAAGACAGAGGTTCCAATGAGCCTGTGGGACATGAGAGACCTTCATGGAAGGGGGACAATTCTCCTTTAATAAAGTCCTGAGTGAGTGAGGTTCCCCAGGGACACATTTCTGCCCCTTTGACTTAAGCAAGATTGGATGAGGCTGCTGTAGGTCTCCTGCTGTTCCAGGTTCAGAGATGCTGGGGCTCATCATCCAGCAACCGCAGGGCCATAGGGAGGGTCCCATGGGAGGCACACGCCTGTCTGTGCACAGCTGTGGCTGAGAGCCATCTCAGTCGGAAGCAGCAGGAAGGTGTGCTGTGTGTGTCATATGTGTCCTTGGGTTTAGGCTTGTCATGTGTGCCCATTGCATATATCTATTCACGAGTGTGTGTGTGTGTGTGTGTGTGTGTGTGTACACACATGCATGTGTACCTGAGTATTTGTGTTTGATGAGGATTTTGATGTTACTATGCATGTGTCTACTGAATCTGGAAATCTAGAGGTCTGTGTGTGTCTATGTGTGTCTGTGTTAAGATCTGGCCTTAGGCCACCAACAGCTGAATTACTCACTCGTAAAAGGGACTGAGTGGCTTGTCTTCATTTCCTCACATCTCTGTCCTGGTATTAATAAGACCCATCCTTCACTTTTGTGCTGTTCTTTGGAGAGCACAGAGCACTTCCATGCACAATTTCTCATTTCACTCTGATAACCAACCTCACAGGCAGATTATCCTCCTTTACAGATGAGAAATTCCCCTTCAACCTCTCTCTGTCCTCAAGGAAAGCGGTTTCCATCCTCCTTTCTTGGGGGGCCCGCTGCTGATCCACTCCCTTCCCACCTCTGTAGGCATGCACCAGCATCAGTTGTCCCCCCCACAGTCACCCCATGCCGTGGATCCCTTCCACTAGCCCTTTCCTCCTAGTACCCAGCACACTTTCTGGCCTCCCCTTTAACTGACAAACTTCTTCCCCTGTCTCCCTCTTTCCTTCTGCACCAAAGCCTTCACTTCTCGTTGATTCCTCTGATACCCGACCCTAACACGCTGTTAAACTGCTCTTTCTAAAATCAATACCTAGTCATGGTCAAGCCCAACAGCCTCCTTGTGGTATTTGGCTTTTTGGAGGGGATGTCTGCATTGTGTGATATGGCCATGCACCCCTTCCTTCTTGACATTCTCATCTCTTCATCCTTCTGGTCTTCCTCTTTTTGCCACCTAACCTTTCTGTGGCTTTTACTGGCCTTTTAGAAACCCATTGAACGATTGAGCCTCTCTCTTTTCCCTCTCGACGTAATCTGGGAGGTGTCAGCTTTTCCTTTACATCCAGCTACCCTTGTACATGGATGACTGTGATTATCTCTCTCCCTCATTCATCTCTCCCTCCTGAATACTCTTTATATGCCCTCTAGAAATCTCTGTTAGATGCCCTATGAGCCTACAGTCTACAGCATGCAGCACCTATGCCAGAACTGCTGCTTTGGTTTTTTGTTGTTGTTTTTCTCTTTACCCACTGTGTTGGTAATGGTGACCTCAAAAGTCAGGAAATCCTCCAACAGCCTCTCCTTTGGCCTTATGCGCCATTCTTTCCCACATTCTGTCTCTTCTCCTTCTATAACCAACTCTTAGGTTGGTCGCATTCTTTTAATCCCCTCAGTTTCTGTTTTCTTGAGGTTACAACCACAGCCTGGTACATTCAGAGGCTTCATATAATGGATTGGCAGATACAAGCACACACAGGCATAAACACGGTGACACAACACACCTGTCTAGATATGTGCAAGGTGTATGATTGTCAGTCAAATCAGATGATATGTCTCCTACATGGTCCCAGTCACACAGAAAGACTTGGCTTCGGAGCACACAAACCATTTAGCACAGACTTGATCAAAGTTAGACACAGAAGCCGGTACAGAGGTAGACATTTATCAACAAGCACATAGTTATACACATAAATCAGAGACAAAGACAAGAGCAGAGCCACTGACATAAAAATACAGTGACAGACAAGTATTTATTGAGGTCCCTGCCATTGTAAGGTAAAAAGTTGGGAGACACAGGATGTCCCAGCCTCAGTAACTCTTTACCATGCTCACCAGGGAGGGCTCAGATGCACATGGAAGCATCTCTAAAATCAGTCATTCCCACTCTCTACTCTGCTCCCTTCTATGTGCTGTTTCCCATTCTCAGACTCCGAGCTTCCTGCTTCTTTTCTTTTGGTTTTAAAGATTTTATTCATTCATGAGAGAGGCAGAGACATAGGCAGAGGGAGAAGCAGACTCCCTATGGGGAGCCCAATGCAGGACTCAATCTCAGGACCCTGGGATCACATCCTGAGCCAAAAGCAGAGGCTCAACTACTGAGCCACCCAGGTGTCCCTTCCTGCTTCTTTTCTTAGGCACGTTAGCCCCAAGAACTGACACAACTGTGCTTGCTGCTAAGCTTCTTGGATACTGTGGGAGTTGGGGATATGGACTAGTCACTGCAGGCATGGCTCACTGGTGAGCGGGGAGGACACCAGATGTAGGAATGGGGATTTGGGAGCCTGACCCCTGGGTACCCATAAGAACAAAAATACCACCCATTTGGACCTAGAAGCATGGATAAGCCCTTTATTACAAACAATGAAAAGTTTATTACTGACAACACAGTATGCTTTTTCATTACTTTAGATACATTAACACATGTGGTCATAATGCACTGAAGCCTACCTTTGCCATGTTGCAGAGCCAGATCACTAAACCTTCATATTTGCATAGAGCTTTAAATATTTTCAGAGTGTTTTTCTGAGACATTCTCTCATCTGAGACTCAAGATTTCTTTTATCATAAATGAGATTCATATGTTGTACATATTTTACATATTTTCTATTCTTTTGCCATTCCCTTGCAAACCAACAAAATCTTTGCAGATATTATACATCAATGTTCTATGACTAAAATCCGGTCTTATCATTGTCTGTTCCATTCTCTTTTTCTCTGTGCTGCTTTTTGCCGGGTTGGGCTGGGTTATTTTGTTGGTATTGGTTGGATGGGTGGATGGGTCTGTGTTGCTGTTGTTGTTGTTTTTGTTGTTGTTGTTGTTTTTAAGTTTTTTTTACTGGAGTTCAATTTGCCAACATATAGCATAACACCCAGTGCTCATCCCGCCAAGTGCACCCCTCAGTGCTCATCACCCAGTCACCCCCCCCCGCCCACCTCCCCTTTCACTACCCCTTGTTTATTTCCCAGAGTTAGGTGTCTCTCATGTTTTGTCACCCTCACTGATATTTTCACTCATTTTCTCTCCTTTCTCTTTATTCCCTTTCACTAATTTTTACATTCCCCAAATGAATGAGACCATATAACGTTTATCCTTTTCTGACTGACTTACTTCACTCAGCATAATACCCTCCAGTTCCATCCACGTTGAAGCAAATGGTGGGTATTTGTCGTTTCTAATGGCTGAGGAATATTCCATTGTATACATAAACCACATCTTCTTTATCCATTCATCTTTCAATGGACACCGAGGCTCCTTCCACAATTTGGCTATTGTGGACATTGCTGCTAGAAACATTGGGGTGCAGGTGTTCCGGCGTTTCACTGCATCTGTATCTTTGGGGTAAATCCCCAGCTGTTTCCTCCATTACATATACCACACTCTAGTTTTCTGTCATTACCTGAATAATAATTATTTTGCCTTCCCAGAAACCAGACAGTCTTTATTTACACTCATGCATTGAGATGTTTAAATGTTATTCTTCTATGCTTACTATAGTTTATATAAGATAAGAGGTGCCCAATATGGTGTTCTGTGTTTCCCTACACATTTTATCCTATGTATTCTCTCCACTAGCTGGGTGAATTGAGTAAGTCACATGGCCTTTCTGAACTTGATATTCCTCATTATTTAAGGAGGGACAAGATTTACCTGAGAAGTTATTTGAAGTATTAGAATGGACACATGTGATGTGCCCAACACATTGCCCAGTGTGCACATAAGAAATTATTATTAGAGTCTTCTGTGGTGGTGCTTGTGGAAGCAGTCAAATGTGGTGGTGGTGGTTAGGACATGGCTGTCTGTCTCAGAGTGACTGTCTCAGAGTGTCTCCAGCTGACGAACCCAAATTCAACTTTGTCTTGCAGTTGAACATTGAGGTTTTTTTTTTTTGCCATTTTTACCCTTTATGAATAGCGTCCCACTGAACACATTCTTGATACGGTTTTATTCTCTTTCAAATTTAGCATTTGAATGTATTCCTAAGAATGATAATACCAAGTGAAGGGATATGTACATTTGTAAGGTTCCTGATTAATAAATGTTGCCTGATTGCTTTCCACAAGAGAACCATCAGATTACACTCCCACCAAAATCTAGGTTAAAATTATAGAAGCTTTCTTAGCCTTAGTTAATCTTGCTTTCTGTTTGACTTCATATATAGATATTCCTTTAAAACTATACATACGTATGCACACATGTATATGCATGCGTAGGTATGCACACATACTTTTGTGGGACATGTATCAATGATGGTTTTTAATATCACTTGCCAAATGATTTTGGTAAGAACCTGTTGTCCAAAGTTTGAGATATTGACATTCGATGATACATAACATAAATTCAATTAGTAGGTAACATTGACTGATAATGGCTTGTATACTGAAAATGATATTCCACTTTAATTTCTCTTTCGGTCCTTTGATCAGATCCAAGTGAAAGTCTCAGCTTGGTACTAACAACCCTTTAATCCCCCACTACCCCTTTCTTAGCTCCCATTTTAGAAAGAAGAGCTGAAGGATGCCTGGGTGGCTCAGTCACTTAAGTGTCTGTGTTAGGCTCAGGTCATGATCTTAGGGTCCTGGGATCAAGCCATACATCTGGCTCCCTGCTCAGCAGGGAGTCTCTTTCTCCCTCTGACCCTCCCTCCCCCACTTATCCACACACTCTCTCTCAAATAAATAAATAAATAAATAAATAAAATCAATCTTCTGACTCTTGGTTTTGGTTCAGGTCATGACCTCAGGGTCATGAGGTGGAGCTCTGTGTGGGGCTCCATGCTCAACATGGAGTCTGCTTGGGATTCTCTGTCCTTTTCCCTCTACCTTCCCACTTGTGCACTCTCTCACTCTTTCTCTTTCTCAAACAAATTTTTTTTTTTTTTTTTTTTGTAAAGAAGTGCTTAGGGCAGCCCTGGTGGCTCAGTGGTTTAGCATCACCTTTAGCCCAGGGTGTGGTCCGGGAGACCCGGGGCGAGTCCCACGTTGAGCTCCCTGCATGGAGCCTGCTTCTCCCTCTGCCTGTGTCTCTGCCTCTCTCTTTCTGTCTCTTGTGAATGAATAAATAAAATCTTTAAAAAATAAAAAAATAAAAGAAGAGCTTAGCGGTGCCAGGGTCATGCAGTTGGTTGAGCATCAGACTCTTGGTTTCAACTCAGATCCTGATGTCAGGATGGTGAGATCGAGCCCCACATCAGGCTCTGCACTCAACATGGAGTCAAATTAAGACTCTCCATGTGGAGAATCAAATTAAGACTCTCAATCCCTCCCCCACCTCTCTCAAATAAATCAATAAATCTTAAATATATATATACATATACATATATGTATATATATATATGTATATATATATATAAAAAGAGGAGCTTATTTTTTCCCTGAGCTTCCAGCTCAAATTGAATGCCATCATTTGGTTTCCAGTATGCTTATTTTCATGTTTTCCTACTTTTTATGGAAAGCAATACTGGTACTTCATTTAAATTATGATACAATAATTTCCTCTTTTCACACATTTATGTCATTGAATATGTAAATTACAAATAGGGCAGAAATCTTGACAATGTTCCAATAACTGAAGTTTAAGACATATATACTGAGTAGGTAGTGCATTCCAACAGTTGGCCTACTAATAATAACAAATAGTCCTTGAAAAAACATTGACTAGGAATCTCCATAATGCCTGATGTGGTTTGGAACTTTGTGACTGCCCCTTCATCCCTATTCATTTGTGAGTGTCAGGACCTTGCAGTTGGCCATGAGGAGAATCACTTTTATATCCATTGGGTTCTGTAGGTTAGTGACCAGGTGAGTAATCTCCTTGCTTGGCAGATTAAGAAGGGGAATACACAAGTACCGAAGGATGTATAAATCAAGACTGACATTGTGAATAGAATGATTCAGAAGATGGGATTAAAGAGCTTAATGATAGTCATTGTGAATCACAATGTCAGCTTTAGTATGATTCTAACGATGTACTTGCTAACGCTAATGAGGTTTGATAGAATAAAATTAACAATGTCCAAACAGCTGTATGCTTTCACAACAAAGGAACCATATCTCAGAGCAGACTGATACGTTTTCTGTGGGGGATTTTAGTCAACTGAGTTTTTTTTTTCTCTCTCTCTTTTAGGATATATTTAAATTTGCAAGAACTTCTCCTGTCCCAAGACAAAAGAGGTCCATTGTGGTATCTCCCATTCTAATTCCAGAGAATCAGAGACAACCTTTCCCAAGAGACGTTGGCAAGGTAAGTCAGACAAAAGACAAATGATATAACAAAGGCATGTTTTTATTAAGAGGAGAGCATACACAAGGCAAGCTGACTGTGACTGTCTTGGTGGCCACCTGAAATTGGCCTCTATTCCTCTATGATAAGAAGCCAGATGGTTTTGCCAATAAAAGAATGACAAAAAGCCATCAAGCAACAAACAAAGAATTTACAAAAAACTATAATAACACCTTTGAATAGCATGCTTTGGAGAGCTACATGGCAGACAACAATGCTAACATTGTGTCTGGAAGATGTCATTGATTAAGAAGTAAATTCAGTGCTTTTAAAATGATGTCCAGGAAACCAGCCAGATACTCTACTAAACTATACTGGCATAGTAGTGTGATCACACATAGCCTTTTTATTTAGATCCTAGTTTTCTTTTCCTTTTTTTTTTAATTTTTAAAGATTTATTTATTTATTCAAGAGAGAGTCAGGGAGGGGTAGAGGGAGAGGAGGAGAGAGTCTTAAACAGACTCTGTGTGGGACTCAGAGTACAATGTGGGGCTCAATTTCACAACCCCTAGATCATGACCTGAGCCAAAAACCAAGAGTCAGACACTCAAATGACTGCACCATCCAGGTTCCTAGTTCTCAAAGGTATAAAAGTCCAGGAGAGCCATGGGGTCAGCTCTCTAAAAACTAATCAAAAGAATTAAATCATACTAACCATATACAGAAAATCTTGTTGCATGAGTCAGGGCAATAACTTTTCTAAGAAGAAATATTTGTTGTTAAATGGGCAGAAATACTGCTGTTGCCTGGTCAACACATTCTCTCCCCATAGGAAAGTCAATGTGGAGAATCAAATTAAAACCAGTTAGTACTTTTTGGTCATCACAAAATTGGAACAATGGTGATTAGTTCAATGAATGACCTTAATGGCTGGTGCTATTGGATTATTTATTCACTCGTTACATAAATAAGGGGCATCTATTATATGCCAGACTCCAAGATTGGGACTGGATGAATATTGGTGTAAAAAGCACAGAAGCCCCTGTTGTGACAGAGCTCATACTATAGTGGGGAGACAGATATTTTGGTGAGTAAATAAACAAACAAACAAGAAGTTGCAAAGGATAAAAAATTCTGTGAAGAACAGAAACAGCTCTTCAGAAAGAGAGTAAATGGTGAGACCAAGGAGTAGAAGGACAGAAGTGTTCACATATATGGCTGGGAAGGTTGGTCAGAGATCCTGGTGTTTGATTGGTGACTGGAACGATGAGAAAAGCATAGCCACGGGAAGATCTTGGGAAGGTGCATTCTAGCAGAGGGCACTGCATGTGCCAACATCTGGAAGGGGAAAAGAAGGAGATATATCTGAGGAGCAAAATGTCTGGATGGGTGCAATGAGGTGAGCAAAGAAGAGAGTGGTAAGAGCTGAAGTCAAAGAAGCTGGCCTGTCATAGGGGCTCCAGAGACAAAGCAAGTGGGGATTTCATTGTTTATACACCAAGAAGACACTGGAAGTTCACCCAGGTGTGTGTGTGCGTGTGTGTGTGTGTGTGTGTGTGCATGTGCATGCTGAAAGACACCCCCCCCCCCCCGGCTGCGTCATTAGGAATGATTTGTGGGAGCAGAGTGGTCAGGAGGAGTGGACACAAAAAATCTGCCAAGAGGAGTGTTTTGGGGTGACCTTGACTAGAAGTGAGGGTAACTTGGACTATTAGAAACCTATTTCTGTTGGAAATTAGAAGCATCAATAATCCAATATCTTGGTAGCCACCATATTTGTGATTTTAAACTCCTACTATGCCAAAGACACCTTTCTTTAAACAAAATCTTGCCAGGAGTCCAGGACACGATGCAAAAGGAAGCAGAGCTGTTCCAAGTGGACAGTAGTAGGGTTGATGAGCCCTGCTCTTTGGATAGCCCTAACCACTGTGGTGGCCCTGAAGCCAAGGGTGACACTCACCAAGGGCCAGATTCCTCAAGTCTGCAAGGCTCTGCCACTAAACAGTTTCAGAGACACAAGTTGCATCCTTGATTTTTACACCTTTATGTAAGCCTGGTATTCTCAACTCTTACTGTACATCAGAGTTGCCCGGGGGCAGTTAAAATACAAATGCCAGGCTCTACCTTCCAAGATCAATTCAGTTGGTCAAGGAGTGAGGACCAATCATCATTTTATAGATAGATAGATAGATAGATAGATAGATAGATAGATAGATAGATATAGATATATATCCATCCCCAGGTAATTCTAATGTGCAGCCAAGGTTGAGAACCACTGGCCTAAACCAGTCCTATGGACCAGGAGCATCAGCACTACCTGGTTATTAATAACTGCACTGCCATGCAAAAACTATGTTTGTCTATGTTTTTTATGCCTTCAAAGGGACTATTCTCCTCTTTTTGCCTGCTTGGTTTTATCCATTCATCTCATACTTTTCTTTATATCTTATGCTTTACCTCCATCAACTCCACTCATAGCTAACAGGTGATGCTCTGCTGAACTGTGAGAGAGTATATGGGTGGCTTCAGAGAGTGCTGGAGAGGTAGGAAGAAGGAAAACATATCCCACCTAACCACCCAAATTCTCTGAGTCAGGTAGCTCTAATTTTATAAATATTTGACTGTTGGTGACTGCATTGTAATCCTGAGGAGAAATGCTAGGGAATGGTCTAAAGCACACTCCACAAGGGAGGGAGCTGGGGTATTTATATGCCAACTCCATCCATCTTTGGTTGAGGGTCTTTCCCAAAGGTATAAACTATCCAGCACATCCAGCCTTCCCTGTGTTCTGAGCACCAGCGTAAGGGCCCTCTAAGGCCTGGGGGAGACAGCTGGAAGTCTGCTGGTGTACCCAGAAAAGGTGAGGTCCAAGGAAGGGGACAGGGTACTCATGGATTCTGTTCCACCCCTGAATATAAATACTTTTGCTTTGCAGGCCTGGTTTTTCCTGTCTCCTCTTCTGCCCCCATCTCATTTTCTGAACTAACTTTCCTATCTCCTTTCTTTGAAGGTGACTATACTTGCTTCTCTCCATTAATAAGTACTAGCTGCTTCCCAGGCAGGAAAATGTCTGAGATTCAACCAAATTCATATCAATAAGCACATATTCAGCGCCCGCTATTTGTAAGGCACTATGTTAGGGTTTGGAGTTAATGACAAAAGGCAATAGACAGGGTCCTTAATCTCACAGGGATTACAGAAGAATAGATAAAATAAGCACAAATGCATTTTTGTTCAATATTATAAAGTATAAGCACCTTTCATCTATTCTGTTAAATTCTCATAAAAGCCACCCCATGAGAATCATCTTCCAATGTGCTACCTGAGAGTAATGGGACTCAGAGGGATAAAGTCCTCTAGCTGGAGTCTCATAGTTAGTTTGTAGCAGAGATGAGCTCCATGCCAGCTCTTTGAGATTTCAGAGTCTGTGTTCCTAACTAGTATGCTCAGTGCTAAGTACAATTTGAGAATTCTTCTACATGGAATGAAATGTCTTCGCTAACAATTACTCTCTTTAAAACAGCATTAAATTTAATTATTTGAAGTGCACACAAAAATAGGATGGATACAGGGATGGATAAGTGGATAGATACATGATAACACAAGTATAGTAAAATGTTAACAGCCGAATCTAGGTGGTGGGCATAAGATTGATCATTAAAAACTTCTTTCAAATTTTTCTCTGTTTGGAATTGTCATGATACAGTGTTGGAAAAAAAATAAGCTTAATTAAATACAAAAATTATCATAAAGCACATAAGAATTGACATCTTGGCACACAAAATATTTTTTTTTATTTGCCTTGAACTTCAAGGGAATGGATGGAGACTAAGTATTCTTTCTTTTCTTTTTTTTTCCCCAGTCATATTTTATCATAATCTGAATCCCTTTCAAGAAAAGAAACTCATATACTACAGGGTGAAGGCATCAAAAGCAGAGTGCTGTGGTGAATCCACTCTCTAGGGGGGATTTTTCTCTGTTGAGGCTGTGCCATGTAGAATTGCACATTGACAGAAAGGCCATGTGGGCAGCTCTAGGAGTTAGAGTTTTGGCTGATGCATACTTTATTTATCTGCCAAATAATTAGTTGGTAAGTGGCTAAATTACTAGAATTTGGGGGCTGCTTTTCCATCATCTTTCTCAATGTTTCTGAAAAACGGGTTAAATACCCAGTTGTGAACACACTGCCTCAAACCTGTGATTTCCTTCCCATTTCTGAATTCTAGACGGCAGTGAGGATCTGGGAGCAGGTGCCCTAAAAAGAAATATGTAGTTCCTAACATGTAGTCTTTCCCTCCCCTTCAAAGTGTGACTATTTCAAAATTTGGGCCATAAATAATTTCTTAGTTTTACCAACTTTCACTGATAAATATTTGATTGCATCTTTAGAGATTTTTGAGTTCTTGGGCCTGATTGATTGAGAGCAGGGGACTTTAAATCTGTGAGGCAGCAAGGAGGTCTTTGGGAGACGTATTTTATTCTGTTTTATATTAAGTTTGAAAGACAAGTCATTTATGAAATGCTTATTAGAGATTCTACTTTCATCACAAACCCTTTTCATCAAAACCAATGAAAGTACATTTTACTGAAAATCCTTTTTTTATATCCCCTATAAATTGGCAGAATGGGCCTTTAGAAGGACATCTTTAACCCAGGATGGAAGAAATATGTAATTGGACCATGTGCTTTTCGTAAAGGGAATCAACATAGATCATTAGACCGAATCATGAAAACCACTCAACCAGGACTCTGCTTTGATTGTGTCATGAATGCAAGTCATACATGAGGATAATTTACTTCAGTTCTTAAAAATTTCTTAGAGTTCTGAGCATATGCTTTATTGGGCATCTTCCCACATCCAAGTACTCTGTACCTCCAATTTATGCCCACCTATGCAAACAGACACCAAGGGATCTGGTATTTCAGAATTGAATCTGTTTTAGTCCATTTATTAGTCATTTGTATCACTTTGAGAACTCATGAGTGCCAGGCTGTGACCTCAGAAACTGGACCAGAAGGCTAGAACTGGATCCCTAGTACTGCTCCATTTTACCCTCCTACTGAAACATAGACTTAGCCCTATCCCATGTTCCGACACATTCTATATAATTGCCATGAGCCCTCACCCCCTTTTAAAATCCACTGCTTCATGTTTTTTATTCGAGTCTGACTACATGCCTCTTCTCAGAAATTTACAGCTGTTTAATTTCTCCTTTTAAAAACAACTAGCTATTTTACTCAGTCACTACAACTTAGAACTGTCTAGTGTATAGAAGAGAAATTTGAATGTAAGAGATCTAAGATATCCAGAAGCTCAATACTCAAAAATTCTTGTTGAGATGAACAGCAGAGTTTATTTCTACATTCAGCAACACCATTCCCCCACTCATATGTATGCCTTTCCTATTTCTACGACTTTGAACTCTTTCCTCTTCCTGGGATACACCCTCTTCATCCTCACTCCACAGGAGGTGCATGTATTCAATGCTTCACTGTCTAGTAGAACTTTTACATCCTTGCAGAAAGTTCATTCTATACTGCCCAGGATGGTAGCCTCTAATCACGTGTGGCCATGCAACACTTGAAGTATGGCTAGTGCAATTGAAGAACTGAATTTTTAAATTTTATCTATTTTTAACTAATGTTAGTTTAACCTTAAAAACTATTGTTTGATTCAGTTATTGGAACAACTTGTCTTGTGAAATTTACTTTTCAACTTAAATTTATTTTATTTTATTTTATTTTATTTTATTTATTCATGAGAGACACACAGAGAGAGAGAGGCACAGACACAGGCAGAGGGAGAAGCAGGCTCCATGCAGGGAGCTCGACGTGGGACTCAATCCTGGGTCTCCAGGATCACACCCTGGGCTGAAGTTGGCGCTAAACCGCTGAGCCACCCGGGCTGCCCTAAATTTTAGTCTAAGTACAGGTCAAATACTTTTCACGGAAATATAATATCTAAGTTGATATGTCAGTGTAATATAAACACAAGATTTCAAAAATGTAGTACACATATACAAAGAATCAGAAATATCTCATTAATAATCCTTATGTTCGTCATGTTGAGATAAAAACATATTGGATATATTGGCATGATTAAAATTAATATCATATTTTTTACTTCCTTTATTATGTGGCTACCAGAAATTTTTTTTTACTTTTTTAGAAAATTTTAAATTATTTTTATGGCTTGCATTATATTTCTATTGGTCAGTGCTGGGCTAAAGCCTATTTTTGATATAGTCTCCTCCTTGGAATTTTCCTTTGATCTCCTTTACACATTGTTTCTACCTCTTTGCTCACGTGTAATACATTTGGAGCAGCAATATAGTTTCTTTTGTATTTTTCTTGTCTTTCCATTAACTATAACTCATCAAGTATAGTGATACAGTGCACTGCCTAACACACAGTAGAAACTCAAATATTCTTTGACTTGAATTCTGGTTAGGTCTATGGCTAGTTGGATAAGGCATCCACTGGTTACTGATTAAAGTGATCACAGCCTGGTTTGTTGTTAGAATGGAATTAATAGACCATTATATGATTGGTCTGGGTATTTCTAGCAAATTTTAATTTTCCACAATGGCATTGAGGCTATCAGATAAATTGGTTGGCAGTCAACCATTATGTCAGGTCAAATAAGTATCTTTAGCAGATTGTGGTAGATTTGATGTTAGTGGATTCTGAGTGGGATGTGATGGGGAGGGGAGAAAGAGAGAGAGAGAAGAAAAAGAGAGTGTCTGTATTTCCATATTTGCTCATACATACAATATTTTAAATCCACTTAAATAAAAAAATACCCTCAAAACTTTAACTTTATTCACAATTGAACAGAGTTAATTTTAACTTATTTTGACTAAGTCTAATAAAAGCATATATTCACTATTAGCAAGTGTTGCCCTCTTTCTGCAAAGTTTAATTAATGATAAAACATAATTGAGTTGTTTTGGTTGTTTGCCAAATACATATATATGCAAAAATGCCCTCCATGATATATATTCAGCAAATAAAGGCATCTGAGCCTATGGAGGAAGCAATATTTTTAGCTCTGAGTTTATCACCCTTTCAGTTCTCAATTTGAAAGATTCCCAGGGCTTTATTGTTATGTACATTTGGCCTTGGACTGAATTTATATTTAATTAGTCGTGAACATTAAGGGATCCAGCATTTCAGCTTGAATTAGCACCCCAGAGCCAGGAGAGTTAAGGAATTTTTGAGTTCAACTAGAATCTTCAGCATCTAATGAATGTCAGGATCTAAGCCAAACAGAGCTATCTCCTCTGTCCTGTTTAGTTCTTAAACAATCCCACTAAGTACTATACCCATTTCTCAGATGGGGAAACTGAAATCAGAGAGATTAAGCATCTAGTCCAAAGTCACTCAGTTAAAAGAGTGGCAAGTCTAATACTGAAACCTAGAGTGCCAATGACCCCGGCATGCTAACATGCGTGAATATGGAGTTCCCATGGGTCTCTGCTGTTTGCATAGCATGCTCACATGAATTATCATTTGATGCTCACACATACTCTCAAGAAACCAGTATTATATCCCCATTGTACCACTGAGGAACTGAGGTTAGAGCATCGTGCAAGACATTTATAAACTGAGTTGTCGATAAGCTGAGCTCTTTCTGCATTACCACCTGCCATGCACCAGAGGTCTGGATGGATTTCAAAACAGCAACACATGGCATGGGGTAAGGAATAGGCTTTATTAAAGAAAGAGAACCCATAGAAGCCAGGGGTCAGCCAAAGATGAGAATCACATCATCCCACAGAGAGCTTTGCCAGGGCCTGGGCAGAGCACTGCACATTGTCTCAGTTTGCCAGAAGAGCCCTCGGCTGCTGTGGTTCTCCCTTCTTAGGCCAGCTTGTCTACAATCTTGTCAGTGGACAGATAATCAAATTCTTGGGGTATCTGGCAGCCTGAGCACAGGTACCCAGATTTATAGAAATTGTCTAAGATCCCAGATGCTCAAAGCCAGATGCCTTGGGCAGTGATATGCTGGTTAACAGGCTCTTGGGGGTGAAGGAAGCCCTAATTAGTAATGTTTGCCACTTTCTTTGGTGTAAGTATTCCCACTGTGACCAATTTCAAGCTACTGACTTGTAAACTTCTTGAATATTTAACAATTGACTTTCACAAGGAAGTAGGAGCTAGCTTCAGCTTACCACTGACCTTGGGACCTATGGATTGTGATACTGGATGTTTCAGGGAATGCACTGGCCCCATGGGGATCTATGCTTGAGTGGAATCTCCTGCTTGGAGAAGTGGCTTACCCATCTACCTGTTCACCCCTGATGTCAGCTGGTTTCTTGTTCAAGGTGAGCTCCAAGGGTCATTTTGGATAATTGTGCTCCTTGCATCCCACTAGCCTTGTCAAAAGCCACATGGCTAGTGCTAAGGGGTTGCAGACCTTGAAACCATGCTCTTTCAGCTCTGCCACACCTCTCCTCTTTTGCACAAAAATCCAGAGTCAGTCTCCTGAGGCTGGCAAATTCTGTGATAATTGTCCTAGTTCTACCTGGAAAATAAGGAAGGGAAAGATAAAATTTTCTGTGAAGTGCGGAGAAATTAAGTTAACTTCACAAACAGTTATTTGACGTGTATGTTTGTGCAGAGTCAAGGCTGGGGTCATGTCTTAGTTTAACAAATAGACCACGTGTTGACAAGCAGAAAACTTCTTTCTTCACCCGGCAAGGAGAGCTACTGTCTGGCTTCAGAGAACACATTTTTTTGTTGGTATGTCTACTGACAACCCTGTTCAAAGGAGCCACAAGGAACAAAAGTGAAAGCAGAAAAGGCTAACTTTGGTGTAATTAAGAGATATCGCCACTCGTTTTTCTAAGTGACAAGGCCACAGCTGACTCAGTCGATAAGGGCTGTGAAGGAGCAAGACCCAAGGTGCTGTAGGGAATGGATTGGCCCTTTTGTGGTTAGACTTCCAGTCCCAGCTTTGAAGAGGACTGAGGCAGAGCTGGATGGAGACAGGAACAGGCCCATGAACAGTTTTCTGAAAAGAAGGAGGAATGAACAAAGAACTCACCTGTCTTTCCTTTTCTAGCTGAGAACTAGCCTTGGCTTCCAAGTGGGGTTATAGGGAAGAGGCTTCAATGTGGGGCTGAGCCTGCCTCGGTAAGATCATGGACACAAACACCCTTTGTTGCAAGTTTAAATGGTCCTGTCTGTAGGTGTTTCACTGGAGACACATTGGATATTTGGGATCAGGAGATGAAGAATAGCCCCAGCTTAAGCCTTTGGGGCAGGCAAATATTCTTTCCAGGTGGAAAAATTGGGCCGCATTCATTCAGTCAGAGATATTTATTGAGCAACTACTATGGGCAAGGCACTGCATTGACTGTTGCCCATGGATTCCCACTCAAAGAACATGCACCTGGGGTAGACACAGACCTAGAAACAGGCAGATTAGACTGTGATCGGGAGCTGTGAGAGTGTGAAGAACCTGAGAAGACAGAGAAAGTTAATACCCAAGAGAACTCACAAAAGGCTACCTACCAGTAGGCAAGGCCAATTGGGGATGGTAAGAATTCTCTAGGCAGTGGGAAGAGTGTGATCCAACATCTAGAGCCGAGAGGGCATCGTGTGTCTGGAGAGCCAAGCATAATTGAATGTGGATGTAATGCAAGGAGAACCCCTCACAAATAAAATTAGAGAAAGAATCAGGGACTAGAAGTTGAAGAACCTACACATGACTCACCCTTTACTCTGTAGGTGTCAGCTGTAAATCGAGGAATGACATGACCATATTTGTATTTTAGGAAGATCAGTCTGGTTGCAGGGGAATCACACCTGGCTGAGAAAACCAGAAGCAGGGAGGCCCTGACGGAGGCTGTGACGCAACCCAGGTGGGCCGCACAGGGCAGCCAGGCCAGAAGTGGCGGGAGACAGGAGACAAGACACCCAGTCAAGGGCTGGGCCACCTTGGTGACTGAGTGTTTGATGGGGAGGCAGGGAGGTAAAGGAAGGACCCCCTCTTAGCTGGGAGCATCATACCTCCATAGGATGCTGGCAAAGTCACCTGACGGAGGGTTTAGCTGTGAGTCAGTAGACCTTTCATGAAACTAAAGGTATTATTTCATCCTCCTCTCTCTTGAGTTCACTCTTGCCTGAGGCTGCTCTGCGGCCCTTCTGTGAAGCAGGAGGGAAGTGCTCCCAGAGGAGACAGATCTACCTGTGTGTTAGACGGAGGTGGAGGGACAGGCTGGATGCAGAGCGGGTCTTCTAGGGAGTGGATTCATTTTGCACCAGCAAGGCTTGTGGGCACCAGACTTTCAGGCGCCTCTTCACATGTGTTCCCAGGTGTGAACACGAATCCTCCCTGATCCATGTCTACCGATTTTAGTTTAGTCATTCCTGGCTGTGGATTTGAAATCTGTTTTACTGCCAGCTCAGAAATGCATAACAGCTGTGTTCACTGTTGGCCTTCTAGCCCTGAATTCATTCTAAATACATTTCTTCTTAGTAATTTCTTCTTTGAATGCTGATGTTTGGCGATGCATTAGTATACACAATTCACAGGCTCTGTGTTGCTCAATTTTTAGTTCGTTTATTTGACAACTTGAAATTCCTCACAAGTGGTGCTTTTATTTTGTTATTTGCATCTGGAAATCATTCCTAACATGCCATGGAATAAATCTGTCTTTTCTTTTTTTTTCCATATTTTTTCTTATTATTAGAATAATAGATGTTCATGATAAAGACTTTAAAGAAAAATACATATTTAACAATAACACTATAACAGAAATCTCCCCAAGTTCTACACCCGCCACCACCCTGTACTTGAGATAACCACTGTTGGCTCTAGGGCAGTGCTTCTCATTCTCTAAAGTTACACACAAATCAGTGAAAGCACAGGTTCCTGGGGCCTCATCCATCCCATCACACATGTGAGCATTCTCTGCCTATGTCCACCTCAGGTCTGCTTCCATCTGGCACCACCAGCTTCTCCTCTGCACCCATGCCCATTCTCCCCAGGTCTAGAACATCTTTGCTCTCATTATGCTGTGCAGCAATATCATCTGGGGCTATATATCCTCAGCCCTGCTGAGGATTAAAAACACAGCCCATTGGATATATATATTCCATGAAGGCTTCAGAAGGTAAGGAATACACCAGAAGCCTTCCGAATCCACCTATGTATGGTTCCCCATCATTCTCACTGACGTTCTCCTTCCCATCATTAGAAACAGCCTCATTTGGGCTGCCCTCTCTCCAAACTCTAAGAATCCCCTTCTACCAAAAGTGCATTGTTCTCAGTGCTTTGCATACTCCACTAATTCCATGCAAAGGAAGTGTTTCGGTGACCTTTACAGAGGAGGAAACTGAGTGATTGGTGGACTTCTCTGAGGCCTCAGAGCAGTAAAGCTAGGATTTTTAAAACTCTTTACTGAAGTATAATATATAGACACAAAAGTGCAAAATCATAAGTGTCCAGCACCATGATTTTTTCTATAGACAGAATACACCCATGAAGTCAGCACTCAGATCACAGAATGGAACATGACCAGCCCCCAGAGGACCCTTCATGTCACCTTCCAGGCACTAACTCCACATCCCCCCAGTGTAACCAACCCTCCCCTCTATCACCATGAGAGAGTGTCACCATTTGGTACATAATATAAATAGAATCATACGGCATGTATTTTGTGTTGGCTTTTTAAATTTTTTTGCTCAGCTTTACACTTGCGAGATCCATCTTTGTTGTTAGGCACATTTGTAGAATCACAGATGTGTAGTATCACATTTTCTAAATATACCGCACTCTATCCTTTCTACTCTTGAGAGGAATTTGGATCATTTCCAGTTTGGGGCCATTACGAATAGTCCTACAATACCATTCTCATACATGCCTTTAAGTGAACATATATACACATTACTGTTGAGTATATACCTAACCATGGGATTTTGGGGTCAGTTTTAGTAGATTCTAACAAACAGTTGCCAGAGTGGGTTATATAGAAGCTAAAATTTAAACCCATTATTCTGACTCTACAATGAATTATTGGGAGTAGGATGGGTGGCATATTTATTTATTTATTTCTGAAGAAAAATATATCCAGTTTATTTCTGACTCAGTAGTGCAGCCATTAAAATCAGCCATAACAGGGGCCCATTCTGTGTGTTTGGATCACACTGGAACCTGGTGCCTTCACTATCAAGAACTAGAAGAGGTCACTGCACTGGTTTCCCATCTGTGTTGATCCTCACGAGATGAGGCCATATCTAGGCTTCTGGTGTCCATTCAAAGGATACACCCTCCGCAGCAGGTCTTTCTTCCTCCCACTCCCAAGATCCTGAGGATGAGACAGTTCTCTCTAATCCGGTTTTATGGGAATACTTCCCAAAGTCAGGGAGATTTAATTTTTTTCAACACATTTTAATTTAATGTAATAAGTTATTTTATAAGCCAAAGAACTAAAAGTTTAGGACCCTGAGAAACAGACACAAAGTCAAAGGATTTTCTAACAAACTCTTTTTAAAAAAAAAAAAATTTGCTAATCAAGATGTCATTAAAAAATACAGACATTATCCACAGTGATTTCTCAACCCTCTGCTAGGGTGAATTGCTTCATACATTTGAGCTGCCTTTCCTTAGGTAGGACTGGCAATAATAATAATAGTAATAATAATAATAATAATAATAATAATAATAAAGTTCATCTATGGGCAACCTCTACAGACACAACTTGGTTACTACTATTTTTGTACTAAGATTTCTCACCTCTTCCTGATGACTGACAGTGGTGCTATCTAATCACAACCTTTTTTTCTTAATTAGGACACTGAAAGCCCACCTTCTGCCTTCTCTTAGAAATATTGCTAAGTAGCCATCATGCAAGAATTCTTAAGACATGGGCATAATAAAAAATGACCTGAGAATACTTCATGATTTTTGTTTTTTTCCCCTCTTTTTGCCTCCTGGGAATGAAATGACCTAAGGCTTGTGGTACCAAAGACCCTTAACAACACATTTTTCCCAGATACAGGAAGATTTGCTACACAGTAAATGACCAAGAGTTCTGACCCAGTTATGTACAATTGCTGAACAGACAATTTGCACATCCATCTTCATTTGTCATCCCTGATGAACCACTGAGTGTCTCAAGTGTTCCCTAGCCCCCTTCCTAAGTCATGAGAACACACTTTGAAGCTCTTGCTGCTCTTTGGTTATGTGTATATTTATTGGTATTTCAATTTTCTCCCTCTCTCAATTCAGAGAGATATTAGTCTATTAGAGTTGGAAGGAATGCTGGAGATGGCCCAAATACCTCACTCAATAAATAAAGAGTTCAGCTGGTAGCCTCATGTGCCCTCCCAAGGTGAGAGCACATTACAGGACCAACCCAGCCTTTGGACAGGAAAGAGCTGGGTGAAAACTCCAGGAAGTGAGAATATATCACTGCAAGATTCCACCTTTGTAAACCCTGTTTTGTTTGAGGACAGTGATTTGCATAACCTACACAGGCTATTTTGGAGAGCATAATTTCTGCATTCTTTGATTGCCTGTAGTGTTCCCATTTCATCCTCAACATCCAGCATGTGCCTGACACAGACTAGGCTCTCAATAAGTATGTATTGAATGAGTAAGTGGAAAAGTGGTCAAAAAAGTTCAATTCCAGCAGTCTCCTCACACTGGGTTAACAGTCAAGGACTCACCTCGACCTCTACCTACAGGCACCTATATATTCTTTTATATGAAGAACAGATGCTTTTAAGTTTGGGGTTAAGAAAAATAATTTTTCCTCTTTTATATCAGTCTTTTAATATCATTTACTGTTAATTGTGTAAAACAATGAATTTGGTAGGAGAAAGATGTTTGGGGAAAGTTTCAGAAATTTAAATGTAATATATGAGCATATATTTATACACATGTAATTTATATTATGTAACATGTTATGTAAAAAAGTACATTTTGTATACTTTGTGGGGGACACTTCTTGTATTTAGTACTATGGACAGAATGGTTCCTTGTAGGTCAATATTACAGGTAACTAAGCAAAAAAATGTTTTTGAAAACGAGATTCACTTAGATGCCAATATTTCTGTAATGTTTCACACAGTGGTTCCCTGTCTTAAAGTAAACTGAAGTTAATATACCCATTTATTAAGGGAAAGGTGGCTTTTATTATTATGACTATCAAATGGAATTGTATTAAACCTTCCGAAACTGGGGATATGTGAAGGGTTCATATGCTCCCTATGTTAAGTGGCTTCATTTTGCCGTGAATCTTTGTGTGTCTGTGCTTTTTGAGCTTTCCTGATCTTTTCCCCACCTCCAGGCACTCTCAGCACTGCCCGTCCTCACTAGCCCTCTGCTTCCTTCTAATAAGATTAGCTAGTTCTTAGAATTTGCTGCTTTCCAATTGCAGTGGGCTGGGAAATCATTCTCTGGGCATATCCCTATCCTGTGCTATAAGCTCAGAAAAATGGGATGAGACAGACTCAGATGTGGTTTCTGTCCTGCTGGTGATCATCTCTTTGACCTTTGGACAGGTCACCCGAAACCATTTGAGTTGTTTTTTCTATGAGACAAGGTTAGTAACACCTACCATTCACATCTGGGGAAAGACAAAATGAAACCATCTAGTTGATGACGCTGGCCCCATAGCAAATGCTCTATCAATGTACCCCTCCTTTCTTCCTCTCACTTCCTGGCCAAAACCTGCCTACAAGGTGTTGAGTGCTTGTAAAGCTTTCTCCAGGAGGAATAGGCTCATATGTATGTGCACATTGCAGGTAACCTGTTCCCGTAGTGGACATCTTTCCAAAGAGTGAATGTTACCACATAAGTGTACTGCTTAATCAATATGCTACTGCACCAATAAGAGATACTAGCTCAATTTAGCATTGTCTAGGAAGAATGCTAAAATAATTTGTTTTTTAAATCAGTTATCCAATCTACCCACCTGCCAGTTTCTTTGTTATAGTTGAAGATATGAAAACACATATTCAGCAATAAATTCAAATATAAGCACCATGAGATCTGGTCTGTTCACAATTGTACATTTAGGGCCTGGAACATCATCGATGCACCATAATTTTTTGACTGAATAAATAATCTATTTGCCGCAGATGTTGTGTCATTTATACTGTGCCCAGGTCCTGTCAAAGGAAAAAATGAAGGAAAAAAAGAGAGACACTCACCCAGCTATTTATCTATTTTTTTTTTCCCCTGCTCAGGGCTAAATTTCCCTGAAAAATCACAGAAGATCCCAGCTGTCAGAATGAGTTCATTAGCTGGGCTAGGGATTCCAGCTTCAGAGAGCTGAAGCTTCCACCCAGCCAGGTGTCCGTTTTAAGAACAGCATCCTCTTATGCAAAACATTGGTAGAAATGACCGCTCTCTGATAAAGAGCAGCTACCAAGCCTGCTCGCCCTGTGCTACCCGATGGTCAGTGGAGATGGAGGAGCGTGCACAGCCAGACGGCGGCGGCAGAAACGTGATTCTACCCACTTTGGCATCATGAGTTTCTAGTGCAGATGGTCCAGTTGCAAATGGAGACACTGCGGATGTGCTCATCCTTGCCCTTGCTGATATAAGCATGGGGATATTATATTCAATTTTTGGTCCCCATCCATATGCTGCTCCTCCAATTTATTTGTCCACATGAAGGGAGATGAAGCACAAAACAGTAGGACGTCCAACCCTGCTTTAATTACAGCGATGAGCTGTTTGTCGGGGTGCCATGAGCCACAATGCCGCCTTGTTCCCTGACAAACTCAGAGCCTGAGTGGCACTGACTGCCCCGTCGGCCCCAGTCGCCAGTCTTGGGCAGCAACAGTATCTGGTTTGATATTGATTGCTTGAAAACCAAGAGCTATGACTCTGCCAAGCTTAATGAAAAGGAGACAATCACTCAGAGAGGATATGCAATTTTGAAGATGGGAGGCTTTGAACAAAGTCCCGATGCTGAGAGCATTTCTGGCATGTCACAGGTGAGGTTGTCATTATTAGCAGCAACAACGTGGTCATCATTCTCACACTGGTTTAATTGTTCAACAGACACCGAGGGCCATGTCCACACAGTCCAGCAAATGAAAATAAACACACAATTCAGGGCCCTTTTTGACATGTTGCTTTGCAGGTCTTTTATTTATTTTTTTCTGGAAGAAATTGCTACCCTAGAGGTCTTTATGTGTTCATATGGTATCTTCCTCATCTTGTTCTTGAAGGTCGTAGAGAGCTAAGACCTTGCCTTACTCATCTGGGTTCTCTTGCTCCAGGGACAACACCCACCCATGACATAAGCTGCAACTATGAATTTAGTGGAATTAATAGAAATACCAAGAACCTGGTTCCTCTTTGAGGCCTAATTTTTCAGGAACCAGAAAGCGAATGACAAGGCACCAGGGCTAAGAGAACATGGACAGCACCCTGTGGACCCCAAACCCTCTGTGATTGGCAGGCAGAGCTACCAGAGCAGTCAGAGCAGTGGGTGAAATCATAGGCTAGCAAGCTGGAATGCATGGCTTCAATTCCCACTCTGCCACATACTATCCAGATGACTTTGGTCAGGATATGCAATGTCTCTATGCCTCAGTTTCCATGTATGTACAACAGAGGTGATAATAGTACCTGCCTCATGGGATTTTCCTGAGGGTTAAGAGGTTCTAGCACATAAAAACCTCTCAAACCAGAGTAACTATTGTATATTATTATCACAAATATCTGATACAGTTAATGTCTTTGTACTTAGAACTTACGATGGTGTGAATGTCACTTTTGGAGACCCAGAGATAGATTTACCTTTATACCCCTAACATTATCCTCAAAGACACTATTTGGCTCATGTGAAAATATTTACTCATTTTTAAAGACCCCTTTAAGTTCCTTTTTATACAAAAAGTAGTTCTATTCCTGTTCTAATAAGAATGACATAAAGAAAATCTTATTACACTCATAATCTTAAGGTAATTGAAAACTACTGTTGAAAAGTGGACCCCAAATGTATCAGAAAATGAATTCAATTCAATTATAAATAATAAGAATCAACTATACTTGAATGTGTGTGAAGTATAGAATCATAGTTAAACATTTAAGGAATATGTCCTTATCTTGTTACTATGGAGACAGGTTATTCCAAGAATTTGTGGTTCTATGGTAACAATGGAATTACACTATTTCCTTTCCATATTGAAATATTCAGCAACTAATTTCCTATAGCTTCATAATATATCATGTTAACGACCTCAGAGATGAAAACCAAGGTGGTGAGATTGTCTCCATGCTCTGGGGTTATTCTATTAAACAAAGCAGAAAAAAACACGTTTATCCTCATTTGACTGGGAACTTCAAGGGAGCTCTTAATGAGAAAGAGATGGCAATGACACTTCATGGGGAAGTGCTAAATTTAACTCAAGTGGTTAGTATTAC
This sequence comes from Canis lupus baileyi, assembly GCF_048164855.1. Classification (NCBI taxonomy): domain Eukaryota; kingdom Metazoa; phylum Chordata; class Mammalia; order Carnivora; family Canidae; genus Canis; species Canis lupus. The sequence goes on from NC_132840.1 coordinate 19,931,426, forward strand.
TTATTCACTTGGTCCAGGGTTGGATCATCACCATGAGAAAATTATAGTTTTATATGTGTGAGGACAGAAGGAATATGATAGTATTCAACTCAATTGCACAAATGTCAATGGAGACCTATTATGTACTGGGCGCCTATAAGGTAGAAGCTGCCTCATGGCCTATTTTTTGTCTGTTAAAATGTTTATGGTAATTTTCATGTGTTCTACCAAACATTTGGAATAATAGGACTAATAAAGAAAGCAAATGTAACTGAAGTCTAAAATCCTTGTCATCAATATTAGTTCCTTCAAAGTTCCTCTTGAAATCCTACAGACAACCAAGTTCGTGAAGCCCAGGCATGTTGGAGCGGCTCATGCCAGTTTGCAGTAGCTGGTATGCATTGCTTCCCAGCTCTGTATTCATCCACTTTAGTGGCTTGAAGTCAGCCATTACGGGAGTATTTATGCCATAGAAATGAATAAACACTACAAATCAGGTTCTTTTCTTTTTTCTTTTCTTTTCTTTTCTTTTCTTTCTGACTGTTAAACACTTACCGGCACTCCACTGATTGCAAGTAGTGACTTGAATCATATCTCCATATCTCACAGAAATCTTCCTCCTTTTTCTGTATCCATTTGTCTCTCCACACCCCCTCCACATACACCCATGAGGTCATTTTACCTCTGTTGATTAAGGCTGGATAACAGCAGTTTTTGAGCTGCTCTCCAGCTCTTACATCTTGATTCAAGCCATCATCATCTCTTGCCTAGACTTTGTCTATAGACTCCTAATTGGTCTCCTTGTGTCCACTCTTGCTCCCTTCCAGTCCAGTCTCCATATGGCAGCTGGAGTGATCTTCTAAAATTGTAAATCATTTAAGGAAGCAGAAGAAAATAAATAAAAATGAAATCAAGGCAAATTAAATTTAATTAAAAATAGGAAAATAATAGAAAATCAACAAAATCAAAGCTACTTCTTTGAAAAAATGAATAAAACCTCAGGCCAGACTAATCAAGAAAAGGAGAAAAAGATACAAATTACCAATATCAGAAATGAAAGATTATCACTACTGATCACATGGACATTAAAAAGATAAAGGAATACTATGAACAATTGTAGGCTCACAAATTCTCTACCTTAGATGAATAACTTATTTTATGAAAAACATAAATCATTAAAACTTCCATAAGGAAAAATAGATAACCCAATTATCCTTATACTTATTAAAGAAATTGAATTAATAATTGATAACTTACCAAAAAAAGAAAGCATCAATCCCACATGGTTTATTGATAAATTCCAGCAAGCATCAGACTCAAATGGCTTCAATGGTGAATTCTGCCAAACATTAAAGGGAGAAATAATACTAATTACTCACATTCACTTCCAGAAAATAGAAGCAGAAAAAACATATCCTAACTTGTTCTATGATGCCAACACCCACCACCATAATAGTCAAACCTGATAAGGGCATTACAAGAAAGGAAAATACAGGCCAATATTTGTGTGAACATACATGCAAAAATTCCCCAAAAAGCAAATTAAATCCAACAATGTCTATGAAGAATTATGCTTATGCCCCAGTGAAATTTATTTCAAGTATGCAAAGCTGGTTCCACATCTGAAAATCAATGCACTTTATCAACAAGGTGAATGAAAAGATTCTATGATTATGTTAATCAATCTAGAATAACCATTTGACAAAATTCAATGCCAATTCATAATCAGCAAACTAGAAAAGAGGCTAGCTCTCTCAACTTGATAAAGAACATCTGTAAAATACCTACCGGTAACATCAAACCTACAAATGAGAGACTGGATGCTTTCTCACTAATATCAGGAACAGGGCAAGGATGTTCCCTCTCACCACTCCTAGTCAAGCATTGTACTGGAAATTCTAGATAATACAATGAAAAGAAAAGAAAAGGTGTATGTATTGGAAAAGAAGAAAAAAAATTGTCTTTATTTGCCAGTGACATGATTATCTATGTAAAAATCCCCACAGTGTCTACAAAATAGCTGTATGAGCATAGCAAGGTCACAGGATATGAGATCAATGAACAAAAGTCAATTGCTTATACAATTAGGTATAATACTTGGAATAAATCTAACAGAATATGTATGCCAAAATCCGCAAAGCTATGATGAAAGAAATCAAAGAATATCTAAATGAATGAAGAGATGCCTCATGTTCATGAGTTGACAGACTCAACATTGCTCAGAGGTCAGTTCTTCCCACTTGACTTATAGATTCAACGCAATCCCTACCAAAATCCTAACAAGATTTGCTTGTAGATATCAACATACTGATTCTAAAATTTATACGTAAAAGTAAAAGAGTTAGAATAGCCAACACTATGTTGAAGGAGAAGAACAAAGTTGCAGGATTCACATTACCCAATTTCAAGACAATATAAAGGTTGAAAATAGGTAGTGTGAGTAATCAAGATAGTGCAGTACCCATAAAATTTTGACACAAGATCCCAGGATAGAATGCAGAATGTGCAAAAGAATCTAACAGTTTTACAAATATGTGAATCAACATCCCAAAAGGAGTAGAGGAAAAACTGATGACCTAAGTAGTTCAGAAATTAGTGGAATCCCTTAAACTAAAAAGAAATGAAACTGTATATAGCACTGAACTGTATTTGGTAAAATTCTTCCCTGTGAGGGTACAGGTTAACAAATTCAAAACCTAACATATGTATACTGGAATTGAACAATTAAACACATCAGTAGAGGGTAGTGGGAGTCAGAATTCTCACTCTTGGGATGAGAGTTTACAGATGAGAAAGGGGAGGAAGCTAGACTGATCCACATGGTAAAGGAACAGTGTTGGAGACAAGTATGAACCATGCCTGGTTTAATGCTCTACTGTTGCCATCTTGAAATTCTTAATAATTTTTGAGCAAAGGGCCTTGCATTTTCATTTTGCTCTAGGCACCCACCAATTATGTAGCCAGTCTTGCACTCAACAACCATTCTCTAAGTGCTGATGTTTCCTAGGGTTCCAGGTGTGACTCCCCTCTTCCTCACATTCTACCCTCTCAGTGATCACCTTCATCCATTTTCATGACTTCAACTTAGCCTAGGACCCTGACAACTCACACATCTGTAGCTCTACTCACTTGGGCTCTACTGATCTCCAGGCTTGAGTTTCCATCTCTATACTTCATGTCTCCGTGATTTTCTCCAGACCTCTGAAACTCACCATATCTCCAAACGAGTTCATTATTTATTGCCCTTGGTTTCTGAAATTACTTCTTTTACAGCATATCTAATATATATAAAGATCCTGAATCAAGCAAATAAAAAAATAAATATCAGAATCACCTTAGAAGCTTTTCTCTCCCTTACCCCCATTCGACTATAACCAAGGCTTGCTAACTACATCTAAAATTCCTCTGCATGTGTGATCCACTATCTCCCCTCTAGGCCACTAGAGAAGAAAACTTCTACCTCCTGTATTTCTCTTTTCTGATCCAATTAATGTCAAAATTCCCTCCAGAATAAATTTACTAAAACTCAAATTGGATACCAGTCTTACCACCTTCAATGGGCTAACACTGAGTGTGGATAAAGTTTAAACTCTTCAGTGACCCAGCAGACTCTCAGTGTCACCTGGGTACCCTACCTTCCTGCCGCCTTAATTCCTAGCATTCCCAACTCATCCTTCCTAGATATGATGCCACAACACCTGGTGTACTCCACCTGGGAAGCTGCCACACATCCAACATGCTCTCTCTCCTGAACTGTCTGATCCCCCTTCTCTACTAGGCCTCATTGAAGATGCAAATGTAAGGCTATGAAAAGCCTTGGTGCCCACTGGAGCCCCCTATCATCCAGACGTATTCTCCTCCCAAAAGCCAGATGGAGCTCTCCATACCACAGATATGGTCTTTTCACTCCCCTCTTCAAATGATTCAAGTAGATCCCTGTTTCCCACAGGAGAAAGACCCAAAGCTTAATAGGGATTATAAGTCCCTATAAGAAATTAATAGTGCCAATCAGGAGATGGACACATAATTGAACAATGGTGGTACAACATGCTCTATGGCAAAGGCATGATCCATGAGCCAATTCCATTAGAATTACCTGAGATACTTCAACAATATACAGAGTGTACCTTCCCCCAAGTGATGAATTAAAGTTGTTGGAATACTCCTTGTGCTTCATCACACCTTCTTTCCTATAGGTCCCCTCTGAGTCCCTTGGTCACTGCTCCCTCCAGCAAGGCACACACACCCCTGTAAAGTACAGCTATAGGGTGATGACCTAAACCTGCAAACTGATTTTCTCTAATACAGCTCATGTAAAACAAAACAGAATTTGGACAAGAAATCCCAAAGAATATTTTCTAAGAGGAGTTGATAGTTAGAAGAAAGTGCCACTTTTTTTTTTTTTTCCAAAATAGCCTTGGAAAAATAAAAGCCCAAACTACTTAGTCTACCAAAAGTAAAATCTATAAGAAGTTTTTGCAAAACAAACCAACAAAAAAGGTTTGTGGTTCAGTCTATAGCCATTGATGTTGGGGAACCCTATCCTTTCTAAGTAAAACTAAACAAAAATGAGGTTAAGTATCTTTGTAAATGTGCATAAGGAAAATCATTTGTGATTAAACCGTTATGAGAAACATACTCATAACTGCAGGAAATTCTTGCCACATCTTTCTAAAATTGCTGTTTGATGTTTTATATGCCAAAAATGACTTCGTGAAATAGTGTTCTCTTGGAAACCACTTAAATGGCCCACATAAGGAAGTCATTAAGTAAGTCATTAAAATGAGTGGATATGATGGACAATTAGGCAGTCATTAAGAATCCTGTTCTTATAGAACTTTAACTTTTTAAGGAAAATGCACAAAAATATTTTAGGGAGAAAACCAGGTTACAAAATGGTTTTATACTATTGTTCTAGTTTTATTTAAAGATTATGTTTATACACCAAAATGTTAATAGCAGGATTTCAATAGATTGGCATTTAAAGGAGATTCCTTTTAAATTTTCTATTTAACTTTTTGTATTTATTTAAATTCTCTGTAAGGATTATGTATTATTTTTAAAGTGGCTGTTTAATTGATGATCCAATCTGAGACACTTTTGAGAATGAATGAGAGATCTCTAGAAATAATGTCACCAGAACCACAGACAAAACTGGAGTGTTTTGGACAAACTTCATATGTGTTTGTTATGGGTTGAACTATCCCCCAAAATTCATATATTCACTAGAATTTTAATCCCTAGTACCTCAAAATATGAACATCACTGCAGATGTAATTAATTAAGATGAGGCCATGCTGGAATAGGGTGGGCCCCTCACCAGTATAATTGATTACCTTATAAAAATGAGAAATTTGGACACATACACACAGGAAGAATGGTGTGTGAACATGGAGGCAGAGATTGGGGTGATGTGTCTATAAGCTAAGGAATGCCAGTGATTGCCATGAAACCACAAGAAGTTCATGTGGAGGCATGAAATGGAAACTCCCTCAGAGTCTCAGAAGGAACCAAGCTTGCCATCACTTTGATCCAGGACTTCTGATCTGCAAAACTATGAGGCAATACATTTCTCTTTTAGCCACCTACTTTGTGGTACTTTAAATGGTAGTCTGAGAAAACTAACATGAATGTTATTGTAGTTATCTTATGCTTGCTAAACAAGAACAATTCCAGGGCAGGTAAAGAAAATGAAATTTCATGGAGTAAAAGGAGCTTGGGCATTCAACTAGTATTTTGTGAAATCTATTATGGCTCAAAAATATTCGCTTCTTCTCTGTGTCTGGCCCCTCCCTAGGAAGACTTGCCTTGGTGATATCAGGCCTGAATATGTGACTTGCTTTAGCCAGATGAAATGTGAGTGGAAGTCACATGTGCCACTTAAACGTAGGAGGTTGGAAGGCCATGCCCTCATTCTGCCATCTTTGCCCCTTGCCTTGAGACCAGCAAATCCTAAAGAGGAGACACTTCTTTATCATGGACCCTAAAATGAAGACCTAGAGCCAAGTTGAAAGTGACCTGCAATAACCTATAACATGAGATAGAAACAGATCTGAGCTGATGAGATTCACTAAGATGATGAGATCATTTGTTGCCTCAGCAAAGTTTAGCCTCAGTGGACTGATAAAACATTTGCTGAGCAACTATCAGGTTATGTGCTGAGGATAAAGTAACAAATTATACACAGATCCTGCCATCTAGGAGCTGGCATTAAAATGTGTGTCCTTTGCCTTTAAAACCTGAAAATTTTTGGCTCTGGGTGTTTTCTACTTTTTTTGGTAACACCTGCAAGTAAGTGTTAAACCATGTTATTTCACTTGGTTTTTCTAGAGAAAAAAATCTTTAAGTGCTCTCATATTCAAAGTGGTTCTTAGAATCTTGAACTACATGTACAGATATAAAGTTTGCCAATTAAAATTTTATGGTTTAGGGAAAGAAACTCCTGTGAAAAATAAACCTAAGTTAATTATTCAGTTATTTAATTCTCATTTGGAAAATGAGATATTCAGGCACTATTAAAAGTTATATTAAGGGGTAAAAACCACTTCTGTGGAAACAGTCAAATTTATTTCATTTACTGTTAAAGAATATTAATTTCAAGGAGCAAGCTTTGAAAGCAACCAAATAAGTTGTCAGAGGCAAATAACCCCACCCTGAGGAATGCTTGAAGGCAAAAGATTATGTAAGGAGGAGATACATTTAAAGTGCAGGTCGGGTGGAGGCCAAAGGGTCACGTTCTAGAGTCATTATTCTAAAGCAAAAATTGCATGGTGTCAAAATTATCCTTGAAAGTCCCTTAGATGGTACTGAAATTGCCCAGACCTGAGCCTTTAGAAGTTCAAAAGCCAAGAATTAATGTCTTCTGTTTCTCTAGGGCAGTGAAAGCCAAGGTCCAATTTGAAAGGGACAAAAGGCAATGGGGAAAATAAAAGGTCTTCTTTCTTGGTTCCTTTCTTGGTCTTCTGTTCTTTCTCTAAGTGACTCTCTCTCAAGCCCCTCTCTCCTGCTTCTTGCCCTCAATAGTTGCACATAGGTGAAGTCAAGTGAGTTACACGGGCAAACTAAGCAACCCATCTTTAGTACAGTTTAAAAACATAAAAGGAAATGCGTTTGGTGGAGGGGGTTCATTATGTGTCCTTATCCTGGGCTGAGATGCTGATGAGAGAAGGGGAAAGAAAAAAAAAAAAAAAGACAAAAAGGAGAATTCAGAGGAGGGCACTTGATGAGATGAGCTTTGGGTTTTATAATATATGTTGGCAAATCGAGCTTCAATAAAAACAAATTAAAAATAAATTAAAAAAAGAGCCTCTGGGAGGTATTGGGATGGGATAGATAGAATGAATTGGGAAAAATAAAACAAAATAAAACGAAAAAAAAAAAAAAAAGGAGATGTCAGAGAAGCAGGGAAGACTGAAATCCAAACAGATAATATGAAAGTCAAGTGGTCCTGTCTAGGTGAGAAAAGAATCACACCAGAGTTAAACAGGCAGGGAAGACTTTATTTCAGACCACTGCACTAGAAGAGAGAGGTGGAACTTAACCCCACTTAAACGAAGGGCAGGAGGGTTTTGAAGCACCAGGATGAGCTAATGGAAAAGTCCTTGAGGACATTAAGGGGGCAGCATGGTCAACGTGCTTGGGCCCTGGGAGACAGAGGCACTATCTCCTTGATTACAGGTCAGAGGAATGGTTGACAGGTCCTTGAGAAGGACCTTCCTAGGTTGTGAAACTGGCAGGAACTGGGAGCAGATTTACTAAAGGGCAGAGAAAGAATTACAATTGCAAGTTTTCAAAGGTGACTTCTTTAAGGAAAAGAGATGAGGGGCCCACAGTTAGGAAGAACTCTGTCTAAAATTTAGTGACCTTGAAGGGGAACATGAAGGCCACCAGAGGTAAGCACAAGATGCCATCAACAGAAGTTCTCAAACATTGACTGCACTTCAGGATCATCTCCTTTAAAAAAATCTCAGCATCCAAGACACATTTCAGATACACCCCAACAACAATGGTATGTGAATCTCTGGGGAAGACTCGCACATCAAAATGGCTTAAAGCTTCCCAAGTGACTCAGTGTGTAATCAAGGCTGAGATCAGGGGCTACAAGTAGGAAGAAGGGCTCTGATGTGAGTCTGAAGGCTGGGTGGGAATTATCCAGGGGAAAAAAAACATTCCAGACAAAGAGAACTCCTATAGCAACGGTTCTTCAGTAGGAAGGAGATGGTTTTGTTTGTGCTTTGAACATAGTGCTGGTATAAATTAAACAATAACCAATTGCCTTGAGTTGAATCAATACACAGTCATAATATATTGGTGCACTTTGACATGTCAACACTTCTTCATCTCTTTGTGAAGGGTCACTGATTCTTTAAAAGCACAAATATTAACTGAGTCTATCTGTTGATGATTCATTCCATAGTTCCAACATACATCCCTAACCTAAATATAATGAAAGTGTCTTCCTTTCAAGGGTCTAATCCTAGCATTGTGCCACATACGTGCACTCTGAAATACTCACTGATCTACAAAAGTGACATATCCTCCAAAGATACGAAGCATTTCCTTTAGGAAAAGTGGTTGCCTGTGTGTCAAAGCTGAGGAAGGGTCCACTTATAAACTGAAGAAAATTGATTTTGTTGTGGTTGTTGCACAAAGGTTGATGTTTTCAAAGACTTCAGATAAAAGGCACCACAGGCAGCTAACAAGCTCCTAATAGGACTAGATCAAGTTTTACTCACCTGCTTCCAAGGACTTGACTGTGGCATCTCGGTGACAGGCAACCAAGATTTGACAGCGTTCATTTTTGTTACCTCCTTCCATATATCCTATGCTACTTTATTTCTTATTTATTCAGCACAGATGTTTTTATGGCCATAATATATTTATACTAATTCAGAGGCTTGCCATCAAATAGATAGGCACATCTCTCTGATCCAGAAGGTAGCAGAACCTCTAATTCTGATGCTGCAGACAAAAATAAGGCCTTCTTTTTTCCTCACAGTGCTCTTCAAAGGAACAATTTTCTAAAATTCAAACAAGGGTGTCTCAGTTAATAAGATGGTATTTTCATTTTCTTTTTCTTATCATCTGCCCAGATCAAGGGCATTGGATACCAGAACTCCAATGACGTCAGGCTGCTGTGGCTCCTTCAAAATGCTACTCTCGATCAGGTTTCTTATTATCCAATCCGGATTCCAGAGATGGTCATGGATTTGACTTTTTAGATTAATTTGAGACTTTTTTTCATTGCTCTTTAATAGCTAATAGCCACACAGTCCACCTCATTATCAGTATTGTGATTCAGATAAACCATTGAGATGATTACAGATAACAAACCAGCATTATCAGTTGGGTGTTCTTTTGTAATGATCACCAGTTGCGTAATGAACCGTTTGTGGACTCATTGGGTAGGATGTGGGTGGTTGTGAGATATTAAGGATGCTACAATTTGATACCACTTTCCATTCTGGATGAGTCAGAGAGATTTTGGCAACATCTTCAGGCTAACCCAATTTACATTATAGTTACATTTTAATTGCATTTTAAAGTCTAAATGCAGTTGATTGTGAAAACTATGTCAGATTATTTTTAAGGGAACTAGACTTTTCTTTTTTATGGAAATGCAAAAGTACCCCTCAGGATAACACCACATTACCTAAGCAGTGAAAAAGAGAAATCTGGTCTCAATGCCTCTCAGATTCTTCTAGGAAAGGTCAGCAACAGCCTCTACCCAACATATGCAGTGGACTCATTCCACCTGTCATGCATTTTTTACTTTGTCATTCTTCTATTGAATTAAAGAATTATACGGTGGGTCCTCTGTTCCAGGCATGGAGGTAGATGAGTTCTGGAAATATGATGGAGAAAACAGAGGTCCTTTCCTTATTCTGGGAACTCCTGGCCTGTTGGGGGAAACAAACAGGAAGAGGCCATCCCAAGCCTCCACCCAACTCATTCTACTTTGAATAAATATTTCTCATTCTTATTAGTCTTTGCTTTCAGCTTCTTCACCAAGATATTTGAATGCTTCCCTGACTACTTGTCAGAGAGTTTCTTCTCATCCTGTTTTGCTGGATGTACTTTTTGCCCTGTGATAATTAAACGCTGGGCTTACTTGTGGTTTCTTCTCCACTGCCTTCTGTCTCTACTTTGCTCACTCCTCCTGGATCACCCCCATTTATTCACAGGGCCTCCATTACTACACACACATCAATAATTCACAGATGTGAAGTCCATCCCTCACCTCTCACTTGAGCTCCAGGTCTATTTCACTCTCAATCCCCAGGTAGCCAGAGACCTTGAACTTAACTTGTTCCAATTTGATCCTTCCTCTTCCCTTCCATGCCTTGTAGTTTATTTATTTTCTCTGTCTTGGTAAAATCTCCCATTTGCCCAAAGTAGAGGACTGAAAATAATCTGGCTGTTAAAAATACCCTGGAAAAAAAAAATAGACCATTCATCAGTTTGCTGATTCTATATCTCTAAACAACACTGTGAATTTCTGTAACTCTAGTTGAGTTAAATTTATTCCTAGCTTTTTAAAATAAAGCCAATGAAAGACTTTAGGAAACTATTACAAAGGCTGCTTTCTGTAAAGTTGCTGAATCAACAGCTTTATTTTAGTCAAACCACATTTTCATATTTCAAAAATACTTTCTAAACAATTAATGAGTGCCAGGGGGTCAGTAACTCATGATTTTGTAGTGATGAGCTAAAGTCTTAGTAAGAAAGATAATCAGGTTGATTAGAGAATCAAACTGATCAAAAGTAGACACTGATGTGTAAATCTGAATCTCTCCTATGAATTCCTGAGCAGGTGTTAAAATAAGATGTATAAAAAGAAACTTCGGAAAAGAAGAAGCCTGTACTTTTCAAATGTTGGGACATGGTAGTCACTGTAAGGGATATAACTTTAATTTCTCATTGGAATATGCATGACATTGATTTAACCAACTCAATAACAACATCATCTTTCTGGCATGTAAAATTACATCAAATTGGGCTAAACTGGTTTTAAGGTACTTACATAAAGCATGTTAGCCCATGATCTTAGATAAGTCATGACTTAAATTATGAATTCTGTAAGAAAGCTATATTTAAAAAAAAAAGTTTAATTAGTGTGATTTCAAACAGGTAGCAGTTAGGATTATGGTTGTCATAGGTACATGTCCATGACAATGGAAGTGATGCATGACAGATTTGCTTTATCCGAATGGTGATTCTTCATTTTTGTGAATGTCAGCAAACGAATTTGACCCCCCATATGTAGACTTAGATCAAAGGCCACATTTAGCATATGGTCAATGTGGCACTTATGTGGCCTTTCAAAAGGCCAGGTCCACAGTGATAACCACCACGATAATCCTGTAAACCTATCCAGCTGCCTTCAGTGATGTGACTTATGATTGAGAGGGAAAAAAAAAGAAGGGTGATATTTTATAAATATCAATTTTCAAAAAATCTCTGATCTGTTGGCATTAACTGATGAGCTCAGAGATGCTTGGAAACCTCCCTGCCTGCACAACAACTGTAACCATGGCAACCTGCGTTTTAAAGGATGTTGAAGATGTTTTTAAACATAAGGTGAGAAAAACAGTTTCTACACCAATGTTTGCCTGGGACTTCATGTCTAATTCCCCCAGTACACTTGTTTTTCCTTTACTGGGACTTGATACGATGCTAGAAGCTTTCCTTTTGGAGAAAACCTTGGACCACCCAGGGCAGTCACAAACCTTGAGACCACTGCATTGCTACAAGAGTGAGACTTGCCTGTGCACCGACTCAGTGTGGGCATGCCTAGCCTTCCTATATATTATGCATGAAGAAGACTGGCAACTCTTTCTGAAAGCTTTTTAATTTTTTATGCTATTTGTTTTGTGTGATTTTTAAAAGCTATATTGGACTACCATATATTTTAGAACAAATTAATTAGGGAAGACCTCAGATTTCCAGAGCAATGTGCTAATATTTCCATAAAGTGCTGGATTTGAGTAAAAGAGAACAACAATTGTGCAGTGTTCTGTATTTGAACATTGAATTTCGATACTGAATAAATCATCAAGTGATGTTTTCTTAATCATCAGATTTTATTTTAATTTTTAAACAATTATGATTCTGTTTGAACAGGGTATATAGTGGGGGCATTTTAAAGAGGCAGATTATAATCAAAGATTCCTATTAACAATTTGGAGCTAGAATCAGATTTAGTTGAAACAGATACTAAAAAGACATTATGGGTTTTCCATTCTGTCTGCTGCTTATTCACACCTCAAATCTTGGCAAACCACCAACTTTTTTCTCCCCACCTTGACTCTGCATGGGTTTGCATATTTATAGAGTTAAAAGGGTTGCCCACCATGGTTCTGTTTCTTATCTACACTCTTTATTTCTTACCCATCTATCTCTGTCACTCTCACAACATAGCTCTCCCCAACTAATTACATTAATCAACAATAAATACCAACTCTAAAAATCTTACCAACATAGGAGTTTCATAAGCCTGAGACTATGTCAAATAATTCATCATGGTTGTTTGAGGACATTGCAACTCAAAGTAAGGTAGCAATTGAACCAGAGAACAAACTGATCACTATTAATATGACTTTCTTCTATACTTAGGAATTCATGTTTTTCTATAAACATTGTTTCTATATACATTGTCTTCTATCAATATAAATTTCTCTCTCCACTTTCCTGGATTTAATTTAAAAATAAGTAAAGCCAGCTAGCCCTTTTGCTCAGGGATTAGGTCTATTTTACAAGGAATTAAAGGAAAATAGAACCAACATTGGTTTAAATATGAACTACATCTCAGATATGACATTACCTATAATCCTGGTATTTCCTTACCCATAGTATAACCCAAGGCCTCCATTTCATGTTATAGACAATAAAAAACACATGTGATGTTCCATCTGTTACATACATGAGGCCAAGGCATTATTGTCATTGTCATCATCATCCCCATTATCTGTCTCATTCCCGTCATCTGCATCATCCCCACCATCTGCATCATCCCCACTGTCTGCATTATCCCCATCATCAGCATCATCCCCACCATCTGCATCATCCCTATCATCATCATCATCATCATCATCATCTGTATTATCACCATCATCATGCCCTTTTTTTTTTTTTGTGATATCAATGAATCCTTCCAACAAATTGTTAGGCCATCATTTCATTATATACATTCTACAGATGAATGAACTGAAATTTAAGGCCTAGACTAAGAGGTTTGCTTAAGAATACACAGCAAGTAAATGATAGAGCTAGAAACTGAATCTGGGTTTTTCTATTGCTAAACCTCAACATCAGAGTTTGGACAAGGCATGCTATGGAAAGGGCACCCTGAATATGAGAGTCAGAGATGGTATCCATGGGGAAATAGGGCAGGGAGTGTTCTTTTGCATGGTTCTCAAACTTCAGGTTGCCTAAAAGTCATTAGGTGAGTTTGTTACAATAAATATTGCAGAATCTACCACCTCTCCACCTGACACGCACACACACACACACACACACACAGATTCTGATTCATAATTCTGAGATGAGTCAGAACTCTAGATTTTTGACAAATTCCTCAGGTGCTTTCTAGGAAGGTGGTCTTTGGACCACACCTGGAGAAATTATTTTATAGAGGATTTGGGGACCTTTGAGAGACCTGATTCCCTTACTTACAGAGCCAGGTGGGACAACTTCAGGGTCCAGCACACTCACCTGTATAGGGAAACCTCTGCTTTCCTTAATATCCTATTCCCAGATTTGGAGCAGAGTCCAGCTCTTCCTTCTGGGACATCCATCTTGTTACCCATCATGTGATCAAGATTTGCACCTCAGTTAACAAAAATTAAAATAACAAATTGTTAATTGTTAACCACCCATTAAGTGCAAAGATCCTAGCTAGAAGTTCATCACCTTGTTTTGTTGTCCTTGCCATCATCATTGTAGTAGAGGCACTGGTGCTTAGCCATATCCAACCCTTGTCTTCTTCCCAGACACACAGAAATACTCTATTTTTTAGTCCCTTTGCAATCTAATGGAGCCATTTGGCAATTTCTGGCCTAAGTATTCTGTTTCTACTTTCTCTCTTCCTCTGCTATGGTGGCTGTTGACATGCTTTAGATGGTGCCGGTAACCAGCTTGTATAGCCTTCTTCAGTCTGGGTCCTGGAACATAAAACTCCCAACAATCACACTGAATTCAAAACATGAGCAGGCGATAAACCTTTGTTTTGTTAAGCCTCTGAGATTTCATTTTATTTTATTCTATTTTATTTGTGGAGCAAAACCTAGCCTATCCTAACCAATAAAAACATTGTGTCAATAATCACATTTATTAACTATAATAATAAATGTTTATTATGTGCTGAACACTATACCAAACACTTGGAAAGCATTGTCTAATTTAATAATTCCTCCAACATTGTAAGTAAGACAGTTATTGAGTGCATTTTATAAAGTCACACAACCAGTAACTGATGATATAGAAATCAAAACCCAGACTGTGTGATTCCAGAGCCCACGTGTTTAACCAAATCACAATAATGTAGACTGCTTACCTGGCAGGGTTGGTGCTTTAGACATGTGTCACATCTAAGTCCTCTGCCCACCCTAAAATGTGGGCATTATTGTCTTAATTTTCCAGTGCAAATGCTGAAGATTAAAGAGATGACCTATCCCAAAGCCACATAAGTGGTGGAACTGGGTCACAAACCCTAGTCTTTCTTACTCTTCAATGAAGCATCACTTCAAAACCAGGGTGTATCTAAGCAGGTGATTTTGATTTCTCTAATCTTGTGTAAGAAATATCTAGGAGCCCCAAGCCATGTATACTAGGATAATTAACACGGTTTGAGATTTCAGAAATCTGAATCAGACTTTCCAAGTTAGAATTACAGCCCCACCATGCAGTGTTGTATGACTTTGGGTTCATAATTTAGCCTTTCTGTAAAAATGGGTTGAATGAGATAATTTTGGGTAAGTCTAGCACCAACTGGAAACAAAGGAGTAGTGTGATGAGGAGAGTCACAGACAGCTCTGCCTAGATGGTTTAACAATGGTTCTGGAGGTGATGCAATCTGTAGCTCCCTGACATCTTCTTGGCAAGCCCCCAGATGCTTTCATCCTGTAAAATAAGAGGAAGGGATGCAGCTGTTTTGGGTTTCCTCCAAATCCTTTTGGTTACGGGGTGAAAATGGGTCTGTAGCTCTCAGCCCCTGGAGCCCCACTGAGATGATTTCCTATTCTCAGGTCTCCTGTGGACCAGTCTATGGTGAATCCTAAAGGGCCAGGTAAACTGGCTGGTGGGATTCAAGGATCTGGAAAAAGAACAGATTAGGAACCTCAGGGGCCTTAGTCCTACAATTCTTGAAAGTCATAACTTGTGGGCTGGGTACAGGTGCTAGAACTCAGTGGGGCTGTAGTTGAGGATCTCATTCCAGGTACATTGAGCTCATTTTCTTTGCCTTTTAAATTCCCAGGATGAATTAGGTCCCTCTTCTTATGGCTCAGTAGGCAGAGTAGTATCTGGGCTCCCAGTCTAACTGCAGTGAACAACCTGGCTTTCTGGTGGAGGTTTAAGATAACAGCTACTACCCGTAATAGAGACTACCAGTAAGCCCATGCTATTTATTAATTGCCTTCAGCGTACTGAGCAGGACACAAATGGTCTTATGCACACACAACATTCAGTTTTCTTATGCAATGAGCATTATGATTTCCATCTTACAGATGAGAAGACTAAAGCTCAGAAAGGGTAAGTTGCTTGCCATGGGTTGGCCAGGTAAAAATGTGATGAAGCTAGCAACTGAACCCAAGGAGTCTTACTCCAAAATCTTGCACTTGGTCAGCACACCCTCTGGCCCAGGTGCTGAGCTGATAGCAGAGTCCAGGCTCTTATCTCTGGTAAAGAGTGTCCTTGAGTGTTGACTAGGACTTGGAGAACAGGGGAAAGAGTGGCTTAAGAACTTAAGACTAGAGGAGTTTAGGAATCCCTAGAAGACAAAGAACAGGAGGCTCAAAGAAAAATGGCCAAGTCTAGCAATTCACCATGAACAATAGATGGGGTCTTCTCAGTTTACCTTGGAGATCCAGAGCATACCACTAAAACTGATCCCCCCAAGACCCACTTGGCAAGCCACTCTGTTGGCAAGCAGTGAAGAAATGCCACCCAGCTGCCACCATTTTTAAAGATCAAAATGCACAGTAAATGTTGGATATTCTAAGATTCATTGTAGTGAAGAGACCAGTTTGTGTGTTTCACTGTTCTTCTCTAATTTTATTTTGACCACAGTACCCTTTTTATTATGCAAAACCTATCAGCCTCTGATAGAGGAAATTTTGGACAGCTATCAGGGAAGGCATTCGAGGGAGTATTTGAAGGCTGCAGAGCAGGGAGCCAAGGTCTGTGGAAAAGAGGTTTGTTGTGAAGGATGCAGTGAGCGCAGATGGGAGAGCAGTCAGGAGGCTAATGAAGGCAAGGGTTAGGAATGGTGAGCCCCCAAACAGGTGACTACCGCAGAAAAGGGTAAGAGAGTAAACATCAGTGACATGGGCATAAATCAAAGGAAAGATGGAGGCAGAGCTGGCGTTTGGAAGATGGCTTAGAAATAGACACTAGGCACCTGTGTGACCTCAAAATAGATATTATAGACCCAGGATTCAGGAGAGAAGTCAGAAGGAGAAATGGAGGCAGGAGAAATGGAGGCTTTAGGTCACTGCCCACTCCCTCTCCTGGACAGAGTGT
This sequence comes from Canis lupus baileyi, assembly GCF_048164855.1. Classification (NCBI taxonomy): domain Eukaryota; kingdom Metazoa; phylum Chordata; class Mammalia; order Carnivora; family Canidae; genus Canis; species Canis lupus. Next base: position 19,948,145 of record NC_132840.1, read on the forward strand.
AGAAAGCACTAACAGCAAGCAGAGGGCTTTGGAAAGAACCTCCAGCAAGGTCTCTCTGCAGGAGACAGGATGCAGGAGGGGAGCCTGAAACAAGCAGTGATCAGAGAAGTGGGAGGTCTGCAGAGAATCCAAGGCATTAGCACGTCTGGCTCAAAGGATCATTTTTTTTTAAGATTTTATTTATTTATTAATGAGAGACAGAGAAAGAGAGGCAGAGACACAGGCAGAGGGAGAAGCAGGCAGAGGAAGAAGCAGGTTCCATGCAAGGAGCCCAATGCGGGACTCGATCCCAGGACCCCAGGATCATGCCCTGGACTGAAGGCAGGTGCTAAACCGCTGAGCCACCCAGGGATCCCCCTCAAAGGATCATTTTTTTAATGAAAGAATCATTTTTTAAAGTGAAATTGTGGGGGAAATGAAGAATATGCAGTCTGAAGAAAGACCCTGTCTTTCTCAAACAAAGAGCATCTCGCCACTAGCAGTGGGCAGCAAGGCTGACAGCTGGTGGTTCAACAGGACCTTAAACTGTGTTTTCATCAAGAAAGGCTGTCCAGCAAACCAGTCCAGCAAAGGCAGATCCCTGGCATGAAGACAGTGAATTCTTGATTCTGTAAAGGAATAACCCAGTGCTGCTCAGGTACAATGAGGAGTGAAATAGCAGGCCTGACTAGTTTATGTAAATCGCTAAGGCTAAAGGGTGTTTAAGCAGGAGGGAGCAAGAGGAAGAAGGGTCTCAGGCAGGAATGGGTTCTGAGGACTTGTCAGCCTTGACTGGATGAGTAGCAGCCAAGATGAGAAAGGAGTAAAACAAGCACATCTCCAGAGTCATCCAAGTCAGCCCATAATTAACCTCTTGATTCCTCCCTCCCCTCCTTCCAGGATCAGATATTTATTATCTCAGAAACATTTAAGCTTCAAGAAATGGTGAGGAACACAGGCTTTCCAGCCGGCTTCCGCTGCCCTGCCATTTGATTAATTTATGTGGTCGGGCAGGCAGTTCAGAGAGAGCTAGGCTGTGCTCTCACCCGGCTTCATTTCCATACTTAATGTATTCAGGCATGGTTATGATAGAGCGCCTTCTGTTTATATCCAACTTTGTGCCTTTTGAAGTTCACATTTAACTTCACATTGATAAAATGCCATTTTCCAATTTAGATTTTTAAAAAATGCTCATTGGGCATCAAGTATCTTACGCCGAATGAGATGTTTTTAGCCTTGCTACGAAGCAAGACCAAACACATATTACTGCCATTCATGAAACATGTTCACGGGGTTGCAAATCTTCCAAATGTTTGGGGAAAAAGATGAGATCCTCTTGATTGGAAAAAAAGTTGCCTCTTGCTCCCCGTAATTAGCTCCTTAAGATTTTATGAATGAAGCAATTGGACTCTTACATTTGAACGCTCCTCTCTTTGGTGCATTTTTATTTTGAGAAGTGGGAATCCACATGGAAATGCATGTGGTATGTGCAGAAGCATGGCGATCTCTCCAGTGTTTTCATAATCCCACTAAGCTTTATGAATATTTTAACTTGGTTAATTGGCAAACATATTTACAACACTACTTTCCTGCTCTACACCTAGGTTTTGATTGAGTACTAGGCTCCTGTCAGTAGGTACAATGCGGTGGCATTAAATTAAGAAAAAAAAGTGTTATGAGTTGGAGAAACCTGGACTCCACTGTTGGTTTTATCACAGAGCTGCGTGCTTGCCAACATTTTGCTTAATCTTTGTGAGTGCCACTTATCATGCTCTTTCCTCTCATCTCCTAAAGCTCTCTTGCTAAATTCATTCCAGTCACCCTTCATTTGTGATTGTTTTTTCTTAATCAGAATGTTTTCAAAATTTGTTTCTCCCCCTTTCTGTCCTTCTCTCCCTCTGTTTTTCATTGTCAAATACTTCAGCTGAACATTATGTACCTTCTAATGATGGCATACCCCCCACCCCCCAAAAATTGTGAATAGCTATATCATTCTTTACAGCAGAAAGTTCTCCAAATGTCTCTGCCTTTCCTCAGCCCAATGCTAAGATAATAGTAGCCGTTTTGTAAATGCTTATAAAGCAATAGAATAAATTCTACCTAACTTACTGTAGATGCTGACTTCAGTGTTTTATTTTATTTTTTAAGATGTTATTTATTTATTCATGAGACACACACAGAGAGAGAGAGAGAGAGAGAGAGAGAGAGGCAGACACAGGCAGAGGGAGAAGCAGGCTCCATGGAGGGAGCCCGATGCGGGACTCGATCCTGGGACTGCGGGATCACGCCCAGAGCCAAAGGCAGACGCCCAACTGTTGGCCACCCAGGCGTCCCCAGTATTTTATTTTAAAATTAACTTATTCTGATTGTAAAAACAATCCATACGTCTTGTTAAATAAAAGAATGGAAAGTAAAATTAGCTTGTAACTTCTCTACTCAGAGCAGCCTCTGATCACATTTTCGTGGTTTTGTGTCAATTTTTTTCCACCCATAGGAATAGAGTTAAATGTTTTAAAATACATATGAGTATATGTATACACTTACATATATCTGTGGTGCAGCATCAAATTATATACTCAGATTGTATTCTGCTCTTAAAATTTCATCCTTTTTGCGGGAATATTCCTTTTCTTGAGTTTTTCAAAATTATATATAATGTTCATCTAAGAAAATATTTTATGGGTTCTCAATTAATTTAAGCTTCCTCTTATTGTTGGTTAACTAGTTTTCTACCAGAAATTCATTATTTTATATAATTCTGTGATGATGGTTTAGGTACACAGATGTGTGTCTTAAGGTTACCTATCTTTCTAATGTTGATCCCTAGATGTTGAAGTTTGTATTAGAAAAAATAAATTTATTTTACAATTAATATATAATTATCAAAACACATTGCAAAGAAACACCACTATACTTTATTCTCACTTGTAGTATACAAAAGTCCCTTTTTATCTCTTCCTTGCCAATGTTAAGTGCTAAGTTTCGTTTAAATCTGTCTTGTTTAAATCTTCTGATGGAAGAAAATGATAAAGTATTATTTCCCCTTTTTTTTGCCATTTAAAAATTACTGGTGACTTTTTTCTTTCCCTTCTCCATGCCTTGTGAGGTAGCTGCCTTCTAAAACCCTATTCCTTTTTTAATTTGGGTGTTAATGGTTTTTCTATTGATTTATGAGGGATTATTACTTATTTTGGATATTAACCTCTTGCCTTTCATACATTTGTTGCAAATTTTTTGCCAGCTTATTTGAATTAATTTTGTTTAATGTTTTGAGATACTGATTTTTTAAATCTTTGGTCAGACACAATGTCATTTTTCCTTATGATGTATTTTTGCATTTTTATAATTAACACCCATGGCCTCTTCCAAGATTAGAGTCATGCTAATATATATATTTTTTTCTAAATTTTTGTGGCTGTCTGTTCACATTGGTTCTCTAATCCATCTAGAATTTTTTTTGATGCATGGTTTAATGTATCAAACCCCATTTTGAGTTTTTACCCTCAACATTCATTTTCTTTACAATTGCTTTTTAAATTAGTCACTCTGGGGAGTGCCTGGGTGGCTCAGTTGCTAAGTGTCCAACTCTTGATTTTGGCTCAGGTCATGTTCTCAGGGTTATGGGATCAAGCTCAGCAGGGCATCTGCTTGAGATTCTCTTTTTCTTTCTCAAAAAATAAATCTTTAAGATAAATAAAATAAGTAAAATAGTCACTTCCAGTTCTGTGAGATAGTTTTTATTCAAGATTAGGTTTTTATTCAAGATATTAGGTTTACTTTGAGACAACCCTACCTATTAGATTTTTGTAAGAATGCCAATTATTCAAACACTTATAGCTTTACAATGTGTCCTAATATATAGTAGGGCAAGCTCTTCTGAAAAATGTGCTGTTTTCAAAATGGTTTTAGTTGTTTTTGCATTAATTTTTCCTCAAAAAGGAAAAACCTTTATTATTTCACAATTTCCTGCCCTCAGTGACTATTACATACTTTCTCAAAGCTGATACTATGTCTTGTTATGCACACAGACAGGAGTTCAGCATGTGAGAAATCAGAAGGCACAGAAGTGCTTGTTTGCCTCTTCTAGAGAAGCTGAGGTCCCAGACTGCAAGATCACAGATAGGGAAGAGCCATGGCATCTCCCTAATTTCCAGGAAGATATATCACTCTGTTTTGTGAGGCAAAGCATGGGAAGATCCTAATTCATTTTTTTCCCAATTCTGATCCATCAGCCTTTGAGGTTCTCCTTTGCTGTCAATCTTAGTACTTAAAATGGTTGGAATTTTGGACATATTTTATTTCTTCAGGGATACTTTAGTGAGGAACCAGGGATTCTGCTTTGGGGCATCCTGGGCAGATTCCTTAAAATTAGAGGAAAAAAAGTTTTTCTAAGCATCCATCTCTTTAAATTATCTAAATTTTAAAGGCCTATTGATGATGCAATAAAATGAAAAGTCTGAGAATTCATAGCATCATCAGGCACAAATGTATGTATGTATGTATGTAAAAAATGTAAAATGTATGTAAAAGTATAGGAGATACAGGCCTGTGTGTGTTTCTTGATTAGACTACATTTTTCAAGATCAATATAAACCAGTTTCTTGAAAATTAAAAGAGAGCAGAGGCAAGCCTCAACTAACACTGTGAAATATATAACCATTTGCCTCAGTCCTCTTCCCTCATTTCTGTTCTCTTTCCTGACCACACAACCTCTCCCCTCCAGAATTACCTTACCTTTTGAACAAAGGAAGGTTTTCTAATAAGGTTAGTCATTCCATTAAAAGAGGTTGCTCATAAATAATCTCAGTTCCTTGGATTAAGATTTGACAAGCCCTGTGCCTAGTACTTTGGTTGACACAAGATAAGTGCATGGTAAATTTTGAAATATCTGTGTTCCCTGTCTTCATTTCCTTGTTTCTGTCTCCAATTTCCTATATGCCATCAGGGGATTTAGTGGCACTGCAATAGCATGCTGGTTTCCAGGCATGCATCTCCCATCTCTTTAGAATTTGTATGTCTTTCTGAAAGATGAAGTCCCTAGCTATGTGTTTCCAGGCAGAATTGTGGGAGGATTACAGTTTCCTGACATCTTTCTTCCAAAGGGTTGAATACCACTTCCAGCACAGATCAACATACAAAATTAAACGTTAAACGTTTGCCTTGCAGTTCTTTTTTTTTTTTTGCCTTGCAGTTCTATGGTGCTATCAAATTTCCCGAAATCTGTGCCTCTCCATTCTCTCATTTAAGCCTCATTACAGTCCCGTGTGGTAAGAAAGGCAGCTGGTATTAGCCCCATTTTAGAAGGTAGCTGTTATGGGCTGAATTGTGCTCTCCAAAAATTCGTATATTCCTAGGAACTCGGAATGTGACCTTATTTGGAGGTATGGTCTTTATAGAGGTCATCAGGTTAAAATGAGGTCATTAGAGGGGGTCCTATCCAGTTTGACTGGTGTCCTTATAAAAGAGGAAAATTTAGACACAATGACAGACACACGGAGAATGCCATATCAACACCAAAGCAGAGGTGTAGGCAATGTGCCTTCTCCAAGGAGCACCAAAGATCACCATCAGAAGCCAGAGCAGAGGCATGGAACAGATTCTTCCTTGAGGCCTCAGAAGGAACTGACTCTACTGATACCTTGGTTTCAGGCTTTTGGCCCTCAGTACTGTAAGACAATAAATTTCTGTTGTGTCGCCTAGTTGGTGGTGCTTTGCTGTGGTGGCCCTACGAAACTAATACAGTTGCTAATGGAAAACAGAGAAGGCTAAGTTGCTCTACCATGGCAGGGCATGTTTCATTAGACAGATCCACAGAAACTCCTGCTGCAACAGAAATCTTCATTTTATCAACCACAATGAGCAGGTTCAAGGCCAGCCAATCTGGCAGTGAAGGATGTTCTTTCCATGCTGCACCAAGCTAACACTCCCCCTTCCCCACTCTGATCTATGTTCAGCATCTCCTAGAGTACGCCTACTGGTTTCCCTGGATGTTAATGGCCATTGTTAATGGCCTAACCCATTGCAAAGGGGATCTGCCACTGATGTGACTATAAAAGCTGACGTTCATAGAGCAGGCACCCTGCCCAGGGTGAACACTTTATGCTGATTCATGTCACTCGCACCCTGAGCCTGTACAGATGCCCACCCCAGGCCCTCGTTATCACTCATCCCTGGTTATAAGGCACCACCATGTTGTAAATCCAGTATTTGAACTCAGAAAGTCTGACCATTTACTGCTGGGCTGTGTCCTCAAAAATTCGGACTGCGTTGTATTAAAAAGAGTGGAAGTATCTGCCATAGGACTCTCCCAGGACCTTTTCATATGCTAGCGTCTAGGAATCTTCAAGAGGGTGGCAAAGAACGCAGCGCTCCCAGTTCATGGTCAAGCAGGGCCCTTTATACTGTGGGAGATCTCTTGGGATTGGTGTTTCATGGATGGAGTTACCAGATAAAATATAAGACCCAGTTAAATTGAAATTTCAGAGAAATAATGACTAATATTTTAGTATAAGTATGTCCCAAATATTGCATTGGCACATCCTGTACTTTTACTTACTAAATCTAGCAACCTACATGCAAGATGCTTTGAAAAATATAGTGTATACAGCAAAACTCCAAGACTCTCCCTATCTTCCAATGACATCTGTCTCTTTTTTTAAGATTTTATTTTATTTATTCATGAGAGACACAGAGAGAAAGAGAGGCAGAGACACAGGCAGAGGGAGAAGCAGGCTCTACGCAGGGAGCCCAACATGGGACTCGATCCCAGGTCTCCAGGATCATGCCCTGGGCCAAAGGCGGCACTAAACCACTGAACCACCTGGGCTGCCTGACATCTGTCTTTAGGAAACAAATGTAGAAGGTTGGTCCCAAACTAAGGCTCTGTCTTGTCACCTTCCTAACAATCATCTTGTTGACCCACGTCCTTCCATCAGTGGAGTTGCTATCAGATGCTGCCTTCTTGTCTTTTATGACCTAGGGCTGTGATGCGGAGCAGTCCCTTGGGTATTCGAAAGGAACCATCATACCAGCAAGTAGAGATGTAGCCAGACAATCTCAACAATCCTCTTTTTTTTTTTTAAGATTTTATTTATTTATTCATGAGAGACACAGAGAGAGAAAGAGAGAGAGGGAGAGACACAGGCGGAGGGAAAATCATGCAGGGAGCCCAATGTGGGACTCGATCCTGGGTTTCTAGGATCATGCCCTGCCTGGGCTGAAGGCAGGCACTAAACCGCTGAATCACCCAGGTATCCCAATCCTCTGGTTTTCACTCCAAAAAGAGTGGAACTTACGAGGACAGATGCACATAGACCCCAAATCCAACACCTTGAGGTTGGTTGGTTGACATGAAACCTGTCATACAGTATCTCTCTGTGGCATTTTCATTCCAGGGGAGTGGGAGGCTTATCAAGTTCAGGAGAAAATGGGTTTCTAAAAAAGATCGGGTCAGCTCAGTGTCTGTAAATCACTGGAGCATGTCCTGAATCCTAAATCCTATCATCCATCTCGCTCCAGAATCCATCCTTTTTTATTAATACCACATCTAATGATACCTCTCAGAGACACTCATAAGTCACATCTTCTGACTTGGCATTCCTTTTCTTTAAAAAAAAAATTCAGTTGTCTTTCCAATATATTTCAGTTTTCTTGACTGGTGCTTCAGAATTGCTTAAAGCTTTATGGGTTGAAGCAAAGCAGAAACAAATGACCTCTCATGTTATTCAGAACCCCTCCAAGCCAGGATCAACTTACCCTTCCCAGCCATGAAGGGGGGGGTGGGTCCTCGTGCCGTTATGCAGGTGTTCAACTCAGATTCCAACCCTGTGCTGTCCAGTAAGGTAGCCACTAGCTACATGTGGCTACTTTATATATGTAAATTAATTCAAGTTATACGAAATTTAAACCTCAATTCCTCAGCCACACTCAGTGCCGTATTTCAAGTGTTTAATAGCCATATATGACTACTGCTTTGGATAGCACTGATAAAGGCTATTTCCATCATCACGGAAAGTTCTATTAAGTTAGCCATATTTCTAAGTCTCACCTTACTCTCAAACATACTAAAGAATAATGCATATTATTTTTGATCATGACTATCAGTTCTATCTGGTTTGGGATTGAATAAATTAAGATAAATATTTCTGAAACAGGGAAAAATTTTAGATTATTTTATATTTTACATGCAGCTAATCACAGTAAATTTATTAATACACTGATGTGGTTACAGAGGCCAACTTAAATCCTCAACCCCTGCTGTAGCCCACTGGTGAAGGAAGAACTTGACACAGTATTAATTTGGCTCTCTTTTTCTAATGAAACTGAGAAAAGGGGAAGGATTGACAGATCAGAGGAGCCAGGAGAGGGTGGAGGGTAGTGTGGCAACACTGGCCAAATCAGAGACCCTAATTCAAGTTGAGTGACCATTAAGTGACTGAAAAAATGTCTGTTTTTTTGGTCTTCAGTTTTGAGGGTAGCTTTGAGCAAGTAGACTTGTCACTGAGAAAGCATAAGAAAATGCAAATAAGGCAAAATAAAAATGTATCATTCTTAGCCTGTTGGCCAAATGGATCACCAACATATCAAATATTTAATAGATCCTTACACCTTCCTTTTTGCATATGTATCTAAAATGTTCACAACAGTAAGGTCATTATATGTCAAGTGTTTTTACATCCTTTTTTAAATTAATATGCTTCAACCCCTTTCCAAGTCAAGATGACTTATATAGCATTGGATTTGGAGGTGTGCGTTAGTTTGTCCAATAGGTGTTTTTAACTATAGTTAGACATCTAATGGGTTTCCAGCTTTTTTCCAATTATAAATATACCACTGAACAGCCTCAACTTTGTGCATACCCCTGATTATTTCCAAGGAATGAATCCCTAGAAGGGGAATGACTGGCATAAAAAGGGGCTGGAGAGGTATATATTATTAAGGTTTGGGCTATAGGTCTTCAGTTTCTTTATGAAATGAAGCATTGACTTTAGTCTCTTATGATCCTTCTCATTCCAAAGTTGTCCAACTCCTGTATTGTAGATCTATTTTCTATGGGGTTCTGAGTCTAAGCAAACCCTCTGTGCTCTTCCTTCCCCAACCAGTCTGAGTCAGAGATGGCTTTAGGTCCCAAACTATGGGCAGAGAACTGGTATCCTACAACTAGTAAGAGTTTCCTTACCCCTGAATGCTACCCCATGTTCTAAGTCAGCACTGCCTGCTAGGACTTCCTGTGCTGATAAAAATGTTCTATATCTGCATATCCAATATAGTAACGACTAGCCATATCTGGCTGCAGAGCACTTGAAATGCAGCTGGTATAACCAAGGAAATGGATTTTTAATCTTTTATAATTTTAATAGCTACATGTGGTTAGTGGCTGACATTTTGGACAGAGCAGTTCTAAGGACATAACTCCAAGCCTCAAATATATACTAAAATCTTCACACAGTGCTTTATCTTAAATATGTCAATTGATAACATTACCCATAAATCCATGTTATGCTCAGCTGGTTGCTTCAAACTACCTTTACTTCTCCTGTTAATTTCCTCAAGGGCAGAGACTACACACCTAATCACCAATTATACCCTGACCCCAAGTCTACTACATCACAATAGAAGCCCTCACTGAATGAATTAGTCAAACTCAGTCACCTTCCTTAATATTTAACTCCGATATGATAGACTGTGGCATATCCCCAAGCCCTGCTAGTAGTCCCCAAAATATGGAAATTGACCACTTAGGGGTTGCAGGGCAATAGTACCTACCCCGTGTTGTTCTGAGGATGAAAAGGAAAGAGAATATTTAGTACAATGTCTAGTACAGGGTAAGTCTCCAACAGGTAGTGGCCATTACTGATATCTCCAACCTTGTTGCAAAGTCCCCTCCATAATATCAGATAGATTACTGGTCCGGATCCATGCCTGGCACCCAAGGGTATCTCAGTATATGGTAGAGTATTAATATTAGAGGATTGGCTCAAGAGCAAGGAGATGTCGAAGTGAATTGAATTCCCTCGGTTATGTGCTTTCATATGGTACTCCTCAGAGTGACAGTTCTTCGCATCATTGTTACCTGTCTGACATCTGCTTTTCCTGCCATGCTATAAATGCAGAGGAGAAAGACTGTGTTTGTCTTCTGTATTTCCAGGGCCAGATACATGACAGGCATTTAATAAATCTCAAGTGATAGATTTGAGGATAAATGGGCAGATGGGCAGGAATGAAAGAGCTATGCAAAACCTAGCAGAGAAATAAAAATAGTACCAGGAGCCCTGAAATTTAGTCCACAACTTACTACTGGCTCAATGAAAAACCACAGTCGTGGCTTCTCCACTCAGTATCATGAAAAAGGTGGATGTGGATCAAGTTCCAACCTTAGCACTGTTGACATTTGGGGCCAGATGGTTCTTTGTGATGGAAGCTTCCATAGGTATCATCCTGAGCAGCACCCCTGACTTCGAACCCCTTGATGCTAGTAGCTCCTTTCTTCCTTCTGCCACAACCAAACTGTCTCCAGACATTGTCAAATGTGCCTTGGGGGACAAAATCACTTGTAGCTGAGAGCCACTAATTTTTACATCATATCCAAAGTCCCCTTCAGCACTGATAGTCTAAGATTCTATTTGGGACCATAAATTTCTGAACATGTGAATTTGCTGGCATTTCATAGATCATTATAGAATTATGAGAATATTTTCAGCTACTCATGGAAATCAATGTGGTCTGATTATCAGTTTAATATTTGGATCACTGGGCCATTAAAATGCTGATTTGAAATTCAATTTTCTATTTTTAAAAATGATCACTTTGTGAATTATAACTGTTATACGGTTGATTTTATTTAAATGGATTGTATAATTTTGCCCACTCTGTGTTCATGAATAATGTTTTACATTTGAATGTCAGAATGCCTGCTAACGACCCTAAGAATCACAGCTTATGTCTATAGAATCCATCCATGAAGTCATTGACAGATTGGTTTTATTTTTTCCATCTTCCCCTATTTTTCCCCAAGTAAGACCTTGAATTAGGGCTCATTCAGACACAGAAAAGTCTGGTCTCCCCTCCCCCCTGCTACCCTCATCCTCTGCACATTTACTTCACTCCCTTCTAATTGGTTAAACTTGCTTCTGGAAGCCATATAGAAACACATACTTGTTTTCTACACAATGGTGCCCATGCATTTCATTGTATAGAACAAATACATCTTGGCAAATATGGGGGTATATTTTTGCAGAAATATTTGTTGCATAGAACCTGTGTGCATGAAGATTCCATAAATGTGCCACTATTTTAATGGTCACGGAGCTAGAATCTGGCATCAAAGCTAGGATGGTGATGGCCTGGCCTATTGGGAGCTGGTCTCTTCATTGGAAAAGTCAGTATTCCAGGAAATGTAGGGTGGCCTTTAGCATCCCTAGGTCCCATTGATATGAAATTAGTATTCCCCCATCAGATTAGAGTACTTATTAAGTTCAAGACAGTGTCTCGAGTACAATCTGCTATTACTTCATCATTTCTCCCAAAACCCCCAGGTAAGTACTATTATCTCCACTATTTTACTAACAGAAGTTTTAAATAACTTGCCTGAAGTCACAGAGCTGGTATGTCACTGAGTGAGGGTGTGAATTCAGCTCTCTACGTTTCTGGAGTCGGCAAAATTCTCCCTTACTTGTATTTTCCCTGGATTTAGGATAAAATAGAAATCGCTTACTTTTTCCACTTCAAGGAGCAGTCCTTAGCATCAAACTAAAAGTTGGTTCAACATATATCCAATTCCAAAGCAGGTTAAAATTTTTTTAAGTTTGAAAGTGCTGATACGTGGGAAACAGCTGGATAATAACTTGCTGTCAATGATGTCTGTGGGCACAAGATTTTAATGCATAGATTTATGGTAGCTCATGATTTGTAGCTTTGAGACTGTGATTTTCTTCCTTCAAAAATAAGTTTTATTTTAGTTAGTGAGAAAACATGACTTTGTCAAAGAACAGTGACTTCAGAGCATGGTGATTATGTATTTTTAAATTCCCTTTGGTTCGTGGCAGCTTAGATATAAAATCGTCCTCTTCACCACACAGCATTAAATCAATCAATATTTTGTAAGATAATTGAAATGGTCTTGAGCAAAGTTTATTTGTACCGTTGTGGTCTTTGCAAGAAATCAACACATGTGGAAAAATCAGTTAAAATCAGATCATTGACATATTTCCTTCCACACCTTTTCCCTCATGAAGATGAGCTTAGGAGAACAGCTAATAACAACAACAACAGAAACTTTCTTAGTAAGAAATATCATAGTCTATTTTCTTAAAAAAAAAAAAAAAGGAGAAGTGTGTCAAGGAATGGAACTAAATAAATGGCCTGGAGTGTCAAACCTTTCTTCCTGGACCCACAATGTGACATCAGCCACAAGGACACTAAGACATCAACAGGTCCATAGAGAAGGGACAATCTAAAAGGAGTCACATGTTTGAATTGTATGTCCTACACCTCCTACATCAAGCATGCAGGGCACTCGCATCCCAGATTATTCTGGAGCTGTCCGGATACCCAAAACCATGCCCCATTTTCATATACATAATTGTTAGACTGTGCGTGCCAATTTTAATTCCCCCAAAATGGCCATCCTAGATAAATGTTCTTTAAAACAAACAAAGGCCGCCTCATCCATGCTGCTGTAGTCATTTGTTGGTTTATTTATTTTAATCCACAATTTGCAACAAAATGTTTTTTTTCCTCATTAGAGAAGGCACAATCCTATTAAAAGTGGACTTCGTCTCTAAAATGAAGCCATTATAGCAGATTTAAATCCGTGCACCACTATTTTAGTGATTTAATGAGCATTCTATTTGGGGACATTATTGGTTTAAAGAAATAAATCACAAATATTTCATTTCGCACTAGCATTGAGTATTTCAAATTCATTTTCTCAACACAATGATGTGTTTAAATGAATTGTTCTATTGACTGAATTTTGATCACACTACTGGGTATTTGAGATAGAAATGTGCGGACGGGTGTCAGGAATCATTTCACCTGGGCCTGGCTCTGCTGCCAGCAAGAAATGAGACCTCAGGCAAGTCATTTAGTATTTGGGTACCTAGTTTCTTCTCAATCAAAGGGGGGTGTTTAACTGCAGTGTGGCCCCAATTGACAAGACAATTTGTTTCACAGCATTGAATGAGGACCTACTCCCACCCCACATCCGGATTCAGCAGTTCCACAGTGGGGACCAGAGCTCTTTCTTGACAGCAAATTATGGGTGTTTGTGGCACAGGCACCCAGGGACCCCAGGAGGATGCCAAAGTGTTGTGGGTAGCGCCAGGAGTCTCATTAGGCTTAAAGCTTCTCTGAGTACATTTTGGGCTGTAGTATTTGACATTTGCTTTTCTTCCGTAAAGCAAAAATACCCCTCAACTAAGTTACCATTAAAATGATCTTTAGCTGAATTCTTATGTCTGGTCTTGTGAGCCTCAAATAGGAGAAATTAGGAAGGCTGAGTTAAGCCAGTTGTTGAAAAGAAGAGAGGAAGAGACATGGGCAACCAAGAGCCAGGAAGGTTTGGGGCAACCAAGAGCCAGGAAGGTTTGTGGAACAGAAGTCCTTAATCTGGTTTGGGCCATGGAAGGACATCATAGAGCCTCTGAACATCTGAAATGATGGGCATCGTGTGAGTGTGTGCGTGTTTATCTGGAGACAGAAGAGAGTGCCCACAGAGATGCCAACTGGAGAGCGGTGGGACCTGCCTGCATGATAAGCAAGCTGGCCTCAGGCATCGGACCTTGACATAGGGCCCATCCATTGGATCTATCAGCTGGAAACTTGAGCCAGATTGGAATCCAGGTGTGCTCTGCCAGCATCACAGGGATGTTTGTGGAGCTGCACGGGAACATATAAGAAGTGTAAATGGCCCGGTACTTAGTTATTGATCAACAAATACTAGCTATATCCTAATTAATATTTTATAGAGACCCTTCACCTGAGAAAAAGCCTTTGAGAAAAGGAAGCAATAGCCTGCCTTCTCCTACTCACGCCTTAGGTCACTTAGCGTCTCTTTCTCCTGACTTGGGTCTTTTGCTGAAGAACAACAAATAAAGCATGCTTTGTTCCTGACGCATCTGGTCTCCCACAAATGCCATAAACTGCATTGCTGTGGCTGCAAGAGAAACTGACAGTGTTATGATGCCAGGTGTGTGGATCCCTTGGGCTTCTCTCTGCCATGGGTTTGCTGTGCCCTGCTGGGAAAAATCTCATCTTCTGAATCCTCTGGGACGTTTGCATGAGTTCCATTGAATGGACCTGTTTGTTTACTTACGGTCCCCACGTAATAGATGAAGAATATCTGACGCCCCTACCCTCTGTGCTCCGTCATTTCAATTACGCGGGCACTCGAAATCCTCACTTAGTCCTGCCACGCTGTGATCAAAAGGACTGCATTTAAGAATTTATGGTACAGACTCTAATTGAGATAGCTAACATTTGTATAGCTCTTTGGGGTTTACAAAGTACTTTAGTTGAGTTTTCCCATTTAATCCTCACACAGGACTGAAAAAAGTTAGTGGCACTAATGGGGACAAGCAGAAACCAATTTCAGAGAATTAAATACACAAAATTATAAAGTACAATGAGCCTGACCTGCCTGAGTCAGAAGTAAAAATCTGTCTCTTTACTTTGTGATCTTGTTTCATACATTTAAAGGCATTTGTACTTTTGCTTTTCTGAGTTTTCTGCTTTTGGCTTGGCCTCTTGTTTTAGTTCTTCAATATAACTGGTCAGTTGTGGCTGTTTTCTGCATGATTCAAAATGAAGAGAGATCTTTGACCTGCAAAATTCAATGATTAAAATTAGCTTGGATTTTTCAGATAATGTTCTTTTTTTTATTATGAACATAACTTTTATCTTAACTGAGCAGGAAGAAACATTTAAGGAAACTTCTCATCTTATTTGTATTTCAGACTTAAAAAAAAGGAAAAAAGATATAGTGAAAATTTTCAATCGTTTAAGTGGGAAGTGCCTTATTTGAGATAAACACAAAAGGTTTTAAGTATCGTTGATATTAGTCAAACATAGCAGCTTTTGGCTATTGTCTGAAGAGCTCTCATCTGCTGAGTTGCAGACCTGTGACCTCTAGATAAAGTTTCAAAATGCAGAAAATATTTATCTTCTTGCTATGACCTTCCATGCACAAGACATGAGCCATGGATTTATTTCCTAGGGAACTAGTGACTGAGGAAGATCTATAATTAAATCTGTGAGTTATATGCTACACATGGGAATTGGGTACACACAATTCCTTTAGAAAAATCCAGTAATATTACTATAGCTTCAACTGGTGGAATTAAACTCAACTTTTCTTGGAGTGTTTTTAGCAGCATCATTTAGAATATGAATATTAGAAATCTCTGTTTCTTTCAAAAGGCAGTGCATATTCAGGCTGGGCTCCATTTCATTCTGGCCTCAGTGTCCCCCCCCCCCCCCACAGTAGGACAGCACCTGTCACTGCTATCCAAGGAGGCAGCTTGTATAGAAGGGTTAGATGTGTCAGACACCAGCTGTATGTTCTTAGAGCACCATAGTGTCAGAACTGGAGGGGATCTAAACCAGTAGTTGGTAAAAGTCTTCTGAGTCTCAACATCTATTCTTCAAATAAAGTCCTACCCAAAGATCTTGTAGGTAAGGCAGATATTGGCGAATTTGTTTTGGCTGCAAGTAAGAAGGATGAAGGAAGAGCCCAATCTTGTTAGAACTCTCAGCCAGGTACCTCCCCAACCCAAAAAGTCAGGGGGCAAGACATCCCTAAGGCACCACCATTTCTCAGTTTGAACATCAGCACCCAAGCAGAGTCACAGATTGGAGAGATGGAACAGAAATCCAAGAGGCAAGGTATTTGCCATCGCATGGGTCAGCATCCCATAGCCTCTATGGTTTAAGACGCATCAGGAAAAATTTAAAAGGTCAAAAAAAAATGAACAGTTGTTTCCAAACCTGGCTTAAATATCTTTTCACATTAAATACTGCTGTCTGGAGGCTCATGAGAGCCAAATTTTCACGGCAGTGCTTTTATTTCTCATCTGTTGAATCCAGTAATAGGGTTTTACTCTAGCTCTTAAAACACACACACAGGCACACACACACACAAACTGTTGACTCCTTTTCTTTCAGTGGTATTGTACTCCCTCTATCATCCTGCAACCAAAAGAAGCACCCTGAAAAAGTGAAGGGAGGGCAATGAGGGGGGTATTCATAGACATCAAGTCTTGAGTGTAAATGTGAGGGCAGAGGGGGTGTTGATGATCATGGTAATACTTGACACATAAATTTGCCCCATACTATACAAATAATAACTCATTTAGTGTCTGCACTATCTAAGCACCCTATATGTGTATTTTATATATCTATGTATGTATGTATGTACGTATACGTGTGTGTGGTGCATAACCATCTATCTCTTCCCAATAACCCTATGAGATAGGTACTATTATTTTCCCCATTTTCCAGATAGCAGTACTGAGATACATAATTCTAAAGATTCTGCAGCTGGTGGTAGAGGCACTGAGATCTGTACTCCAGCAGCCAGGCTCCTAGCTCCTAAGGATGCACTCTTTACAACACTATGTTCACTCTTTTTTCTTGGAGTACAAGCTATATGATCTTCCTTAGCAAATAGATAAGCCTCTATCAAATTCTTAATGAGGAAAAAAATAAAAAGAATAGTAACTCAAAAGCTTGGTCTGAGAATAGAAGGAATAAATGTAAAGCACCTAACCCATTGCCTGGCACCTAATAATCTCTCAGTACACTGCTGTGTTGCTGTAGAAACCATCAACCAAGTGCCCGAACAGATCTTTTTAAAGATTCAAAAGTAAATAAAGGGGAGAGACCTTAGGATCAGTTTGTCACATTTGATACTAAACGTTGTATTTTCTGAAGAATTTTAAATTCTACACGTGGCTTTATTTCTCTTGATGGCAAAATATGATTTTTCATATTTGAACAGTATCCCTTCAGCTAAGGAATTATCCTAAATATGAAATACTCCCACTTATATCCTTTTTTTTTCCCCCACTTGTATCCTTTAAGCTGCTGAGTTAATCCTATGTATACCACTCACACATTGGCAGCTCCTATTTCTGGAAATGTTTTGCAGGTTATCATAACAAGAACAAGAATAATCAATAAAATAAGCAGGCACAGTTGTTTGGTTTAATCACCAGGAACAGGATCATAAATGGCAACAGCTCAGAACGTCCAGTTCCTCCTTTCTCCCCGGCGTTCCTGGCCTGATTCATGCATCTGACACATTTTTCCCTGATCCCTTGCCATCTTCCTCCATGTGTGCCCTGAGAGTCTCACAGCTTCTCCATGGAATATGCCTGGAAACCAATTATCATCTCCCTTTTGTTCCTGCACTGTCTTGTGGAAGAAAGGAAATTATACCTTAGAGCCGATCTTTTTTTAATAAAATAGCATTTAGTCATGAAATTAGTGCTTTTATAGATTATATTGTCTTGTTTTGAAAGGCCTCATAGATGTTGGACTTCTCAGGACAGCTTTGTGATCTCCTTCTCACATTTCAGCTTCTCCCATTCTGTGTTTGTAGCCATTATTGTTTTGTTTCTGTTTTTTGTCGAATAACATTTAAGAGGGTATTTTCTTGATTCAGGTCATAGTTTATTTAAAAAAAAAAAAGACCCAGAGTACATCCAGAAGATATATATCAACTTGGGAAAATATTAGCTACATACATGTTTCTTATGATCACATGCATGTCTATCACATGTACATAAGCACACTGTCCCAAGTGCATTCATGGGGCAAGTGGGTGAAATATGCTTCCAGGTTTTTCTTGAGCATCCATGGAGAGCCTGACTCTGCTCACGGTTCCGCTTGGTGGTCATTGTGGACTCAGACTCCTTAGGGTCTCACATGGATCTATGGGCATCACGGTGGGCTCCACCAACACCAGTGTGTCTATTGTTGACCTAGCATCTGCTTCTCAGCTGCCTCTGCATATTGGTAGCTAGACAAGCATGTTTTAGGGATGTTTTGAAAGAATCAGTAAGGCTATTAAGCTGCCTGCATAATGCCTTCAATTCTTCACCTTTGGTAAAAGTTCTATATTAAGGTGCGTTGTCTCCAAGAGGCCCCCTTAACATTTAATTGCCT
Organism: Canis lupus baileyi; assembly: GCF_048164855.1. Classification (NCBI taxonomy): domain Eukaryota; kingdom Metazoa; phylum Chordata; class Mammalia; order Carnivora; family Canidae; genus Canis; species Canis lupus. The sequence goes on from NC_132840.1 coordinate 19,966,289, forward strand.
CTCCTGGAAGGGATAACAACAGTGCTTCTGAATCTGACAGCACTTTAGAATCACTCAGATTCTAGAAAAATCCTGGCACCCAACCCCTACTCCAATGAGAATAAACCAGATTCTCTGAGTTGTGTCTTGTACATTAATGGTCTTGTACACCTCGGCAGAAGATCATAGTGTACAGTCAGGGTTGAGAACCACTGGATTAAGAGTTACAAAAAATTAAATTTCTCAGTGCTAAAGATATATCAGATGAGCTCATTGTAACCTAGGAAAATTGAAATTTGACTTGAAAGGATGGAACTCCAGGAGGATGAGTTTTGGTGGGGAGCATGGGGCCAGAGCACAAAAGATGCCAGCCCTAGGGAAGGACAGAAAGGTTAAATGGGGAGATGGAGATTTTAAGCAAAAGTTGTACCTTACGATTTCATAAGCATGTATCACTTTAATTCTTATAATAATCATTTGAAGAAAGAAGGACATTCACATTACCAGGATACCTCATGAACCTGGCATTTGTGTTTCTGTTGAATTTTTTCAAATGCCAGCTTTGGAAGGTCCTACCTTTCTCAAAAAGCAAGCTGTGGCTTGGGGCAAACCCAGATGTTCTGATTCTACTACCTCCTTCTCCTGTCCTGATCAGAGACAGCTCAGCCTGAAGCTTCAGGGCCTATAGGATGTGCTGGCAGGAGAAATCTTAGACGGTAAGTAGAATGGTTTCTGCAGCCCAGGAAGAGTGGTTTGCAGCCAGGAGCTCCCATGACTGGGGGAGTTCAATTGCCGATGTCTCCAATTAGCAAAAAATGCTCTGAGCACTGGCTATATGATAAAGATAGTTGTAGGTTTTGTGGATACATCAGTGAGCAGAACAAACCAAACCTGTCTTCTTAGAGTCTACCTTCTACAAAGGGAGGTCAATAAATAAAAGTTAATAAACTATATGGTGTGCCAGTGACTAAGAAAGTCTTGACGGGGAATATAGGGAAGCCAAGGCTAGAGATTGGGTGCAGGTTACAATTTCAAAGCATTTTCAGGCATAACACCTGATGGGGAAGTGCAGGCATGCATGGCCTCAGGGGCAAGCATCCTAAAAAGAGGTTAAAAAGGGAGCAAAAGCCTGAGGTATGAGCGTGGAATGTTCTGCAAACAGCAGGCAAGCTGAGGTGGAAACTGGAACAGAGAGCAAGGGGACCTGGGACAGGAGATTAGGTGTGGCCACATCACAGAAGGCTTTGTAGGCTACCAGAAGGGCTGTGGCTTTTATTCTAACTGAGAGAGAAAACCACACCCCAGAAGGGTTTTTCAGATCCAGTGTGTCTTTACAGATTCTCTCTGGCTGGTGGATGGAGAGTAGACTGTGGGGAGAGAGGGAGGGGGTGGGCAAGGCGGCACTGCAGTCATTTAGGTTCTACAAAGTGATGAGGGCTCAGCCCAGAGCTGTGGTGGAAGGAAAGACAGGTGATCATGATCACATTCTTTGGAAAATGTTCTGGAGTGACGATTATAGCTCTTCCATCGAGTGCTGCTGCCAACATGCCAGGCCATGCACCTCTGTGAACTTTGCGGCATTCTTTTCTATCCTTGTGGTCTTACAAAGAAGCAGGCACTGTCCCTATTTCCTAGGTAAAGAAACTACAGCTCAGAGAGATTCAGGGAACTGCCTGCAGACCCAAGTCAGGCTCTGGCCATGGATCTGACTCTCAGTCCTATCCTCTTGATACTACAATAGGCTACCTCCACTCCAAAGTCTGCAGAAAATTTAAGACTTTTGGAATTTCTTATTGCATCAGCATGAATATTATTAAGTTTCCCATAAACTCAATTTTTGTCTATTTAAAAAGAGTATGAATCTTTCTTTTTAGAAATTGAGGTGGTTAAGATTAATGACCAACCATAAAATTTTATAAGCAATTATTATGGTTTACGGCGTCTTCTTCAGCTGTTTGACATACTACCATCTTTTCTTTCCCTTGTTTGTCAGAGTAGGTTTGCACACTGCCAGGGAAATCTGGAGTGAGGCCATTGGCGAACCTTTATTTTTAACTTCTGCTCTAAGGGTGGAATCTTGTCATCAAAGTCACTGACATTTACTCATCTTGCAGTAGTAATACAGCATGATACATTTTCCATTCTCATTAGCTTTGTGTGAGAGAATCTTTAGGAATGAACACAATTCTCTGTTTCAACAAAATTAATTCATTTTTTTTTGTCATTTCTTTGTGACAGGTAACATGAAAACTTGTGTCACGTATGTGTGTGTGTCGCATCCTAATTTGGGGGCCCTTTCTGACTTTAGGAGTCTGCGGTTTCCTGCCTCTTGTTGTCCTTCTGGCAGCCCAGGCCCAGAGCTGCAAGCCTGTACCTCCAGCCCCTCATGCAGGATCTCTCCTTTTGAGCAGGACTGCTTTGTGCCCAGCCTCCCTGGGAGTTCCCAAAGTCTTATCTCAAATTTTAACCCTACTTCCAAATTCTATTCTCAACCTCTGGTTCGTTATCTCTCTCTCTATATATATATATATATACACATATATATATGTATATATATGTATATATATATACATCTTTCTCTCTTTTTTTTCTCTCTCTCTTTCTCTGTTTTTGGTTGCTTCCAAACTAACAAACTGGAGCAAAAGTAACTACAGTAGCTAGAGAGGAGTTCTGTTCACTAGGACAGAAACACATTCAGATAGTTGAAGCAAAAGGGTGTTTGTTGACCTCCATACCCAAGAAATTCAAGACCAACTGGGTCCCAGATTCCAAGAATTGCTCTTTCTGCTCCCTCTTTGTATGGTGGCCTTATTTGCTCCTTGTGTACAAAGACTTCCTTCCAATGGCAGAAACACTCCTAGCATCATCACCAAAGGTGAAAAGCCTCACCCACCCCTATGAGCTCTCAAAGAAAAGCCTGGGGATAATAATATTTGATTCAACATTGGGCAAACGCCTGTTAATGAAGGCCAGAGACGCAGGCTCAGTTTGGCCAGAAGCACATCCCTTTGTGGGTGGGAGTAGAGGATGTCATGGTACAGTGACGTGGCACTACCTGACTGTCATGGGGCAGGTAGGAGGGTTGATACAAGAAGGGACTGAGTAGGGCACCCCCGGTGGCGCAGCGGTTTAGCACCGCCTGCAGCCTGGGGTCTGATCCTGGAGACCCAGGATTGAGTCCCACGTCGGGCTCCCTGCATGGAGCCCGCTTCTCCCTCTGCCTGTGTCTCTGCCTCTCAGTCTCTCTCTCTCTCTCTCTGAATAAATAAATTTAAAAAAAAAAAAGAAGAAGAAGAAGGGACTGAGTATCCTGCTAGGTAATCTACAGCTCCCAACCTTCCTTACAGTTATAACTGCATACACAGCTCTAGAATTTCTCTTGAGAGGAACTCAGTAACTCAGTGTTGGGGGGACAGACCCCAGCATTTCTGTGAACTTTAATTCAATTTAGCCAGCAGGTCTTGAGCACCAACCATATGTCCCCACATTGTACCAGGTACATATAGATAATAAAATGATGAATAGAACATTGACCATGCCTCAAGGAGGCTGTTCCTTAGGAGGGGGTCTTCTTAGATTATAGGGATTGATCGATTTCCATGCCTCCCTTTGATGCTAACTAAGACAAAGGAGATATAGCCCCAAGTGTTACTCCGTCTCATGAATTATTTTTCCAAGGCAATAAAATTTGAAGATTGCAATTAGTTAACCATTATGAAGACAAATCTGCAAATATTTCTCTCACTGTGGTGACATTTAAAATGCTTCCTGCTCTACCAGTCAATTGGATTTTTTTCCCCTCTTCTCATAATGGCTAATTGCTAAGCAATTGATTGAATCCCCTTTTGTTACTACATAATTACTAAGCTGGTCCAAACAACTGCCCTGACCATTTCTCATCTACTCATTTTGGTCACCTAAAGGGCAGATTTGGGGTAGGAATGTTCTTATTTGGTTAATCTCTTTGCAAATTATCGATCTGATTGTTTAATGTAGTGATTCAGAGCAAAGGTTCAAAGGGCAGAAAAGCTTAAGTGATCCTCAGAGAAGGTTTGCTACCCTGCCTAAGCCTCAGGGTTTTTTTGCCTATAATAGGGGGATACTAAGAATCTATCTTGTAAAGTTTGGGGGAGGATCGTATAAGACATTTTAAGTGTTTAGCACCACTGGGACATAAACTTGTAATACATCGTAGGTGCTTATGTTTCATTACGCTGCTGCTGATGCAGATTTAGGGGAACTTAGTCAAAATTCTTAAACACTCTGTGACTCAGGTCCCCACTATGTAAAATGGGCATGATAAAGCCACCTGTTTCATAGAGTTTATTTGATGAAAGGCAGGGCACCTGGGTGCCTCAGTGGGTTAAGCCTCCAACTCTGGATTTTGGCTCAGGTCATAATCTCAGGGTGGGAAACGCTAAGCAAGGAGCCTGCTTCTCCTCTCCTCTCTCTCCCTCTCCCCTTCCCCTATTGGCATGCATGTGCTCTCTCTCTCTCTCAAATAAATAAATAAATCTTTAAAAAAAAAAAGAGAGAGAGAGAGATAGAAAAGCATATGGGATTAACACGAAGGTCACAAAGCATGGGAAGGGCACATGAAACACAGAGCCTAACACCAATCAGCACTGACTTCTCAGCTGCTGTTGTGTTACTGACAGCACCTGGCACAGCTCCTGGTACACGCTCAGGTGAGAACTCTTCCTCGTGCTCCTAAACCCTTGAAAATGAAACTATAAATACGAGCGTGGCTTCTGAAGCCACCGTGTTCCTCCTTCACACATGTGTGCTCACAGTATTCAACAGGTAACTGCTAAAGGGTGGAGTGCATGTGGGACAGCGCTGTGGGTTCATCTCTGTGGGGTATAGGGGGGAGAAGGGGAAAACAGGGTCTTCTTCTTTGAGCTGTTTGGAGTTGTGGCCTTTGGAAGAATCGCTCAAAATGAACCCGGTGCTTTTTTGACATTTCTGGCTATTATCACAACATGAGATCTTGCTTATGGTTCTGTGATTCCAGCTCTGTCCCCATATAAAAAGCACATCACACTCTGAGAAAAATAATTTCCCCAGAGCCATATCCAAAGAAGAAATGTGAACGAGGGCAGTAGCAGGAGCTGAGTTCCTGTGGTTAATTGCATGGACTTAGATTTGACTGTCCTGTGTTGTTGCCTTTCACAGGGAGCTAGAAATGTGGGACCTGGTGGGTGTTTGTGGGATGTGTCACCTGAACCATCTGCATGGCTGAGTTCTGGAAGGTTGAGGGCCTTTTTGTCTCTAGTTGGCCCAAGATGTGTACACCAGTGCAGTGTTGCCCCAACAAGTGCTCAATTCGTATGGATAGGCTAAGAACTGTATTAGACGTAGAGGAAACCATACATCCAAAAGGAGGTCTGATTTTCTTCGGCAGAGTTTAAATGGTGCATGTGTCTTTACACCCAAAGCCCCAGAAACCATCTCTTAAATGAACATTGAAACTGTGTATTTTTCTAGTGAGATATTTGGCCAAGATCGAGGCTTCCATGTGGCTTATAAGTGGAATGTAAATGTCAGAGGTCACATACCTAGCTGCTCGGCTCACTTGGTGCGGCAAGTGTTTCTCCAGGACAGGTGCCACTGTGAATTAGAGTAACGCCAGCGTCCAGGGAAATGTGGCGGTTATGAAAAGAAAAGATGGCAGGGTGTTCTTGATAATAGCTACCTTGCTAATAAATGTTAAGCCATCCCAGGTGCCAGCTCTACCTACATTATCTCTATTTTAATATTTAAAGCAACTCTCCACATGGGTATTATCCCCATTTTACAGTGGAGGAGACCGAGAGTCAGAGAGATTTGTAGTATGTTCTCTGACACACAGGTTATTACATTGCTGAGAACTTGAACCCCTCGCTCTGCATGCCAGCTGTGTTCTCTGAATGCTACATGTGGGCAGAGGATGAGGATTATTTGTATTTTCTTTCTCTGCACTGGGTGAGAACTCTACTTTTTTGGAGCAGACCCCAGGTTCTCTGAAGGATGGGGGGTATGAGACTCTATTCCCAATGGAAGCAGGCAGGGTCTCCCTGAGACCTTTTCCCACAATCTCTGAATTCCATTTTGTGTGTGTGTGTGTGTGTGTGTGTGTGTGTGTGTGTGTGTAGGAGTGTCGTTCAAAACCAGAGAGCTTCCCCTGAAAGCAGTAAAAAAATAACAACAAAACAAAACAAAAAACTCCAGAGAGCTTGAGGGTTCCTATCTTTATCACTTGATTGATTCATTGTTATATCTGCTTCTAACTTAAATCACTGGCTCCTTTTCTGTCTTTCTGTGAGTCTTCACTAAGGGGTGGTAGAAACAGAACTCATCCCAGCATCAGACCAACCTAGCTTTGACTGACAGCTCTTCTTGGAAAATTTTCTCCAGCTGTTTAATGTTCAACTTCCTCCTCTGTTAAATGGGGCTAACAATGTATCTTTAGATTATGAAACAAAACATAAAAATATAATTAAAAAGAATTAAATATTTCCATTAGAAATGCTGTCATTCAGGGGTACCTTGGTGGCTTAGTCAATTAAGCAGACTTTTGATTTCAGCTCAGGTCATTATCTCAGGGTCATCGAATCAAGTCCCGTATCAGGCCCCATGCAGGGTGTGGAATATGTTTAAGATTCTCTCTCTTGCTCTTCATCTCCCCCCCCCACTCTAAGAAAGAGAGAGAAAGAGAGAGAGAAAGAAATGCTGCCATTCACACAAGAAATATTATTTGCATTCCAGTGTTCATAGTTTGTATGATTCTCCACCTTACAATCCTCAAAGATACCTGATCCCAACATCTGACAGCATGAAGACCAGGTTTTTCTTTTTCTTTAAAAAAAAAATTGAGAAAGAGAGAGAGGGAGAGCACGAGCAGGGGTGAGAGGGAGAAGCCAACTTCCCGCTGAGCAGGAAGCCTGACCCGGGGCTCCATCCCAGGACCCTGAGATCATGACCTGAGCTAAAGGCAGATGCTTAACCAAATGAGCCACCCAGGTGCCTGCAAACCAGTTTTTTCTAAATAACATAACGTTGGCATGGCCAGGAGGCCTTGGACTTTCCTTTCTTCTGGCTCTGGCCTCTGCTAGATATCCTGTAGAATTCAAGTACACTCTGACATGGCCACAGAGGTCACCTCTGTCCTGAGTCCTCAGAAGGAGAACCCTGGCTTTTAGGACTTGGAATTCGAGATTAACCATATTTGCTGTTAGCAGTGAAGATCCAGCGTAGTTTTAAAAGCAAAATGACTGCACAGAAAGGAAAACCACATTGTTTTCCTAGCTCTCCATGGATCCTCTACTTCCATTAGAGAAAAAGGAGAAAACCTGATTTGGAAGGGTAGAAACATAAATGGAACTGTGTCAGCCCTCCCAAACTATCATTGATCATTCCACCGGGCATGTATTTCTTACCTCCTATTCAGGACCATCTCCTATAACAGACATTTCCAAGGCCAAACAATAAAGAGATAGATTGAGCTGGTCAGTCTGCCCCTCTCCCTTTCTTGGGCAAAAAGAAAATGATTTAACTAAATCTCTTTACGATGAAAAGAGTTGTGTTTTTTTAAAGACCATGTAGGTAGCAAATAGCTGCCCTAAAGTAAATGAAATAGGAATTGATTTTACCTTACCTGCCTTCCATGGGTGGTGGGGAAGACTCCAGAAAGCAGGTATATAGCAACACTTTGGGGAGAGTCAAGCCAGAGCCAGCCAGGTGGAGGTTGCAGTCATCATGCTTTCAGAAGGCATGGTTGTTCCATTACCCTCTGTCCTCATACCCTGACTTCTCTTCACTGATGACTATCTCTCCCACTTTGATGTTCAAACCCATAACAAAATGAAATTTTAAAGTGAATGGTAATACTTCTCATCAACTGGTAAAAAACGTGTGAAAGAATATCCAAATAGAAATAACTGTGAGAATGTTCTTCCTCTTTGTTTGAGTAACCCCACCTTTGGGACTATCCTAAGAAAATAATCTAAAATGCAGAGGAGTTTGTTTTTGCAGGAAGATGTACTTGGTAGCTTTATTCACATTATTCCTTATTGAAGAGTCAAACATCCATTATTGAGGTGGGTAAATGATGGAATATGTATCTCAAAATATTTAGTGGCCATTAAAAAGGAGCTAGTGATAATAAGGAAAATGCTCATGATATATGTGAATATATATAAATATATATATGATATATGTGAATATATATGTGAATATATAATATATAAATATATATACATATATATATTTCTGCTTTAAGGCAAATTCTTATCAAAATCCTCACAAGGTTTTCTATAGGCATAGATGAGCTTATTCTAAAATTTACATGGAAAGACACAGGCCCCAGGATAGTTTAACAATCTTGAAGAAGAAAAATTTTAAGGAAGAGGAATCCCTCTGCCTGATGTGAGGACCATATAGCTACTGTAGTCAAGACAATGTGGGGCAGCAGAGGAAGACATGTAGATCAATGGAAGAGAATAAAGAACCCTGAAATAGATTCACACAAATATGTTCAACTGATTCTAAAGAAAGAGACACAAAAGCAGTTCAGTGGAGGAGTGTTAGGTCCTCTGCAGATAGTTCTGGGGCACTTGCGCGTCTGTAAGCAAAAATGAACCTGAACTTAAACCTCACTATTATACAAAAGTTAACTCAAAATGGATCGATCATGGATGTAAAGTTAAAATGTAGAACCACGAAGCCTTTAGGAACAAATGAGAGAAAAATCTGAGATTCAAGGCCAGGCAAAGAGTTCTTAGACTTGACACAAAAGATGAGATCCCTAAAAGGAAAATGTGATAAGATGAGCCTCATCAAAACTTAGATTTTTGATCTAGGAAAAATCTTGTTAAAAGGATTAAAAGGAAAGCTACACACTGGGAAGAGGCACTGACAAACCACGTATGGGCAAAGGATTTGTATGTGTAGTACATGAAGAACTCTAAAAATAATCAGCAAATATCCCCAATCAACCTAATTAGAAAATAGGCAAAGGACATGAACAGACATTTCACCAAAGAGGATCTATGGATGGCAAGTGAGCACATGAAAAGATGCTTAACCTCATTACCCATTAGAGAAATGCAAATTAGAACCACAAAGAGGTATCGGGACACATCTATTAAGATGGTTTAAAATAAGCATAGTCACGACAGTAGATGCCAATGAGGATGTGGGAAACTGCGTCACTCAGATGTTGCTTGGTGGGAATGCGAAATGGTACAACCATGCTGGAAACCAATTCGGCAGTTTCTTGTAAAACTAAGCATGCAATTGCCACAAGACAAGATAATTATACTCCTGGACATTCATCCCAGAGAAATGAAATCTGTGTTCACACAAAAACCTATACACACCTGTTCATAGCAGTTTTATTCATAATTGCCAGAAACTGCAAACAACCCAGATGTCCTCCAGCAGGTGGACAGTTAAGGAAGCTGGAACATCCATACCATAGAATACTGCTCAGCAATAAAATGAATTCTTGATACACCACAACTTGGAAGAATCTCCAGGGAATTATGCTGAGTGAAAAAAGTCAATCCCAAAGGTTACATACTGTGTGACTTCATTTATGTGGCATTTTCTAAATGACAAAATTATAGGAATGGAGAACAGATTAGTGGTTGCCAGGACCTAGGGATGTGAGGGAAAGGTGGTGTATGGGAGAGGGGAAGGTATGGTTGGTTATGAAGGGCAAAAGGGTGTCCTTGTGATGATGGACCTGTTTAGTAGCTTAATGGTGGTGGTAGCTTAAACCCACACATGTGACAAAGTTGCATAGAACTAGATACTCACAAATGAGTACAAATAAGACTGGGGAAATCTGAATAGAATCTGTGGATTGTATCAATGTCAATATCCCAACTGTGATATTGTACTACATAGTTTTACAAAATTGTGGCATTGAGGGAAACTGGGTAAAAGGAATTTCTGGTAACTGCATGTAAAACTATGATTATCTCAAAGTAAAAAAAAATTTTAATTAAAAATATATTTACACAGTGGTATGTATATAAAAGACTGGAAGGAAGGGGTACATGCATGGCTCAGCTGGTTAAGTGTCTAACTCGATTTCAGCAATTTCAGGTCAGATCACAATCTCAGGGTTCCTGGGATTGAGCCCCACACTGGGTTTTGTGCTCAGCGAAGAATCTGCTGGACATTCTCTCTTTCTCTGGACATTCTCTCTTTCTCTCTTCCTCTACCCCTCCTCCCACTCGCATATTCATGTGAGTGCTCTCTCTCTCTAAAAATAGATAAATCTTAAAAAAAAAAAAAACTGGAGGGAAGTCATCAGTATTTTAAAATAGTTATAACATCCAGCATCTAGCTGAGAAATACAGCACATTGTTCTTCTAGCTTCTACTTTGGTTTGTTTTCCAGATTTTACTTAGTGTACATGTACGTTTTATAAAGGGGATAAAAGTACACCTGATTTTTTATTTAAAAAAAAAAACCTTCATTGCCAGCTGCAATAACTTACATTCCTATTTCTAGTTTATTCTGAAACCATCTCCTCATTTCTTCTTCTCCTGTCCCCCAAGTATAAAGGGAGAGCGTGCACACGTACACACAGTACGTGTACACACACAGACATACAGCATTATGACCTGTAAGAATAAATCGCTGGGGACCCAGTGCTCAAAACTTAACATCAACAATTTGCCACTAATGATGCATGAACCATTGTTAGCCGTGATGGACGTCTGCCCCAGAGGCTGAGAAGTTGGATGCCTCATTCTGGCTTCCGTTTGTGATTCACAGCCCAAGTCCAGTGTAGAGACGGGAGGTGCATCTTGATGGATAATAAAAGAGTAGAGATTTAGACGAAGAAAATAATGAGAAAGCGATTACTTAGCAACCTATTTTACCCTCTCCACCTCACTGGGTGGCCCCATCCTTTGGTGCAGACATAATCTGAAGAACCCAGAGCATATGATTGGTAGTAATCAAATAAATTCATAGGATGGGAACAGGGCTCAGGAGCCTATAAAAGATTCAAGTCCTACTTCCCCTTAGGAGAGAGGTATCCAACCAGTATTAATATTTTAGAAATACTAGAAGGTAGAAGAGGAGCCATTATTCATCACTAGCACCTCCATGGTACTAAAATTAAATAATGGATTTTTTTTAAAGACAGAATTGCTAGAGTTGTGGAACCATAAAAAATATTCCTCTCTTGGGGATGTTGCATTTTTTGCTTTTATCTTTTCTTCTCTTGAGAACATTTTGATTTACTTCTGTGATAAGCTTATAACAACTAAGGAACTTGGGAGGCGGGATGAGCTAGGCTGGGACAGAGGGGGTTTAGGCAGCTGACAAATGAGCCGGTGTAAATTTGTTTGGCTTCGAGTCAGAAAGCACCAGGACTGTGCATGCATTCATTTTCTGCTGCATAGCATGTGTATCTGCACATGTGGGCTGGGGCCCTGGGCCCTGTAATAGTGAGCACCCACTGTGTGGCATCTGAGCATGCTTGTGTGCTCAGCAGGAGCCCTGTAGAGAAGACCCAGCTCTCCCCTTCCTAATCCAGTGAAAGCTTTGAAACCATCAGCCCCACTCCTTGAGGAGGTGTCTGGTCTAGCTGTAAAGAATTGAGCAGCTAGGAGTTGACGTCACACCAGCATCTGCAGTTCTGGATCGACTAAGCTGGTCTCAGAGGTCTCCACGTCTGGATCTGCCCCAGAACTAGCTGTGTAGCCCAGTTGGACAAATGACTTCGCTTCCCTGTCTCTCACTCTCCCTACCTTTGAAATAGAAATAACAGTAACTACCTGGCAAAATACACATAAAGCTTTAGCATGGTGCCTGACATTTATAAGACCTCAGTGAAAGCAATTATTACCTACGATGCAACTTGAGAGTTTTAAAAAACCCTCTTAATTATAAAATTACTTTTCCTGATATTGACATGTTGCCATGTTTAGATACACTCAGATGATAATTATTAGTATTTGTTGAGTGCCTACTATGTGCCAGCCACAGTACCCTGGGCTCACCAGGACCTCGGGAGCTCGGATCTCTCAGAAGGAACTGAGGTTCAGAGGGGTGAGAGGTTCACTCAAGGTCAAAACCAAGGACAGATTACTGGAACACAAGCTGACCCCAAGCCGTCTTCTAAGCCATTGCACCGCAGAGGCAGGAGTGGTGGCTACTGCTCAGCACCTGGAGAAATGGAGTTCAGGGAATGGAAGAGAGTCCTTGCCCCACAAAGGGTTGGGTTTGATCAAGTTGGGTTTAAACAGAGATCCCTGGGCGGTGCCTCATTCCTTGCCTGGCTTCATGTGGTGCTGATCCACATCCATTCAGGACTGCTCCAAGCTGCAGATTTAGAGACCATAGTAGCTGAGCTGAGAGTGAGAAACAACCTCAGAATCCACCTGGTACTGGTCACTTCTACAGCGCTTGCAGCAGAGGGTAGTGTGATCCTGGACGCCACAGGGACAGGCTTCTCTGCCGCCACCAGGCAGCTGATAACGTCAGCTGATGCTCTCCAACTTCAGAATGTTTCTCTTCTTTAAGGCTCAAACTTGTCTGTTCGGTAACCTGTATTGATGGCCTTTCCTAAAACAGCAAAACTAAGCCAATGTTTTCTGCAGGTCTGTGGGTGATGCCCAAAACTATGCCTCCTGCCCCTCTTTCTATGTTTCTAATCACTTAAGGTGCTTCACTGTGTTAATCTTCTATAGAACATACCATCTTGGGGCTCCTGGGTGGCTCAGTCAGTGACTCCTGATTTCAGCTCAGGTCATGATCTCAGAGTCCTGGGATGGAGCCCTATGTCAGGCTCTGCACTGAGCATGGAGCCTGCTTAGGAATCTCTCTCTTCCTCTCCCTCTGACCCTTCCTTACTCATCTACTCTCTCTCTTTCTCCCAAATAAATAAATTAAAAAAAAAAAAAAAACAGACCACCTGTCTTTCCCCTCAAATACATGCCTTCCTCCGGGGTCCTACTTCGTGCAGCCTCTACCCATCCCCATATACCTGGGAGAGAACACACCACACGACACAATCTGTTATGGAGTAATCACCCACAAGGCAGTTATTGGGCAATTATGTTTACCAATGACTGTTTTAAAGGATTAGTTATTGTATCTTGAGAGGAACCTGAGACACGCCCCCCACCAAGAGACTTCCATTTGTCATGCATCTTTTAAAAAACTTGACAGAACGAGCACTGGGTGTTTGTATTCTGTATGTTGGCAAATTGAACACCAATAAAAAATAAATTTATTATTAAAAAAATAATAAAAAAATAAAACCCTTTGCCAAAGACGTTATTTACTTATAGTTTGTATGATCCTCTCTTGTTGGGCTTCCTTTAGAAAAACCATATTTTAGAAAGATGTTTACCCAAGTTGATCCCATTGCATCCAGTTGCCTGTTAATTTTCAGGGAGCTCACCACTCTACTCTTAAAAATGTGTGTGTTTCATTGGGATCATTTAATTAGGCTGGCCACTCGAAATGACTCTCTTGGGAGAATACTAGAGTATCTCTCATAACTTAAGCCCAAGAAACAAAACTGGTCCTTACCAGGAATTGATAAGTCATTTTGAAACCAAGATAGCTGTGCAAGCTCATTGATTTATGCACTTATTTCCTTTCCCTTCTGACCATGTGATCTCTCATTTCAGTTTCTCTTTATATAGCTTCTTTATTTATTACAAAATAGTTAAGTGTCCACTATGCACCTTGCACTGTTCACAGCCATGAACAAAAGTCCCTGATAACATGGAGCATGTATTTTAATGGTAAATAGAGATAATAAACAGATAACTATGTCAGGTGATAATGAGTCCTGTGAAGAAAAACAAAACAAGGTAATGAACATAGAGAATGATGTTGGAAGGGAAGCCACTATTTTTTTTTTTTAATAAGATGGTCATGGAAGTCCTCACTGAATAGATGAATGTAATTAGAGAACTCAAGGACAGTGAAGGAATGAGCTATATAGATATATACTTGGTAATATCCTGGTGAATTAAAGTCATTTACCAGACACCACTGGGAAATGGGACTGTGATATTTTGGTAGAAAAGTATAATTTAAAGGCCTAGCCTGAGGCATAAGATTCAGTTAATACTGGGGAGGATAATTCACCAATATGGGGCTTGAGCTTAAACTGGCTTCATATACACAAAGGTAGTCATTACCCTCTCTTTCTGTTTTCCAGGTAGACTATTTTCTTTGTCAAGGTCCACACTTATGGTCCTAAAGGGTCTCCCCAAAATGATACATTCGGCTTTTACGCTGCTGAGACTTTCAGAGTCCGTAGCATTTTCTCAGCTAATTGACGCAGTCTCTCCTCATCCCAAGACCAGGCTTCCCAAAAAGATGATTGGACTGGCCAGGCTCAGATTTTGGATAGGAGTCTCTAGGTCAGGAAAGGGTAACCCCAGGGTTGAAAGAGGGGTCAGCTCGAGCAAGGCACCTTGGGGGAAATGCTAACAAGACAGAATGGAAGTCTGTCTGTGAACCAAGCAATAGATGAAGCTAAAGACAGAGGTCGGGGATGGGCTGTAATGAGCCTTGAATGCATTTCTGAAAGAGCTTAAATTTTCTCTGAAAGTGATGGCATGAGGGAGGGCCCTGGAAAGATTTTAGTCATGTAACCTGATTGTGAGAGATAGTAGCTGCTTCAGGGGATTCAGAACTTTGAAGCCATCCACAGGTCCTTCTAGCCAAGGTGCATGCAAGGCAAAATAGAATATCAGGCTTTCAATTGAAAATGATTGAAATTTTATTTATGTTTGACACTGCTTGTGTTTCCAGGCATCAGACTTAACATTAAAATTTGTCCTGAATTATAAGAATAATAAGAATAAGTGTTGAAACTCTCAGCAAAAGGGCAGCCAACATGCATTTCCAGGGAGAAATTGTTCAATTGTTCGTGTTTATTACTTCCAAACGGGAATAGCTCCAGGTTCATAATGCTGATTTTGTTACATTGCTTTCTCTGAACTCTGGTTCAGATGAGTGCATAAATATTTGGTTTAATATTTCTTTGGGAACTATAAAAATCTGAACTGATGGAAGGGAAAGGAGCAGAGCAATGGTGAGGAAGGAAAGTTGGTAAGAAATTAAGTGTGTATATTTCAATAGTGCCCAAGGGCATGATTAATTTATTATCCTTTAAGATGACAGAATGTATGCAGAAACCTCCAAATTACACCATTACTATGACAAAGCTAAGAGGGTGTGAGAAGGTAAAGATATTCCTGCCAGGAATTTGATGTACGGGGAGAATGGGTGACCCGCTGGATACATATAAATCTGGGAATGGAGACATGAAAGTCCCCAGTCTTGGCACTGTCACTAGCAAAAGGCCGGGGATGAACATCTCTACTCTCAGCCTTCATTGGTGGGCATGTCACCAGGAGGCCAGACTGGAGCACTGTCAACAGTGCCAGGCACTGAAGCTTTGTTGATTCTACTTCTGGGCTGTTTCCACCCAGCCCAGCACACATTGATTAGTTGGCCATATGGAGTCAGGCTTAAAACCATGGGCTCTGGATACTTGGATTCAAATCTGAAGTTGTTCCTAGCTGACTTTGCCAAGGTTTATAGGACTCAGTTATTCCTCTGTAAAGTGAAGATTAGTATCAGTACTTATTCTGTAGAGTTGTTATAAGTATTAAATAAGCTACTGTATGCAAAATGTTAGAATACAGCATGGCAAAGAGTTTGTGTTCAATAAAAAGAAACTGTCATTGTCCTCCTCTTTTTCTTCCTCCTCTTTCTCCTCCTCCTCCTCCTCATTTAATAGTTTTAAAAAGAACAGTTGCCTTATTGAATATTTTATGTATTTAAGCATTGCATGTCTCTAAGATCATTTATCTAGGATAGGCATTATTTCCCCCATTTTGCAGAGAATGAGAATGAGGATCAGAGAGGCCATATTGCTTACGAAAGTCCACATTGCTCATGAGCTCTGAGCTGGGATGCAGACACGTCTTTACTCATCTTCCAACCCTGTTCTTCTAAATACTCTGTGCATTAGTTTGAATAGGTTAGGCTCTGCTGTAGTGATAAGCAATCCCAAATTTCAGTTGATCAAAGTAACAGAAGTTTAATTAAGCTCTATGTCCATTGAGGGTTAGGTGGGGGCTCTGCTCCTCCTCACCATTATTCTCTCCTTGAGATCTAGGTGGATGAAGTCACCACTATTTGGAAAATTGCCGGAGAAGGCAAAAAAAGAACATGAATAAGCACACCATAGCTCTTAAAGCTTTTGCTCAGAGTTGCTCAGAAAGTGCCACATGTCATTTTCACTCATACTTCATTGGCCAAAGCAAGTCCTATGGCCACAATCCATTGCAAGTGGCTGAGGAAATTTAGTCCTACTATATGCCCAGAAGGAGAGGAGCCAGAGGAGCACAACCTCAGTGACTACTCCCTACTGTCATAGGTCTAATTCATAAATGGAATAGACTGCAGGTATAGAAGATCTAGAGATTTACCAGAGATTTCAGGGACCATCTTGATTTTCAGTAGAAAAATAAGAGTCAAGGTCAAGGAATATGTTTAGAAGGGACCAAATGAGCAGGGAAGTGTAATTCACAGCCTGCATGAAGAAACCAGAAATTTGGGCAGCCCCAGTGGCTCAGTGGTTTAGTGCTGCCTTCAGCCCAGGGCGTGATCCTGGAGACCTGGGATCAAGTCCCACATCTTGCTCCCTGCATGGAGCCTGCCTCTCCCTCTGCCTGTGTCTCTCATGAATAAATAAATAAAATATTTCTAAAAAAAAAGAAACGAGAAATTTAGAAAGTGTCATCTAAGGATCTCAGTTATTCTTTGGAACAATAAAGGATGCAAAAGTGTGATACTGATGGATTATTTTCCATATGGCAGCATGTGTCAGAATTCCCTTTCTTTTTCAAGACTATATTCCATTTTATGGATATACCGCCTCTGGTTTATCCATTCATCCATTGTTGGACACCTGTGTTGCTTCCACATCTTGGTTCTCATGAATAATGCTGTAGAGTACTCACTCTTTCCATTAGTCAATGGATCTTTTAGTAAAAATGATATTACACATGGCCACTAGTAAAATTGTTTTAAAACCTCAAAAGTAGAAAGTTCATAAGCCACAGTATTATATAAGTGGAAATAATGAAAATATTATAAATACTCATAAATTAAGAAATAATCTCATAAAAAATTCTACAGCCTAGAGAAAATAACCCCAAATGTATAAACTCTCAGAAAATAATGCCAAAAAACTGCCCACAAATTAACACTGAATGCTATGGAACTCAGTATAAGCTGTACTTAGGCATAATCTTAAATGTCTTTGCTATAAAAGAAGAGAAACAAAGCTGGTGTGATGATAGTGCTAATAGATGAAGAGTAAGGATAGTGGATTCAGACATCCCCTCATCTTGTGTTCTTTCCCAAGGGCACCACCCTGCCCTTTAGCTTAGTGGCCTCCCTGGCACAATGGGAAGCCTTCGAACTCGGTGGTGGATATAGCCAGCCCTAGCTGGGATGAGAACCTTAGGATTATACGGTAGGTCTGTGGCTATTGACCACCTTCAGTGTATTGCTAGGGTGCTGGTTCGGTATTTCTGCACCAGGGGATTGGGACTCTTCCCCTGGGCTTTCCCTAGTTCTCATTAATTTATGACCTAGTGGTTGAAAGTAGTTGAGCAGCACAAGAGTGAGGGAAGGGCATGGATCTAACAGCTGCCCAGACCGCTGAACAGCCAAGTTCAAAGGCATGTCAAGGACTAAACCACAGCTGGGAATTAATTAGTGCTTACAGATCACCTTAGGGAACCAATCTAATGATAAAACAAATGCCTTCTAATAACTATAGAAGGCAGTAAGTGGGCTTTTTTTTTTTCCTATTTAACATGGAATAGACAACGTTTTCAAAATTAGCATGTACATCAAGCTCCAGTAATTCCTCTTACATGTTTAAAAAAAACTGATTACCAGAAATATTCTAAGGGTAAAGGAATAAATATACCCCAACCTCCACCCTCCAAAGACCTATACTGTTCACATGTGACTTATTCCCTTTGATGATTTGGGGGGAGGGTATTAATTATTTTTTAGTTCATCCTTTTGATCATAGTGTGTGTGTGTGTGTGTGTAGTCTTCTGTCTTTTGAAAATAAATGTCTCCTGATTTTTGAAATAGAGAAGAATTAGAAGCATCAGTTTAGTTGGCTGTGACAGGAAAGAAGGGCCAGGGTATTTGTCTTGGAGCTACATTGCTGACAGGCATAACATCTACTTAGACAAAGGGTCTCCACACAAGGGGAACTTTGCTGATTATTAGGATGGGTTCTAAGTCCCTTCCTGACTCCTAGGCATTACCACTGCTTAGAAAGTTAACTTTAGGGATTTGTAAAACGAGAAATGAAAAGGTGTTGATGTTGCACACATAAAGAGACCACATTTTATATGGATCTTATTTTTATTTTTAATATGTGAGTTGGGTTTATGAGTATTTTGTGATCATATAAAAACATGGAAATAAAGTTGCACTCCTTTACTCAAAGCTTTAATCAAGTATCTCTGTGTTCCATACCCAGGAAATTTTAAAGAAAACAAGAAATGAATAGCCCAAGGGACAATCACCACCACCCACAAAGAGGCCATCTGCTCTCTCTACTGTAATAAACCTCACTGATGAGCAGGGCTAAGTTCAGAGGATGGGGTTCAGTCTTCATGGAGCAGGTGTGGGGAGGTGGAGGTCAAGAGAAGCTTCCAGAAATGGGCAATCCCTGGCACTGAGTCCAGGAAGATGAGAAGGGGTCTCCAGCAGACAAGCTAGGGGGTGGGAGTCCAGCTGCCCTAGGTCCAAAGAAAGTGAACAAAGTTCAGAAGGCCTGTGGATGGTTGTGGCCAAAGTTAGAATTGTAGTAGCAGGTGGAGACCCATCAAGAGGGTTCCTGAGAATTGACCCTGGAAGCAGTAGGGAGCCATGATGAGTTCTAGTCTGGGAACTGTCATGGAGAGATTTGTGTTTGTATTTTAGAATGACCAATCTGGTTGCAATTAGAACAAGATATGGGGAAAGAGAAATCAGAAACTTACAGGCCAGTGAGGAGATGACTATCACATTGATTTACTTACCTGGTATGCAAATAGTTATTGCACTATGTAATGTTCTAGGCCCTTAGAACAAAATGGGCAAAAGTCTCTAGTGGAGATCTGAGTTCAGGTATAGACACGGGAGATCGGGGCCAGAAGCTCATAGAGCAAACATGGTGTAGAGAGCTTGGTGATTGTGTCATGTTTATATATGGAATACGGCTTTACCCAGGTATTTAGCAAGATGCTTGCATGCTATTCACACACCCTCCCAGAGTGTTGGCACCCAGAGCCCACATTCTTTCTCATCATTAGCTAGATTATTTTTTTCCATTCAAACTCAGAGGATATTGCAAAAAAACAAAAACAAAAACAAAAACAATCCCACTGTGAAAAGAAGCGTTGAATTACAAAGACCAATAGGAAAGCCCTGCTAATTGTGAAGCCCTGGTATGTGGTATAATGTGTGTTAACAGCTGTTATAAGAGCAGAGACTCACAGCAGGATTTGATCTGACCAGAAGGAGAGCCCTGGATTTCTTATATCCTATCACATTAAACAACAAGAACAAAAGGACCACAGCCCTGGAGCAGCACAGGGCAGTTTTCAGTTTAGCATAGTGTAATAAAGCTCATCTGAAAATCCCCCTTGACTAGCATGGAATAACTTTGATGTGTGGCTGGAGGCCGCCTTGCGTTTGCGGCCATTGCACACCTGCTATCTCCCCAGATCAGTGAGGCTGGAGTAGGCTGGGGTTCCTTTGAAGTCCCACCTGGGGGCCAAGAAGCCAGGGAGATGGCGAGTGATTCCTAAATCTAAACCCAGCCAGGACTCCTGGCTTTCCCCGGAACACAACCCTGACCCCCACGCCGCCTCCTCCAAGGTTTCTCCAAGCCATGGGGTGTTTGGATATAGTTGGAGATATCCGTCTCAGGGAAGTAACAACTCTGCTGTACTGACATTCTAGAAAACAGGCTGTTAAAGAGTTCCTAATAGTGCTGTATGCTTAAAATAGGTCTAGAGGGATCCCTGGGTGGCGCAGCGGTTTGGCGCCTGCCTTTGGCCCAGGGCACGATCCTGGAGACCCGGGATCGAATCCCACATCGGGCTCCCGGTGCATGGAGCCTGCTTCTCCCTCTGCCTCTCTCTCTCTCTCTCTCTCTCTCTCTCTCTCTCTGTGACTATCATAAATAAATAAAATTAAAAAAATAAATAAATAAATAAAATAAAATAAAATAAAATAAAATAGGTCTAGAGAGGAGTAGCAAACAGACCCAGCTTTTTTTTTTTTTTTTTTTTTTTAGCGGAATGCTCCAAACAGTGGCAGTGGAAACCAGCACCAGTTATATGAGTATGGACAGTGCTGAAATCTGTCTAAACCAGCAGTCCTCAAACTGTGGTGTACATTGGCATTATCAGGGGGCTTGTTACAGCCCATGTCGCTAGGTCTCATCCCCAGGGTTCTTGATTCAGGAGCTCTGGGTGGAGCCTGAGAATTTGCTTTTCTAACAAGGTGATGACCATGCTGGTCCAGGGAACCGCACTTTGAGGCTGTTATTCTAGGAGCATGATGCCCCTCACACTGCTGGGCTGGTGGCCCCATAATGCCCACTAGCCTAGAGGTGCTATGTTTGGTGTGGCTGTGGGCACCCCTTCGAAGTGGACATAGTTCTGAGGACCAGGAGGCAGATTCAGTAGATATGTCAAAAGCCAAGGCTTTAAAAATAGTAATATTGAGAGAGAGGAGTCACACAGCACAGTGGGACTTCCTTCTTCTCTGAGAAGAAGTCATTTAAATCCAGCAGCCAAGACTGTGCTTCTGTGGGGTTGGGTGGCTCAAGCTCTCCAAGAGCAAGGAAACGACCTAGACCTGTCCTTGATGGCAAGAGGAGAGGGGGCCCTGGGAGGATTCCTGGATCCATAATTCAGTGCTCGGGGGCAGACAGAGAAATGGGAAGGTGGCCATATTTGCCCCAAGAGAGCCTTCAGGTCCATGTCCCACAGTGCCTTCCAGAAAGTCTGGGGTGCTGTACTCCCCACCCTTGTGACCACAGAAGGGTCCAGAAGGGAGCACAGAAGATTTCTCCTAGCTGGTCTTCACCGCTGAGCTATGTTTGGTACACAGATAGGGTCAGAAGCCCACTCTTGGGACCAGGGCAGCACCACAGCTCATGTAGGTTTACCATGTTCATTTCCTGTCAGACTGTCTTACTGACTTACTATGGCCTTTGGAGAGGACTGGCCTACCTTAATTGTGCTCAGTAAGCCTGTTTCCAAAGCACGTCTCTTCTCAAACCAGAGATGTTTGTGAGTCTTGTGTTTTAAAAGGAAATGTGTTCTCTTAGAAAGGGATTCATTTTTAATATTATGGTGAAGATGTTTTTTATACCTGGAAGTCTCAGTCTTACCCAATGACAACGACGGTGTGATTTTGTTGTGATTTTGTTGTGATTATTAGTATGGTATGGTAATCGTTAGCTACAAATCATTGAGCCCCTTCTGTGTGCCAAGAAGTGTGCTTTGCATACACTATCTCGTTAAACCCTCAACAACTCCGGGAAAAAAGGGGTGTTTTCTTCATTTTACAGATGAGGAAATTGAGACCCAAGAAGGCAAAGAACCATGTTCCTGGTCACAGAACTGACTATTGGCCAAGCGAGGACTGGGCCATATGTCCATCTGCACAGTGGTGTTCTTTATTAAACAGATACTGGAACTGGTTCCTGCTGTATGCCAGGCACTGTGCCAGGCACGGGGATTCCTGGGTGATCCCAATATGCTGAGGCTGTTGACCCCATGGAGCGCCAAAGCAGGAGGGAGTGGGTCAGGGGGAGAATGTCAGTTGGATTAAATCAAGTCAAGCAGTGATTAAAAACTCTTTTCATCAGAAGATAGCACATGCATTATTTTTAGCCTTGCTTTAGATGATATTTTATGTTAATCTTAAAAAATGCAAACAGAGATAATTGGTGTTTAATCAAAACTCTCAATGTATTTAAGTAAAATTTTAAATCAGGAAAAAAAAAAAACCATTGCTCTATGGAGCTGTCAGGCTCTGACTCAACTGGTCACAGCAGAGGAATCTGGGCATAAGGGTGATGCTGCCTTAGGCACCACTGCCACCCGGTGGCAGCCGTCGGAATTGCAGGCTTGGCGGCCACAGCCATGGCCTTTGAGGGAGGTCGATTGCACCAGAGGAAGGCTCATTGCATGTCCTGTCCACCAAAACCCTCCAGGCACGGGTGACAGTGTTCCAATAGGTGCCTGGTCATTTGTTAATTGGTTACAGCTTGATCAGTATCAGCTTTCATTTAGCTGTCTGTTCTGAATGTCTATTGTGGTCGTGACCTTTAAATTGTTAACCATGGCGGGGAGGGAGGGAATTGTTACCGTCTAATTCATGTTCACAGATACTGATGATAAAGTGACATTAAATATACATGAATCCTTGAGCAAACTCTAGAACCAGTTCGTGCAAATAATGGTTTTCTCTTTAGCTGGGAATCTTCAAACATTATTTAAAAGATTGTTTGAAAAAAATAAAACCACCATAGTTTGGGTCCTAATTACCCCTCAGCCTCACGCAAACCATGCTAATGACTCACAGTTTCTGGAGTTGTGTAGGCTTTCCCCCGTCTGTCTACTGCCTGTGTCTGTGCTTTTCCCTCTGCCTAGAACTATCTTCCTCTATCGTATCATCTGAATTCTCTTCAAATGTCAAATCAAGGCTGACAACCTGTAGGGAATTATCTTAAATTCCTAAGTGTCACTGTTGCATAGCAATGTCCCTATAGAAACAGAAGGTGGGTTCTGAATCCCTTCTTCCTCTCTTTCATAGCTGTGACCATGGCTTAATCTCGCTGTCTCTTAGTGGCTTCATCCACTAAGTATGAATGATAATGTCCCTTACCAGCAGCTTGCTTGTTTTTTTGTTTTTTTTTAAGTGTGTAAATGTGTGTAAAATGCTTCCTCAGCATAGGGCCTACTACCTAGAAGCAGTGGTGCATTTGGCACTGTTGATGACTGAGTTTTGTAAATAGTTAGAGCTTCAGTCAATGCCTGCACTACAGGATTGCTCACTCATTTTTTTTCCTGTTGTCTACTTGGTCTTGCTTACAGTAAAAACACAAGACAAACTCTTTCTTATCAATCTTTCTTGAGAGTCACAAATAATAAAAATCTCCAACCTTGACCGTCCTAGAGTTGCTTCCCTCCTGGATCTATCCCTACACGTACATCCCCTCCCCCCATGCTGGTAAGCTTCCCCAGCTGTAAGCTGCAAAGATTTGCATGTCAGGATGAAAGGTGTTAAGCAACGATGCTATTCTTGATGATGCTGCTTGAGTCAAGTTTACCCGGCTGCTCTATGCTGGCACCTGTGATTAGTGGATTGGTCACCAAGCTATGTCGAAAATGTGCTTTCTCTGTGTTTTCCAGCCAGAGTCTTAAACATCGTTCTGTTTCTCTGACCAGGTAGTCGATAGTGACAGACCTGAAGGGTCCAAGTTCCGGCTCACTGGAAAAGGAGTGGATCAGGAGCCTAAAGGAATTTTCAGAATCAATGAGAACACAGGCAGCGTCTCCGTGACACAGACCTTGGACAGAGAAATGATCGCTACTTATCAAGTGAGTGCCCCTCAAGTGCAGACATGTGGCTTTCCAAGACTATTTCTTCCCACTGAGCTCGTTATTTCTGTGCTTCATCAAACCAGGGGCTGTGTGGTTTTAAGTGTGTCTCTGTGGGAGCCAAGTGGCATTGAGCCTCAACAGGGTAACAGTGGGGGCCTCTTTCTCATCAACAGAGCCCAAAGGCTTCTGTGAGACTTTGGACCCTGGAGAGCAAGATGGGGGACCCTGGGGAGGACCTCAGAGGAGGTCAGAACCGTTAAGGTAGCTTCACCTTTCCCCAAACCAGCTCAATGGTGGATAGGTCTATAAGGTGTAAACCCTTGGATGTGATCATTGTACACATGTCCTTAGAAATCTATCTTAAGGAAATAGGAATTTAGATTTTTGTGCATGATGTGATAGTGAGACATGATCCTTAAAATGGAAACAATTTTGCTAAATATTCAGCAGTGGGGTAGCGGTTAAATTATGGCACAATGCTGCGAGGAAGTTCTGTACAACCATTTAAAATATTTTTGAAGAAGTTCTAGCTATATGGGAGAAACTCAAGATACCAAGTGGAAACAGACACACAAACACATATGGTATCCTCAATGCAGATTGAGCATTTGCACATATCACGACGGGTGCATATTTGTGAAGAAACATGATGGAAGAAAAATCAAAGTGTTAATGGTTGTGTTTGGGTGTTATTGATTTTTTCTTTGTTTTTCTGACTTTTCTACAAAGTACTTAAGTTACATTGTTTTAAGACTATTTATTTTAGAGAGAGAGAGAGTGAGCAGGGAGAGGGGGAGAGGGAGAGAGCCTCTCAAGCAGACTCCCTGCTGAGCACGGAGCCCAACGTGGAGCTCCATCCCAGGACCCCAAGATCATGATCTGA
Organism: Canis lupus baileyi; assembly: GCF_048164855.1. Lineage (NCBI taxonomy): Eukaryota > Metazoa > Chordata > Mammalia > Carnivora > Canidae > Canis > Canis lupus. The sequence goes on from NC_132840.1 coordinate 19,990,835, forward strand.
GCCAAAATCAAGAGTCGGATACTTAACCGACTGAGCAACCCAGGTGACCTTTAAGTTACTTTTTTATAGAGGGAAAAAAAATGGCTCTTTGTAAAAGGATAGTCTCAGAAGTAGATACCCATTCAGGACGCACAGACCCAAGCAGTGGCAAACAGATGTTGGGGTGAGCACTAAATCTCCTGTGGGCTTGAGGTCCATCCTATCCCTTCTCAACAGCCTCCCCCAAAAGTTTCCTTTCACAGCCTGTGTTACCTCAAGCCTCTAGGGGTAGTGAACTCATTTTTTGAGAAATGAGATGGAATTCCCAGCCATTTTCAGGAAACGCCCTCCATGGGGTGCAGTGCACTGAGCTGCGAGCAGGCCCAGTGGGGACCAGGGTAAGCCAACAATGTTTGTCTTCCATCATCATTGCCCTGGCCTGTGCATTTCCCTAAATCGGGGTCAGAAGGTAGTCCTTAATTTATAGGACAAGATTTGGCACTCTGATTTTCCTGGTCAAAACACCACATAAGAATAATCCAATCCCACTTCAGCAACACTACTGCCTCTCCCCCGATCTCACCTGTGTTCTTCCTTTACTGCAGACAGAGGGTGGAGGGACACTACATTGAAAAGGAAGTGCTCTGCATGGGAAATGGGTACCCTGGGGTCTGAGCTCCCCTGAACCATTGACCTTGGGAAGACTATGTAGGCTCTGGTCCTCAGGATCGCATCCATAAAATGCGAGTAACACTCACCAAACTAGTGAGTTGCTGAGTTTCCAGGGAGGAGAACAGTGTGAGGGTGTTGGAGAAATTAAAGTACTGGCCAAAGAGAAGCTTCCAGCAGTTCTCGTGCTGAGCAATGTGCTCGCAGGTCCTGGGTCTGGGGAGGAGGAGGGGCCCCCCCGGCCCTTTGTTCAGAAGCTTTGTCAAAGGGTAGATGCTGTGAGCATCTGCAGGGGGACGATCTGTCAGAAATCCCTGAAGGCTGAGCAGAGTGTCCTTAGTGTACCCCTAAGGGAGATCTGGTTGTTGCAGAACCTGGCTGTCGGGGCGCCTGGGTGGCTCACCAGTTGAGCATCTGCCTTCAGCTCAGGGCGTGATCCCGGGTCCTGAGATTGTATCCTGCTTCTCCCTCTGTCTGTCCCTGCCTCCCTGTGTGTCTCTCGTGAATAAATAAATAAATAAATAAAATCTTAAAAAAGGAAAAAAAAAAGGAACTGGCTGCCACACCCTCAGAAAGTGAGGACCTGGACAGTGACCAGAGGTGTTCTGGTGGCTGCCAGGGTCCAGCTGCTGCAGGAAAAGCCAGCACCAGACCATGGGTGCATGTCCTCCTCTCTTTCCACATCTATTGTGGGAATCTCCTCCATTAATTCTTAGACGCGACAAACTAAGGATACATTTTGCAATTCCATAGCACAGTGATCATGTTTAAGAGCTCTGGGTGTAGCCAATTGCCCCTTGAGGCTCAGCACTGCTGCTTAGTGAGCTGTGTGATCTTGGGCAACCCACCTACCCTCTCTGATCTTACCAGTCTCATGCATGAAATGGGGATAGTACTAGCACCTCTGAGGACTATAAAAGCTACAATTATTAGCTTCAACTAGCTCACAATTGTTCATCTGTGAGTAAAATAGAACCGGGTCTGTAGCTTGGAGCTTCTCTTATTTTTCCTTAAAGTGAAGCCATATAGTATCACAGCAATTAAAAACATAATTTTGCACACAGCCACATTTGCTGCATACAGATGAGGTCATGGACTAGCTGTGGGGACTTGGGCAGGGGGTCTGCCTCAATTTTCTCATCTATAAAATGAGAATGATAATAATAATACTCATCTTGTAGGATGTTAATGCATTAAATGAGTTATTATGTGTCAGGCCTTTAGAATGTTCCAGAAGTGCAGTAAACACTGTATAATCTTACCATATGAGCAAGAGATTGATGATAGTAAAGGGAAGTTATACCCCAGCCTGCCCAGATCAAGCATGAATTTTCCATGGGTGATCTTGAGTTTATTTTATAGTTTCATGGCATATTGATTCATGATTCAATTTGGGTTTTTTTCTACATAGATTTGACTGAGAACCTGCAGAGTGAGGCTCTCCCTCCAAGGTGTTAGGGGAATCTGGTGGGAAAGCAGACGCACAAGGTCCCCAACCTTCATGTAGCTTTCATTTTAATGTGCAGGCTTTGTTTCACAATGAATACTCTAAACTCCTCACCATTGCATGGGTGATGTGTCCACATGCTGTGCCTTGTTCATCCTGTGGCTTGGTTTACCCTGGGCACAGGGCCTTGGGTCCCAGTAGAGAGATGCTCGCCCTGATGGGAATGCAGGGACTTCCAAGAGCACCCAGGTGCAACAGCCCAATAGCAGCCTGGCCCTCAGCGGCTCTCCACCAGCCCCAGGGGTCTGGTTTCTAACACCATACACCCCCCATACCTCTCACTCCTCCACTGTTTCCTTCCTGCCCTGGCTGAGAAACATTTGTGCTCACACAGTGTTTGGTTCTCCTATTTCTGGACTTACTGGGTTACTCTGCTTAATATACTCTGGGCACAGGAACATTGCAGCTCCTGTCCCTTTCAAGCACCTATCTAGAAAGAATCTACTACCCTAGTAGGACAGTTAGAGCCATCGTGTTCACCTATCGTGTTCACAGTGGTCATTGCGGTTGGTAGCAAACAAGCTTCTTCCAAGAGCTGGATCCTCCAGTTCCCACATTTTTTCATTTTCCCTTCTGGCAAGTTCTGAGAAGCAGAGAGCCTATGGGTGAATGAATTTCCATTATAGTTGCTCCATAGTTGGTGTTGTTTATTTTTGTTTAAAGATTTTTATTTGTTTATTTGGAGGAGAGAAAGTGCAAGCAGGGGGAGGGGCGGAGGGAGAGGAAGAAGCAGACTCCTTGCTGAGCAGGGAGCCCGACATGGGGGCTTGATCCCAGGACCCCAGGTTCATGACCTAAGCCAAAGGCAGATGCTTAATGGACTGAGCCAACCAGGTGGTGGTTATTTCAAAGTTAAAGGCTCCTCACGTGCCTGTCAAAGCTACTTGCTACCTCCCAAGCCCAACAGGAAAGCATCGTAGACTAAGCCTCGGGGATTTGCACAATAAGAAATAACCAAGGATAATTGGTCCTCGGGCCCCTGAATTTGTATCATCATTAAAACCACAGCTTTTTGAACGCCACAGGGCTTATCCTGCACTAAACACTTCATACACACTCTTATTTAACTCATTTCACCCAGGAGACTTACGAAGTCGATGTTAACACCATTTTACAGATAAGCAAATAACTGTGAAATAACTTTTGTAAGGTCTCACAGCTGGTGTGTATAGAATGTGGGGTCCAGATCCACTGCTCTCCACCTCCAAAGCTGTGCACTTCCAACCACGAAGAAACACTTCTTCCAATTTTACCCCTGGTTAGAATCTGGCACCTAATGAGCACATTCCCAGCCTTCTTTGCCAGGAACTCCGCTTACAGGGACTGGAAAGGGGGTGTGATTGGCTGAATGATCGATGCCTTCCTAAACACCATCTTTGTCCATGACCCACTGCCACCTGCCCACTCACTACCCCAGCCCTCAAAGGGCTTCCCAAGCTTCTGACCCAAAGTGGCACCTGGTAAAATAATTTAGCTCTTATGGTATTGGAAGCTGACATATTAATGCAAAGCCTCCTGAAATATTACTCATTATTATGCATTTTGCCAGCATTTGAGTGATTTGTGAACTCTTCATTGGAATAAAGTACTGTAAATGATTCATGAATGACCAAGTTTATGAAATTCTATAAAAATATTAGCAGGTGGTAATGATTCCCTCACACTGTGAATATAATCTGCTGCCTGCGAATTCGTCAATATGGCAGGACAGGAATAGAGTGGGGGGACAGAGTCTGATAGGCAGGCTGGGGGGCCAGTAGATGATCTAGGCTGGGTTCAATAGGAGGTAGGGGGCAAGCAGGAAGTAAGGACCCAGTCATGGGCAGGTATCACGGGCAGGACATATTCACCCTCATTTGTTGTCCACAGTTGGGAAACGCACTGAAGATGGGATGTCAGAGCTGGGTGGGAGAAAAGGAGAGAGAAAACTAGCATTTACCAGGTACCAAATAGGTGTCCAAGAGCTCTTGAGAGTACTAGATACACAAACCTATGAAACTGGTTTATTACTTTGCCTTTACTGATGTGTGAGCTGAGGGCCAAAGTAGTTCCCTAGATATTATTGTTATTAATGTTGGTGTTAATGTTTATTGAACATTTACAACGCACCAAGGCTCCATGCTAAACATCTAAATGATGATCTCATTTAATCTTCACAAAGATGAGCTTAATAATGTTATCATGCCCAATTATAGAACGAGTAACTGGAACCACCTGTGTTCTTGGCCTTAGCACATGAGCAGGATTTCATTGTCTCCTTCTGAATATTTGTTCACAGTTTCTGGGGTATAACTTGCTCTCCTTCAAGACAATTTCTTGGATACATTTTGACTTTGTAGTTAAGATTGCTGCCATAAAATTAGAATCCACCTGCCAGAAAGGAGTCTGCTCCTGTGTTTCCTTTCACTCATGTGGTTCTGCCCTTATTTCTAACCCACATGTAGCTCCAAGACAATTTGGCAGAAAATACATTAAAGTGAAAAATGCTACTGTCAAGTGGAAATACATGTATCGTAACATTAGTGATCGTAAGAGAAGCGAGACATACAGATTTACCCGGATCAGAGAGTTATTTAGGTGATTAATCTGTTTATTAAAATGTCCATGCTTTACATGGATCGTGCATGCACTACTCAATAGGACTGCACCGCCCTTGATAATATTTGTGCTTGAAATGCTCCCCAGCGCTCAATTGTAGGGACAGGTTACATCTTTATTCATCCTCTAATCTGATCTCCCATGGCCATCTTTCTTAGACAGGATTCTTGGTGGTAGTCAACAAAATCCCTCCAACTAATGTATAAAGAAAGAGATTTATTAAAGGGTACAGGTAGTTTATGTAATTGCCAATAGGACCCAATAACCTGGCTCACATGGGACATGACCAATGGTGGTGCTATAGGAAATACCGAGCCACGGATGACGCTGTTCTAGAGCAAAGCTTCTCAACCTTGGCACTGTTGACATTTGGGGCTGGATAGTTCTTTGTTATGGGGGTTGGCCTGTGCAGTGCTGGGTGTTTAGAAACATGGCTGGTCTCTAACAACTAGATCCTAATAGCACCCCCGATCCCAGTCTTGACAGTCTAAAATGTCTCCAGATATTGTAAATCATCCCATAGGTGCAAAATTGCCCCTAATCGAGACCCATTATTCTAGAGGAGACATCACTGCCTCCACTTCTTCCTGCCACTCTGCTCCTGTGATGCTCAAGACTGGGTGGTAGCAACTCTGCCTTGGCTGGCCAGGGATGTGGAGTGATTGTGACAGCATGCTTTCTGAACCTTCGATCCTCAAAGCAGCACTGCTGCCTTATGTCCCACTTCCATTGCCAAGTCTAACACTGGATGTTCTGCAAGGAAGAACCTGGATTATAAGAAGTACTGTCACCGAGCTAGCCAGGTGTCCCAGGTGACGTTGACATCTGCAGCATCAGCCACGTCATTGGTACCATTTTATTCCAGGGAAGAGGCAGTCAGTGATAGGCGTGGCCATCCGAGGGCAGGTCACCAGCCCATGCTCAGAAGAGTGTGTGGCTTCACACCTCTGATTCGAACTTCTCTCACTGTAACGGGCTAATAAATTAATAATGCACATGGCCTTGGAAAGAGCCTTGATCGAGAGGAAATGAGAACTTAGGTTAAAGTCCCAGGTTCTGGAATCAGACCTACTGAGGTTAGAATTTTGATTCTGCTATTGTACGAACTGTATGAAATTGCCTTTTTTACAGATAAAGAAAAGGTGAATATCGGTCATTCCACAGTGTCACCTTTGGCAATTTTTTAACTCTTGTTTTCTCGTCTTTACGTTGGACGGTAAGATGGCAGTATCATGCCCCAGCTGTGCTGGGGTTGGTAAGTCAGATGTACAAGAGTTGTGCTCAGTACAGCCAGTGACTAAGTTCTGGAGCTAGGAGCCATCACCTCACGTATCACTTCTGCAGGGGAAGCTCTCAGAGCTGAGAGTAGTTGAGAGGCATCCAGCTCGCCAACAGTTGGGTGTCAGCACCACCATGTGTGTCTTTGTAGACCAGCACCATTATCTGGGAACTTGTTAAAATGCACATTCTCAGGCTGGCCTCCAGAACTCTGGCCTGGTGGTCTGGGTGTTAACAAGCCCTCCAGGTGGTTCTGGGGCTCGCTGTTGTCTGAGTCACCCAGCTCTAAGTACCCTCCTGAGTGTTAGCATCACTGCAGCTGGCTGGCTTGACGTGTTAATTTGCGTCAATGGCGGTGGCCTTGGAGCCAGTTCCATTACAGTCCCGCTGGGGGAAGATGGTTGTGCCTTAAAGCTGCTTATTGCTGCAGGTGCTCTGGTCGGCCACGTGAAAGCCCTCCAAATCCAGCTCATACTCTTCAAAACTGCCTTGTTTTCCTTTCGATAATGGCTCCTGGGAGCTAGGCAGATTTGTCCCAGGCTTCTTAGCTCCATCCTGTCTAGACGTTGGATGATTGTTAAATGCCATGTGACTGAGTGTTTGCTTATTTCTCAGCAACTGGGCTTTTAGGCCAGAGATGAAAGTGTCTTCAGAATATGTGAGCTGGTACAGGAGAAGATAATTTCTGATAGGAGGAAGTTGGCCCTGGGGTCAGCAGAACAGGCTTTTCTGTCTTATTATATTTATACGGCTCAAGTAGGTTATTTGTGGTTCTCAAACTTTGTTGCACATTAAAACCATCTGGGGAGATTTTAAAACTCCTGATGCCCAAGCCACTCTCTAAACCAATTAAATCAGCATGTCTTGGAGTGGGACCAAGCATCAGTATGTTTATAAAACTCCAGGTGTTTCCATTGTGAAGCCAAGTTTGAGAACCACTGGATTAACATAACCCATCTGTACCCCAGTTTATTCAAACTGGGAATGGGGATAATCACCCCAACCAGGTAGGTTTGTTGTGAATCTCAAGTGATACAGTACACGGAGGAGTTTCTGACACAAAATCGCAGAAAATCAGAGGTCTTACTTTCCCTCAGTCAGCTGTTTAACTCTGAGCAAACATCAGAAGCTAATACTTTCTGGCATCTCTTTTAACAAAAGCACTTAAAACAAAACAAAACAAAAAAAACGAAATGTGGAAAAACAGAATTTGAAAAACAAATGAATATGTTGTCTTGTGACCAAATTTAGAAAAAAACAACTCAGGATTTGGTCATGGCCTCTCGGCACCCCAGTATCCCCAAGCATCTCCATCTGGCACCCTCGGGTTCTGCTCTTCACATTTCCAAGCACTTCATTTTGCAACCTGGCCTTATCTGCTGGGTGCAGCTGGCGAAGCTGAGGCCTGAAGAGGTTAAGCGACATTACTGAGGCTGCCGTGTCCCCGGATCGGGGTGCTCCTGGCTGATTGCTTCTTTGGTCCACTAAGCAAAGATGCTTCCTCACTCAGGGCTGTGGGAACATGGTTTCTTAGACCTCATTTGCACAACTTCTCAGAAGAGGTACATCTTGCATCTTGGCAGGTGGGCGAAACTTACCCCCCTCAGCCTGCTCCTCCCCGGGCCGGACCTGCAGGCTACTCACACAAACACTCATGAAGTGTAGCTATGTGACAATGATGCTTCTCTCATCTTTTCATGTGTCTAATGACAGCTGAGTCCATCTAGCGTGGCCCATTGGCCACACGGCTTGGTGGCATTTGTTCTTCACAAATGAAGAATCACAACAGCAAGAGCCTTTAGACCTATTTAATCTAAACTGCTAAATTTGCAAATAAGAATGAGTTAAATAGTTGTCCAACAGCTCTGACCCCCCGTAGTCAACATCCATTGCCCATATATTTTTATCCTTCCATAGCAGGCATGGTGGCTAACTACTCTGGGACCAGATCCTGTAGACACAGATGAAACATCCCTGCTAAGTCCCACCACTCACTCCCCGGCTCTCCGCAGCCATCAATAGGCCTGAAGATTTTTTTTTTTTATTTGATAAAAATGACCAGGGAGGGAAGGAGTTTGTTCAAGGGCACGGACAAGGAAGAAAGAACAAAAGAGAAGATCAGAACAAGCTGTGCTCCTTTTCTGGCACCTTAAAGTAAGCCTGACACTCCCAGATTAGAGGGCAGAAAATGATGGGAATCTTTTTTTTTTTTTTTATGAGATACTGTGCAAAATTGGAGGTGAGGACCAGAAGCTAATTAAACCAATTACAAAAGACAATAAAATTCCAGGTTCAAGCTCTATGTCTATAAAGCCAAGTGACTGATGATGACGTAATCCAGAAGAGAGCCATCCTCACCCCCACTCCCCACCCCTGAGACCTGGACAGCACTTTGGCATGGGATGGTTGGCAATTAGGGGGTGGGTGACCATGGTGAAGTGCCCTCAAGTGGCCCACTGGAAGGGAAGAATGAAGGGGAAGAAGATGACAACCTTGATTGAAACCAGCTTTGGATGTCCCAAGAGAAACTTGGGGAATAATATAATGGGAACAGAGTTCCCCTAGAGCAGGTCAGAATCTGGGAGCTCTCATGATGGCAGATTAAGACAAGTGTGAATCACATCCTCATCCAGCACTGGGGAGTGGCCAACCTCCAGGTTATCCACCTCAATCCTGGCCGGCCCACTGCTTCATGTTTAACTCGGGCAGATCACTTGACTGCTACTGATCTGAAGTGGAGAGAATCTGTGGGAAGATCCCAGGGTAAACAGCAAGCATGGAGGAGCACACGCTTTTGCCTGTGGAGCTTCTCTTCCAGCCAAGAGAAGTGGAAGGAAGTGGGGTAGCAGTTGTGGAAAGGTAACCAGGACTGCCAATAGGTTGCATCCGTACGGGAGCCAGTGCGCTCCCAGCAGCCCCATCAGGCAGGATCCAGGCCAACCAGAAGACTGATTCAGCCCACGTTGACAGGATGCCCCATCAGTGCCAGCCACCCTCTCAAGGTGCTGGGGCCAGAGCTGTGGACAAACCACCAGCCTCCTGCTTCACAGAACTCTGTCAGTAAACAGAAATTAGTGAGTATGTAACATGTCAGGTGGTTCTAAGTACAAGGAATAAAAATGGAACAGATTAAACACAGAGAAGGATGTGAGACGCTGCACGATCCTCGCAGGCTATAATGGGAGATGACGTTTGGGGGCAGGCCTGGTGGAAAGTCTGAGAGCAGGAATGCTGTCCTTACCTCTTAGGTGTCCTTAATAGCAGGACATTGTCACCCGCAATTGACAGGGTGATTGTGTCTCCCAGGTGACATCTGGCAATGTCTGGAGACATTTTTGGTTGTCACAACTGGGAGGAGTGGTACTACTGGCATTTAGTGGGTCGAGGTCAAAGATGTTGCTCAATATCTTATAATGCACAGGACAGGCCCTGCATGCCATGATCTGCAAACACCAGCACGGGGCTGGCCTCTTAGACGGTCTGAAAATATACCATGTCTTATTCACTCAAATATTCAGCAAGCCTGAATGGGCAGGATACTGCTCCTATCTTTGTAAAGCTGCACAGTCTAGCTAGGGACATCACCATAGGACAAGGGCAGGGGCCAGGAACAGTCTTCCAGAGGATGTGACATAAAAGCAAGTACTCGAGAATGAGGAGTTAGTGAGGTGACAGGGACAGGGAGAGGTCAGGAAGAGTGTCCTGGGGTGAGGGACAGAAGAAAGGGCTTAAGGTACCTCCAGAGGAGCCAGAGGGAAGGGCTCCTGTGGGAGACACAAAATGAACACAACTGAGGGAGAAGGCGAGACCCATGTACTAAAGAATAAGCTTAGACATAATACCCCTTGGTGACAGGCAGATGTTAGAGGATTTTAGGCTGAAGACTGACATGATCAGATTTGAATTTTGCAAGGACTGACTGCGGTGGCTGCCAGCAAAGGATGAGTGGGAGGTAGCAAGTCCTGTCTCTGAGTCTCTGAAGCCAGAGTAGCACATATCAGGTACACAGCATTCTCACCCAGGAAATGCATCCAGACTCATAGTGAGGATATGAACTGCACTTTGAAATGGATAGTAGTAGGAATCGGGGAACCCGGTCCTGCCAGGCCTTGCAGGGCAGGGTAAGGAGCTTGGATTTTATTCTAAAGCAGCAGAGGCGGGTTTTCAGCAAGGGAGTGACATCCAATTTGCATTTCAGGAAGATTTATTTGAGCAAATCAATAATAACATACAAGTTGCCATGAAATAGAAATTAATTAAAAAATGCATTCATTTGTTGAGAACCCAGCACCCACCAGGCATGGGGAGAAAGAGATAAAAGATAAAGCCCTGCCTTCCTTGAGCTCAGCATTAAAGTGGCCTTGTAGACAAGAGTAAACCAGAGGATTTTTCTTTTTTCCGAGCCCACGTGGGGAGAAGTCTGGGTGCTTTGTGTGTTGGCTGGTCCTTCTCATTTAGTTTGGCTCAGTCTCCACACCAAGTGAACATTCTTTATTAAAATTCTAAGCTTTCAGTTCTGTTTTCTATGGGGCTTTATCGGTGTGCTATCTCAAAATTATTTATTAAACACAGCTGGCGGGAGCTGTTAGTGATTGATTCGTTTGATTGGCATCTGTTTTAAGATCTTTATTATGAAGAATGCTTATCTTTTTTCTGCAGTGAGTCATTAGGTGCAAAAAGATCATTTCCCTATCATTATTCTTTCTTCTGAAGGTACAAAAATTTTGCATAATGGGCTCCTTTAAGCAAAGTCCATCTTTTCTGGTACCATGTTGGAAAGATGACTGTTCGCTGTGCTGTGTCAGTCAGGAATGCTCATGCCCTGCCTGTAGCTGGGCACTCCAGAGGTAGAATAAAGTGAAGGAAGCCCGAGAATTTAGTGCCTATGCATCCTTACTAAATGATGGCTTAGTGTGTCAAACAACATTAACCGGATCAGAGACTCCACTCACCGCGTTGGACAGTAAGAAGTCAGGAGGAGAGTGCCATGTTTTTCCAAGTTGAATGCACCCACCTGGCTTAGGGTGCACATTCAGTGGATGGCTGACACTCAAGGCACAGTGTGGGCAAAGACCCGAGGCAGCAGCCTTGGCCAGCCAGTCAGAAAGGCCCAGAAAACTGGGTGACTGGCATCTCACAATTCATTGCAAAGGCGTTATCTGTTCGAGTGTCATTGCAGAGCCTAATGAACTCTACACACTACAACAGCAAAAGAGGGCCTGCGGAGCCAGAAGGATTTACTCTCTTCTCCTTTACAGAAAAAGTTTGCCAACCTCGGACGAGACGGATCCTCACATCCTTTAGGAACTGACACCTCCACAGTCTGTTGATAATCTGATTTTAAGAGTTCTTGAGAACACAGTCAGTCCCAAAAGGGAGTTATAAGTTCCCCTTTGCTGGAGATTTCCTAGGAAAGCCTGAATGAATGTCCCCTTTAGATGATGGGGATGCCGTCGGGCCCAGAGGTAAATGAGGCCTGAAACAGCCCCATTTCTTAACCAGGAACAGGGGCCGCCTGGTTGCATCTGCACATGGCTTCCTGAGCAAGTGAAGCAGTGAGAAAGGGCTTTGCAAAGGGAGCATGAGTACAGGGGTAGCATATGGGACAAAGCTCCCTGTCACTTCCCTCACCCAGCACGGGCCCTCCAGGGAGTGTGCACAGGGACCTGCACACAGGCCTGAGTGGAGGGACTGTCCTGTCCTGCCCGAGGCTCTCGGGAATGCAGCAGCAGCCACAGCCACGGTGCAGTAACCCCACGTGGCTATGGCTTAGTCTCCCCTCCTCACCACATCCCTCGTCCTTGCATTGACTCAGGGCGTTAGGAACCTGTCAGTTCCCGTTTCTGCCATAACAAGCTATCACAAATATGACAACTTAAAACAAAACACATTTGTCCCCTTACCATTCTGGAGGCTAGAAGTCGAGTCTGGTGTCACCGAGCTAAAAGCAAGGTTTCAGCAGGTAGGGCTGGTTCCCTCTAAAGGCTCCAGGAGAATCCATGTCCTGGCATCCTCCACCTCTAGAGGCTGCCCACGTACCTTGGCTTGTGGCCTCTTCCTCCATCTCCAGAGCTGGCGGTGCTGGGTTGAATCCTGCGCACACTGACATCTTTCTGGTACTCTACACATTCTCTGTCTCCTCTTTAAGGAGACTGCAGTCACATGGGGTCCACTTGGACAATCCAGAATAACCTCCTTATTTTAAATGCAACTGATTAGCATTTAATTCCATTTGCAACCTTAGCTCCCCTTTGCCTAGAAACTGACATGGCCACAGTCTCCAGGCACTAGGATGTGGACATCTGTGGGGGCCATAATTCTGCCTATCGGCATACCCGCTTTCATCGATGAGGAAGTAGAGACCCAGAGCAGGTTAGGTATTTATGCGTGGTCACACAGCTTGTAAGTGATGGATGAGCTTAAGCTTGGCCCCAGCCATGGTCGCTTCCCAAACCTGGGGACAGATGGCACAGCCAGTGGTGTGGCTGCAGACAGAGAACTAGAGAGAGGTAACTCTCAGCCCTATGATTCTCTCTCTTAAAGGTTGGAGGCAGCTTGTCGCTTGCTGATGGGTTTTCCCTACCAGAGCACAAATGTCTGAGTCTCTTTCACGCTGTCCTCCTTTCTCTTCTTGAAGAGAAGAAGTGTGTTTATGTTGAAGTATTTAGTGTTGCATTGTGGTGTTTTATGAGGATCATTTTCTTCAGAGCAAGTGAGAATCAGGGAATGGTTGACTTTCATTTCATTCTAGAGCTGCTTTGGATCTATCACTTAGCGCAAGGTAGGTCCCAAAGACTGACCTGCCCTGAGGACCTCTTCCCCACTGGATGGAGTATCGATTACTCAGCCTCACTAGGTGGGTACCACACACCCGATTCTGACCCTAAGCTAGCCTTCACTTAGCCACTGGACCCAGGCAGCTCCAGATTCCTGCCCCAGGGCGACTTATACAAAATAGCAACAGCCCAGCTTGGCTGAGCCCTGAATGTATCAAGCTTGAACCAGATGCGCTTCAGCTTCGAGGCGAGCCCCCTAACATGCCAGAGACACTGTTCTAGGCACAAGGCACTTGAAAGTGAAGGGAACACATTTGTTGCCCCCACAGGATCATATATTCATTCCTAAGAATCTTGAAGGTGGAGACTCTTTTTATCCTTTTCTCATTTGGAGAAACTGAGGCTTAGGGAAACGTCAGGAAGCAGGTCACATAGCTGGTAGGTGAAAGAGCCAAAGGACAAACCCACTTCCTCGCTTCCAGAGCCCAGGTGGCACACACTGACCCTGCCACACATTCGTGTGCTTGGTGTGCTCACTGTAAACCGGTGGTTCTCAACTAGGAATGACACTGGCCCGCAGGGACAGGTGGCAATGTCGGGACACATTTCTGATCGTCACAACCGGGAGAGGGGCACTACTAGCATGTGGTGGATAGAGACCAGGAATGCCACTAACCTCCTACAATTCCCAGGACATCCCCCTACCACAAAGAATGATGGGCCCCAGAAGCCAACTGTGTCTCTGCTGGGAAGCCCTGGTGTAAAATGAGAACAATAAAACCTGTCCCGTAGGGTTGCTGCGAGCTTTGCAAATGACAGCGAGTGTGCTCAGGGGGTGACCCTGCCATTAACCAGGTGAGGTTCTCACCAAGCCGAGGGCGGGTTAGCTGGCACGCTGGCTCGTCGTGGCTCCTCCTGGCCAGAGCTCCTCCACCCTTAATTCTGAGCAGCACCCAATAATGTTCTAGCAGAGCTCGCCAGTGCGCATGTTTTATTCTTCATGCTACTTCTAATTTTTTTTTCTTATTGCAGAAGACAAATTCCATTTCCTTACTCCTGAGGGAAAACTAATTCCAGCAAAGGCCATTTGTCTCTGGTACCTTAAGATCTCGATAATTTACTGCAAGTTTATTTTTATTGAAAATTATGTAGATATTATTCAGAAACACAATTTCCAACTATATGGAACACTTAAGCAGATTATATGTTAAGTATTAATACATATATTGAGGATATATGCTGGAATGTGCATTTCTCAAAGACACTTTTTTTCTTTTTTTATGACTCTCTGCCTTTGAGATCCTCAAATGTGTGTGCTATGAAGTGCTGAAGGATTAAAATATTTTCCAAATGGATATTATGTTATAAGTTATGGGTTGTTACCATTTGACTGCAATTCAAAATCATGACACTTTAGATTGCTTATATGATTAATTCAGAAATGATTTGCATTTAAATGCATTTAAGATCTTTAACTTGTGATTCCAAATGTACCTATTTTAAGCCTGGCAGACCTACTATAATCTCTAATCTGTGTGGACGCCCCCTCCCCAGTTGTGTGGACCCGAAAAGGATTCAACTTTTGATATAGCATAGCTTTTTCAAAGTGTTTCTGAGAAATATAAGAACTGAGAGATGCCCATCAGATCACACAGACACACACATACATGCACGCATATGCACACACGCATGCGTAACACACACCTTTGGGAACATTTGGGAAACATTGAAAATTTGGGAAATATTGAAAATCATAATTGCTTCTTTAAAATTCACAGTGTACATTTAAAGTAGTAAAGACATTTTAGAGATTTGCACTTGAGAAGCCTATTTAAAGCAGCATATTCCACAAATTTAAAAACCCAAACTTTCTTTTTTTTTTTGTATATTCTTTTATTGGAGTTCAATTTGCCAACATATAGCATAACACCCAGTGCTCATCCTGTCAAGTGCCCCCCTCAGTGCCCATCACCCAGTCACCCCATCCCCCCTGCCACCTCCCCTTCCACTACCCCTTGTTCCTTTCCCAGAGTTAGGAGTCTCTCATGTTTTGTCACCCTTTCTGAATTTTCCCACTAATTTTCTCTCCTTTCCCCTATAGCCCCTTTCACTATTTTCTATATTCTCCGTATGAATGAGACCGTATAATGTTTGTCCTTCTCTAAAGGACAAACTTCACTCAGCCTAATACCCTCCAGTTCCATCCACGTTAAAGCAAATGGTGGGTATTCGTCATTTCTGATGGCTGAGTAATATTCCATTGTATACATAGACCACATCTTCTTTTTTTTTAAGATTTTATTTTTTTATTCATGAGAGACACAGGGAGAAAGAGAGAGAGAGAGAGAGAGAGAGAGAGAGAGGCACAGGCACAGGCAGAGGGAGAAGCAGGCTCCATGCAGGGAGCCCGACGTGGGACTTGATCCCGAGTCTCCAGGATCAGGCCCTGGACTAAAGGCAATGCTAAACCGCTGAGCCACCCGGCTGCCCTACCACATCTTCTTTATCCATTCATCTTTCGATGGACACTGAGGCTCCTTCCACAGTGTGGCTATTGTGGACATTGCTGCTATAAACATTGGGGTGCAGGTGTCCCGGTTTCACTGCATCTGTATCTTTGGGGTAAATCCCCAGCAGTGCAGTTGCTGGGTCGTAGGGCAGGTCTATTTTTAACTCTTTGAGGAACCTCCACACAGTTTTCCAGAGTGGCTGTACCAGTTCACATTCCCACCAACAGTGCAAGAGGGTTCCCCTTTCTCTACATCCTTTCAACAACATTCTCCTATAGAAACTATTAGGCATTATGTGTGTGTATATATAGATATATATGTATAATCACATTGTGGATAATGTTGGTGAGAAAATATTTTTAATTAGCTCAGAAAGGAACAGTCAACATGGAGATTCCTGATGGTGCTAACACACTTTCCTGGGATTCTGCATGGTCAGCCATTCTAGAACAATAATTCTGGAGACATCTGGGCCGTCTTTCTCCATTAATATAGTAGAAACGAGGCTCCTCTCACTTCCTGTTGTTTTAGTTAGCCAAAAGGTAAGTCCATGAACTGATAAATGTGGTCTGTGAACACAATGGGATATTACTCATTGTACCTCAAGGAATGAGGTACAATGTGGAGGATACTCAAGAACATGATGCCAGGGTTCCCTGGGTGGCGCAGCGGTTTAGTGCCTGCCTTTGGCCCAGGGTGCGATCCTGGAGACCCGGGATCGAGTCCCACGTCAGGCTTCCGGTGCATGGAGCCTGCTTCTCCCTCTGCCTATGTCTCTGCCTCTCTCTCTCTCTGTGACTATCATAAATAAATAAAAATTAAAAAAAAAAGAACATGATGCCAAAGGAAAGAAGTCAGATACAAAAGATCACATGTTGCATGCTTCCACCAATATGAAATATCTCCAATAGGCAAATCCACAGAAACAGAAAGCAGACCACTGAGTGTCTTGCATATCAGGGAAGAACTGGACAAGGATGGCCCAATGAAACTTTGTGTGGCAATGGATATGTCTGTATCTCGCTGTCCAATGTGGGGGAGTTCAATATGGTGGCTACTGAGCTCTGGAACTATGGCTACTGTAATTATGAAACTGAATTTTTCACCTTATTTAATTTTAATTCATTTTATTTTTTAAGATTTTTATTTATTTATTCATGAGAGAGAGAGAGAGAGAGAGAGACACTCAGAGAGAGAGAGAGAGAAGGCAGAGGGAGAAGCAGGCTCCCTGCAGGGAGCTTGATGCAGGACTCAATCCCAGGACCCTGGGATCACGACCTGAGCCAAAAGCAGATGTTCAACCACTGAGCCACCCAAATGCCCCCTTAGTTTATTTTTATTTAAATAGTAATATGGCTGGTGGCTATTATATGGGTAACTATAGATCCAGGAAATCATGGGTAAAAATGCTACCTTTAGCATCACACAAGTCTGTGTTCTTATAGCTTTACCTCTTACCAGCTATGTTCTTTGGAGAAAGTTGCTTAATCAGTGGTCCCTAGTTTCCTCATCTGTGAAAGGAAGAAATGATAGGACTACTTCCTAGAGCTTTTGTCAAGATGAAATGAGATATTGAATGTTGAGTACACAAGACTGAGCATCTAGTGAGTGCTTTGCTAAACATTATTTGTGCCTTTGATGGTGGTAATTCATCCAGGTTTTACACTGCAGTGCTTTGAAGAAATGAGGCTCAGAGTGGTGATGTAACTATGCTCAGAGTCATATAACCAACCAGAAGGCAAAAGAGTGGGAATTTATTCTCATGTGTTCCAATGTCAAGGTCCATTGACTTGCTGTTGCACTGTGTTCCTTCCCCTTGAATGCTTGGTTGCCAAGTTCATTTCTATCAAGAGAATGAGATGAGGACTGAGGAATGGGTCTTGTTTTTCCCCATAAGCTGGTCCATTAGGTGAGCTGCTCTATTTGTTGAGATGGTATCTCTAGTAGCAATTGAAGTCCTAGGGAAAACTGAGTGTATGAGTGGCCTTCTATCTCCACAATGGTCTTGTTTCTTGCATAGGTTGATTCCAGGTAGGTTCTGGACTAGAGTAGCAGAGAAGACCGTGTGTCTGTCATTTCAACAACCTGGAAGTTCTAATTGAGTCAAATCTTTCAGACGCACTCTTTATTCAACCAGTCTTGACTGGCATCTTAAGACATTGAACATCCCATTTTTTTAAAAGACTTTATTTATTTATTTATTTATTTATTTATTTATTTATTTGAGACACACAGAGAGAGGAAGAGACATGGGCAGAGGGAGAAGCAGGCTCCATGCAGGAAACCGGATGTAGACTTGATCCCGAGACTGATCACGCCCTGAGCCAAAGGCAGACCCTCAACCACTGAGCCACCCAGGCGTCCCAAACATCCCATTTTGAATACCTTCTTCTTCTCTCTACATAAAGCTGTCTCCAAATCCTAGAGAACTGGATCTGACATAGATAGAGGCCAGACAGTCTTCTTTTCTTCTATTGTGAGTTGTAAAGAACATGTGTGTCCTATTGTTCTCATCTCTAGGCGAAGAGCAGAACTGGGTCCTGAAATGAATCTCTTATTCAGATCTGAGAGATGGATCAGCCACTGCAAACTGTCCTATGTGTGCTAGTGAAAGCATCTCAGTTATAGTCTCAAGGAAAGCTTAAGAAGCCAAGAATCAGTGTTGGCCTGGGGGCTAATGCTTCACTTCCTACTCTAAATACAGTGCCTGTCTTGTCACACTGGCTGTTTAACAGCCCTGCCCATGTCATTCTTAAGGGAAGCAGAGCGAGTTTCATTAACGTGAGAGATCAGAAGTAGCTCAGTTATAAGTTATCACTGCAGAAAGGGAGCAGCAGGGTTAGCTCCTCATGTTGGAAATAAAAAAGATGAATGGCAAGAAGGAAGGAAGTTAGTGCTTTACCTCCCGGGTGCTTCGCCACCAGTACGTGAGGGAAGAGGGAAAAGCCCTTTCTAAACACAGATTGTCTACCAAAGGCAATTAATATATTTTAATTTGAGAAACATCCATTTGCCCTGGTAAGATCCACAACACCGTGACCCCAGGATGATCTTCTCTTGTTACCCATCAAGCTGGGGGCATCATCCTTGCTAACTCTGTGTAGCTTCATGAAACTACAAATTTTTCCCAAAGGTTCTGTGGTCCCCAGCGTGTCAAGAAGATAGAAAGGCATGGCATCATTATAGCCAGGCTACTCCCTGTGACTTCATTTGCTCATTCTGAAGAGTGCTTATCTTTCCCACCTTCCCCACTCACTCACTCATTCATACACTCATTAATTCAGCAGATGGCTATTTGGCTCCTACTATCTGTCAGATACTGTTTGGAGCACTAAACAATGACCCAGAGTTCCTGCTTTTGGGGAACTTATAGCAGGAGAGGAGGCAGGTGATGATAAATGCCCCTGAGTAAAATTAAACTGGGTGAGGAGGATGGTAAAAGCAAGGAGTGAGCGACATCCTATTTCTGTGTGATGGTCCTGGCTGGCCTCTGTGAAGAGGAAACATTTAAGGAGAAGCCTGATGAGAGAAAGATATGAGCTCTGCAGAAATCTGTGTGGCCAAGAGAGCCACACAGGTGAGCAGGCAGCCAGATCGGGGCAGAGAATACTACAAAAGAGAGGGTCCTACAGTCTGGGAAGGAGCTCAGGGAAAATCCTAAGGAAATCTTTTTAGCAGCTCTACCTTTCCTGGGGTGGCCCCAATTTTTCCCCCAGGGCCTGGAGCCCTTTTGATGACCCTGACAACAAATGCAAAGGCCCTGGAGTAGAAAGGAGCTTAATACATTGAAGGAAGATAGGAGGGGGAGAAAGAAGATCATGCAGGGCCTTGTAGGCCTTTGTGTGGACTTTGACCCCTGAGTGAAATAGGAAACCCTGAAGATTTTAAGCAGAGGTAGGATGTGATGTGACATGTCTTTCCCCAGGAATTCTGGTAGGACTGTGGCAAATAGATGCAAGAGGGCTCCAGACGACAGAGAAAGCCAGGCAGGAGGCTTTGGTAGTAAGCAGCCGAGAGAGGGTGGAGCCTGGGTCAAAGCAGTCATGGTGGAGGTGATAAGAAGGAGTTGGATGAGATAAGTCTAGAAGAAAGAGGCAACAGAATGTGCTGCTGCATTGAATGTAGGGCGTGTGAAAAAGAGGCCTTGAGAGTGATTAGGAGATGCTTGCCTTGAGTCCAAAGGCATGACAGGCTGCCCTTTCCTGAGGTGGGGTGACTGGGAGGAGCAGGTGCCCAGAGGAAGCCCATGCCATATGGAGATGCCATTACATAAACAGGTTGGTGATTTTCTGGTGCTAAAGGGTTTCCTCCAAAATTTTCTGAATGGCAGCCAGTATAAACACAAACCACGTTCTTCTAAATCAGATGTGTTTGGAAGAGGTGAGTGTGGCTCAGTCAGGATGGGCTGGGCTTACAGGGGGATGTCGAGGCCCTGGAAGAGCAAGCCCACCAATGGTGGCCACAAGATCCATGGTGGCTTCAGGGCGTTAGATCAGTGACAGGGGGTCCCCACAGGACAGCCAGAGGTCTCGGCCCCAGGGACAGTAGCAGCACCTGAGAGATTCCCCAGAAGGTGTTTTCGGAGAATTGTCTTCATGGAGACTATGAGTCAGCGTGGGCTGCCCTAAAAATGCCCCAGACTGGCACTCAAACCCCAGAAATGTAGTCTCACCATCCTGGAGGCTGGAAGGCAAAGATCCAGGTATCAGGGCTGGTTTCTGTCCCGGCCTCTCTCTTGCTTGCCGACGGCTGTCTTTCCACTGTGACCTCACACGGCCTCTCCTCTGTACGTGCATCATGGCATCTCTTCCTCTTCTGATAGACACACCAGTCCTGTGGGATTAGGGCCCATGCCTTATGGCCTCATTTAACCTTAACTTGGTTTAACCCTTTGAAGTCCCCAAGCACATTCATATTGAGGGTGAAAGCTTCAAACCTATGATTTTCAGGGGGTCACAATTCAGTCCCTAACAGAGGTCTGTGCTGAGGAAGATCCCAGGCCTGCCTCCAGATCGACAGGGAGGAAAAGCACAACCACCTGACATCTTTCTTGGGAAACACATGTACACACCACTTGCACAGTTGTCCTGGCTTAGCTGGTTTCTCATCTTCCCTGGCTCAGATGGAAGCACCCTCCAAAACAGCTAATGTTTTCTGGCACATACTACATGCCAGATACTATGCAGACAGCTTCCCTTGCCCTTTAGAAGAGCCCGGTGAGGCAGGTACTATTATTGCCCTCATTTGGCTGTTGAGGGAACCAAGGCACAGAGAGATTAGGTGGCTTATAAAGACGTGGTTAGGCATTGGTGGAGCCTCGTCCTGGCAAGCCGGGGCATAAAGGCATCGTGCTTACACAGAGTTCGTATTTGAGATCTCAGCCTCTGGTTTTACTGGAATAAGAAATCTCTCGAACCAACACTTTATTCCAATTGGCTTAGATTTAGATTTTTTTGGAAGTGTCACACCACCATGTGCAGTGTGTCTTCCACATTAGCTGAGCAGCCTTTGCGTGTCAGCTTTACCAACTTTGGGGAAAAGGCTTTCATGGAGCCACCCAGGGCACATCTACAGAGAAGAATTCGGATGCCCGTCGGCACTTCTTCCTCTGAAATTAGAAACATATGCAAGTGCCAAGCTTTCTCCCTGGCAAAGGTGTATTGACCATGCTTGCTTTCTGCAACCATTTGTTTTTTATTGCCGACTTCTCTGTTTTCTTCTACAGCTCTGTCTTCATTGATAGTGTTTGTTTTAGATTTGTGAGCTCCGAGAGGGCTGAGACAGCACGCTCTAGATGGACTTCACCGTGTTGGCACAGCACTTTGTAAATAAAGGCCCAATAATTCATTCCACAAACAGCTAGCGAGTGGTTATCGTGTGTGGAGCAGTATGCAGAACACATGGCTGATATTCAAAGCTGTGGTGTCAGGGACTCCTGTTTTCCCAGAATTACACTATTGTGAATAACAGTGTTGGAGTAACAATTTTATAGAGCCCTATACTGTCTTATTTGCCAGGAACTCTGCTCTGTGTCTGACATGCATCCTCTTGATGCACCTGGCCTACTGAGCAGTGTTTCCCTATGTTCCACAGAACACTGTTTCTGGAAAAATGTTAGTAGGTGCCATGTGTCAGGGGTCCCCAAGACCACTCCTAGTTCTGGTAGTTCTTTAGAACTTATGGGCTCAACATGTGGTCATACCCATGGCTACAATTTATCCCAGTGAAGGGATACCAAGCAAAATCCACGGAAGGAAAAGGTCCGTGGAGCCAAGTTCAGAGGAAACCAGGTGTACACAGCAAGAGGCCCTTTTCTAATGGAGTCACCACACAGGACATGGTTAATTCTCCCAGCAATGACTTGTGTCAGCCCAGGAAACATCTGCTGGGGAGGCTTCTGGAGACTCAGTGCCCAGGGTTTTTACTGAGGGCTGGTCACATAGGCATCTTCTGCCTGGCACGTGGCAAGATTCCAGACTTCCAGAAGGGAAGCAGATATTCCGCATAAACCATGTATTTTTGCACAAACAGATTAGGCACAGTGAGTCACTCCTATCACTTAGGGAATACTGAGAACCCTTCCCAAATCCATATTCCAGATGCCAGGCAAGTGCCGGCCTTGGAAGCAGGCCTTGGGAGGGACAGCTGAGTCATCTCTGCCGTGTTAGCTCTTCTCTGTACACAGGCAGGTCAGCTGGCTTCTTTACCTGTGGATTCTAATGGTGCAGCCTTACCTGGCCAGGGACGATCCCCCATTGTCCCTGAACAGAACATCTCGGAAGACGTTTGCTTTGTAGGAAGTGACCACATGAGGTTTGGGTAGGAAGATGATAATCAATCTCATTAAACTTTAGGTCAAACACTGGAGAAAATCCATTGCAGGAAAAGACAATTTTAAAATGTACGTTTTATCTTTTACTCTACACTTCAGCATGGACAGATAATTGTTCATTTAAGTAACATCTCAGACGTTGCTCTGAGGTACTAAGAAAATGCTAAACCTGAGCTGGCCTCCTTGGAATGTTAAACCTGAGAAACCCATCCAGACTTCGAATTGTTAGTTGTGGTCTTTACAGGCCTATAATCAATCAAGGAGTCCTCTGTTAACTAAGTAATTGGCCTTCTCATTTGAAATGAAAATTCAGATTGTTTCTCTGCACAGGGGACATTAACTAGGGTTAGATCTTGAGCTTTGAAATATAATTTAAATGTGTTTTCAGCATATTAAAAAGCCTAATCAAATTCGTGTTCCTTGTATCACCAGGAAGTTTTTTGCCTAAACTCGAATTAGTTCTTATTTATTGTTACAATCAAGAGTTGTAGAATAGACTTTTATTTAGTTAAGCATTTGGACTGGAATTCATTCATCCTGCAGATGCACTAACTTTGAAATCATTGATAAAACAGGAACCTGGGAGGCCTAGGTGGCTCAGTGGTTGAGCTTCTGCCTTCAGCTCAGGATGTGATCTTGGAGTCCTGGATCGAGTCCCACATTGGGTTCCCTACATAGAGTGGCTTCTCCCTCTGCCTGTGTCTCTGCCTCTCTCTCTGTGTCTCTCATGAATAAATAAATAAAATCTTAAAAAAAACAAACAAACAGGAACCTCGTTTGCACTAACATTTCTGAGAAGAAGCTTTAAAAATTCTCCTGTGGGAAATTTTTATGTGAAATCTTGAAAAGGACACAGTATTTTTGTTAGTAAAAAAATACGATTTTCCCCCATTTGAGTGGTATATGATTATTTTCTTCCTTGCTTACTTCTTCCACCTGCATTTGTAACTACATTCCTAATCTTATCTTCGTCAGTGGCCTCACTTAGATGTTCTGCTTTGCCAGCTTCTGTCCTCCTTGAGATTCTATAACTTTGGAATCATACCCTTGGCCTGATGCTCTTCATCTCTACACTTATCTGCACTTGGTTCACCTCCATTTGTTTTTGGTGTTGCTTGGCTTCCAGAATGTATACTTTTCAAAGCAATCACTAACTCCTGTTGGTTTAATCTATGAAATCCATCTTCCTTGGTTCCATCCAGCATCACTTTCTCAGGTGTAATGCTCATTATGACTCATCTAAACAGGTAAGACACTCCTTTTTGGCCTTGAGACACCTGTGTCTAGTCTTCTCCAACGTTGTTACCAAGACTTCACACTGGATCTGATGATTTCTTGCTTAAACCATCAGTGCTTCTATTGTTGATGTCAGGATAAGTTGAAATGGGACATAGACTCTTCACCATCTTTAATTCACCTTCCCCTTCTACTCCAGTCTTTCCAGACATCACTTCTGTTCTTGCCACAATGAACTGCTTCTCATTTCTTTTGTGTCACCTACTGCCTCAGTGCCTTTGCACATCCATCGCTAATGGGGACTTGGAGTGGCTCCCGCATCCTGGTGATGATTGGCATGAACCAGGAGGGATGTCTGATTTGATTCAAGGAAGGGCTAAAAATGGATGTCGGAATGGTTGAATCAGATCTTAAGTTCTAGACAGAGGGATCCTATGAATTTTTAGAACTGGAGATTGTTTGATTCCCAGAAAGGAGGGGAGAAACAGTTCACAGATCTGATTGTAGAGAATGGGTTCTGGTAGGTCATTTCATCAAAGCCCACTGGTGGACAGAGCCTGTGGATACATGTTCTGTACCAGATATAATTAACTTGGACACCTGGGGAGAATGAGCTTCCAGATGGGGATCTCGGTGGCTGAGTTGTGAAGAGCCTGAAATGTTAAAGCAGATTTGGTGAGGGCCTGGCTTTGCATGTGCTTTGATATGGCACATGGCCCACTCCTGTGTCACAATTCCACCCCTCTCCTCTGTTACATTCTGGACATCTTGAGGATGGAGCCCATGCTGTCATCATTTTTATTTAAAAAAAATGGACACAGTGTTTGGCACAATACCTATAAAACATTTGTTAGACATGTATGTTATTCATATTTGGATATCACCCCCCCCCCCACTTGCCACCCTACAGTAAATCATCTCTAAATATTTGGCTTATTGTTTATTTTCCTCTGAGGTTACTTTTGGATTTTCTATGAAGCCTGGAAAAAAGAGAAAGAGAGAGAGAGAGAGAGAGAGAGAAGTTAACATCTATATCATTTTTAACTATTTGGTTTATTTTGAATTTAATCTTAGGTAAAGGGATTGACTTTCCTCGTTCATGGTGTCCACCCCACCCATAATTCTAAATCCTTTCAGTAGGCACACCAAACAGTGTTTCAGTATCAAATCCAGAAATCAAGAGCTTAAATGGGCCCCCTGAATATCAGCTAGAGAGTTGCAGCAAATGAAAACATGCCTCTAAAGGACAGATGATTCTTAAAGAGAACTGCTACTCTTTAAATGTCACCTGTGTATCAGGGTCCTTTGTTCTGTTGTCTCCACAGCTCCATGTCACAAGTCCAGGGGACACCGGGCTGTGTCCCACTGGGCAGAAGTAGAAAGACAGAGTGGGAAGACAAAATGAATCTGGAAGGCAAGGCTGAGGATTTCTGGTTTCTGAGGGACCCCACCCCCTCGATGAGTGGGGTGCTAATGAGCACTGTGGGAACCCCTGGCTTTGTCCAGCTCACAGCCTCATCACTCCCATCAGCAGAGACTGGGACAAGGAAAGCTGCAAAGAGGGGACAGAAAGAGAACATCAGATGGGACGGAACAGTGTCCATGTGCTTGCCCATGGAGAGAAGGAAAGAGAACAGAGGAGAAATAAAAATCCTAAACTCTGGGGCCGCATTCTTCAGGAGTGGATGTATATTTGCTGCTGTTGGCAGCCTTGCCTATGCTCCTGGGAGCCGATCAGAGACTTCCCCCTCAATCCTGAGCACCAAATCCCTGACAGAGGTACTGTGATAGCAGGTGTAAGTGTAGCACACTAAAAATTATTTCACAAAGTTAATAGCCTCGAATGAAAGTAAGACTAAAGCCTCATTAGTGGGTTGGCAGATGAAGAGAATTCCTACAATGCAGCAAGTCTCTTTTCTCTTAGGCTCTGTGATACTCTTTCCAGGCTCCTTGTTGTCTCTCAGAACTTTTCCCCAAAACCAAGACATTCATGAATTTCTATCCCTCTAATCTTAAACAGAGACTTCCCCGAGTTTCTTCCCTTTCCTTTTTTCTATTTTGGTCTCTTTCATTCTTAAGCAAATCCACAGCCTCACCACCTGGCACTGTAAGCAGGGAGCTCCCCTGTCCGGCCCGGAGCGCTCTCCTAAAAACCAGTGTTGTTGACCGCCTGTGTGTATCATCCCCAGATGAACTTCTGCACCTTCCCCATGGTGTACCCCTAAACTGAACTCAATGTTACTCTTGTGCCTTTAATTCTGACAAAGAATCTGCTAATGCCTTTCATTCTTTGAGTCCATAATGCCTCACCCCATTTCTTTGTCTTCAAGGTCTGAACTGGAAATTGTGGTCTCTCCATGACCCTTAAAAATGTCTTGAGTGGAGGGAAAATGCAATGCAATTTCCCATCCAGCTACCCCCGGGATACCTCCCAAGGTTTTATACCAAATGTTCAGTGCCTGGACCTTGACTGCAGCTTTCCTTGAGTATTCCCTGTACTTGATTCTCTTCAGCAAGTTACATGTCACACAGAATCTGTTTTTGAGATTCATCATCCAGACAAAGAAGAGGATACTGTGCCCTCCAACCTGTGGCTGGTGTGCTGAGCCTATCAGCTCTCCTGTGGTGATTGTTAGAATCTCTTGCCAATTCCAAGTTGAGTGTTTGTAGCTCTCTATCAGCCATGAAAAGGATGTTTACACTATGGGAATGAGAAGACACTCTAACCCAAGCCTTTTTCTCTTTTTCAGAGAGCTGGTTTTATTAAGCACTTATCAGCACAGCACTGCCCCTACTAAACTTAAAATGTTCTGTACGGTTAGTAATGACATTAACTTTCTCTGCTTGAGGCACTCTGTCAAAGCTTCACTGATTTATCTCATTTAATCCTTATAACAACCTTTTAAGAGAGGAACCATCGATACAGCCAATTTACAGGTGAAGCAAATGGACACTCAGAGCAGCAAATCAAACTAACCCAAGGAAAAACCAAGGCTCAACACCACATGACTGAGAATGAATATCTCTGTCTCTGAATGATATACATGCTCAGACAACAGTACCAGAAAACACGATGAACCAGACTTTGCAAATTGTGCATTCTTGGAACAAGTAGCATTTAGAAACTTTGAAAGTGAGATTAGAGATTACTCACAAAAAAAAAAAAAAATCAAAAACAAAAATTGGACCTGCATCAGTTCTAGTCTCCTGTTTGGATGAGAACTTCCCAATAAAAGATCTGCATCTGTTAACTTAACGTTGTAACTGCAGGTTCTTTCTATAAACTCTTGGCTAACAACCCCCTAAAACAGCACTGTCATTGACCAACCAAGTAGTTGTCTCTCTGCAATTGGGACATGACAAGGAGACAAGAGGCAGCAATAACCCCAGTTACCTGAGACATGTAGCAAGCCCTGGAGCCGAATGGCTGTAGCCATGGGGTGTTAGGGTGATAGTAACTGTGAGTTCTCACTATGTTTAAGACATAATGATTTCAGTCCAGGTTAGCTTTTCCATAAAGCTGAGGAAATATCAGGAGGTGAGTTACCCATCTCAGGGATGCGAGCCGAGAGGCCAGGCCTCGGAGAGGGAGGCGGCTGGGTTGGGGCACAGGGACACTGTCTCCCCCGCCTGGTGGCCACCATCAGGTGGCAGCTGGAGGCTTTGTCCTGTGAGGGAAGCAGGAGGACTCTGTGATAGAATCAGGGCACGGCTCCAGGTTACCTGGCTGGGACACAGAGCTGGGACTGCCTGAAGGAAGTCACATACATAGGAAGGTGACTTCCTTCACCCAGCCAAGCTTTTCAGGCACTTAACATGTGACCCAGAGGGTGTGCTTCTCTCTGAACCCCAGGAAGACCCTCAGAGGCTAGGGTCACCCTGTGTAGACATCCACAGAAGGTGGGGGTGAGGGTTCAGCTTTGGTAAGATCCCAGCTTTTATAGTTTACCTCTTTTCTTCTCTCTGCCCCTCTGCCAAGCATGCATACAAGCCAGCCTCCCTACCCCAAGTATATTTTTATTTTAGGATATGAGTGGCATTTTTAAAATGTGAAGAGAAAGTTTTCATCTCTCTTGATGTGTTTGCTACATCTTTAGGCAAGTATTTATTAGGATATTACAGCTAATATAATCATAGCCATAACTTCCTAATGAATGCAAATGGGGAAATAAGATTTTATTAAGCAAGGATGATCATCTTAAAACCATTACAAACTTGTGTTTATGGAAAACATTTTAGGAGCGCGCACCTGTTTTTTTAAAGAAAATCTCATCATCCCTTCTGGTGCTAAAGACCACTAGAGACTCAAGCTGGGCCACATCAGGTGCCACAAGCCATTGTGTGATGGAGCCACTTGGTAAACATTGGCATCCCAGCCACGGGGGAAGTTGAGCACATTGATTAAGGCTCACCCTGCTTGGGGGTGGATGGGGGTCATTACCCCCCATGGGACATTTGGCAATGTCTGGATTTTTGATTGTCGTGAATGGGGAGGGGAGTGCTACTAGCATCTAATGCTGCTTAGCATCCCATGGTGCACAGGACAGCCCCCCACCCCCACCCAGGAAAGAATTACCTAGTCCCTAGTGTCAATAGTGTTGAGGGTAACAAGTCCTAAGTTAAAACAGTGATCTCAGGAGGCACAGGGCCTTGTTTTCCAATCCCATCTGACTTTGGGCAGGTGATGCTGTTTGAATTTCTGAATCTTGATTTTCAAAGTGGGTCTGTTCATCAGAGCTCACTCACAGGGTGCTGGGAGGGTGGTGGCAGTGCGGAGCAAATCCACAGCATAGCTCCTAGCCCAGAGGAGGCACTCACTAAAAAAGTGAAAACTATAACTTAAAATTGTAATTGTTGTCATCCTGCTCAAAATAAAATAACTGGGGAAAACTTCAGAACAAGGTTAAATTCAGTTTTTAAAAGTTGCTCTTTTTTGCTGGGGTGGGGGTGGTGCCTGGCTGGCTCGGTGGGTGGAACATGTGACTCTTGATCGCAGGGTTGTGAGTTCAAATCCCAAGTTGGGTGTAGAGATTAGTTAAAAATAAAATCTCTAAAGGAAAGAAAGAAAGAAAGGAAGGAAGGAAGGAAGGAAGGAAGGAAGGAAGGAAGGAAGGAAGGAAGGAAGGGAAAGAAAGCTTTTTTTATATCAAAAATTTTCACACTGGGTTTTTTTTTTCTATCTCTTGATTCTTTAAAAGGTTTCCCATGTGCATATAGTTTGCAGGGGGACTTTCTCTCTCTGTTGCCTGGGTGTGGCATCTAGCAGCACCTGGGCCAGCCCATTCTTCTGGATTCTGCACCTGAATGCTCAATGTGTCATATGAATCTGACCCTAGAAAGCTGTGTTCTGCACCTGTACTTCTCACCAATTGCGATCGCAGCAAGAGGCAGCCTGTGTGGTCATGCAGAGAGACCCAAGCACACCAGCCGTAAGATGCCTATGCAGTTTGTTGTAAAGCAGCTGGGAGAAAGTGAAGCAGAGCTGAGCTGATGTTGTCAGGGAGCTGTTGACCTGTGGGTTACCTCGCCCTTTGGGGAGCTTCACGAGCCATGTTGCTTTCTCAGGTATCATTTTGCCATGGTTTGACCAGGCAGGCTGCTGCCGTGCTCCAAAAACTCTTAACTAAGACCTCGGGATGTTCTGGAACAGGGCGTGGCACACAATAAGAGCTCTAAGCATTAGCTACTGCTATTACTGTTGTTTCCACATAGACGTGCCATTATGCACACACAGGTGCACATCTCCGGAAAACTAGGGGCACTCTGCACTGCACGCTCACACACAGACATGTATAGCACCTACGGATGATAGATTGTAATGCTCCCAAACATTTCTGGTAACAACCTGCTCAGATCAATCCGTGGATGGAACCAGCCCACTGAGGCCAACAGAACAAGTAGCCTTGGGTCTGGTCTGAGTTTCTGACATAAGAAGTGCACCTCAGTGTCCCCTTAACTAGACGGAGGCAGGAGAGAGAAAACTCTGAAGTGTGGGAGTGAGCTGAGCCCCTCTGCAGCTGTTTTATTAGTCAGGTCACCTTGTGCAGGTTACGTCACTTCTTTGAGTCTTGGCCTCCCCAGCTGGCGGATGGGGGCTGCAACTAGGTCATGAGTTGCTGTGTGATTCAGGAGACAGCATGCAGCTCACTGCCTGGACCCAGTCCTCTTGCTGTTTGAGGTGGAATTGTGGGTTCACGGTGCCAGGCTCCTCTTGGAAGACTCGTGATCTAAGAATCAGGACTCCTTCTGATAACATGCCCCATGTTCTCCCTCACCACCATCGCTGTGAGCAATTTGCAGCATTTACTGACTACATTTCTCCCTTTTGCTTTGGCTGACAAGACGCACAGGGTCAGAGCAGTGGTGCCAGCATCGTAACGTCTGAGGACGGCATGCAATGTCGATCTTCTCTCCTTTTCCTTTTCTCTGATCCTTCTTTTCAGCCGCTTGTAATTCCACATTACTGTGCTTAGCTGTGCAAGCCACTTTGGAGCCAGTGTGGATTGAGATGGGATATAAATACATTTTTAAAAAACTCAAACCTTGAATCTGTTCGATAATTCTCAAGGATTTTGCTTAGCATCTTTGTGTTTCTTCCAATTTGAGACCAACGATAAAAGTGACTTACCCAGCTTCTCTTATTGGCTGACTGTAACTCTAAAGATAACTGATTCCTATACGAAGTCTAATAGGATCAATTAAATTCCTTGTAAAAATGTCCCTACTAGGGAAAAATGCTGGGTGAGATGCTAAAATTCATCTTTCCAAAAGCAAGAGGCCAGCTCTTTCTTGGTAGGTTTTTTTTTTTTTTCAGCTGATCAAAGTGCTCCTCATGCCTTTCGTAGCTTCTTTGCCCAAGGTGTCTGTGACAGATGGCTCATGAAGCAGCAGTAATGCACAAAACCTCTTGCTATTATTTTTAATAAAAAATACTGACTATAGAGGAAATTGACTAATGAAAAGATTGAGGATTCAGTCCTTGAAACTAATTGTACGAAGTCCAGGCACATTATGACTTTCTCAGCATAGGCTGTGGGGCCATGACAGTGGGCTTTGCAATTAAAAAGAGAAGTGGAAAGATGCCCCAATGGCCAGGGCTCCACACTCTTCCCCAGCTTGAAACTAGGGTTGGTTGCAAGGAGGGTATTTGTATTTGCATTAGAAAATTAGGAATGTGTGCAGGAAATGGCTTTCCCACAGATAAAGACCAACGAGGCTTTTGCATGTTAGAAAATGTCTTCATGAGCATATTCAGTGATTTGGCATTTACTCCACATGAGAAAGTCCCTGCCATCATGTTCAGCAAAGAATGGCTCATGCGTCTACAGGCTTGATTACTGCCCTTGGCTTGGCTCCTTCTGCAAGGCTGTGCTGGTCCAGATGTCAATGACTTCTCTAACCCTTGTAAATCGCCTTCCTGGCATCTAGATTCATTGCTCTCCTTGTTCAATAGCAGGATGAATATGACAAGCCTGGTTGTGATATTTTTAATATTTGTAATAAAGTGGTGCTATGGTGTGAGTGGGGCTGGGTTCAACAGCCAGCCCTGCCTCTTCCGGGTTGGGCCAGCCACGTGGCTTTTTCTGTCTGCAGAGTGGGATTGGCTCCTAATTCATACAACTATTCTGAAGGTTACATGCGACAGAGTCAGTTAAATATATGCTCAGCAATGTGCTCTGCACACAGTAGGCATCGAAAAGGGGAAACTAGTGGCCTGATTGTGGTCAAACCTGGAAGGATTTCATATAGACCCAACTTCCTATGGCTGCTAAAGATTAAACAGGTGTATATAAATTAACTTAGCATAAGTGACTTTTTAAAAGCTCTTAAGTATGTATTCATGAGGAATTGATTCTTTGAGGTTATAAGGGTCCACGGACACTCTCATTCTAAGTGTTGCCGACTCAGAGCATTTCCAGGCTCTAAGGATATTAATATCTCTCGAAACATTACAAAATATATATTTATAGCAACAGCAATGGTCACTGTCATCAGGCAGTTCCCAGTCCTGCCTGAGCCACTTGGACACCTGCAGCCTGGCCTGACCCTTGAAAGCTGTGATGGGTTCTAATGTATGCCGCGCTCCATGACTTTTCCTCTCTCCTATGAATATTTATTGCTCACTTGTTAACATATTTCTCGGGGCCTGTATGCTGTGTGTTGTGAGGGACAGTAGGCAAAGGTGGTTGCCCCAGGGGCTTAGTATGTAGTCAGGAAGCAAACACTGAATGAGTAATAAAGTGATGAATGCTTTTAGAAGAACACAGAATGGGAGATCCTAATCAAATTTGGGGGATTTAGGAAAGCTCCCCTGAAGAAGCAGTGCTCGATCCTTCTTATTCGAGGGTGAGCAGGAGTTAGCCAAAGTGGCATTTCGTGGACAAAAGAGCAGAATGTGCAAATGGTTAACAGGAGGGAAAGCTGTGGTTTGCTTGGCAAATTCAAAGAAGTCCCCGTATAGCTTCAGCTTAACTGGAATCCACCTGTATTTTCTCTGTTGCTAAAGGCAAAATGAGAAGATAAAAAATATAAGGAGCATTCAAGCCAATTCTAAAAGCCAAGGGTCAGGAATGTCAACCTCTCTCCACCCACTGCAGCATTTAGGCTCCATTCTTTGTTCGCATCTGCCCAAGTTCTCTGATGTTGGGTGCACGACCTGAGGAGTTCTCGAAGGAAACCTGTCAATGGAAGGTGCTTCCATGAATCTGTTAGGAAGACGAATCCAGTGGGACCTCACACCAGCCATCGTGATCATTTTCAAGATTTATTTTTGCATAATCTTGATTAAATGTGTGAGGTGATAGATTAAGCTGGGCCTTTATAACCAAACACAAATGGGTAGTTGTTTTGAGCTATTTTTTATTTAGACAGCGAATTGTACTAATGTTCATTAAGATGAGCAAAGGCATTGATTTAGTGGAAAAGCATAGCCTTTCAGCAGCAGAGCTAAAGTCTGACTGTAAAAAAACATTTTGACTGCTAATATTTTCAGCTGAAGCACCAAAAAAAGTGTATCTTATTTGAAATTGCAACACCCTATTGAAAATGGCCTATTTTAAACAGTTGTGTTTCCTGATTATTAAGGTGAAACTGCTTAAAAAATGAGACTCCACCTTATCTAGCCAGCTTTAGTGGATGCATGAGAGGAAAAAAATGCCAGCAAAGCCTTAACCATTGTTGTGGCTCATCAAGATGAGAGAAGGGCCGTCTGTGAAGGACTTGGTGCGTAGCGTTCAGTCTGAGGTGTGGCTTTCTGGGGCTGAATGTGCACTGGGGACCACTGGCACATCTCAGATGTGACCAACACGTCGGTGCCAGGGACAATTAACAGAACCAGTGGCAAACCCATTAATGCAAGAAGAGAATCTGCCATTCAGAGACAGTAATTTAACATGACACCAACAGAGGTGTTTATATGTTCTCATTGTGGTGTCAGACATTCTGCTCTAATTGAGTTAATTAAAAGTTAATGGCATAGAGCACATCACGATGCTATAAATGACAGGCATGTGACCGGTCCTCGTACCCTCTCATTTGAATAAATCTTTCACTCACCGTCAAGTTCCACTTCTAAAAGATTCATTCCCCATCGCTGCCTCTCCTTCCTTTGAAGAGGGTGAGCGCTGTTCCATTTGATATATAAACAAAGGGAGCTGGGAAAGATAAAAGGAGGCTTGTGTGCAATGTCATAAATATCACCCATGAAAAAAAAAATATCACCCATGATTGCCAGCCATGTACTTAGCGTCTTGGTGGGAAGGGGAGGAGCGTGTCCTCCAAGGGTGGCTGTGCTGGGATCCTGAGACGCAGATGCCTGTTGAGATGGTATGAGGGTGATGGCCTAGATGGGACAGTGGGGAAGAAGATGACGTTTGAGTCAGGGTGGTGGGCAAGCCTCTTAGCCTCTCTACATGTGTCTTCTCCACTGTGAAATGTAGATAATGAGGGGATCAAGCCCCCATGTCACTGGGTGCTTCTCCCGATGAAATGGGGGGATCGCTCTGAGGCATTGACATGGTGATGGGTAAGGGGTGAGCTTTGGGTACAGGTTAGGGGATGCTGAGTAGACAGTGTGTCCTCTGTGCACAGAGAAAACAAAATCCTCAGGCACAGTAACTGGGCCTTCTGCCCTTGTCTGGGCAGCTGGTAGAGCTGTATGTATTTGTTTTTATATGCTGGGTTGTTTCATCAATTTAGGGATCTAAAAAAGGGATGTACGCCCCATCATTGCACTCACAGGACAGACAGAGAAGCATCTGAAAATCATTCTCATAAGACAAGACAAAGTCCATCATGAAAGGGCCTCGTTCTGGAACGCTGGCTAGGGAGACTCGCTGTGGTTGGGTTTAAAACTTACCCTGGAGCTTCCCGTGCTGAGGTCAAGAAGAAACACAGCAGTTTGCTTAGCTCTGGAGCCTCCTGAACTGTGAGCCGGAGCACCTCTGCCAGGGGAGGAGGCAAACTTCTCTGGGGCCTAATTCTGAGCAGAACCCACGATGGGTCCTCATGGAATTCAGTGAACGTAGTTCCTGAGTAATTTTAACAATTAGAAGACGAAGTGCTAAAACGATCCCTATTTGGCTCTTTCTTGGAAGAACTCTTGGTGAAAGCCGAAGATGATGACCTTCAAACTTTTCTGATAGAGCCCCACAGTAGAAAAATTCATTTTATGTCACAACAGCACCCTCAACGCGCGCGCACACACACACACACACACACGCACGCGCAAAACAAAGTTTCACAAATAATACGCACTATCCTTACGATAGGTTGTGTTCACTTTCTAGTTTCTATTCTACTCTCTCTTGTTATTTAAAATGACGGCTGTGACCTATAGATTGATTTCATGATCTGTTAATGAGTTATGACTTTCAGTTTTAAAAACACTGATCCAAGGTGTTAGGTAAGAACATATTTCTACAGAAGCGCTTACATGGAGAGATAGGGCTGAATGAGGCTAGGTGTCTGGGGTTCAGGGAAGAATTAAGATGTTATTAATATCTATTTCTTATTTTTCCCGGCCTCCTCCCCCACAAATTGGGCAGTGCATAGCCCAGCATCCCATCAAGGGGAGCCTGTGTGAATAGGCTCCCTCAGGGGGTGCTTCTGCAAATGGATGTGCATTTGAATTACCTGGAATCTTAGTGGGTTGGGGTGTGCCTTGGGATTGTGTGTCACCATTCAGCTCCAGGGGATGCCCATGCTGTTGGGCCTGGACCACAGTCTGAACGGGGAGGGAAGAGAAGGTACAAAAATGAAGCCTTCTGTTTCCAAGCAGACACTCACACATCCATCCACTGTCACCCCTTCTCTCACCACTTCAAGGTCATCTTGTCTCACCACTGACATTTAGGGACTGCTTATGTCATTTAATATGCCTTTGCCAAAAGTTTTTTAAAACCACTTGGATGAAGTTAAAAATCAAAAAAGAATGTATTTGAAAAGCTCCTAGAACTGACAGTAAAACAGATGACGCAGATCCTTCAGGAGGCCATGGAGTGGGAGAGCTCTGGGCTATGGGAACAGTAACCGGTGGTGCTCTGGTCAGGTGAGGCCATCGGGTCCTTGCAGTGGACACTCCAGTTCCAGAGAGAGGGCCCAAATGGCCTAGGTTGGATGACAGGTGTACTCCTTAACCAGGGGAGAGCAGAGCTTCTTGACTGATAGGCCCACCAAGACTGTTCTAATAGGGCAATCACGATTTACTCACCATCTAAGGAGTATGCATGCTGGGCAGGCAGCCGCAGCCACAGATCATGGAGTTGTCGTGATCTATATGATGGTGACAGGGAAAGAAGCAGTTTTTGCTGAGTTTACCCTCTGTGCCAAACACATGACAGACTTCTTACCTTCATCCTCACAGGAAGCCAGTGGGGTTCTCAGCTGGGGCTTATTTTGCCCTCCAAGGGACAGTTCCTGTGTCTGGACACATTTTTAGTTGTCACAACTAGCTTAGCAGTGTTACTGGGGAGTGGGGAGAAGCCAGAGATGCTGCTCAACATTCTACGAAGCACAGGACAGCCCCCACATGAGGAAGTTATCCAGTCCTAGATGTCACTAGTGCTAACATTGAGAAACTGCAATGAACCTGAAAGATGGTGGTTTTCTCTATTTCCTCATTTATGCACGAGCAAAAGCAAGGTCATAGTCATGAGGTTGGAAAACTGATGAGAAGCAGGGCCAGAAGCTGGGCCCAGACCTGTGTGGTTCTACAACATGCTGCCTCCTTTGCCAGACCTTTGAAAAATAGCCTCTTGCATGTGCCTGGCAAAGAAAGGTAGGGGTGGGAGAGGGACTCAAACAGGAATCTTATAAACCTCATCACAACTGTGCAAGCTGCCCCTTTGCTAATCAGATTTGTTCTGTTTTATTCTGGAGTCATTCCAACCTACCAGGTTTTAATTTAACGGTAACATGTGGAAAGGCTTTGTGTCTGAGGTTACCCGGTACAGCTGTCTTCACGCTGGCACAGTGAGAAGTTACCAAGTGATTAATAGCCATAGAGTTTCCTGAAACATCCAGGTGGAAGACACACCACTGCCTTACTCACTTTTAATATTCAGTCATATAAATTGAATATAACAGGGTAACAGCAGGCACCCCTGGAGACCAGGGCGTGAGGTTTAGCCTCATGTGACCACGTCTGACTGTCATTTCCCCCAGACCACATGGTGGGTAATGGGCTCCATCTCTCCAGTTCACTCAGGGGGAAGAGAGCATGACGTCTGCACGGCTGTGCTCTAATCAGATGTGCAGGGAGACTCCAGGGGCTGGAGGAAGCTTCTCGCCATGCTCCCTCTCCTGAAATGCTTGTCAGTAAAAGTTGACTTGGCAAAGGCATTTTGTTTAAAAAAGAGGAAGTTTCACTCCCTTTAAAATACAATATAGTCTGAGTGAAGAGCCTAGAGTTTTTCTAATTATACCATGGCCCGCTGGGAAGTATGATCTTGTTTTGCATATTAGGAGACCTGGATTTCCTTGGGGCCCCTGGGAAATGTTCACTGGAGTGCCCCGTCTCTACCTCAGGAAGAAGTATCTGAATTAAAAAAGAAATCTGAAGTAGGAAGAAAGTATAAATAACCAAAAATATCTGTAACGTTCAAGTGAAAGGATTTCCTAAAAAATTCATGAGATGGGCTATAATAAGCAGAATGGGGTAAATCAAAACAAAAATATCAACAGCTTTTCTTTTGCAGATGTTTCTAAAATATTTGAGATAGTTTTTGATGATCTGGGTTTTCTATTTTAAAAGCCTTCTCCCATCATGTTTTTATGTTGCCTGCTTGGACTAGCAATTGAGTAAGATTTTTGCTAATGAACAGTCTACATTCATTAGGCTTTAGTGTAATTATATTTCGAAACAACCAGCTAAATGGATACTATGCTGTTTGTTCAAAGAAGGACTAAGTGACTCATAAGAAATAAGGCTATAGTCCTTTAAAGTTGACCTTGGCATATTGTTTGGTATGCAATAACATTTTTTTAGGATTTTATTGTTTTTAAGTAATCTCTGTGCCCAATGTGGGGCTCAAACTCACAGCCCCAAGATCAAGAGACCCAGGCTCCACCGGCTGAGCCAGCCAGGCACCCCATATTTTGTTTAATGAATATATTATAAGAAATACATATAAATAACTAAGGAAGTAGAATACAGATGAGCTGAGTATGTTTTGTTGTTGTTGTTGTTGTTTTTTCTGAGTGTGATTATACCAGAAAAAAGGAGCCATTTCTCCTAAAGAGATATAGCATTCCCTTCAATGATACAGGTTTTTCATAAGGTCTCAGGTTGGAATTACAGAAATCAACTCTTCCAGATTTTGCACACGACATCCTCTTGCTCAGGGTGGTCATCTGGACTTTTTCTTAAACATTTGGAGCATTTCCAGTGATCAGTGAGTATACAGTAACCTTTCTTCTTCAGATTAGAGTATTAGGAAACTGCACGGCGTAGACCTCAAATATACCTTCTACAAAATATTCATTTCCTCCTAGTTCTTCCTTCTTGAGAAACACAGAGATCTACCAGCCATTCTTTATGACAGATCCCAGATTTTTGAGGGCAGATTCCTTGACTATTCTTCATATGAGGAGTCTTCCCTCCTTCCTAGCCATCCTCCAATGGATGGAAAAATAGCCCCTTAAAAATATGATTATTAGGATAGAAGTTGGCCATAACATATAATAGTATTAAAATTAAATGCATCACTTAATGGCAGCTACAAAGTCTATAATGATCATGTCAGTGTGTTCATCCATGTGTCCACAGACAACCCCTTCCAGAAGTTGGCTTCTGGGGAGTGGTCTCCCCTTTCAATTCTCCTGGAAATACCTAAAAGAATAGAAAGGCAGACTTTGCCCTTTACCAAGCCCCTTAAGTCAAGGTGAAGAAGCCTACAAAAGAGATTACATAGCAAGCACCAAGCCAGCATCTCTGTGTGGATGTTCAAATTCCCTGCACCATGAACAACATGAACTGGCTGCCTTTCACCTCATTCGTGGTGGCTGGTGAGGACACTCTCTTCTGGGGGCCTCTCTTTCACCCCCTCTAACCACTCCTCAGTGAAGCCTGCTCTATACCCACCACACTGGCCTGGAACTCAGTATCCCCTCCTAACCTTCCGTGGTGTCCAGGCACCTCTGTGCCTCGCTGAGCCTTCAGTCCATTTCCCCTTCTCTGGACCTGCTCTGATCGCAGCTGCCAGCAAGTGGTGACCGCCATCGCTCCAGGTCACCTTGTCTACTTCAGTGTCCCCATGCCAGGATTTCCAGCTTCATTTTCCTCCCTGGAATTGGGGATTTTGTGGGGAAACCCAGAAGTGCAGCCAGGACCTACATTCTTTGTAAAAATAGACTATTGTTGGAGCAAGGAACAGAAAACACCAACCCACTGTTATAGCAAAGAGAAAAATGCATCATCTCACACCACAGAGCCTGAAGGCATCAGGAAGCTCCTGGGATGGCTAATGCAACCTCTCACCAGCATCGAGGATAGGGTTCTTCTCATCTTTCTGCCTTGTCATTCTCAGCCGGCTGGATGCTCCTCAGGCTAACTCTCCCTCCCTGCGCACAGGAGAGCTGCGTGGCTACAGATGTAACAGGCAGGCATATCCTCTTCAGGGGAAGGAAGAAACCACCTCTTTCTCTGTGTGTTCTTGTCACCACTCTCCCAGAAGCCCCCATTCCCAGCACATGTGCCCTCATGCCTCATGGCCAGATCAGGGGAAAGGACCATTCTAAACTGATCACTAGCAAGGGAAATACAGTGACCACGAACAGTAGATTATTAGCATTGATTCCTGAATTTGGATGGGAACACCTTCCTTGGCCACATGGCTTTATGGAAAATGGTAGATACCCAAATATAATGGATTATTCTGCCAATAAGGAAGGATTTCAAATAAGTAATAAATGCCTGCTTTGTTTGCATCTCGTCATTTCCTTCCTCCTTTCATTAATATGTTTGCCCAAACATTCAATAGCCCATCAGTTTGGCTTCTATTCTAGGCACTATGCTGGGTATCAAAGCAATCATAAAACATGGTTCCTGATGATGGTGAGAAGGAGGCAGGATAAAATGATGGCCAATAGACCAGGCTTTGGAGGGGAGGGCCCTTCATCGTTAATCCCACCTCAGTAAACCACAGCTGTGTGACCTTGAGCACATCACTTCACTTCACCTCTCTGAGCCATAGCTGCCTCATCTATGAAGTGATGACAATAGCATCCCTTTTCAAGGGCTCTGGTAAGGATTAAAGTTTATAAATAGATAGGTAGAGATGAGTACACATAGACATGTACAGAACATGTGGCCATAACATATTGCACACACGCACACCCACACAGTGATAGGAACGGAGCAAACCCTTGATAATGGCAATTGATATAATAATAATTACAGACATTAAAATAGCTGTGTTGCAGTTTAACTTCAGTCCAATGATGTTGATGTATATATGCATGTACACCTGTGTGTCCATATCCATGTCCTAGTTGCCTTCTACAATATGTGAGAAAGAAATTTAGGTGGGGGTGCCTGGGCTCAGTCAGTTTAGCATCTGACTCTTGATTTCAGCTCAGGTCATGATCATTCAGCTCAGGTCATGGGATTGAGCCCCGCATTGGGCCCTGTGCTCAATGGGGAGTCTGCTTGGGATTCTCTGTCTGTCCCCCTCTGCCACTCCCCTCATATGCAAGTGCACACTGCTCTCTCTTTCTAAATAAATAAATAAAATATTTATTAGGAAAGAAAAGAAAGAAAAGAAAGAAAGAAAGAAAGAAAGAAAGAAAGAAAGAAAGAAAGAAAGAAAGAAAGAAAGAAAAAAGAGAAAGAAAGAAAAGGTTCCTTGAGAGCACAAGCAAGAAACCAACTGGATGGTAACACCCTGTGCACGGGCTGTGTGCTGCTGACGTGTCTGACACGTCTTATTTCTGTTCACAGAAATTCTGCTGCGAGTTGGCTCAAGCATGCGGAGGCCGACAGGGCAGCAGTTCCTCCAGCCAAACCAGCAGTCAGGGTACACAACCTGATACTTTTTCTGAGTTGTGAATTCATGTATGTGATACAAACTATAGAAACATTTCAGGTTGCATATAATTAAATATAAACTTTCTATAGGACTTTTTTTGGAGAGTGTTAATGGCAGGAAATGAAATACACATGTCAGTGTGTGTGTGTGTAACATCCTGGTCTCAGTCATTTTCCTGGGTGAAGGCATTCCTCCTACACCGAAGAGTTGTCAAAATTTGAATTGAACAGAGTGTGACTGACTAATTAAGGCATATGATTTATATTCCATCATCTGCTATTGGGTATAAAATGGAAGCTGGGCACAGGCTCTACAGAAATTAGTAGCTGAGAATGCAACAGAAAGGCCTACAGCTGCTTTGCTTGCCTGTCCCATTCTTGAGTTGTGCCCAGCATTCTTTGGTTCTCATTGTTGGAGGTGAGCTGGGCCACAGCTGAGTGCCAGAACAAGGCCAAAGCGGAAAAACTGGAGGGTCGTCAATGAAGCACCAAGGTCTTTTATTCCATTCTGACCAGCCAGCTTCCTCAGCTTCATCTGCCAGTAATCAAATCCACTTTTATCTCTAAAGATGCCTTTATTGTTGATGTTTTAAGCAGACAGAAGATGACTTAGTGAGTCCGGAACTTTCAAGCCTCTTCTTTTCTATTAGAGAAGTGATTGCTTTACTGTCCCACATTTTGAAAACATAAGGCTTAAGAATTTAGCTGTTGTGTGGTAGCATAACATAATTTACATCATGGCAGAGAACTTGCTGGATGGCATGCCCCTGTGTCACCTTCCTCCTTCCCAGGACCCCAGAGAATATCTAAAGTTCAGGACAAAGCCTGTCACCACAGATTTAGATTATGATATTTCATCAAAATATTATGTAACATATTACTTCTGTAACCATGATACACAGAGACACTGGCCTCTGTCTCACATATCAATCACGTAAGCTGTGCCAGGTCATCCAGTTGGACCTGGAGCTGGAAGGTATGAAGATGCAGTCCTGTAAGAAAATTAAATTCATGCACAGTTGTTAGACAGGTATAAGAAGGGTTACAGTGGGGTTCGGAGGGCTGCAGGACCTCAGAGGGGTGATTCCCCAGCCCAGGCATGGCTCTGAGGCCAACTCAAGTCCCAAAAGCCTGTGGAGAAAATATGGTAGTGTGAGCACTTGGGGGTCTGGCATCTGCTCCCGTCCACAGATCTGCACTGAGTGTGCATGCCTGGTCCCAGCTGTAAAATGGGCCAATTCTGTGAAACCAGGAAGACTTGGAACTTCATGTTGTTATAAAAGTTGCTGCCTTCATTTCATCTGCCACCATGTGCATAGTTTAAATGGTGTGTCTTTCCTTCACAACACACCATGCCTCTGTGTCTCTACACCTTTTATGACTGCATGGAAAGGATGGAAGAGACCATAACTCTTCTGTCTTTGGTACACCATCTTTATTTTTTCACTATTCGTGCCAAAGAACACTTTCTCAGCCCACTGAGTCCTCAAGCCCACCTCAGTCATGGTAAATCCTTACTCCAGGGCCCTGTTGCAGAGTGGATGTAGTATGAGACTACCCCAGAAATCACTAAATGGGCATCTGACACAGTGAGGGGTATGTTTTAACAACCTGGGATCTGGAATAAGTTTTGATTTTCAGTTCCAGCTCTTTAATTCACTTGTTGCGATGCTGGGAAATCACCTCATTTCTCTATGCCTTTACTTCCTCATGTATGAAATGAGCTTGATGACAGTACACACTTCCTAGAGGTGTAAAAAATACGTGTGATAATATAGGTAAAAAACAGTCAGTAAAAGAAAAAGGGTATGTTGGCTGTAGTGGGTAGTGGTGGTAGTAGTGGATTGGGTTACATTGCTTCCTACACTGCCCGCCTGTACCCAAGACTTGACCTCACCTCTGACCTTGTGACCAACTTTATCCTGTATGCACTCTTCCTCAAGGAGCCCTCGATACATGACAGCTCACCGTCCAGACAACTTGGCTGCTGGGGAACCCCTCGATCCCTCTGTACTTTGGGGACAGTCTGATCCGGTTTGTCTGCCCTGCTTCTTTAAAACCCCTAAAAAGCATTTCTATGCTAAGTTAAACAGAATTGATTGAGGCTAGATTTACTAAGTCCTTTGAAATGGTTCTGTTATTTTGAATGCAAGAAAATAATGCACTATGCCTCCTGAGAAATATATCTTCTGCAACATTTTCATTAATCTCTTTATTAAACTAAACTGGTTTCTCTTTGGAAATTAATTACTGAAGTAGTATTGAGAATTTTAATTTCCACAATATACCAGCAAGAGATACTGCTGTTTCTTTATACACTGTTACACAGCAGGGCAATAATCTATTGAAATAAGCCTGAAAAGGGGGCAGCTTGTAATTAAAACAGTATAACACGAGTATTTAATGACTCTTTTAGTGCTAGGATGGCCCTGTCATGCTGTGTTTGGGTGGAATAAAATGTATATTTAGGAAGCAGCTCTATACAGAAAAGTCGACAAGCTTAGGTTTTTCCGTTTGGGATGTGGCTGTGTTTCACTACAATAATATGCCCAAAAGGAAATATGGTTTGTTTCGGGCCTCTGAGAATTACAGCCATTGTTGTATAACGGGAAGCTTTCATTACTGAGCCACCCCCATTGTGAAATTTAAAATATTTAAATCACGAAGTAGAAATCATGAATTATGGATGTCGGTATCCATGGAAAAGATGTGTATAAATCCTTGGGCATGTACGCAGCACATATGTGTGGGTGTGAATCCATGTATGAATGCAGATCCCGTCTGTGTGCATGAAGGCATTCGTTTATGCAGATGTAGCACTTAATCACCCTCCCTCCTGTTCAGAGGATGCTTTGTATTTTTCAAGGCACGTTCCTATCTATCATCTTCTATCCTCCCAGGCATGTTTTCTCATGATAAGAATTATTTACACATCATTTACATTTATAGATTTGCTTCTTTTCCTAGTGCCAAAGACATTTTTAAAGATTCTGTGTTTCCCTACCCCTCCACTCCCTCCTCTTCCCTTCCCCCTTCCTCTTATAAGAACGTAACTTAGGATTACATTTTCCCTTTACCTCTTTCCTCCTCCACTTTTCCACTACCTTGTGAGTCACACTGTCTATAAACTTTCTGCAAACAAAGCCTTTTTATTCAGAAGCAGCTCCAGATTCATCTCCTCTAATTTTCTTTTACATATGCAAAATAGAATTCCTAACATTGGCACCACGACTAGATGAAGCAGACTGTACTTCTCAGGGGCTGGGGACGTGCCCTCAGCGGAAATGCCCAGGGCTCTCTCACACTGAACCAGCTCAGGCTCTTGGAGCCTCTAACCCAAATCCCTCAGGGCTGCGTGTTTCGGGGATGCCAGAGGTCTGGGAGGCAGGCTTGCTGTAAGCATTCAGGCCGAGTGTCCCCAACATCAGTCATGGACTTCTCAACTTCATGGTTCGTGGTTTTTCCTCCATTTCGGTGCCAGTGTTCCTTGCTCCTAATTCTGTAATACCTATATCAACAAAGATTTTAAGTACTACTTATTGTTGGCTGATCCCATG
Organism: Canis lupus baileyi; assembly: GCF_048164855.1. Lineage (NCBI taxonomy): Eukaryota > Metazoa > Chordata > Mammalia > Carnivora > Canidae > Canis > Canis lupus. The sequence goes on from NC_132840.1 coordinate 20,034,302, forward strand.
TCAACATAAACAATAAAATCACATTTTCACCCTTATACATCATCAACAACCATCTCGCATACCGCTGAGAAAAAGCATTTTCTTGTCATCCACGCACATCTACTACTTTCCTTTAGGGCTAAGTGTTTACTGATGGGTTTTAAAATTCTGCCAAGGACCAGCATCAAGTCATAGACCCATTCTCTCTCTGTTTGTGTTTCTGTCTGAAAATCAGACTAACATGTAACACAGTGAGCCTCCAGAGGGCTCCAAGACGAGATGGAAGAGGGAGTGATGCCTCTTTGCTAACTGACAAACTAAAGCACAAAGACACAGCAATGAATCAATGAACCACATATCTGAAAACGTGCCTTGAAATGGGAGATTCTTGCATTTTCAAATGATTCAGTTTTTACTTATGCAGGGGAGAAAAAGCAGCTCTTGGCCTATCCAATTCAAATAGGAGTTGATAGAGGAACAGATGGTTGCAGCTACTGACAAGCTTGAGTTGGGCAAATGGATTAAAAGGCCATAAGTACCTTGGACAGGCTAATAATTCTGTGTCATTCCAAACTGATGTTCTTTAGTAATGTTGAATATTTATTAGGAAGGAAAAAGTAAGGGTTGCCTGGGTGGCTGAGTTGGCTAAGTGTCTGACTCTTTGATTTTGGCTCACATTGTGATCTTGGGGTTCTGGGATGGAGCTCTGCATCAGGCTCTGCACTCAGCAGGGAGTCTACTTGAGACTCACTCCCTCTGCCCCTCTCCCCCCTCTCTCTCTCTTTCTCTCAAATAAATAAATAAATTTAAGGAAAAAAAAAAAAGAAGAAGAAGAAGAAGGAAAGAGGGAGCCCTCCCTGTGAGAAAGGAAAAGAACTATTTTGTGGTGACCTCCTCATTCCTCCCCTGCCTACAGTGATCAGGCCCTGCTCTAGGTGCTAGGGATACAGCCACAAGCAACACCGGGTCCCTGCCCTCAGGGAGCGAACATTGTGTCCCACTTAGTAAATAAAATCCTACAGTTACTTCTTGGACAGCAGTTGTTGATTGTTACCAATGATACATATTTCTTTGAGGGCTTAGGTCCCATCCCCAACAGTCTTTCAAAGAAAACATAGTATGGCTAAATCATATACATATTTTCCTCGGATAGAGTCTATAAGCTAAAACTTTATTCATTGTATTTCCAGTGATATTTTGGTAAATCTTATAGATGTAGGCTCAAATCAGTTCCCAAGCTGGGCTTCTCCTAACTCATGTTCTTAAATCAACCTACTCAACAACTCTGCCCGCAATGAGGCAAAGTTGACCAAAATTACAGCTGTTGTTCGAACTCCAATTCTGGATAATGGGTTTCTATTTAAAAAAAAGATGGTACCTGGAAGTAGTAGTGAGGAAAAGGAAGACATACTGCATACCCAAGACCATAAAATGCTTCAAATCATAATATTGCTCATTTCTCAATGAAAATAAGGAAATAATTCATGATACTTGTGTAGAATGTAGTGCTTATGAGCCACTCTTATTTATAGAAGTCCTTCTTTTATCTTTCCCTGCAAAGTCTTTGACCATAATTGTTCACTTTGAATTATTAGAGAAAAATTTCTTAATAAATTCTATGTGCACATTGACTACAAATCAGTTCCAATGAAAATGCTACTGTCCAATCATCTCTGCCACTGCAATTGGGAAGTAATCATTTATAGTCAATCTTTGTTAGCTGGATTAATCTCTTCAAACCTCAGTGATCCATATGAAGATCTTATCACTGCAAATTATTTTTTTATTTGATTCATCCCACATATCATAGTGATAGTAAGTAAACATTTGTGTTATGCCTTAGAGTTTACAAAATACTTTCCCATCCATTATCTCTTAATTTTCGTAATGATTTTTATATAGTTAATTCATTTAACCCATATTTGAGTACTTCTTCTTTATTCATTCAACAGAAATTTATGGAGGACCTCTGTGTGTTAAGCATGATGTTACCCACTGGGGATGCAGGGCAAATAAGACAAGGTCCCCAGCCTCATCAGTTAGCTCTGACAGCAAAATCCACTTCTGAAATCCCCACATGGTTGACTGATCTGCACAGAATGGTTGTGCCTAAAACTCCCAGGCCCAGTCAATAGACCGAATTTCCAATTACAAAAACTATATTCTAGTGAGGGAGACAGATGATACATTTAAAATTTTACATGATTGTGTGGCCCACTGTTGGGGAGCGATAAGGCCTGTGAAGGATTGAGAGGTCCGAAGACAAAGATGGACAAGGAACACTTGTTCCCTCCACAGGGTGAGCATCCCTGAACGACAGGAAAACATGAGTTGGAAGGGTAGCGTACATGCCTCACATGTACGCATTCTCCACTTACAATTTAATGCTTCCGTGTTGTTAAAATTTAAGGTTTTTTATTTTAAAGATTTTATTTATTTTTGCGAAAGAGAGAGAGCCTGAGGGGCAGAGGGAAAGGAAAAGGCAGACTCCCCACTGAGCAGGGAGCCTGATGTGGGACTTGATCCCAGGACCCTGGGATCATGACCAGAGCCAAACACAGACACTTAACTGACTAAGCACCCAGATACCCAAAATTTGAGTTTTTAAAGGCTGGAAAATATTGTTTTATGATGTCCTTATAGGTTTTAGAGATGTCCAAAATTTGTCGTGGTCCAGAGCTCACCAAATTTCTCCACACCTTCCTGGGCCTCAGGCCCACCAGGCTTCACAGAAATAAGCACCAAATCACAATCATTTGGGTTAATAGGCCTGTGTGGTCCTGAAAGCTGTGCTAAGCTAGAGAAATTACCCCTGTTCAAGGAAACGGATTGGGCTGGACACATTTAGGTAGCTTTTCTCAAACATTGAAACAGAAGGGTGGGCTGTGGAGGAGTCAGTGTGAGGAATTCAACCTGTTGACCAGGCCTGGAGTTTCTGGCACCACCATCCCGTGTGGGTCAGTCAACCCCGTGGGGGTTGCAGAAGTGAATTTTGCCATTGGAGCTAAATGATGAGTTTGCTCTGAGGAACTCTTCCATTTCCAGGCCCTGTTGTTAATATATGACAGGATGGATGGATAGATAGATAGATAGATAGATAGTCAGTCAGTCACTTGGACAACCCAACCTCCGATGTCATTCTTGTGCTCTGTGCTTATTATTGGGCTCTTATATATTGGGCTCTTATATATTATATATTGGGCTTATTATTTAGGCTCTTGCCTTATAACTTCAATGCTTGTTTTATCAGGGAACCAAAGGATGATATTTCCTGAGCATTCTTTCACCCTGGTTATGGTGTATATCACTTCTTTAATCAAGCGAAATGGCTCCGAAACAATATCAATTCTTAAGAAGCCCACAGGGCAGCCCATTTGAAAGCAACCACACAGGGCTTTGTAAAAACAAAGACATGCTTTAAAGATATGGTTTCAAATTAACCCACCATTTGTGCATCTCTTGTGGTTCCCCCGGGAGGAGTACTCTGTAGCAGTCATCGGTTTCCATGTTCAAACAACCCAACGAGGCAGATTTAATTATCTCCACATTCAACAGATAAGAACTTGCACCTCAGAGGTGAAAGCTGCCCTCTGTCCAACAGTTAGTACATAACCTGGAGTGTAACCCCAGCTCTTAACCGCTGACCCATATCGGCCTTCACATGCTGAGCTGCAGATGTCACCTCTGACAACTTTGCTCACATTTTCTTCTCTCCCTCTGCATCCCTTACCTGGGCTCAGAAAGTCCTCCTTTCTCTAGCTTAGACTTTTAGTCTCTTAAAGCCAGTCTCACAGCCTCCAGCCTCCCCCCTCTGCATGGCCAACACCACAGTCCTTCCTCTGACAACAGTTCTACTGGGCTGGCCAGTGGACAGAAAGGTGACCTCAGGGGAAAAGCTGGTTTCAACCAAGGCTGCAAGTGGAGAGAATATTCTAGAAAGCCTAGATGGAGGGGTTTGTGGACCTGTCAGGAACCTCTTATCTATCTCAGACCCTTTGGTGCATGCTTTGCCCTCTTTCTAGAATGTTCTTGCACTCACTCATTATTTGACTCCTACCCCAAAGGAGGCCATTCCTGACACCCCTGCTCAGGACATTCTGTCACTGTCTACAGTCCCTTACTTGAGCTCTTCTTAAAGCTTTAATGCTGTTTGAACTTATGTTTGTGTGGCTGTTTGATTAATTTCTATAAATCCTCCTAAATAGTGTATTTCCACAAGAAAGAGATTGTCTTTCTCCCCAGAGAAATCCTCATTCACAGCAAAGAGCCTAATCTGCGGAATTAGCTAAATACCTGGGGATAGGGATGGGAGAGAGGATTAGTTAATAATGATGCAAATTTAGGCAGGGAGTGTTTGTTAAGTATGCATAGTCTCAGGCCCCACCCAGGATCTCCTAATTAGAAACTCTTAAAGGGTGGGCTGTAAAGTGTTTGTAAGCACACTCCTGGGATAAATCTGATGGGGATCAGTCTGGGGACTGCCTTTTTGGTGGATAAAATCTAGTCTATGCACACCTTTTTTCCATTCAGGTGTGTTCAAATGCTGTAATCTCAGTGAGTCTTTCCTTGAACCTCTGTTTAAAATTCCAGCCTTTGGTGACACCTGAGTGGCTCAGTGGTTGAGTGTCTGCCTTCAGCTCAGATCCTGATCCCCAGGGCCCTGCATCAGACTACCAGCAAGGAGCCTTCTCCCTCTGCCCATGTCTCTGCCTCTCTCTCTCCCTATGTGTTTTAAACAAACAAACAAACAAATAAATAAATAAAACTTTTTAAAAAGATACAATAAAATTCCAGTCTTTGGTTCACCACCCACCCCACCCATCACTCCATGTTTTCATCCAGAGAGCTTGTCTGGGTAAAAGCGGTATATAGTATATAAACTCAAGAAAACTAGCATATAAACTCAAGAGCGCAGGGGGTTTTGTCTGGGTTGCTCCTACCACATCTCTGTTCCCTAAACAGAGCCTGCCCGGCACATAGTAGGCACCCCACAAATATTTGAGTAAATAAACAACTTGCCCCATAGAACATTTAAATTGCTTAATATTGGGCCCCTGTTGCCTGAGATAATATTGACTTTCTTTTTTTCCTTCTGATTAGATGACACTTGAGAAATTAGGGCAGCCATCACGCTTTCTCTACAAGTGTCGTTGGGTCATGTCCACCTAACACAAAGGCAATTTCAGCTGCTCACTTCCTGTCTGATCAGATTAATTGAATTCAGATGGTGAGTGCAAAGTGCCCCCTTTAGAATCAACAAGCAACGCTGAGATTTAACTAGGCTTCTTTACTTTCATCTGATGAAGAGCTGTATTTATTGTTCTGATATATTGAGTTGCTGGATGAATGAAGAAATGGGGAGGACCAACAAAGTATGTGTGAGGGTCTCAAGATGATGGGGGACCATTTCTTCACTGGCATTAGTGAAGATTCAGGGAGGAGCTTCATTGCTCTAGGTTGGAGGATAGAGCCTATCCACCTTGTTGACTGTAACCGTGGAAAGCCTTGATTCCATGTCAGCTCCGTAGTGCCTACTGCCTACTTCCTGTGAATTAGGTCTTCCCATTCAGAGCCATCAAGCCCTGTGCGTGGACTGGGAGCCACGCACAGGGGTGGGGGTGCAGAGAGGTGGGAGGACAGTCACGAACAAGACATAGCACTGCCCTCAAGAATTCACAATGGAAGAAGCATTTTCAATTTTATGGTTTATGTCCTATATTGGGAAAAAAAAAAGTTGAGGTGGCTCATAATGAAAACCACAAGTTCATTATGACCATTTAAATCATCATAATAGAAGAATACGTGTATAAGGAAAGGAGCTAATAGACCCTGAACACCCAGGGCAAGACAGTTTACAGCATCATAAAATGTCAGGGTTGAACAGGCTGATAATGAGCCCTCACTTCAAAGTCTTTCCCAGCCTTTCAGTCTGTTGCCTGAACCCCTTTGGGGGGTAGCCCTTTTCATCCCAGCCATGCCTGCTCTTAGTAGCTCTAGTTTGAAATATTTCATTGGCAAGCTGAGATCTGTTCTCCACAAAATGGTCCTAACCCTCCCCCTTGGGAGCCACCCTGGAAACAACCTACCCTGCAGGATGGTCCATCAGTGAGCTCTTTGAAGGCGCCCCCATTCCCCACTGCATTCTCCCCACCAGTGACTTTGCTGTTTCCTCATATGACTTGCCAGCATCTTGAGCCAGCGACTGTCTCTCAGACACTTTTGAGTCACAATGCATAGTAGGTGGTTGATAAACATTGCTAGATGGATGCCTTCCTCTTCCGGGAAATTCCTCTTGTCATACAGAGGAAGTGTGTGGTTTTCAGGTGGAGGTGATCTCGTTCATGGCTTTGACCTTGCTGGTAAATGGGAACTCAGCTAACTCACAGATAGATTTCAGCTCTCACAGGGAAGACCAAACAAAGCCTACTGATGATTGCAAGATGAAGGTCCTCCTCAAAGTATGGGGAGCTTGTTAAAAATGCAGATACTGAAGCCAATCTACTGAAAAAGGAATTCTGTCTGTGGGGCCCAGTGAATCTTTATTTTAACAAGCTCTCCTGTAGAGAACAGTTTGGAAATCTTTTTACAGGCTTTAAAAAAGTCAAAGGTTTCTTAAAATCTGGTCCCTGAGAATCCCTGAAACCTTTTCAAGGGGTTCCTGAAGTCAGAACTATCTTCATAATAACACTGAGGTGCTTTGCGCCTTTTCCCCCCTCATCTTTCACAAATGCACTGTAGAGTTTTCCAGAGGTTACCTGGTGGGTGCTATTACAACAAACTGAATGGAGAAGTTGATGAGAGAATCCAGCTGTCTTCCATTAACCCAGACATTAAAACCAAGCGGAGTGCCACTCCTCTCACAAATTTTTTGTTTCTAAGAATATAGTTACTTGCTTATTTAAAATGTGTTATTTATATTAATAAGTTATGGATTTATTATTTTTAAGGGATTAACAAATAAGTATTTTTTAGGTTCACAGTTTTCATTTCTATATGTAACTATTGATAAATGTTGATAAATTACTGTATGTAAATATAGCCACCACAAGCGAAAGGTCTCTGGAGTCCACCAATGTCTCTAAGAGCATCAGAGATCTGGAGACCAGAAAGTTTGACTATCAAGCGACACCTTAAATTTGTTTAAAAGGTAATTTCTCTACCTTTATTCAGTTAAATGCTATATCTATATCTATTAAATGTATATAAAATTATGATTCTATTGATTCTATTCTATTGAGTTCTGATAGATAGCCTCTCTCCTCCAAGGAGGGCAAGGTGTTTTTGCAGCACTATAGCATAGGAAGGGACCAGTTACCAAATATTTGTTGTCCTTGCTTAGAAAAAATATTTCATAATATCCCCCAGATTTCCCAAAACTTTAGTGAATTTGAAGTTATCCATTTTGTGTTGTGTGTATGGGAGATGAAACCCAGGTCAATGAAAGTGTGCAGAACATTGGGGATTTCACTGTGAGACTTTATGTGACAACAGATCTATCTGGCTTCCTTTTTCTCTCACTCCTCAAGGCTAAACCAGAGCCAGCTTGACGCCGTCCGCAATTTCCTTCTTGTCCTTCACCAAAGCTATCTTCTAAGCAAAAGGCTGCTCCAAGGCTTAGCCACCTGATATAATGCTTCCAAAGCAGGCAAGCAGTGGTGCAGCGATAAATGTTTAATAACTGGCTTGGAGGAGGTGGAGAGCAAAAGCCTGATTTGTAGCATTTGCCAGTTTCCATGGTGTAAATATTCTCACCATGCCTGGTTTTAAGCTACTGGCCTGGCATCACTGAGCATCATGCTGGGGAGGGAAGCAGGACAGGCACTGGAGGGGGTAGCAGGAAGGCTTTTAATGCCTTCGCCCTGCCCACCAAAGACCTGCATTGTTCCGGAGTATTCTTCTACATGTGGCACCAGGGTAGAAAGGAGGAGAGGACAGTGTAGCAGAACACATTAGAGGTCAAAGGAAGCTTGTCCTCAGAAATGTCTGTTTCAGCCTCTGTCAAACTCACACCTGGAGCAAGAGATGGGGCTGAGGAGGGAGGGTGAGCCAGCTAAGTAGGGGACCTGGGATGATCTTACCTGTTGAGGGGCCCAGACCAGTTGCTGAGCCCCATCAGAAGCACAACCAGCATGCCAGCTATGACTGTGCACACCAGATAGTAGTGTAGAAGCCCACAAGCCCTAAGCCTGGCTCAGAGGAGAGTCATCCTTTTTTCTTTTTCTTTGTTATTGTCATGGATGCTCTTCTTGAAAGAATGAATCAACTAAATCTGAATTCAGGTTCTGACTACTTTGGTGTAGCTTCATCTCGTTTTAGCATTTTTTTCTTCACATCATTAGATTTGAATTGAACATTCAGCCACAGGAAATTGCTCTAGGTTCTCTGGGAGTCCAAAGGTAGGAATTCTATATAATAGATACAAGCAGGGCTAATGTCAGGGCTAGATTTATTCTAATTAAGTCATTGTAAGCCACATATTTTTATAGATCTGAGGTAGAAGAGAAAGTAAATACAACCATCCCTGAGGATTTGTTAGTGGAGATTTACATGCCTCCTTTCCACTCCTGAGTTAAAATATTCCCAATGCCAAGGGGCTCCTGGATGCACATACAAAATAATTGTTTTAAAATTCTATTAGGGAAAGCCACAGCACAATAGCTGAACTGCAAATGCCAGAGGTTGGGGAGAACGTTAACATCACTCAGATACCACCCACTTTTGCCACATTCTGGAGATCATTGCTAAAAACAGGTAATAAATCTCAACCTTAAAGGTCAGGGGCACTTTACGCATCCTTATTAATGGATCTAAATTACTTTAGAGGGAGTGGAGCTGGCTATTCAAATACATGGGGTTTGGACATTATTAGCTTCCTCCCTCATAATATATAGCAATGCATACTTTTAGATGGATGTGTGGGATCTAAAAACAAAAAACAAACCATAAAATATACCAAAAAGATGATAGAAGACATGCTAAAATATAATTTTGGCTTAAAGAAGGCCTCCCTAAGCAAGGCTCCAACCCCAAACTCTAAGTGAAAATATGTAAGCAACTAAAACTCCCATACATTTGGGAGACCATAAGGCTACAAAACAAAGTGTCAAGAGGGCAGAAAAATCTTGCAACATATATAACTGACAGCTCCTGTCCTTAATATAAAAAGAGCCTCTGTAAATCAATAAGAGACAAAATAACATTGAAGAAAAGTTAGAAGAGAAATAAATTTCCCTACATCTGAGACGGTATCTTTCCTGCCGCTGATCTGGACCAGGGGGCTTCAAAGTGCTTCTTTTTGCCCTTCAGCCAGGGCTACTGACAGATGGGTTTTCATCAAAGCATATTTTTGTCCTGTCATTCTTTTGCCCAAATGGCCTCTGTGTGTGTCTATGTTTGGCAGGCTAACATGAGACTTCATATGCTTTATATTCAACTAAAATGAGATAATTAATGCTCCTAACTGAGTTTTAGCTTCGGTAAGCTCCCAGTGAATTCAAATACTTCACCCCTATTCATACGATATATGGAGAGACTTAAGTGAGACACTGTGTGTTTAGCAGCAGGGAAATTGAGTCAGGTTCACCATAGTTCTTGAGCTTTTATAAAACCCTTGCTTGTGGCTTCTCAGTTTGAATTTTTAGTCCTGAGCACAGTGACCACCTGGGAGAAGACTCCAAGTAGTCAAAAGCAGGGAGTGGGTACCAGATGGTGCTGGAGGAGTGGGGATATTTGACCTTGGGCGAGCCAGACTTCTCACCTGCAATACGGATGCTAGGACTCCCGCCGACCTCGTAGGTCAGAGTAAAATGAGGTCACTCGCTTGAATGTACTTATCACCACCCCAGGCCCATCGTGAACACTCAGAAAGTGACAGCCTACAGGAAGTGAAAACGGGATTCAGATGAAGGAGGATAGGCCACTCTGAAGAGAACTGGAGTATTTTTCCGGGGAAGGAGAGAGGAAACTCATATCCCTAACTGCCAGACACCTTTCAGGCTAAGGACTTTTCTGGTTAATTCAGTGCAGGGAAAATAGCAAATTATTTAAATATGTAATATATCATAATATTCCAGAGCATAATATAACATAACACAATATCATCAACTGAGTATAATAAATATAATTAGTATGATTAACATGATATATAATTACTGTGATTAACATAATAAATATAATTGGTATGATTAACATAATAAATAGCATACTTAATATATAATGGATATAACTAATATATCACTAACATAATGTAAGATAGTACAGCATCATGTTACATAATATAGTATGTATACGCCTCTTTCTAACTCTTTTAAGAGTAAGTGGAAGGAAACAAAGCCCTGAGGTTGATAGTGAAATTATTCTGGTAAGACCTTAAGGAAACCAGGTTCTGTGGAGCTGGCCTCAGCTCTTTAGGTACTAGATCTTAGCTACGAAGGACCTGACAGGCTTTCCCACAGGCTCCAGGCACACCCGTGAGCCCTTCTTCCACATCCAGCTATACTCACACATGACTCCCCCCCCACTCCCCTTTGGTTTTTGTTTTACTTTGGAGTGGCTCGTCAACCTTTAGAGGAAGTACATTTTGTCTGGAAGCCCAGCACGTCCACGTGATCCCATCTGTAGACTGTCAGCAAGAGGAAACATGTCCATATTAATGCATAATGTCCTACACAAAGCAGAGACAAGGTCTTGTGACAAAAAGTCATTACGTGGTTTTATTTGTGCTCATCCTTCCCTGAAGTGACCTGATCCCAGTTAATTTCTCGTTGGTGCTCTTAATTATTTTTGTCTGTTCGAAGCGAAATCTTGAAAAAGTAATTATATGGTTGTTTTCAAGACTCAAGTGGCATCTTCATGCCATAACTGACCTGACCCTTATGTGGTACCTCTGGGGATGGGGTCCACCTCAGTGCTTTGCTAAGCAACTGAAATCACTGGATTCTAAGATCACGTTTGGGTTTTTTGGCAAATTTAATGGCCAGATCTGCATTAAAATATCCAATGAACTGTTAAGAAAAAAGCCCACCTTTCGTTGTTACCAGACCAGACATCAGAGGGCAGTGGGACGGGGGAGGCAAAGATTCAGACCAAGAAGGGGAGAGGGCTGGATGGTCCCTGCCTGCTTTGTGCCCCCTTTCCACCCCAGGCTTCAAAGGATCCAAGCACTGTTGCCCAAGCAATCTCTAGCTCAGCCGTCTTCACCATGACCCATGCCCAAATCCACTTGCCTAGCAAGTCTTTCTGAGCTCCTTGCCCCTTCTTATTCCCAGTGTTGGAAGCATGAACTGCATTCCAGGGGACAACTCACCCAAACACTTCCGGCAACTCCCCCACAGGTCAGGACCTGGGTGAGCCTTCATTCTTCCCACATCGGCCTCAGCGACCCTCTCTGCGTGCTGGCAGTTACCTGCCATATTAGTGTAGGTTTTACCTCGACAAATACTTTTTCCGTATTTTAAGCCCCAGAGCTAATGCCCGACCATATGGTGTCTTCGTGCAAATGTAAAAAGGCGCCCCCTCTGGTCATACGCAGCCTCGCAGGTATACCAAAGAGATAAGAAGGTGCCACTGCCAAATTTAAAACTATATTCTGTGTTTGTGGGTCGATCAGGCCCCTTAGCATAACATCCACCCTCTCGTGCACATTATGACTTTTAAAACCAGAGGTGGTACTATGGATCATACCCCTTTTTCCCTTCACCTGGAACATCCTTTCCTTTTATTTTATAGTCACCTACTTGAGACAGAGCATGCAGATTTTCCTGGGAGAGTAAGGTGCACGTGTGAAAAAGCCATAAATGCTTGCAAAGCCACAAATTGCTTTAGAGGCCATGCTCATTCAGCCAAAATCAGGAGAGTGCTCAGGAAGCCCAGCAAGAGAAGGGCCCCAGAATGGCTGAGGTAGAGTCATAGATTTTCACGGCACATGGTCATTTCCAGCCCAGCCCAGCCCAGACTAAGGTGAAGTGAATGAGACCATTGACAGACTTGTCTTGGAGGCCAAAAACCTCACTCGTCAAGAGAAATAACATTTTTTCCCTAAAGATTTGAGAACTAGAGAGAGAGAACACAAGTGGAGGGGTGGGGAAGATGAAAAGAAAAAGCTGGCTCCCCGCTGAACAGGGAGCCCAATGCAGGGCTCGATCCCAGGACCCTGAGATTATGACCTGAGCCGAAGACAGATGCTTACCCGACTGAGCCACCCAGGCGCCCCGAGAAATACCATTTTAATTCAACATTTTAAAAATTCGAAATGAATATAGAAACTCCAAGATGAACAAAATATCAAAAATTTAAATTAAGACATGGATAAAAGTAATGCAGAAAGTCCATAATGAACAAAATATCAGAATTTTAAATAAAGACAGCATCAATATTGATGATTTTTCCTTTTGCCTCTGGCTCCAATGTGGCTTGCCTCAGCACCATGACTGCTCCTGCCTTTATTTAAAAAGTTGAAGGTCTTTTCATCATGGGTTTTCTGCATTAATTTTGAACTTCTAAAATATTATATTAAAATATCATTTACCTTGATGATGACTGAGTCTTTTGCTACCTCCTTTAACTTGGCGTAGACAGCAAGTGCCTCATTCTCCTCACCATGGTCCAGCCCCAATTGCTGCCTCACTATTTAGTCCCCATCACGGATGACTGGAGAAACATTGTGCTAGGATTTGACATTGCACCAGCTCATTTAAATTCCAAACAACCTTTGCAGTTGGGTCTCTTATTAACAGAAGAGCAGGAATTTTGAATAATTTGCTCAAGGTCCACACTAGGTGGAGGGGGAGGGACCCAAATGGAGTCTAACTAAAGCCTATCCCTCTAACTAGGCTCAGTAACCAGGAAAAGGAAGGCATGGTGAGAGCAAAGGTGCAGGAGCAAGCATAAGGCAGCTCCCTGAGCTTTGTGAAAGCTGTGCCCACAGCTGAGCCAGCTGCCCACCCAGGGCCTCTCAGTGGTGACATTTCACATGGCAGAGAGTTACCAAGAAGAAAGCATGCATCTAAGATTTGCATTTAGAAGCTGATTGTTTAGTCTTTTCCCAAAGAGTCTTCAACAAATATCACATACCGCCAGAATGAATTCTTTTTCCTTTTGTAAAACTCAAGTGGACACCTCTCCATTTCTCTGCAAAAAGAGCAGCTTCAGTGCAGTCATTTGAAATGCAGGGTCTGGATGGAAATTCCTGCTGGTGATGAAATCAGTGGTCTGAAGTGTTAAGGATATTGGACTGAAAGACAATGGTATTTGCATCTTTTTGAGCATGCGCCTAGATTTGCATAACAGAGATGTCAGGGGTATTGCAGGAGAAAACCAAACTACTCAGGTTCACATTAATTCTGCTGCTTACTGCAGGTCCCTTGGGAAGGTTGGAACACCACCATGCCTTGCCCTTTTGGAAGAGAAAAATGTGAAACTCCTGCAGTTATCAATTGAGTCTTCGGTGAAAGAGGGAGGAGTGAGGCCCTTCATGAGCTGGTGGCTGCCCTTCCCCACCGCCACTCCTCTGCAGGAACCAAGAAGATATATTCCTGCTGAAAGCCAAGACCAGAAAGAACCTACTCTCTGGCTATGAATGGACATTAGTTTGGTTGTCAGGAAATGAACAGTACATAACTCAGCCTTGGACACTTTGGGCCTCTACTGCTAGAAATCACGGCATCAACTTCCAGATCCGATTATGTTAATCATATTATGTTTTGGCGTCAGCTAACAGCTTCTCCTTGGGTTTCTATTTAGAGCAATGACTAGCAACTATGGGTGCATTCCAAAGTTTGCTTTGTTAACCCAGTGGAAAGACGATCCAAGGTAGACTTTAAGTAGATTCATTTCCAGAGAGCCAAAGAAAGGTTGCCTGGTGGCCCTCACATTGTTTGATGTAACTAAAAATATAACTGGCCCTGACTACTCATAACTCAAAACCAGTGGAGGTTACAGCAAGGGAAAGTTAGATAATTCAACTCCAATTTACTTTGTCCTGAATTTAGGCCAAGTGGGACTTCTGCCTGAATTATTCAGAAAAACGCCCTGACTTGCCCCTTCTTACATCTTACACAGCTGGTCCTATGAATATTCCAGAAGTGTTTTCTGTGATTATTTTCCATGTAGCTAACGTCACCTTGACCAGATCAAAGTTCCCCAAAGTTACTTTGTGGTATACAGATTTATTACATCACTTTTCCTCAGAGGCTCCCAGTGGATATGAGTGATTGAATTCATCTATATAACAGAGTTAACTTCTAATGTCCTCCAGGTATTTTTCCAGCTGGCTTATGTTACCACCTTTGTTTACATTTAGTTCAGAAAGTACAAATTTAAGAAGTGACAGGCTGTAACTAGACATAAGATCAATGCAGTTAGTTTCTGTTTAAGCTTTAACAACTTGGTAGCTGTCAGCTGAAGCATGAATGCAGACAGCGGTAAATCTCAATTAATATACAGTTGTAATCACGATGGGACTTGGTGATATTTTCTCTCCCACACAATGAAGCTCTTAGATGTGGCTTCATTAACATCACGTTTCTGGTTTTGTTCTGATTTTCCTTTCATTTTACCCACTCATACCTATTTCTGTCCACTGTCCTGGGGTCACTCTTTCATGTGGAGCTTTCTGGGGGCCTGATGCCTTTTCACTATTTCTGCCTTCCTGCTATTTGAGAACTCTCTGTCTCTCCCCACAGTGGTGTGGAGTGGTTGTTAAAGCAAGCAGCTTTAAGCCACGTGGACACGAAGTTCAGATCTGTGTCTTGCAATCTCTATTTGTGTTTTGAACAAGCCTGCCCAATTCAAAAAGCAAGAGCTACATTACCTCTCCTGGGTAAGGCTACCAAATACTCTCACCACGCTGGCCATTTCTTTTGGATGATAAAACTGATTATAAATATTTGAATTGAAATCACTGGGATGTTCAATTTTTTTTTTTTAAGTCCAATCAGCACTCTATTTCCATGAATTTCTTTGGGGCATATTCAGAAAATCAGTACCGTAAAAGCTTGAACAGTTGTATTAGTTTAGCTTGATTGTACACTGATTCCTTTTTCTTTGTTTATACTTACATGGAATAATATATTAATCAGAATTAAGTAATTTTTTTGAGTAATTTTTTTTTTTTAATGAAACAAATGAGCTTGCTTTGGGAAAATGGTTTTATAATTTCTGTCAGGTAGTTAGCTCCTAATCCTTGATGCCATGGTTTCTGGTATTGGATAAATGATTGAATCTATAATTAAACATGTCCCTTCGATGAAGTGACTAAGCATGTAGTTTGGTCAATTACACAGCAGCAAGGAACACTGCATTCCATGTTCTCACACAAATAATTATTATGCAACATTGTTTTTTATGTTAAGGTGCTCTTTCTTAAAGGATAGGTTATCCACAGCAGAACATGCATTGAATTTTTCTGACAGATTTTGGCACTACACATATCTGATAAGGATCTTGATTAAGGATGGATATCAAATCCTTTGCTAAGAGGTCAGAGACCTACCTTGTTGTGGAAAAAGGGCCTTCATTAAGTTCTTTTTAACACCAAACATTGAATGCTTACTGAGTCGGGGCTGAAGAGACCAAGGCACCTGACCTGACCCATGTCTCCTGGGGCTCTTGCTCTAATGTGGGACCTACAGCATGTGCAGAAAAAAGTAGGTGTGGCAGCCTTGCCTCTGATACAAAAGAGAGTTCAAAGTCCCAGTCATTGCTGGATGTGGTCAGTTATCATCCGGGGATAAGGAGTCATTTTTCAGGACAAGGCACCTGGGATAAGACCTGTGCCAACAAGGCAGGGCATAGCTGCCTTCTTCATAGATCAGAAGCCTGATTCTGTGTCCAAAGCTGACTTGGGTCTTGGTTATGGACTTTTACTCATCAAATTCATGAAGGATGAGTATGTAAACCAGAATGCAGACTTATTAATTTGTAGGGAGAAACCAAGGATCTCCTGACTTCTGTTGGTAGACAATTGTCAGTTGACAGAATTAAAGTTGTGTCTGGACAATCTTTCAGAAAACTGAAGTCTGGTCACTGCATGAAATCTCTCTGTTGAGGAAGCTTCTGTAACCTTCCATTTGTGAAGGACCTCATGGGGTGAATTTGTCTGACCAACAGCTTCCCATGTTCACTGCATTCTTTTCTCAGTGCCAATGCTTGCAGTCCTGGCCAATGTCCATCCTTGTGAGACAGTGTCCCCTCCTGCCCGTCATTCTCTCTCTCTCTCTCTCTCTCTCTCTCTCCACCCTTCACCACATCGACTAACCTTGCCAAGCATTTCATTTGCATTTTCTCTTTTAACCTTTATAATTTCCTTGTGACTTATGTTACATCCCCATTTTACAGATAAGAAAACCCATTTGTACTAAGAGTCGGTAACCTGCCCTGGGTCAGTGCCACAATCGGGAGGTGTGTTCTGTGTCACTTCCTGAAAGATCACTGCCAAGACATGACATCAATCATGGAAGTTCAAGTTCGAGGCGGGGAAGCATAAGTGTGAAGAGTAATGAGAATGATTTAAGGTCAGATGTGTTTAGCAAGGGGCAGGGCATAAGATAGGACAGTGAGGAAATGAAGGAGGTCGTGATCTGCTAGTGATGTCTGCCTAAGTGGGAGATGCCTTGGTAAAGGAAGATCAGGAATTTGGCCTCCAGGCTGCAAGCAAGTTCTCAATTGGTAGTACACACACATCCTCAATGGGATCCCAGTCATCCCGGTAGGACACATAGTTTTCATGACAGAGGTAATTGTTTCAGAATGAAATACACTCTAACCAATTGTACTATCATTTGAACATTCTGCAACTGTACTCCAACTGTTAAATACAGTAGCAGATTGCAATGCAGACTGGATAACATGTAAATGCACGGCCTCCTGGGGTGGGGGGAGGGTGAACTATGATGAACCTAGCTTTGTGATGTGTTGGAATATTCCACAGATTGAGAACAATTACTGGAGAAAGTGAGGAGCTGTGAGAGGCTTTCTAAATAAAGAAATGATGAAATCAGATATGTGTTTTGGAAATAGCTCTGTGGAAGAGGGAATGGAGGAGAGAGGGATGCCCAGAAGACTGTGGGTCTATTTTCAGAATAGCAGTAATATGGGTAAAGAAGGTGTGAGTCAGGGCAGGGTGCTCCGAGGGGATGGATGCCAGAAACACTGTTCCAAATAGTTGAAACTCCTCTCCCAGCACCAGCACATTGGCTTTCACTGAACACTTCGTGAGTGCCTACTGTATGCCAGGCACCATTGGCAGTGGTTTTTTAAGTCAGATGCCTTTGCCAAGGTGTTGGAGAGAGCTCTTGGTATATAGTATATGCAGGTTTCCAGTTAAATAGAACCAGACACACTTCAACCAGTCAAGGGGATTTCAATGTCAAATAAGACTTGGGTGTGTATCCTCCTTGTACGCCTGGCCTCCTGAACAATGCCTAGCACATACATACATAAAAGTAGCCCATGGGTGAATAAATAGACACTTGACCAAAGAGATGGAGAAAAAAACACTAATTGAAGGACATTCAAGTTAGATTTTTAAATGCCTGCAACTGTTTCAAAATGAGATCCAGACTCTTCTTAAGGAAGCATGTGTCTATATTCTGACCCCATATAGTTGGTGAAATTTTCCTTAAAAAGATGGAAGATATCAACACACACATAAAAATATTATTTATCTTAGAATGGAACCAAGCTGTAGGAATGATTGTTTTTGCAAATAGTAATTTCCCTTACATAGCCCTTAGACAATAGCATAGAAATTTTTCAAATGCATGGGTAAAAGTGTAGATTCTTGGGCCCTTCCCAAACCTAACAAAATTAATCCCTCACAAAGAGAAAGAGAACTTCAAACAAACTCCTCAGCTCATTCCACTGGGCTGAAAAAAATGCGAGAGCCACTGGTTTAGAGTTAAAACCATGCTTCTCAAGGACTTAAAAACCCCAAGATGTAAGGATCTTTTACAGAAACATCTAATATGGGCTATGTCTTTCAAATCAGCTGGGGCACCAGTCTCTCTTGATTAACCTTTCAACCTGGGAGGACGAAAGATTCAGGGCTCAGATGGTCCCAGCATGAAACCCCTTAGCACACCAGCCTCACCAAGAATTGCATGAGAATGTTCCAGCTCCGGGACCCTTAAGCAACAAGAGCTGAGGGAATTTTCACTCTAGGCAATGTGATGTCTTTTCCAATAATAACATTAACAGGAAAGTGTTATCTTTAGGGTATCTTCCTTGTTTTATTATTTAGCAATAAATTTATATAGCTTTTACTGTTTCTGAGTATAAAAGTAATACATGTTTGTTGTTAAAAAAAATTAGGATATACGAAAAAGCATAACAAGAGTAAAAATCACCCATAGTCCTACCACCGAAAGATAAGCACTGTCCATATATCTCCTTCCAGACTTTTTACTATATAAATACACACATAATTTTATCAAAATGGAATCATGCAAACGATGCTGTTTTGCTACCTGTTTTATCCAACCTGGATGAAGGTAATATCTTTCTAAGTCATATATATTGTCATTTTTAATGACTGCAGAACATACACAGTATAGATATTCCTCTTTATTTTCTTATTTTTGATATTTAGGTTGCTCAAGTTACTACTTAAGGTCATGAAAAGTAAGATGCAGTTGCAAAAGAATCATACAGGAGGCTCCATAAAGATGGCCCTGCCCTAGCATACACTTCCTGGCTCTTGTCATAGCTCAGAAGACATAGACATAGACTTCCTGGGGTTGCAGGATATACACTCTTGCCAACTGTATCGTCTGTAGGAGAATCTGCCATCTGCCATCTTCCTCCCAGATCCCCATTGCTCACTGCCTTTTGCGTCACTCACCTCATGCCTCATCTAGGTTCACTAGAGATCATCTTGCTTCACTTAACTATTTATCAGTCATTGCACGAATATTTATTGAGCACCTCTTGTATGTCAGCACTTTGCAAAAACTTTATTTAGTGTAGACTACAACATCTACTATCCTGCTCTCATTAAGGTCACGGACTAATGATAAAGCCAGAGCCGTAGACCTAGATGAGATAACAGTACCGGAGGAACTGGAACTTCATGGAACTTCTATTAGTTAGCTATCACTGCAAAACAAATTATCCCAACACTTAGTGACTTAAAACCACACAATTTACAGCTTCTTTAGGTCAGGAATCTGGGCGTGACTCATCTCTGCTTCAGAGTCGCAGACAGGTTGCAATCAAAGTGTCAGCCAGGGCTTCAGTCACAGCTAGGCCCAACTGAAGAAGAACCCATGCCCAAGCTCACATTATTGTTGGCAGAACTTGGTTTCCTGTGGATTGTCAGATTGAGGGCCTCAGTTTCTTGCTGGTGATCAGCTGGAGGTCGCCTGCTGCTTCTTGCCATGTGGGCCTCTTCCACACAGCAGCTTACTTCATCACAGTGCACAAGCCAAGAGGGCAACAAAGAGAATGCCAGAGAAATGGAAGTCACAGTCTTTTGTCACCTAATTACAGGAGAGAAAGCCCATCACTTTTGCCACATTCTGTTCATTAGCAGCAAATCTCTAGGCTCAGCCCCCACTCAAGGACAGGGGATTACCCAATGGTGTAAATACCAAGACACAAGAATCATTAAAGACCATCTTTGAAATCGGAGCTGCTGTCACAGATCTTACAGATAGTGATCAAAACAAGCTATGTAATATAAAAGGTTAACTCAGAAAATGTTGCTCTGTAGTCTAAAGTACTGGAAATTTATGGAATTTCACATGTAGACTTGCTTTTAAGTTTAGAGACACAGAGAAATGGTCAACATATTTACATTTGCTAGGAGGTACACATAATGTTATTTATATGAGAGTTTGCAGCTTACTACACCTACTTCTTTGTCAATATTTTCATTTGATTTTCTCAAACCTGGAAAGTAGGAAGGGAAGGTACTGCAAATTTAAACTCGGATGAACTGAGCTCTGGCAAGTTCAGCTGAGTCGGCTACATCTTATTCCCAGTTCATTTGTTGGTTTGACAAACACGTATGAGCCAGTATTATGTGCTCAGCACCACACCAGCTAGCAGAGGAGACACAGTCCTGAGGAAAAGCAATGTGGCTCTTTCCTGAATGAATCTCATACCTGGTCAGGATGAGGTTTTAATTAAATAATCTCACAAAAAAACTATGAATGCAAACTTTTAAAATTCTCTAATGGATGGAAAGGTTATAGATCATGATTTGTTAGGTGTTTACTTATTTTAAAATTATCCAACAGCATCTTTAAGGATTTGTACACTTGCCTGAATGTGTGATGGTTTTAAAACATCCAAGGAAGGAAAGGCACATAGTACTAAGAAAGTTTGTTGAACAAGACATGCCTGCTGCCCTCTTTATTTATTATTATTACTGTTATTGCTATGATTCTGATTTTGGAGGTGATAGATATGCATGAAGCATAGATCGTGTGGTGGTTTCATGGATATGTACTTACCTCTGAACTCACCAACTTATAGACATTAAATATATGCAGCTTTTTGTAAGTCAATCATAACTCAATGAAGTCATTCTAAAAGAACAATAAAACACCTGTAAGTCACATGTCCGTAGATTAAATCATACTTTCAAATCTCAAATTAATTTTAAACTATAATTTCAAAAGCTCGTTTTTAGTTCATTTACAGTACAGTCTCTTATAATTGAGATTATATACCCTTTATACTCTGATTTATTTAGAGATTTGAAGGATAAAAAACATGTACAATGTTTTTCTACCTCAAAATGGCTCAAGGTTCATTTTTAACATATAACGAATTTTTTTCATCGAATTTCACAATATAAATCTCAATTATAAAATTATGTACATTTTCATAACATTCTATAAACCTGTACTTTTATAATATTTTCAAAAATAATAAAGAAAAGAGTACTTACAACAGTAAACAAGCAAAGATGTGGCTGAAAGCAAGGGAATGGGTAGTAAGTTCCCCTGTGATGGGGGTGCTGTAAGTGTTGAGCTGCTGGCATTTTACTGCACATGGTGAACTGATATATGTAACTTAGGGACCTTTTCCCTCTACTTAGGAGGAGTCACTTCAGGGAAGCCAGCTGCATGAAACTGGGGGACTTTATGAGTAACTCTTGACACTTCCAGCCTGGAAGTTCACTTCTGTAGAGGCCATGCTGCCCTCTGCCATCTGTGGTGTTAAGGCTTCAGGCTTATGCTAGTCCTAGCTGACATTCCTTATCTGAAAAGTGAAGGTAATCACAGTTTCTACTTCATGTTGTTGTTAAAAGTACTATGGGGCATAGGTCAGAAAAATACTTAGTGCATTTCCCAGTGCAGAGTAAGCATTCAGAGTGCTGCTATGCTATTGACTGCATGACATCATAGGAAATGCCCTTGGCTTAAGGTCAAAGTCCTAATTTTACACCCAGCTTCTATTCACTCAATATGCATCCTTTATCGGTTACTTTTGCCTCCTGCCTTATTTTTCCACATCTGTAAAAGGGAGACGTAACACTGACATTATAGGTAATACCATGATAACCAAGTCAGGCAAAATGTGTACAAGTTCTTGACACAGAGTAGATGTTCAGGAAATGTTACTTGAATTTGACTCGTAACGTTGGCAGGACTCAACATTTAAGTCAAGAAGTCATTTTTCACACTGCACAAGCAGAAAATAAGTAAGTATAAGAGAAGACACAGCATAAATTTTCTCCCAACTCCTTGTCCCTTAACCTGTAACTTCTCAGCAAAGTCAATTTTGCAAAATGTTATAAACATCTGCTATTTACCAAGAACCAGGAGATAAAAGACTAATAAGATCATAGTCCCTGCTGTTAGGAGGATTCACAGTCTAATAAGTGAAGTCAGACAGGTCAAAGGAGAATTACAAATAACGGTAATGAGAGGCAAGGTAGGCGAAGACCAAGGAGGAAGACCAAGCCAAGAGCTAAGAGCAGGGATGTCAGAGAAGGCAGTGAAGTAAGGATGCTTTTAACTTCAAATAATAGAAATGTCTAACTCAAACTGATCTAAACTTAAGTGAGAAAATAAATTTCATCAAAGTGGAAGGTCAGAATAAGGGCAAACTCCCAGGGGCAGTACAATGGCCCAAAAATCTCATCAAGGTCTCGAGTTCTCTCAATCTCTCTGATCTGTCCTGGCCACTGTCATTTCCAGTGGAACGCTAGCTCTTGGTTGGTACAAGATGGCTCCAGAAATTGCCAACATTATGACCTCAGAAAACCAAAGAGAGAATATCTCTTTTGGGGGAGGAGGGGTATCAGAAGGGAACCCCCCCTCAACACACACACACACATACTTTTCAACATAAGCAAGAATTAAGTCACCTATCCACCCTGAGCCTAGACCCTGGCAAGGTCACAGGATTCTCATGACAGGCTTAGATGGGCATCTTGGATGGGAGGGGTAGGGGGGGCAGGGGAGGTTTTCTCCAGGACTTCAGATCTGGCCTATCTTGTAGGGTGAAGAGGACATTTTCTAGTCTGTAAGCATTAAAGGTGGAGAGAAAAACCATCCCAGGATGTGCAGAAGCAATAAGCATGGAAGATCACAATTATTCAGGGAACTCCAAGGGCTCTTATTTAAGTGGACAGCACAGAGACCAGAGGAATTTATAGGAGATTAGGCAGGAGGATAAGATAGGGGTTGGATTATGAAGGCTTTTATAAGCTAAGAAATGTGGGTTCTATCTTGAAGGAACTGGCAACCCACTGAAAGATTTGAAGCAGAAGAGTACATGAGAATGGATGTGTGGGTCTGAGCTGGAACAGTTCACTGAATGGAATGGAAAGTAGAACAAGACCAGAGTCTTGGGGAAGAAATTTGTGTTGAGAATTCTAGACAGAGTCAGAATGGAACCAGGTGATTGATGATGATTCAAGAGACTGGTTAAGTGGTTGAGTTGAAGAGGAGGGAGGGAGCTTGAGGTGGTGCTTCCAAATTTTGCTGGGGTTTTCAAGGTTCCCTAGAGATCTAGACAAAATTGGTAACACCTCTAGGAAAATCAGAATCTTAGCCACTCAGATCTGATGTGGCCAATGTAGAGCTAACATCAAATAGTAGATATTGGTTCTCAGTACATATGGGATATCAGGCAGCTAGACAAATAAATGAAAACCTTTTATAAATGCCCATTGGTACAAGTTATTAACTGAAATAAGGAATAATAACTTTTGTTGTATAAGGGAGGTAATGGGTGTGATATTTATAAGCAAGGCATTGAGCAGATATTCTATGGATTAATAGGCTAATCATTAATTTCACATTTCTTAATCATCTGGAAACTGCTAATAAGGGTGAGAGGCTTCAGTAGCAATCTCTGTCTCCACATGTTTTATGAAGAAGCTTTCTCTTTGAGCTTCAAGTATTGTAATTGAAATAAACTATGCATTTGCCATCTAAAATAGAAGGTGCTCAACATAAGGTCAGTTTGTAAAACCAAAGCTGACTCATTTGAAGGCATCCCTGTCCCGATATCCAAAGGACTGCCCTATTTTGATGACTCCCCACAACATAAATATTGCTTAAATGGGAGCAGGGGAGTGAACTGATCCCTTGACATATTTATCATCATTTGTTTCTTGGCCTCCAGCTATGCATAGGAGGGGACCACTGACCACAGACAGCCTTCTGCTTAGGCATTTGTATCCCAGGTCTCTTCTCTGGAAGGACCTTTTAATCTGCCTAAGTGCCCAGTGGCTTGGATCCCTTCACATTTTCAACCTAATCCCAGAACATTTACATGTCGTGTGCTTCTGGAGGTTTTGTCTTCCTTTGCGTGGCAACAAGGTATCGTGGAAAGAATTTAAAAGTTGGAATTCCACCTTCTGAGTTTGAATCCCTGAGCCTACCTCCTGAGTAGCAATGACCTTGACTCGGGGAGACATACAGGATATACGGATACAGGATTTAGTGTCAGCAGAAGGGAGTGTATATCTTAGTTCTGCCTGTTTGTGTCTATGTGACCCTGGGCAATTGATGTTCCACTTTCTTTTATCTGTAAAATGGGGTTAATAAGACTGAATTCATAGTGTCGATGAGCAGACAGTGTATAGTAAAGCCGTTAGTAGAGAGCCAAGTACACAATAGACAATAAATTACAGCTATTGCCATTAGCTACCTCTTAAATGCTGTGTCCTGATGTGCAGCATCAGAATAATAAAGATATCTAACTCACACTTGTGACACAAGCACTACGGTAATCCTCCTAAAACAGGGTTTCTCAACCATATTCTCACCACTACTAACATTTGGAGCTGGATGATTCTTCCTTGTGGGGGCTGCCCTGTGCATGCAGGGCGTTTAGCATCATTCCTCGCCTCTACCCACTAGATGCCAGTAGTACCCACCAGTCCCAAGTGTAACAACCAAAAATACCTCCAAATACACCAAATGAGATAGCTCTGGTTAAGAACGATTTTTGTAGACTATAGAAGAAAGTGCCTAGCACTTAGGAAGTGTTCCATCAGCCAGGGTAGCTACTATTTCCAACTTATGTACAAAGCTGTGAAAAGACATAGAAACAGGAAAAGATTGTGTTTGTTTTCTGAGCCCCTAGATGGTAACCCACAAATGAGGGTGGTACAAGGAATTGAAGACTTTGGCATGAATGACCACTGCCAAGTTCAGGTCCAGACACTAACCACAGATGGGTGGTACTAAGCCACCTCAGAGCAAAGTTGTGGTGTGGGGTTTGCAGTCGCTTCTGCCCCAAACCCAGGGGTCCAGGAGTAAATGGTGACGCTGCCCCTACCTGCTCCCATTCACTTCCAAGGACTGTGTCCATCAAGTTGAGTTCCATAATAAGCACACATCTGAGATGCAGTATAGCCTGTCCTACCCAGTATGATTATTTTTCCCATTCTGTTTCTTATTTTATTTTATTTTATTTTATTTTATTTTATTTTATTTTATTTATTTTATTTTATTTTATTAGCTCTTGCCCTGGGAGGAAAATGATCAGTTCAGATCTACCTCTCTCTGTATTCACTGTTGGAATCTTAAAGCAACAGGAATATTCTAGAGTTTCTCCACCTTGTCATGAGAGCTAACTGCACGTGTCCACAGATGTGTAGGTAGTTTTGAAGGAGCTCTGATTGTACATTTTAAGGCAATTTTACTAATAGGAACATCCAATCCTTTGAGCCATGAAAACTTTATTTAACCATGAATTTCCTCCCTCGAGGTTTCATTATGTTTGGTAAAAGATAAAAAAAATTATGCAGTGTCTGGAAGGTATTGGGGCTTGATTCAGACACTTTGTTAATAAAAATGGAAAAGTATTATAAAAGATATTTTTGTTAACCTTGAAGAGAAAGGGAAAGTACCCCACCTCACACTTATGCATGTGCACGTGCGCACACACACACTCCCCCCCAACTTTTTTTTTTTTGCTACAAGATTAAATGAAGAAATTTTCTTCTCCTTAGAAATGTTATCACTCAGAACAGCATTTTACCACTATTATCGTGTGATAACATTAGAGCAGGGGAGTAATTATTTTCCGATAATACATGTGGTGCACTTCATCTGGTTATGGCAGTGCTTCCATGCTGAGATCTATGAAGTATAGATTATATTTCTCAACACTTATTCAAAATATGTACTTTTTATGATTGATGAGGACATTACAGCATGCCACCTTTATAATTTGCATTTTTATAAAATGGTTCTGTGTGTAAATCATTAGCATGGACTATCTCAATCAGAAGTCAAACAGTTCTCATTGTAAGTGCTCTAAAATGTGCTTTTATTAAATATATTGTAGAAAAAAATCTGGGATACATATGCCTGAGCATACTTTTTTTATATTTTATTACAGGTATATGTGTATATATACATTTTGCTACTTTAGCAAAGAAAACCCTCAGCTCTTATAATACCATTACTGTCAAATTAAAGATTAGGCTTTTGCTTCCCAAACATATGTTTTGTACTTAGCTCAAAGCCAGGAATGACCTTTTAGGAGATTTATTGGCAAGATACTTGAGGGAAAATAAAGTTCTCTATTTGATCAAAGAAAACATAAATGATTAGGCTAAACACAGCTTTAATAATTCCTGGGGTGTGTGTGTGTGTGTGTGTGTGTGTGTGTGTGTGTGTGTGTGTAGGTGTGTGTGTGTGTGTATGATTTCAAACCTCAACAGGGAATTCTAGTCTTTTCTGGAGATCTCTTACATGAAGACCTTCAAACTTGAAAATTGCATTTCATCTCATAAAGGGAGTAGGAGCTTTTCAGTGTGGAGCAAATGGCAGGAAGAGGACATTCGAGATCACAAAGGCAAAGACACTATTACTTTTAAAAGGCTTTAAAAGAATGTTAATGCTGAACCTGGATGATTTATGATGGACAGCCATGTAAAGGCCCCTTCCCGAGCCAACATTTTAGCTTGAGCATTGGATGGGGGAAGAAATGGAGCCCTTGTTCATAGAGGCTCCTTGCTGGTGTGTTGACAGTTCAGATCCAGGTAAAAAACCAGGGGGAAAGGTGCCTGGGAGGTCTCAGTCAGTTGATTGTCCAACTCTTGATTTCGGCTCAGGTCAAAATCTCAGGGTCATGTGATCCAGCCCCAGGTTGGGCTTCATGCTGAGCATGAAGCCTGCTTGGGATTCTCTTTCTCCCTCTTCCTCTGCCCCTCCCACCCTGCTCATATGTGCTCTCTCTCTAAAAATAAATAACAAACAAAAAACAGGTGGAAGAGCCAAGACTCAACACACGTACCTATGAAGGAGCCCAGGCATCCTTGCTGGAACTGAAGCTGATGCTTGCTAAGATGTTGGAGCTCCATAAGCCAGGAGCATGGAGGAGTCCAGAATTTGGGAGGGCTCCAGGGAATCCACAGCAAGAATGTTCAGACAGCCAGGGAAAAGAGGGAAAGCCCCAGTCACTCTGTGTTGGTTGCTGAGAGAATTGCCTTCCTCTGTGTCCTGGACCCATTCTATCCCATCAGCCCCCTGTGCCCCAGGCATCGGAATCCCTCCTCACTCTGTCCTGGTGCTTTATCACTCCATATTTGGAATTCTGTCTGGTTTTCCATTGACTTGGCTATTTTTCTGCATGAGTGTGAGCCCCGTGAGCATTAAGCTTGTGGCGGTTTAGTTTATGGCTTTATACCAAGTGCTTGCCCATTGGTAGGCTCCAAAGTGATTTGGGAATGACTAAGGTTGAAGTCAAACTGGGGACTACCAGGAACTTCAGGAAGTTCTATATCAAATCAAATCCATGTGGTGAGGTCTCTCTTTGACAGGTGTCCTTTGAAGGTCCAACATAGCCTCTGGAGGCCCCACCTTCCTTTCCTCAAGTGGGCAAGTGGGGTGTCTGATTTCATTCCTTAGAGTACCCTTACAGTGGGTATGAAAGGGCATTAGCTTCTGCCTTCCAGAAAGGAGGTCTTTCCTCGTGCTACAGCTCTCATGGGATTTTTTTCTTTAAACTTTGCCTTTGTGGGCTCCAGAAATCCTTCCAGACAAATGGCTGCTTCATTTTTGAGGTGGTGATTTATATCCCTGGCAGACTAATCCTCAGGGAAGGTGTCTCTCCTTCATCATAAAGGAATAACAAAACATTTATAAAAGGGAGACAGAGCTTCAGATGAGTGGGTATAAAAGTTCTGCACAATATCAATGGTTGAAAGGATATGCATATATTAATTAAGAATTCCGACATACTTCTTTTACAAGGTCCCTTATGAAAGATAGACTATTTTCCACATTTACTTTGTGTTGGAAGTGACAGATGAAATTAATATGCTTCATAAATTGCCATCACGGAGGGTCAATTAACAAGTGAACTAACCTTGTGAAAGTCATTTTGAAAGACTAGTTATGTCTATAATATTCCCTGTCAAATTAGGTAAAAGTGAGAAAATTAGAAGGCTGTCAAATAAATAGAAGTCTAAGATACTGAGTAATTGCATTTTTGATAAGGTAAATTAGTTTCTGTGATTGTTGGTTGAGAAACAGGAAATGATAGTGGAAGTGCCGAGAACATTAAAGCTGCATGAATGTGTATATGTGTGCACGTGTGTAAGCATATGTCACAGAGGCAGAGAGGAAGGTCACGCGAAGTTTCACACTAAAAGCATGATGGGCACAGACTCCTTAGCCAAGCCTGTGCCCACGGCCCCTCCAAGGCCTTATTCCTTCAGGAGCCTTCTACCTGGCCAGCTCCCACCTCTCAATCTGCTCACTCAGCTCTGCTTTCAGCCATTCCTGCCTGTTTCCTCCAGTCCTCCCAAATCAACCCTGGAGTGTGCACTGTAAGTTGGGTGGTACTGTGGAGACTGGATGGGCCCCGCCCTCATGGAGCTAACATCCCTAGGGAGGAGATTCTGTGGTCCGTCACTGAGGCCCTGGCTCCTTTCTTGAACACCACCTGCTTCAAGGCTATGAGAGCACAGAGAAACAGACCCAGTGGAAGCCTGTGTGGAGACTGAACAGGCACCAGTGATCTGATTCAGCCCAGTCCGCCATCCAGGTGGTTCCAGAACCACACAACTCAGATGCAGCACCTTGAGGGATGGGCCATCCTGGGCCAGGGCAGATGCTGCAGTGGTCACATCCCCTCCTTCCTCCCGGATCCTCTCTCCTCCATTGCCTCCTCCTTTGTCTTCATTCCAGTCTTCAGAACTTTGTCCATTATGTCCTGTTATGTCCCTTAGATCCTTGACTGGGTCTCAGGTTCCTATTTGTCAAGTGAATCAGTAGCACTTAAAACTCTTCTGGAGTCTCGGCCACCTGTCCCCATTCCTCCATGACCATCAGTGAGACTTGCAGCAAGTCAACTCTCAAATCAGAATATGTGCTCTCTGTGTGTGAGATGAGACGGCTTTGCAGCAAGAAGATATTTTTGAATTTTTTTAACTTGTTACATATGTATGTGTAAACACACATATGTATATGCAGACATACATAGGAATGTGAAGTAAATACTTTGTGTCAAATCCTGTTCCTTCCCCTAGACTATTTCCTTAAGCCTTCCCTTTGTCAGGGAATTTCTGAAGGCATATGGACTGAATCTGTGTGTGAACCGTGTGTGTTCACATATACTCACACATGCAGACACAAACATTGTCTTTTTGGTCATAGATCCCCATTTGTAGAGTTAGAAACTGAGTCTCAGGCAGTTGGAGTACAAGCCCACATAGTCAGGAATGACACTCAGAGTTGAACCAAATCAGTGTCACTCCAAACCCTGCTACCCTCTGGGATGCCCAGAAGGCTCTATTTTTTTTCAAAGCCACCTTCTTTAGCTGAGACAAATCTAACCTCTTCTTAGAGAAGGAAGAAACTTGGGGAATAATATTGCCCTGATTTTTTTTTTCCAATTGGCTAATGGATGCATTTTTATTCCCCGTTCCTTTTAGTGTTTTCTGCCCTTGATTGCATGATCCATTTCTCCCCTGGTCAGCTCAATACAGGCAGATGCAGATGCGGACCAGCTCAGAATAATGTTCTCATGTGAACCGCCCAGGGTTCTATGATTGAAGGACAGACAAGCACCAGCCATCTTAGACGGTAGGGGAATCACTGGGTGACTGCTGGCTGTGCTCTACAGATTTAACATCTGACAGCTGGCTCTCAGGACAGAAGGAGGTTCAGTTCTGGGGATCCCATCCAGGAACTCTTGAAGACTCTTTTATAGAATTAATGGAATACATCCTCTGCACCCATGTTCCATCTATCCTTCACATTATGGTCCCCATTCCCAAGAGAGCTTCTACTCATCTTAGGTTGGGTCATGGGCCCACCTCTCTTGGGCATGGCTGGAGGAAATAAGACTATGATTGACAGGCCTACTGGAACCACAGGGAATTGGGGAAAGGGAATGGCCCAAAAGGCAGGGCACTGTTATTTGTAAAAAAAAGAGCCAGGGTTACAAGAAGTCAAAACTTACAGATATTTCCCATATCATATCATGAAACAAAACCAGAAAAGCCAAATTATGTCTCTGTTGCTTCCAAACTGAAACTGAATCTGCATGCAAACTTTGGCAGTGGTAAAGGTAGCAGCTTGTAGGCGACAAAAGCCAGGAGTTCAACTCAGACAATCTGTACTCAGATCCCATTTTGGCACCCATAGCTCTACTACCTTGGTCTTAGAGCGCACTATGCCAGAGCCAGCTATAAAGGGTAGGTTGTCCCAGTACTGCTCTCAGGTGATGCAGCTTCTAGAAGTGCCTGGGAAGTCAGTACTCACCCCACCTGGGTCTCATGTAGAGAGGATTAGGGTCATGGCCAGCAAGCAAAGCCCATGCATACGTTCGTGGGTTTACAAACGATTTTAAACTCTTGTAAATATCTCTCCTGGGCCATTTACTTTTGTCTGGTTGGGAACATTGAATAAATAAAGTCTTTTTTTTTTTTTTCTAAAGGGGTGTCTTTGAATTCTGAAGGACTTGCAGACTTCTCAGCAATTGATGTTTTGACAGATGCATTGGTGACTTAAGATCTTTGAGAGCAATTATCTTTGAAATCATAGTGCTGCAAGTGTAGATATTGCTGTCCAATTCAATATTTGTAACTTCCTCTATGGACCACTCAATATCTCATGGCATCTTTCAGAAGCATGTTGCCACTAAACTTTCAGTTGGCTGGAACTCTAACAACTTCCTTTTCAGGAAAGTTGCTCCAATAAAGCAACAAAAGTCCTAAAAAAAAAAAAAAAAAATGTGAGACTGATATTTGTAGAAATTCTTAGCCCAAAGTTGAAGGGTTCCAGGGCGTGGAAGATTTTTAGAGGAAATGTTGCCATAGGGTATAGGATGGGCTGGGCCAGGATATGACCCCCAAGGATTTTTAGCAGCTTAAATCATTTGAGGTCCCTGGGATTACCAATTTAAAATGTAAGAGTTTTTGGAGGCACCTGGGTAGCTCAGTTAGTTCAGTGTCTAACCCTTGATCTCAGTTCAGCTTTTGATTTTAAGGTTGTGAGTTCAAACCCTGCATTGGGCTCCACCCTGGGTGGAGCCTACTTAATAAAATAATAAAATAAAATAAAATAATAAAATAAAATATAATAAAATAGCAAGAGTTTTAGAAAGAGACACAACTTATAATGAATTACAATTGCCTCATTTTCCATTATTGTAGTTGATGTTTTTAAACAATAGAGTCTGGAATTGGCTAAGGAAGAACAGTTATTTGAAATATGTGCTGTTTTGAATAAACTGATCCTGACTTAATGAGCTTTTACAGGGTTTTATGCATGACTTACTATCCATATTACACTGCTAAGGTAAGCTACTTAAAACTATGGTGCAGTATGATGTTTTTCAGTTCATTTGTCTGTTTCATTAATGATAGAATGTATTTTCCAGCACACAAATCCTATTTATGATCAAGACATTGTTGTTCTGTAGATCACCTTAAGCCCTTACACTGTGTAATTTACCTGCTGTCAAATCTCATTTGAAGAGCTGTTGTCTAGCATTGCCCTAATCAAAAATATGCCTGAGTGTAATGAGCTATGCATGTTGTGTCTAGTATTAGTTATTTTTAATAAACTTTTGTTCACCCCCACCACACCTTGGGAGACTGACAATCTATAATATTTTCTGTGTTCTTCTTTAACCAGTTATTCTCCCAGGTGGAGTCATGATTTGTAAAAATGTGAATATTTTTGTTCTTTCAAACGTCTGAGTAGTAGCTGAGTAGGGAAAGGTACAGGAGAACTATCCAAATGATCTGGTATTAAAAATGAGACTGATAATTAATAAGACAAGTAGTTTTCTAAACTGAGGTGACTGGGTCAATATGTAAAGTTAGATCAGCTGGCTTCTAGGGTAGAGCCCTCTCTTGGGTTTGGGGAGCCTGACTGGATTGTTAAATATGATCAATCTGCCCCATGATGGGCAAAACATTCCCTGAGACTTCATGTCAGTGTGTTCTGTTGTGTAGTTTGTTGACATCATTTGCATTGCTCAGATCACATGTGGCTGCCCATAAATAGGTAGAAAGAACCATGGATAGCCCCCACCTTTACCTAGATGTCATCTATCCTTCATTACAGGCAGGAAACCCAAGTCCCCAAAACACTAGTTAGATCATAGTTATGATGAATTTATGCAAAGGCAAATATTTTGCTCAGAGAAAGGGAGAGAGAGAACCATTTACATAGTGTGATGACTCTTCTCCCACTGCACTCAGGAAGCATCTGCCCTTAGTGAGAGGAGAAGCATTCTACACAATGGCTCTGGCTTCAGAGTGAGAGTATCTGCACAAGCTCAGTGTGATTCTAACATCTAAGAGATGCTGTGTGGTTTGTTTGTTTTTTTCTCATCGACACCCTATAAAGAGAAGCCCACAATTTCATCTGGGGCTCTGCTAAAGGTCAGCCATCTGTTCCAACAATAGAGGAAAACATGGCTGTGTTGGGCTCGCAGGAGAGGGTTCTTCTGTACTGTACTTTCTGGGTGATTTTACTGACTTCAGGAACATGTTTGGCTGCAGCCTTCAATTCACATTGGTTTTACATTCCACACCCTGTCTAAGACAGCACATCACTCTGAGAATTCTACGACCCTGGGCCAGAAATGACATTTGTGCACAGCACGTTTACAACATATCCCACCTTCTTGTCTTCAGCCTCTGGCCAGTGTGGTATTATCCTAGAAAGGACTAGAGAATTTGAGCTTCTCCACTGTATGTGCTTGGGCAAGGCACTTACCCTCCACCACAAAATGGGTACTCCTGCCAAGGTTACAAAGTGACATGTTAAGGAACATGGGAGCATGCCTACCACAATGGTGGCCTTTCTGTGCCTGATATTTAGAATTGTGATCATTGCTTATCCTAAACTCCTACACGGAAGCCCAAGAAAGGTAGGATGGCCTCTTACCAGCACTTCTACTGAAACTAAGGCAGACCCTTAGGTCCTATGGCAAGGTGAGGCTTATAGTGCTGAGAACTATATACATATGGAATTTACTGATCTGACCGTGAATTGATGACACTAAACTCTGATGCCATAGCTAGGTTGTGTAGGGAACAAAGAAGCAAATCCTAAATAATAGTGTAGAACCTTGGAGCTTAAAGTATGCATGTTCAAACCTCATCCAGGACTGCCCTGTGTGTATACTAATTATTTCCATTGACATCACTGCTTCCTTCCCCTGGATGGCTAAGTACTGATAGATACTCTCTGGCTTAATTCTAGATAGGACCTATAGGCATGTTCTTCATCATCAATCTATGCTCTGTGAAAGAATTTCTTTTGGGGAGGGGAGAAATAAAAGAATCAACAAATATGTTGTAAACTCTGGATTAAAAATTTTAAAAAGCAACTAAGCTCTAAGAAAACTTCTGTTCTTTGCAAAGTGTAATCTCCTATCATAGAGTTCTGAATGTTTCTTTCCATATTATCTAGTGACATTTACTCTGGGCAACTCATTTGAATCTTGCGTGATTACATAAGGTTCTTAGGTGGCCATCAATTAATATCTAAATTATTAGCATGCTTGCTATAAAGAGTGAATGTTCTTTCAGTTCATGTACCCATCCATCCGTTTAGTCAGCTAGGATTTCAGGCTGGGAATGGTATAAGGTTCTGACTTTACATAAAGAGCAAAACAGAAACAAAATCACCCTTACTCTTATAAGATGTGAATATTTGGAAGTCATACATCAAAACGTATACACAGATACTGAGTAATTACCACCATAATCGGTATGCTGGCAAAGTTCAATGAGCATCTATTTTAAACTATGTCCTATGTGTCGGGGCTCTGGATTTTCCAGTTCATCATAAACTGAGAGAAAGGGGGAGCAAAGCAAAAGACAGTCGAGCTGCCCTAGAGCTGGAAGAGAGCAGTCTGGCCATGGAGGCTGCTCCAAAAATGGGAGTGGGCATGTGTAGGGCGGCTGGACGCAGTCACAGGTACCAGGGAATGTGGTCCATGGAGCAGAGTAGTGAGGGTTGCTGAGAAGGCTTCAGGGGATGACTTTGTGGGACACAGTTAAGAAGCATCACAAATTAGTTCACTTCATAGGGCAATCTAATGGGGTCTAGCAGTATTAATAATGCCAACTGCAAGTGCTTCCAGTGTATCCAGGCACTGCGGGTGGAATTCTATGATATTTTTGATGTTGTCCTCTTGGTTAGAATGGTAGGGTGTTTGCTACGAACTTCAAAATCACAGCGGCTTACAACAATAAGTATGCAGGTTTCTTGTTCACATATCTGTTGGTCAGCTAAGGTCCATCTGTGCTGGGCTGTGCTCCAGGTTGGCTTGGGTTCCAGTGCCGCCTCTTTCTCCTCAAACACATGACTACCCAACTATGAGAAAATAACAGAGAGGCTCTCAGTCAGGGGTGATTTTGTTCCCCAAGAATCATTTGACAATGCCCAGAGACAATTTTGGTTGTCACACAAGGAGGAGGGGCTTGCTACTGGCATTTAGTGCGAAGAAGACAAGGATGCTGCTAGACATCCCACAATGCTCAGGACAGTCCCCACAATGAAGAATTTATCCAGGCCCAAATATCAAGAGTGCTGAGGTAGAGAAACCCTGCCATAGTGGATAGCAGGGGATGATCAATCAAAGTCAAGCAGATGTGATATGAGCTCACTCACGTGAACACATCTGAAGTCACCCATGTGTCACATCTGCTTGAATTAGATTGACCAAAAGCAAATGCCACGGCCAAGTCCAAAGTCATTGGAGTCGAGCTATCTACTCTTCCAACTTTTCTGGAGGCACTTAAAAATGCATGACAGTGACAGCCAGCCAAGAGCTGCAGATAATCCTGTTGACCACAGCACTGCTCTTATTTATAAATGAGGAAGCAGAGGCCCAGAAAGACCCAGTAATTGTCTTAAGGTCACCTAGCTTAGCAAGCCACAGCGCTGGGACTTTGTCCTGCCCGAGCTTTGTCTTGCCTCTTCCTACATAGCCCACACTGCTTCTGTTTGGATTTGGTCATTAGTGTTCAGCCACAGTAAATATTACTGAGGGTGGCTGCAGTCAGCCTCAGTTTCTCCTTGGGTACTGTGGATGAGAAGGAACCTGTCCATTCCAGAAAGTAATCAGAGAGATGGAAGAGACAGCAGTGTATGATAACACAGTGTCTAAAACATACTGAGTATTTAGTGAATCCAAACTGCTGAGATGGCCGCTGTTGAAACAGACAAGGTGATGGGGGTTCATTTCCCGCAAGGAAGCTCTTCCTATGCTTCAGCTGATTTGAGTTGTCTGGGAAAATCGATCTACAGCTTTTCTTCTCTTTTTTCTTTTTTTTTTTTTTTTTTAAGTTTTCAATCAAATCACTCCATTTCTTTTATCTTTTTGGTGAACTTTAACATTTGGAGGCTGTCTGACCTTGAACTGTTAATTAAAACTCATTTCTACTGTGAAAGCCCACTTCTCTATTTTTCCATCTTCTGAAAACAGAATGCGAGGGATTCATATGGAGTCTAGACAATCAGAATGTTTAGAGGCTTGATTTGAATGAAAGATCCCAAGTGAAACCCTCTAATTCTATCCATTTAACACAAGTTGCTGCTTTCATTCTGTGGCTCCACCTTGACCTCTAGGACAATCTGAAAGGATTGTAGCACACTGACTCCTGCTTAGAGACAGTTCTCACGCTCAGCTACATAGTGTACCCTCCCCATGCAATGTCGAAATCAAATGACAGGTTTGCTTGGCGAACTCTAACATCATCCTTCCAAACCCTGGTGATATCTGTCAGGAACAAACAGCCAGGCATTGGTACTCTTGGGTACAAGCATTTTCCCTCTCGGTGCTCAGACAGTAGGGCCACCACCCTCTTCACGTCACTGCTTGGGACTTCATGGGCACATTTGGTCCAACCCAAATGATTGTTCCAGATTCTATAGCAGGTACTAAAAAATTAGAAATAGGTAAAATCTTGTCTCTGTATCTAAAGGGCTCACAGAAACAAAAAACAAAACAAAAATCATGATTTGATCATTACTCATTACATTAAGGCATATATAAAATTGTATGAAGGCAGAGTCATAGATAGTCTGCAGGGAGAGTGAATGGTACCCGGGCCTGGTTTGAAGGGTGGATAAGAGTTCTCTAGGCAGACATCCTACAAGGTATTGCTTCTTTCTTGCTTCTTGTTGTCTCTCATTTGATGACAATTGAGAGGGATATTCTATTTTGGTGCACATGTTTATCTACAATATGATAACTGCTATTCTATTTTCAGAATCTTTGCATGTTTGGGTGTCAAGGACTTGATGTCAAGTTCTTTGACCTTCCTCTGTTGGCCTTCATTCCCCAGTGTTCACTGCCTGGCAAGGGTAGCATTCCGGTTTTATGGTTTGCAAAGCAGACACCGAGAAATCATTGAAGCCATGGCTGGAAAGTAGATACAACTTCTTCTGGTGAGCTGCTTCCTCTTATCCTAGCAGGAGCATCTCCTTATGTTCCTGGGTGCATTAGAAACAGAACGAATGGATTATCAGAGGATAGTAAATCATTCCTTCACAATTTACTTCTTGGCGAGAGAAATGTAAAATATTGAAACCATCAATATTTTTCATTAAGAACATGGAGAATAAGATTTAAATTACTAAACAAAACTAGTGATAGAGGCGTGAAGCGGGTTTCATAAAACATCATGTCATATATGCAAAGCTGTGACAGAAATAGCAGGAGCAAAGAAATATGCCAGGTAGGAGAGAAGACAGATGGAAAGAAATAAATTGCATATGGATTTAAGAATGCGAGTACAGGGAAAGCTTGAATAGGCTTTAAATTAATAATCAGGTCAAGGTTAAAATTTAGGGGATAAGTGAATAGATCACTGTTTCCAGTTCTTCAAAACCTTCATTCAAAACCAGCTCATTCAAAACTTTCAAAAACTCTGAGTAAATGCAGTGATTAATCCCACCCACCCACAGTAGACAACCAGGAATCGGACTTTGGTTAGTTCTCCGGTGAATCCACTGCACATGGCACAACTGGTCATGCTCAGATTGGACTCTGACTGTCTTGGACTATATGCTCTTTAAAAAATCAGGCCAAGGCAGTCCGGATGGCTCAGTGGTTTAGCACCGCCTTCAGCCCAGGGCGTGATCCTGGGGTCCCGGGATCGAGTCCCACATCGAGCTCCCTGCA
Organism: Canis lupus baileyi; assembly: GCF_048164855.1. Lineage (NCBI taxonomy): Eukaryota > Metazoa > Chordata > Mammalia > Carnivora > Canidae > Canis > Canis lupus. The sequence goes on from NC_132840.1 coordinate 20,071,361, forward strand.
TGGAGCCTGCTTCTCCCTCTGCCTGTGTCTCTGCCTCTCTTTATCTCTCTCCGTGTCTCTCTGAATAAATAAATAAAATCTTTTTAAAAAATCAGTTCTAAAAACAGGACTTCTTGTCCAAGACCCATGTGGGGGAAGTATAAACTGTTCTGAGGCTCAGATATTGCTAGGGGGTGGTAAACTGCATATAAGATAAAGTGTCTGATTTAGGAATAAAACAAATAGGTCAGAACAAATGGCAGGATTCTGATAATAATTTTAAAACGTTTAGTACCCAAGAAGAGTATTTCCCTGCTCACCTCAAGTAAACAAGCAACACTTAAACAAAACAACAACTATCATTTCTATAAGAACTGACTTTTTTCCTGATAAAATATTCTAAAGGCTTTTTTTCAGTAATCAGTGCTGCAAATCAAAAAAAGAAATCCAGCTGTTTTGAGCTTCTCTCATCGTAGTTCCTGTTGCAGACTGCAGGGTAGAGACTAGGAGTGAGCAATGAGAACAGGAACACGTCCTGCAGGCCACGTAATCAGCCCCCAGTTGGAGCCCATTTGGTCTCTAACTTGGGACAGAAAAGCCGGAAGCCATTGAGCTGATGTAAGAAAGCAAGGGTTTAGGAACTATTGTGGATTCACTCTGAGAAGAGAAAATATCCCAAGCTCAATATCGTAGTTTGAATTTGAAGTCTTAAGAGGGTGCAAAGTTCTGAAAGACATACTAAAGGGAACAGAAGCCATATGATGCCACCAGGTAATATTTTAACGAGATCTGAAGGTTAATGAAACATTTCAGGGAGTTCATTGATCAAGTACACAGAATGCATATTGAAGAAGATTGGAATTAAGGGGCCTTGTGGATGTCTTACCTTATCGTTTTGAAAACCAGTTTGTAAAGGGCTGGGCCTTTACAACTGGCATCCATCCCCCCGGGGAGCAATTGCCTCTTATTAATATGCTAATTTAGGTCAGGTTGCCAGGAATTACCTTTCTAAAGTTGACTTTCCCTTACACCATTTGACAGAGTTGGCCAGAAAGCTCTTGGCAAGGTGTAATTTCACAGAATTAATTAGTAGCACAGCAAATTGATCATTTTGCAAGCATGTCACACATCATTCATTGGCAAAGGAATTATTTAAATTGACGTCGAGTGCTAAGAGCTACACAGCTATTTTTCTTGCAAAATACTATGGTATTAGAGAAGGGGATGACAAGCATCATCTTGAAGCTAAAGTATAAGGTAACTGAACTGTGAAAGGAAGTGAAGATTGGTCTGGAACCCACTGGTCCCTGGTGCTAAAAGCCCAGGTACCCACAACCTGGGAAATTACTGCAAATGAGTGAGGGTATAAGAAAACCACAGGGCAAGCATGGAAAGAAAAGGAAACTCTCACTTGGCCTTAGTTCTGGGAAGAAAATAAAGGGTCCTAGGGGCCAGGGGCAAATACAGGATCATTAAAATGAGAATGACTGCCATTTTAGCAGATTGCCATGTGGGAACAACAGCCACTAGGCTGTTATTATCTTCTAATTTTCTTTTCTCTTTATTTCTTCCTTTTTTTGTTGTTTTGTTTTTTAAATCTGGAAAGCTAGAATCTGATTCACTCCTGCTTTAAGATGTTGGCAAATGAGTTCTAAGACATTGTAAGAACTAACTCCATTGAATATGTCAAGGCCAGATTCAGCCCACAGGTCATCAGGTGGTAGGAGCCTGGTTTGGGGACCTCTAGGTCAGCTGTGCAAGGCAACAGGAGCAGGAAATTCAATTCGGCTCCTTGTGGCCTGGAAACTCACTTAGTGAAAAAATAACTGGCCTCAGGAAAATAAGGGGGCCATTCCGGGTCAGCCCAGAGCACTGGGATAATTAAGGGGCTCAGAAGCACCTGAGGAGTGCAACCAAGCGCTCCAGCTACACACACATTATGTCTGTCGAGGAGATTAGAGATGAGATTCAAGCCTTTGACATTTGCAGGCTAGGGTCTCCCTGGAGCAGCCCTTGAGCGGTCTGAAAGCAGCAGGAGCCACCCTCCATGGAAATGGAAATTAGAGGAAGGCAGACAGGGGGCATCTTGCAAGGAGGCCTCTGCTTTCCGTAGTTAGGGAGCAGCCAGAAAGCATTAATGGATCAGTAGCTTCAGGGGGCAGTGCTCAAGTCTTATTTCTCAATAAGAAGAAGTACAAATGCCCTGCGGTGCATTTGTCATCTGATGATTGTCCATTTGTTCATTGACTGGTGAACGTCACTCATTTATTCAAGCACCAAATATCGAGCTCCTAGCTATATGCTGGACTTTGAGGAGACAAAGATGACTCTAAAACCAGTCCTTACACTCAATAGTTGGGGGAGGGGGATCGCCCCAGTTTATCCCTGTGAACAGTGCCCCAAAGGCTGCCTTGGGAGTCTCTGCAGTGAGCCATGGCCACGCAGAGCGGGAATTAACTATGGGAGTGTGAAAAATCTGCTAGAGGATGCAACATCTTGATTTTCTTTTACTAACGTGTTCCTTTTTAAAAGCTTCATCCAGCCTGTGATGCTACTGTCATTATAATGTCAGGACCGTCTCCTACTTCATCAGTACCTACGGGTTATAATTAATCACTAATATTCATAACAATGATTCCTAGGCCCTCAGGAGTTTAGAACTGCTTTCTGAATTTTCAGAGGATTACATTTTGTTTAATTTAGTTGGCATTGAGTGTTTACCTTTAAGTTTTAATTCTCTGAAACCTGGCATCCACACAAAATGTACTGCTCTGCACTGGAAAATACTTCTTTTTTTTTTTTTTTTTTTTTTGAAAATACTTCTATAACCATTTATCTAACTTGTTCCCATGAAGGAGGCTGGTCAGGTGTTACTATTGACATTTTGTAATTGAGACACTGGGGGCGATGGTTATGGAGGGAGGAGGGGGGGGGTCCCAAACCAGCTACAGCTGTGAGATATACAGCTGTATAAACCCAAATTGCCTACTCTCAACCACTGGTCCTAAAGCACAGAATCAAGTAGAACATACCATTGAAACAGTGTAAATAAACACGAGTTTTCTTCACCATTATTCCATAAAGGAAATCCTCCCCATGGTGAGAGCCACTACCATCCTTCTGGACTCTTCAGGAGACTTTCGACTGACTGTGCTGTCTAAAGTCCTCTTGTTCCTCTTCTTTCCATCCTCCATGTGTCTTCTAGAATGATCTTTTAAAATTCACATCAGAGTTATTCCTTCATACTATCCCTTGCATCCTAACCCAGAAGAGGTTTCATTTTTGGTGGTTTTATTGAGATAGAAATCACATGCCATATGCTGAGAGTTTAGCTTAACCACTTGGTGACATTGCTGCCTTGACACTAATGTCCTTTGACCTAGAAGCCTGTGGGGACCTTTGACAGAAAATACCCCTCACACATGGCAGGCTGGAGGTAACACCTAGGGCACGTGTAAATGTGAATTCCTGCTGTGACTCCCCTATAGCCTTGGTGATGCACAGTTCCCTGCCTCCCAGGGTCTTCTCATGGCACACCTCTTACATAAGACCCCTGTGAAGTTATTGAAGCTCTGCTCTTCTGGTTTGAATTGACCAATCTGGCCTTAGCCCTGGATCCCCAGAGCACAGAACTCACAGATCTAATCAAAGCATGTACCCCAGGTCCTGCCGTGCCCTCCATACACACTCTGCCTTGACCTCCCCATGTGGCTCCTCAGGGTGTGCCATGTACCTGCTCCAAGACTGGTGGGTAATAAGCTTCTCTTCTGGTTTCTCTTCTGGTCTGTGTTGAACCGAGGCTCACCAACCCTCACCCTGGGCTCGCTTAACAAATGTTCATTAATAAAGTCATAACACTCAAAGTATACAATTTGACGGGTTTTCGTGTATTCGCAGACTTGTACAACCATCACCACCATCAGTTGTAGAACATCTTCGTCTCCTCAAAAGAAACCTTATCTCCATTAGCTGTCACCCTCTATTTGCTTCATCATCCTCAACCCTAGGCAATCGCCATTCTACTTCTGTCTCTGTGGGTTTGCCTATTTTCAACATTTCATATAAAGGGAATCATATACTATGTGGCCTTCTGTGTCTGGCTTTTTCCACTTAGCATGTATTTCAGGTTAATTCATGTCGTAGCAGGTGTCATTGTTTCATCCCTTTCTATGGATGAATAATATCCCACTATATGAAGAGACCACATCATGTTTATCAATTCACTGTGGATGGGCATTTACATTGTTTTCACCTTTGGGTACACATGGATAATGCATGCTGCCCTTCGTTGGTGGACCTGTGTTCATTTCTCTTGGGTGTATGATTAGGAGTAGGATTGCTGGGTCACATGGTAACTTCCAAACTGTTTTGCTAAAGTGGCTCCATGGGAAGGTTCCAATGGTATTAATTTGCCCTCCACTCCGAGCCACCTCTTCAACTCAGGTCACTCTGTCCCTTCCGGATCTCTCATCCCCTCACTCCCTTTGGCTTTTGTGCAGGCTCTTTCCCTCATCTTGCTCTGTCTGCTTCCATCAGAGAGGACTTCTCTGGACAAGCCCACCCACAATCTAAATAGAATCTCCTTATTATGTCCTTCCTTGTGTAATATTATTTATATGTTGCTTGTTTAATCCCACCAAATGGTGGTTACAGAGGAGCTTTAAAAATCCTAAGACTGATAATTGATAACCACAAGAGAGAGAGAGAGTTTAGCTAATAAGACCTCAAGTTGTCAAGATGTGTCTATAGTCTACATCATAACTTTCATTTCTCCCCGGGTACTTTCTGGATTCCTCCCTTTGCACTGAATGTTCTAAAAATAGGCATCAAAAAACTTTTTCTTTAGAGGGCCAGATAATCGATACTTGAGGTTTTGTGAGCCAGGCAGACTGTTTTGCAGCTACTCAATGCTGCAGCTCTAGTGAGAAAGCAGCCTCAGACCCTAGGTAAATGAATGAGCATGGCTGTGTTCCAAAATTTCCTTTGCAAAAACAGACAGCAGGCTAGATTTGAGCTGGAATTACCAATATTTGATTATCTTTGACCTTACCAAATTTGCAGTTTCACGTAATCCAACCTAACAAAACTCATCAGAGAAGAGTAACATCAGACGAATTATGGTTCATTAGTGTGTGCCCTTTACACGGTGGTAGCATGCTTACTGGGCCATTTGCTGTACAGGCTGGTTGGTGGGTCGGTCTATACTCCCAGTTTCTCTCCTGTTGGACCAGAAATATGCAGAAAAGAATGTCACGATCAAAGCAACAAGTGACATTGGCATTTTCATTCTGGGCTAGCCAGTATTCTTGAGGAAGATGGTGGCACAGTACCAGGGGAGTCTGGATGGTCTAGAAAAAAAAGCTAAATGCAGGCTGGATGTAATATGGACTGTCTGTATTCTGAAGCACAGAACCTGTCCATCAAGCTGGGGGCATCTGACCAAAGGAAAAAAGACGGAGCAATCTGGGTAGAAATCCAGAAGAATCTAACAGAATGCATCTGATCATGACACAGTCATGTCTGGCTGTTGGAGGCATTTTTGTGCACAAGTGAAAAATCAGGAAGGAGTTGCTGACCTAGGGTTATGAGAATGGTAAAGAGGGATTTATGCAAGAAATATGAGTCAATTCCTGTAGCTTGCATTGCCTCATTTGTAAAGGCAGGGACAGATGGGATCACTTTGGTGAGCTAGAATTTGTATTAAGTTCCACTTGCTTCATTTTCATTCATTTAAATATGCTTATTAGTAATATGTGTGTCAGAACAAAATCATTTTCTATCAGTCATTGCCAAACAATGAATAATCCCATGTAAAATATGTTTGCACACTTCTTAGAGAGTTATAACAACTTCACTGAACTTGGTTTCTTCCTCTGAAATAGCCAGAGCATGCTGCTGTTGAATCTTTAATGCATTGCCTCCTAGCTGGGCTCAACCTCAGGGAATTCTCAAATGACAGGTGTCACCTCTTTCTTGTCTATTGATCTGTCCTCTAAGAAAAAAAAGAGATTTCCCTTTAAACTCAAAGCCTTTAGCTCATCCATTGTTCATTTGTTACATTTATTGAAAACCTGCCCTATGCAAGACCGCGTTCCCTGTGCTGTGGGAACCAGGCTGGCAAACTGCCCTGTCCTCATGAGCTTACATTCTGCACATCTTACATTTTCTGCACCCTCTGTGAGCAGTCATTCTGGCAGATGTTAAAGAAAGAGCTGCCTGGTAGGCCTGTGACAGCAAGAGCCGTGGAAACAGAGGGATGGGCACTGATTGAGGAGTGATGGGTTTTGACCCAGGAGTCAGAAGCCCTCTGTTTTGAGGCAAGCGCTAATGGAATGAGGAGCAGGTCATGAAAACTCCTTGGAAGGTGCATTATAGGTGAGGGACCAGCATCTTCAGAGACCCTGGTGTGGGAATTAACTTAATAGGCTTGAGGAACCTCTAGGAGCATTTGACTACACTGGTAGGATTCCAGGAGAGCCCTGGAGGATGTGGCCAAGGATGCTCCAAGGTCCACATCAGGACCGCGAGGACATGGGATGCAGGTGAGTGGGAGCAGAAGAGTAGAAAGTTCCATTTGCTTTTTTAAAGGGAACCAAAGAAGCCACATAGTGGATAGGGAGGATGTGTTAGCCCAGGGGCAGAGAATGCAATTAAGGACTGCTCCCAGGACTAGGGCAGGTGGGGCAGAGCCTGAGCTAACCAGCAGCCCAGGAGAGGGGGCTGGGCACAGGGCCGACAAGGCCCAGCCGATGGGACCAGCTGACGGACCCTGTTGCAAAGACAGTGAGTGCTTAAGGAGACAAAGTGGAAGGACAAAGGGGCGACTCAGCTGCGTCCTGGAAGCCAGCTGGTCCTCATCACTTGTGTTGCTCATTACCATCCACGTCTCCAGCACAGCGAGTGAGTGTGCCGGACCTATGCCCTGCCAGTCCACCTGCCCAAACCCAGAGATGGTCCCTGTGAGGCCTTAGAGCCTTGTTTGGTGATGAAATGAGGAGACAGCTGCCCAGAAGGAGTTTTCCCAAGAGCAGAGGTTAAGGCTGTTGCCTCAGAATGACTTGGGGTGAGTTAATCAATGCAGAGACCCGGCTGCTGAGAACCTACAAAATCCCTGGGGTCAGGCCCATGGTGATTCCCATGCAAAGCAAATGTTTTTACTGTGATTCCCAGGCAAAGCATTTTTTTTTTTTTTACTGTGATAAAAAAGCACATTATGAAAACATCTTAGTGTATGGTTCAATAATGTTAATGATATTCACATTGTTATGAAACAGACCTCCAGAACTTTTTCTTCTTGGAAATCTGAAGCTCTATGCCAATTAAATAACAACTCGTTCCCCCACCCTCCAGGAGCCACCACTGTCCTGTGTCTATGAACTTGACTACTTTAGATACTTCATATAAGAGGAGTCATACATTTCTGTCATTTTGTGACTGGCTTATTTCACTCGGTATAACATCCTCATGGTCCATGCTGTAGCATGTGTGGCATGGGGCAGAATTTATTTTCTTTTTAAGGGTAGGTAATATTCCATCACGTATGTGTATGTAGCACATTCTGCTTATCCATTCGTGCACTGATGGGCACTCGGGTTGCTTCCACCGCTTGGCTATTGTGAATAATGCTGCAGTGAACATGGGCAAGAAGCTATCTCTTCAAGACCCTGCTTTCAATCCCTTTGTATATATACCCAGAAGTGAAATGCAAAATAAAAATGTTAAAGCATTGCTCTTCCATGCGAGAAACACTTTAGAAATGGAACCGTTCTGTCTGTTGATTGTGGTGATGCACGGGAGCATAGAACTGAGTACGCAGGCATGTGTGCACGTACACACACATGTGCACAAATAAAGCCGAGGGAATCTCAGATCCAGGACCGTACCGGTGCCAGTGCTCTGCTGGCAATACTGCACTCCAGTTCGTAGGATGTTACCGTTGGGGAAAACCAGATGAAGCGTGCGGGTATCTCTCTGTGTTCTTTCTTACACCTGCATGTGAGTAAAACTTATTTTAAAATGAAAAATTCAGGGCAACCTGGGTGGCTTAGTGGTTTAGCACCTGCCTTCAGCCCAGGGTGTGATCCTAGAGACCCGGGATCAAGTCCCACATCGGGCTCCCTGCATGGAGCCTACTTCTCCCTCTGCCTGTATCTCTGCTTCTCTCTCTCTGTATCTCTCATGAATAAATAAATAAATTATTTTTTTAAAAAATGAAAAATTCAACATGAAAAAGAAAGCATTGCCCTCACTATCCTCGAGGTCAGAGAGGACCATGGATAGCGGAGCCCCAGGCTGGAAGGGGAGGCTGGTATGGACACAACTGCAAGCGCGGAGAGTTCTATGCCTTGTTTCAAAGGAGGCACTGGAGCAGGAAGACAGGCTGACCCACATGCTGTGTAGACCCCGGGGGGCACGGCGGCCCTAAGCCCTGACAGTAGGGCCAGTGAAGGTGAGGATGGGGAACTGGACATCTGGGGAGAGCCAGGGAGATGAGGAGGGCATCCAGGAGCTGAGTCCCCACGGTGTGAACCTGGAGTCGGTGCCAGCACCTTCCTTGGATCATATGGCTCCTGGGAATGGGGTGGGAGCCAGGCAGGAAGGAGAGACATGAGTGGGGCTCATGACCTTGGCCAGATCCATTCTCCTCATGGAGCTCCCAACAGGCTGAGGTACTTTCTTAATCCTCAGTGAGCTTCAGCTTCCTACAGGCAGCCCATGCAGTCTACCAAAGACTTTTCCTTAGATGCCCAAGACTGTGGACCCTAATCAGGAATCTGACATTACAGGGATTTTTTTTTTTTCTTCGCAAAATGCTTTAAGGATAATTGGCAGCGCCTATTTATTTAGCACTTGGTAGGGCCAGGTGTTTTGCTAAATGCTTTACAAACCTCATGTAGACTACCTCACATCAACCCTGTGAGATAGGTTCCTCTCCCATTTTAAAGACGAGGACTCTAACTCTGCAGCCTGTGCTTGGAGCCTGGGCTCTTTCCTGTTTCTGGGAAGTGTTCAGCAAGATTAAAAGTGAAGCTTCAGGGAAAGAGCAGACAGCGACAACCTTAATGGCTCTGGAAATAAAGTGACTAGCCCAGGTTCCACATTACAGAGTTTTTTTAATCCAAAATTCAGAGACCCAGGAGAAGGGGGGAAAGCCAGCCGCTCTCTGTGTTCCACTGTGATCCTGAGGACTTGATGTCCTCGTGCTCCCCATTAATCATCAACGCTGAGAGGCGCCAGATGTCCTGAAGTTTAACACACTCCCGCAGCAACCTGTTTGTGATAAGCCGTAGCCAATTTGTAGTCAATTTTAATATAAACTTCGTAGATGCTTTTTAACTCAGAAATTAACCCAGGCCCATTATAGAAAGTCTAGAAAAATGTAGAGAAGCAACGTAAAAAAAAAAATCACTGCAATAAAACCACTGGTAATATTTTAGTACGATCTAAATCGTGTAATGTCTTTATTTTTTTGAAGAAGTACATTATATAAGTACATATTATTTCACAATCAAATATTTACTTTATACCATGAGCACCCTATCATAATATATTTTTCATTCCCTGAAGTGTTTCTGCAAGATCATGTTCTACTTTGTGTAGACAACATAATTTATTGCACCAAGATCCTGTTAGAACATAGTGTTGTTTGTAATGTTTCCTATTTTTAAGCAGTATTGAAATGCGTATACATGTTACTGATTGTCCCCCACGCCACTTGCTCGTTGCCAACCACCTTCCCTCTGCCCCCGGGGTGAGCAGGGACATACCGATAGCCTCCAAACATCTATGGGCAAAATCACGTGTTTCCAAAGCTTGTGATGCATATTGACAAACTGCATTTCAGAAAGACGTTATAATGTTGTCAATCATGTATGAGAATTTGCATCCTCACCAGTTTGCCAAACACTGATTATTGGGCTTTCCTAATTATTTTGGCAATGTTATAAGCAAAAAATTACCTCATTTAATTTTATAATATGGTTGTTGCTCTTTTGTTTTCTTGTTTTGCTAATTGTTGTTTTTTCCTTATTGATTTTTAATAAGCTTTTTATATATTCAGGGTAGTAAACCTCTGTTTTGTATGATGCAAATGTTTTTCTCAGTTTTCTATTTATTTTACTTATGATATTTTTTTTTAATTTTTTATTTATTTACTTATGATAGTCACAGAGAGAGAGAGAGAGAGAGAGAGGCAGAGACACAGGCAGAGGGAGAAGCAGGCTCCATGCACCGGGAGCCTGATATGGGATTCGATCCCGGGTCTCCAGGATCGTGCCCTGGGCCAAAGGCAGGCGCCAAACCGCTGCGCCACCCAGGGATCCCTATTTTACTTATGATATTTTAAGTCATATAAAAAACTTGCATTTGAGTATTTTAATCTCTTGATAATTTACAAAATTTATGCCTTGAATACTGGTTTAGAAAGGCCTTCCCAACTCTATCACATAAATATTCAATGGCTTTTTTTTCCTACTACTGTAATCCACCTGAAATTTATTAAGCTATACTTTAAATGTTTATATATCAATCTTAATTTTTAGAGAATATCGTGTTTTATAAAACACATTTTAGGGACCCCTGGGTGGCTCAGGAGTTGAGCGTCTGCCTTGGGCTCAGGGCATAATCCCTGGGTCTGGGATCAAGTCCCACATCGGTCTCCGTGCATGGAGCCTGCTTCTCTCTCTCTGCCTGTCTCTGCCTCTCCCTCTCTGTGTCTCTCATGAATAAATAAATAAAATCTTAAAAAAGAAAAACACAATTTTAGTACTCATTTAACAAAATGACTGTAGCTCTATAAACTAAAAAAAAAAAAAAAGTATCTCATTCTCTTCCTCTAAATTTTGCTTTTGGAGAAGAAAAGCAAGTAAAAATAAAATCTCCAGTAATTTTCTCCTACAGCTTTGTTTTCAAAAGTATTATATTTCTCATCTTTGTAGAAAAATCCCCTTAACCCTTGTACATATCCTTAATAGAACTGGCATAACTCCAATATCCATGATTTATGTAAATTCTACTTGAACCAATTAAAATTTTCAGCCTGTGCCCCTCTTGGGGTAGAGGATATTCACTAGGACTTTGCCCAAGCTGCTTAAATAAAATTATTTTGAATATCTGCATAGATTTCTTTCACGTAATTAAAATTACTTCAAAAGTTAAATAGAAAAATGCCCTTAAAGTCCAGCATGGTTGTGAGCATGCATACGTAAGAAAGAAAATGTTTTCATTATGCCGAGAGGAAAATATACTTTAAAAGTAAAATTTCAGATTGTCAAAGGAAATACCAGAGTCTAAGTAGAACAAGCTTTTCAGAGAACATTTGACAACAGCATCACGATCTTTAATTAATAATCTAACAAGTCGGAGACTTGTATCACCCCTTTGATCATTTTAGAGGGAGCGAGCTGTAAACACTACATCCAGTCCATCAAGGGGAGATGGCACCAAGGCTGTAGAAGTGAAGGTAGGGGGAATGTTACAAGGGCTAAAAATATCTTTTCCCTGGGAACTCTCCACGAGTTGGTCCGTAATGAGATTCAACTTCAATAAATGAATAAAGCCGAGAAAAATAACTTGAAATGCAAGTAATTGGTGTCAAAGAGAAATCTGGATTACTGTGATAGAAAAGCAGTTTGAAGGGGGCGATGGCTGACAAGTCAGAATTGAATTGAGAGTACTGCCTTCATGTTTGCAAAAGTCTCAATAAAGGTCCGTTGGGAGCGAATGAACAAAGAGGTCACCAAATCCTAGAATTTCCCAAGTGCCAATAACTGTGCTACACACACTCACTTATCTTTTCATTCGAAACAAAAAAATAAAATGAGAATGACATTCTAAACACTGTTCGTTACATGTGCCGATTAACCTGGGAGGTTAAAGTTCCTCAATAACATAGGATTACCATGTAACCCTGTTTTAGGGTTAACATAACCCTAAATAGGATAATAGCATAGGATTACCATGTAACAGGCTTGGATTGTACCTGTTTGGGCTTAATTGTTAACAGCACCTGCCTTCATTCTAAAAAGTGTTCCAGTTTGAACAAAAAATTATGTGACCATACTATTAATTTCCTATTGTTGCTATGACAAATTACTGTAAGTATCTGACTCAAAACAACACAAATTTGTTATCCTGTACTTCTATAGATTATAGTCCAACATGGACCTCACAGGGCTAAAAGCAACATGCTAATAGGCCGGCCTTCACTTCGGAAGTCTATACAGGAGCATACTTGTCTTTTCTAGTGCCTAGGGACTATAGCATTCCTTGGTTGGTGGCCTCCTCCGTCTTCAAAGCCAATGATGGCTGCTCAAGTCCCTTCTCACTTTGTATCACTCAGACCTTCGCTTCTCCCACCCTCCTAAGGACCCTGGTGATCACACTAGGCCCACCTAAATAATCCGGCTGATCTCACTGTTTTAAGGTCAGCTGATCAGCAACCTTAATTCTACTTTGCCATGAAACCTAATATATGCACAGACTCCAGGGAGTAGGACATGAAGATCTTTTTCTGCCAACCACAGTCACTCTATGGTAGTAGAGCCAAAATTTGAAGGCAGGCTTTCTGGTTCAAAGTCTAGTGTAATTTCAGTGATCAACGAGGATGTCTTCAATGGAAAAGTCTGGTTTGATATTTGTGAGGTGTTGGTAGGTTTGAAGGGCGTGAGACTTGCAAACAGAAACGCAGTAAAATACCTATAAGTGGGGCACCTGGGGGGCTCATTTGGTTAAGCATCTGACTCTTGATTTCGGCTCAGGACATGATCTCAGAGTGGTTAAGAGACTGAGCCCCACGTCAGGCTCTGCATTGAGTGTAGAGTTTGCTTAAGATTCTCTCTCTCTCTCTCTCCCTTTCCCTCTTCCCCACTCCCACCCCTCTCCCTCTCTGAACAAAACAAAATAAAACAAAACAAAACAAAAAAAACCTATCAGAGTTTTCTCTATTCAAGGCACTTATATATGCATAGAAGGAATACCTAGATAACACTGTTCCTGCCTTCGAGTTGTTTATGATCTGACTGGGCTATGAGTACATTCACCCATGTGGACTACATATGTCTTTATCAAAGGGGCCTATAATAAATGAATATACTGTATTAATTACATATGTAAGAATTCAGATATAAAACATAAGGGCAATTTAAGTTTCACATTAACCAAGTAAGTTAGGATTTATTGTATCTTTTTCTTTCTGATGACAACAAATATTATATCCATGGTAAAAAATTTGGTTTTTAAAAATCTCCCACCATTCTCAACCTTGACAGGTCATGTATTATAAATAAACTCACAATAGCATCCTTTCACAAAAACTTCTATGGGCTTCTGTATTTCTGTGGAAACCTGGTGCCCATCTACAATGCCCTTGAAATGGGAGAATTAACTCATGTTCATGCAGTACTTTTAGGTCTCCACTCTTGGATAAAGCAATTTTGCTTTAAATAGGTTAGAGGTGATTTGCATACAACGTTCCCCTCTCCATTCTATTTGCCATGGTCATTTCAGAGCTACATTTATAAGAGGGAAAACTTTTTTATTTCCAGAAAGTCTGACAGGGGAGCTTGTTGTATGTAGCTAGGCTGATACCGTAATATCCCCCAATCTGCCACAACTGGCAGAGTGATTATATTTATATTTATATTTATATTTATATTTATATATATTTATATTATATAGAGAGAGTTTATATATTAGCCTATAGTATTTTATATGTGTTTTCATGTTTTTTAGGGAAAATTTATAATAAACTCATCATATACCTAAATTCATGGGCAATTTTGCCGTGGATGAGGCAAGAATGAAACACAGCAATCAATGTCAAGCTATTTACTATTAAGTAAGTAATATAGGAAAGAGAATGAAACAAAAATGCGAGAGAAGTCCATGAAAGAGCATTTAGCAAGCAGGTGCATAGTGGAAGAAAGCACGAATTTTAGAGTCAGACCTAAGTTTGGATCCAGCTGGATCACACACTAGCTTTTGATTCTAGACCAGTACTTGAATTTCTCTGGGTTTTACTGCAGTGGGTTTTTCTTCAGGTTGTTTTGAGCCAGATAAGACAATGCATAAAAAGCTCAGACATGTATGGGACACCAAAGAAATGTAGTTCCCTTCTTTAAAAGGCAAGTCATTAATTTAATGTACTTAGGTATTGTTATCCACTGTGGTTCTTATTCATGAATTAAGACTGCACAGTCAACAGACTTATATAGTCCATGGATCCAGGACCGATTATCAGCTCTTATGTGCCAGGGATGGAGAGAAAGGACAGATGGCCCAAGCAGAGGCCAAACTTTGGACTCCAGTCTCTTAAAGAGGTACTGCTGCTTCATGCAATCAGCTTCATGCAATCAACATGAGATCAGGTGGCTATTATGTGCAGGCACTGGGTCTTAGCCTTGAAGATTTGCCAACAGTCAAGAATATTCGTGACACCTCTGCCTTCGTGGGCCCTGTCAGAGAGGCAGACATTAATTGAATTATCATACAAATAAACAAGCTATATTATGGAAAATGTTATAAAGCAAAGCATACCAGTACCACGGGAGTGTAAGCCAGGGACACCCTAGTTAGTCTGGAGGGGTTAGGGAAGATCTTCTTGGCCAGTGATACTGGAGCTGACATGTGAAGGATGAATAGAGGCTAACCGAGGACAGCAGGTAAGAAGTCTACACTTGCGGAACAGCAGGTAGGAAGTCCAGGTTTACTAGGAGAATTACATGTGCTGGGAAGGAACGGGGTCAGTTGAAAAAAATTGAAAAAAAGATTGGCGTAGTTGGATCATAAGGAACAAAGGGTATCTCTTATGACATGAAATGAGTTTGGAGAAGTGGCCTGGGGCCAGATTGTAATAATAAGATTTGTCAAAGTAGATGAATGTACTGTTTATCCTAAGAGGGCTGAGAAACCATTGTGAAGTCTCCATTATGGGGTGACTTAAATTAATTAAAAGTTTGAAGACACCCTGGAAGCCTATATTGGTCATATTCTCCAGAGAAATACACACACACACACACACACACACACGCACACACAAAGGGATTTATTGTCAGCAATTGACAGTTATGGAGGCTGAGAAGTCCTGTGAACTGCCGTCTGCAAGCTGGAGACCCAGAAAAGCTGGTTGTTGATTCAGTCCAAGTCCAAAGAGGTGAGAGGCAGGAAAGTCCATGATGTAGATTCTAGTCCAGGTCTGCAAGCCTGAAAAGCAGGAGCACCAAGGGCATTGTCCAATATGGTAGCTACAGGTGGCAACTGAGCTCCTGAATGTGGCTGGCACAATGAAAGACTTGGATTTTTTGTTTTATTTCTCCTGATTAATTTAAATTTAAATAGCCACATGTAACTAGCAGCTTCCATATTGGACAGTGTAGTTTTAATATACGAATGTCTCCTACCGCTGCATGTCCCTGATCTCTAACTGAAACTATTTTATTCATATGTTTTACGTTGCTTATCATCTATCTCTTCATGCTAGAATGTGTTGTTGACTGCTGGATAGGTAACCCTCAGGGTAGGGTTGACATGTAATATCTCAATACATTTTTTGTTAAACTGACTTTAAAATTAATAAATGCCCCTTAAGAGCACTTCACTTTTTTTTAAAGATTTTATTTTTAAATAGTCTCTACACTCAACTTGAGGCTCGAACTCACAACCCCAAGATCAGGGATCACATGCTCTGCGGAATGAGCCAGCCAGGCGCCCCATGAACACTTTGCTATTTTTAAAGATTTTACTTTCCACTAAAAGATCCCGGAGTCAACCTCAGGGTAGTGTTGTAACATAAAACACTCTCGGGTTGTATACGTACATAGCTGGTTTTATGACATTCGTCTCCACGTTTTGCATTCATCCTAATCAATTATACCTCCTTAGTTTCTGTTTGTCTTTCCATTACATTGAGATGGACCTGGAGTCCGCCGCTCTCACTTCCCACACTGTGCATTGGGGGATTCTAGGGACCCCAGGCCTCTCTACCCGACTCGTGGCTTCTGAGACAGCCCAAAGCTTGTGCAATGCGGAAGGGTCAGGAAGGAGGTCATCCTGGGATCATGACCAAGGTCATGACCCCAGCTGACCCGGGAGGGAACTGCGGTAATCAGAGGGGTTCCTCACCCTCCAGTTTGCAAACAAATCCCCCACTGCATGCAGGGCCGGGGGAGTGGGGAGAATGAGGCAAACCTTTGCAGGTGGGGCAGGTGGCGGTGCTAACAGGCGAGGGGGCTTGCTTACAAGGCTGGCGTGAGGCGGCTGCAGGTCCAGGAGGTCTCTGCACCTGCCCGCCGCACTCTTACAAGTTTATGCTGAGGTCTTGGCAGCACCCGGGCAAGTCTACCATCCGGTCACCCCCAGCAACACGTGGCTGGCTCAAGGCTGCCTCCTCAAAAATAGCTCCCAGGGTGGGAATGGAGGACAGAGGAGGGATGCAAACCAACTGGAAGCTTAGGACTCAGATCCCAGATATTCGGTGTCTAGACACAGTTTTTTTGGTTGAGATAAAGTCAAGTCTTTGGCTATTTTGGAAAGACACAAAATTGCCCCAAGTTTTTGTTTGCTTTCCTTAGTTTAGCAGAATTCATTAGCGTCTAAACAAACAAACAAAAAAACAAACCAGCAGAAAAAGTAGAGAAGTTCACTCTGTGAGCTCTCCTTTGTGTGTAGATCTTAAAAGGCTCAGTCCATTTATTTGCTGCTGAGAGGATGAATTAATGTGAAAGGGAAAAGAGGAAAAGATACTCTTCTAGCCAGGCATACCTGGTTTCATTTGTGCTTACTGCCTTCAAATTCTCTGCACACGCACGCGTTACACGTGCACGCTTCACATGCTATTTTGTGCATTTACGCATAATATTCTCAGGCAATCAACAAGGTGGAATAATGATTTTATCCGATCGCTGCATTCTATCGCGTTGCGACAAACATTCGGTCAGTTCCCCTTTTCCCGAGGCATTTAGCGATGCCAGTGGTGATTTATTATTCTAATAATGAAATGACATACAGTGAATGTTTTCATATATGGAGTGCAACCTAACTCAAATAGACTCAGCAGTGGAATCCAGAAGGAGGAACAAAGTGTATGAGCCCTTCATAGCTTTTCTGGGATTTTTCCCATGCTACTTTCCAGAAGGATGATACCAGTTTGCAATGCCGCCAGGTTGGGGGGCGACCATGCTGATTTGTAATAAAAGTGTTTCTCTTTCATTTTCCTAGTTTGGGCTTGTTTTGACAGTAGGGCTGATAACCACAGTAGGAGCAGCTAGTATTCTTGAGACCAATCATGGGAGAGCCATAGAGTAAGTGCTTTAGAAACATTGTTTATAGTGGCTAAAGGTACATGTTCTGGAGGCTGATGGCATGAGGTTAAATCCAGATCCTACCACTTAATCTCTAATTTGCGTCCATTCCCTCCTTGCAAATGATTCGTAATGGTTTTACCATCTGAAGACCAAGTGAGTTTATATAGTAGAGAGCCCAGTAAGCACTGGGGAATGTTGATTATTCCCAATACTGGGTGTTTTTCATTAACCTCATCGTACAGGTGAGAAAACTGAGAGAGGAAGAGGTTGGCTCTGGGTCACATAGCTCCTGAAAAGTGGGGCTGGGTTCCAAGTACAGGGACCCTTACCCCAAGGGCCAGAGTTTCAGGAACACAGCAGGGAGCAGCACCCACATCCAAGGGGCAGTGTTACTGCTGCCGCTGAGTTAGACCGAGGCAGAACCAGGTGCAGAAGATAAGAACATAAGGCTGCTGTGACTCGCTGGAAATGCCATGAGCTAATTCCTTGTTTCCAAGACAAACAAGATAGCTGGGTTTTGTTTTGTTTTGTTTTTTTATGCTATTATTTTCTTCATCCTTGAGATCTGAAGGTACTTCTGTATGCATGTGTTCCGTAGGATCATGAAATCCCCCCTAGATTACATAGGCCTGGTGGGTGGCAATCCCAGGGGCACACACCCAGGACCCCACAAATGCCTTCCTTGCCTCAGGAAGACTCTCTATAAATACTTACTGACCTGAATTTCTCCTAAACATTACCATAAACACTTTCAGTTATTTCTTAATGTACTCTGTTCATAACTGCTTAGTCAATTATTTTTATTAGCATAACATTTCTTTTAAGCATAATGATGTTAGAAAAAAAACAGAAACAATGTAAGCACATTTTCTCAACTGTGGCTGATTGTGTTTTCTCTCTCTCTTTTTCTTTTCTGGACTTCCTTTGCAGATTTGATGAATTAATTGTGCCTTTCCCAAGAGGGACGTAACATGGATTGAAATTTGTCGCTTATTCTATAATGTTTAGTTTCTATTCTAGTTCCAGGGACTATCCATTGAGACGGAAGTTTGAATATTGCCAAGGGCTCATAAAATTGCTTATATAACCTACTTTCTCCAGAGAACCTGACTTCAATTTTCGTAATGAATTAATGCCTTCTTCCTCCCCCAATCTCTTTGCTCCGACAGCTATTTGTGGAGACCACTGATGTCAATGGCAAAACTCTCGAGGGGCCAGTTCCTCTGGAAGTCATCGTGATTGACCAGAATGACAACAGACCAATCTTTCGGGAAGGCCCCTACGTTGGCCACGTCATGGAAGGATCACCGACAGGTATGTTAGATTGGCTTACACTAGCATGATGGCTTGGGAAGTGGAAGCCTGTGACCTTTGGGGATTCTAGAGACAGTTTTGTTGCTGTTCCCACTCATTCGTATGCCTCAACACCCCCGTGTTATCTCCCTGGATAGAAATGAGAGCTGGAAATCTGCAACTCAGAACATGACTGGGGTGTCGCAGGCTATGAACATCTCTTGCTTCATCTCCGAAAGCTACCTTTGAAAGATGGCCAACAGCTAAGTTTCTCTAATGCGTGGCTGATGATGGACACTGTAAATATGTAGCTCACCCTTGCGAGGGCCCAAGGTTGAGCTTTGTGGTGTGGTACAGCTTTGAAGAAAATTAAGGTCCCTACTCCAAGCTCCTTACTTATTCCTTTCATCATTGTCTTTTCCTAAGAGCTATTTTGGGGGGAAAAAAACCAGGTAGGACTTTTTTCCCTTACACAAGGTGCATGGAGAAACCTTTTGTCTTCAGTCAAAGGGCCAAAAGCAAGACATTTTATTTCTCTCTCTGGAAATACATGCACCTACTGTGATGTTACTACAGAGCTCCTCTTATCTGTTTCCCACACTTACCCTTTCTATCAGGGAAGGTTGCAGAATTTAGAGCTCTCTTTTTTGGCGCAAGAGATACTAATAAAAGCATTCTGTGACCGGCAGTAGAAGTCACTGCTGAGTAGGATGCTTGAGGAAGTGAAGAGCAAAGTAGAAAAATCCCTATTATGAGAGTGGACTTTGATTTTAAGCTTTAAAATACATTTGAGTGAGGAAGCACCATAGGAAGAGTATCACTGTTGCTGTGTCTCGATTATGCCCAAACAAATAAGTCATTCGGCTGGTCAGGCGGGAGATGGAAGCCTGAGCACTGCTTTGATGGTTTATTTTCCCCCTTCACCGAATTGATGGGATGTATCAATAACATGTAGATCTATGAAGCTCAGTGAGCGTTGTCATGGTAACCTGCCTAGACCACCCCTTGAGTAATTGTATGCAAGGTGCCTAACCTCCCTTCAGCTTCAAGAAGCTGGGTCTCCCAGCACCTCATCAGCTCCCCAGGGACAGGAGCCTAGCTCTCCCTTCTGGGATTTGAATGCATTCTGTAAAAAGGATCTGGGATTGCCCATGGGTGCTAGGGGGCGTTTGGAGGAGCTCAGGAGGTGAAAGAGTACTATAGGCCAGAAAAGATGGGAAGCAGGCAGGTGAAGGTAGGTCAGATCACTTTCAGGCAGGCCTTTTCCGTGGCCCCTCTCCTCCGTGGCTGCTTTTGGTGGAAGGAGGGCTTCTGGTAGGTAGGAGAGACCCTGGAATTTGGGTCCGATGTTCACAGATTATCTTCTTAAACAAGCTGATGTGCGGGACGAGTCAGGGGAACTGATGGGGAAAGCTATTAAAGAAGCTGGAGTTTGAGCAGAGCAGGAAAATGATTCCCAGTTTCCATCTGTGGTGCTGGGCCCTGTCTGTGAGTGACTGGAATTCGAGCCGGGCCAGGAAAGTGTTCTAAATGTAAATGACAGTGCTTACGTCGGAGGCGGCTGTGAGCGTGTGCGTGTCTTTGTATATTATGTGTGTATATGATTAGACAATGTCCAGTTTTCCTCCCACTGTGCCCTTCCTTAAAGTTTCAGAAAGAATTTCAAATTTTATTGCTTTATATACATGTCACATTTTCAAAGAAAAATGGAATCCTTTATGTACACTGAATTTCTTAAAGCACAAAGTAATTCGGTTAGGGTGGACGGATCTCCAGCAAAACATAAACCACCTCCAACTTTTATTTATGATTGGTATTATCCTATAAAAATACATAAAGACTCGGGTATCTGTGTGGCTTCTTTCAGCTACGCAGAATTTGGCCTGAATCGTTGTTTTTTTCCAGCTCCTCTGGGTCTGGCTATAAAGCAGGAATTGAAATAGATTCATTCAACTTTGAGGTCAAGAATGTGGAAACGCTGTGGGAAACTTTTAGGATAAAACCTGCTTAGGTCACCTAGCACCTTCTAAGGGATCTCAGGCATAATGACCCCTGAAGCCTCGGTGAGGGTAGAATTTCCAACCTAAACCATTTACAAGTTGGACCAATGAACCCTGATCAGCTATGGGAATGATGGCCTCTCCTACTTCAGTAATGCCCTGCTCCTTTGTGCCGGGTGGAATCCTAGGTATCATAAACACTGGAGTGGATCCATTTTACAGAAGGGGATGCTGATCCCGGGAAGAGCTCAGTGACTTTGCCCCTTTCTCATCGAGAACAGATGGGGGGCAGGGCTCCATCTGTATCATCTACCTTCAAATCATGTGCTCTTTCAAGCGTCCCACAAACTTCATGGTGAAAACAGCCATCAAACTACAATACCGTGGAGTTGGGCACTTAGCGTGTGCCAAGATCTTTATGACATTGTGTCCTTTCCACCACTACACCATTCCCTGCCCTGAGGAGTCATTACCACTCCATTGGGGTACCATTACCCCATCATATATGTAAGAAAAGTGAACCTCAAAGAGATCCAGACACTTGTGCAAAGTCTCGCAGCTGGTGGGTGAGTGAGAATCTGTGCCCATGTCTCTGGCTCGAGGTGCGGGCTCTTTCCCACATACATACATGTATGGAGTTAGCCACTATCCCTCCCCTTCTTCACCCTTCACCCTCCTCCCCTTCTTTGCAGTCCTAGCTGGAGGGAAAGCATTTGCTCTATCAGAGGAACTGGTGGAGCTCCTAACGGAAAGTAAAGAGCTCTTCTGACCAAACGTCCAGCTCATCGAATCACTTCTGGCAAAATGTGTACTGTTGCTCAGTCTCTGGCATCGAACAGTGTTACATGTAGGCCTTGCTGTCACTCACATTGCTTTCTTCTGAGTTCAAGTCATCAGGGCCAGCTTGGTGAGGTGTGACCTGCACAGCCTCGCAGGGCCCCACACTCAGAAGGGCCCAATGTTTGGTATTAGCCTCTGCCATCACCACCTTAAAACTCTTAATAGGTATTGAACAAGGGCCCCTGCATTTTCCTTTTGCACTGAGTGCCCCCAAACTGTGGAGCTAGTCTTGAGCATGGCACTGTGGCCCAAAGCTGGTGTGATGCTCCACTCAGCTCCTTGACCCATTGAGACATTGGGCAGCTTACTGAACCTTCTAGAAGCCTCAGTTACCTTGTCTGCAAATGAACTGGGTGCATGATAGTACCTGCCCTAAAGAACTGTACGCAAGGATTAAATGAGACAGTGCTTCACTCAGCACATACAACAGAACAAAGGTTCAAGAGATGCTAGTGCATCCTTAATGCCACCTGTTATTATTATTATTCCTGCAGCATACCATTTGGGGGAGGTAAGGCAAAAAGACAGGCAGTTTGTGTGAAGGAACATTCATCTCCCAACAAACCGAGCATCATTTTCATGTTCCAGTGTACCTGGATATGCCATCAGCACCAATCCATCATGGAGTAAGGTCACCCATATTTATCTGTGTGTGCAGACAGGAGACCATTTCCAGTGGCTCAGCACTAAACTCCAGGGTATTGTTTTGGGGAATCAGTACTGGATGAGGGAAGATCAACAGCAAATAATGGTCTTTGAACTTCGCAAATTATGAGCTATTCCTTTTATGGAGTCACAAGGCATTGATTTATGGGACCCAAGCCCCGGCCCTGGATGCTCTCTGGGGCCAGCCAGAGCTCTGTGTGGGTCTGGTGTTTTCTGAATGTGCAAGGCATGCCTGGACCTCATGATTAGGGATAGAGGCCTGGGACCCTTGTAGTTCCTGGAGAGCACACATGCCAGGGCCCCGCAGTGCCTACTGGCACCAACTCCCCAGTGTCTTGCCACTGCTAGTCTTCTGGGCACCTATGAGCAGGGCTAACCATGAGATGAGGGCTGAGGTGAGGGCTGAGGGCATGTGGTTTACCTGGGAGGTGAGGATACCAGATGAGGAGTGCTACAGGGAAGGGA
Organism: Canis lupus baileyi; assembly: GCF_048164855.1. NCBI lineage: Eukaryota > Metazoa > Chordata > Mammalia > Carnivora > Canidae > Canis > Canis lupus. Next base: position 20,093,904 of record NC_132840.1, read on the forward strand.
AGGGTGACATGGGGCTCAATCTCATGACTCTGAGATCATGACCAGAGCCAAAACCAAGAGTCTGACCCTTAACCAACCACACCACACAGGTGCCCCGACCCTTCTCTTTAAATAGGGATCAGGACCTGGAGGTGCATATTCTGACTCCTAAGAGAGATGCCTGTTGCTGACAGGTGTGCTGACACTTCTTGAGCAGCTGGAGAGGAGTAGAGATGAGCGGCTAAATCCTCTTTGGACTTCTGAGCACACAGGTGCTCTTGCCGTCTTTGGCTTCCTCTCGTGCTCCCTGTTTTTATCCAACCAGTATCATGACTGAGCACCTACTCTGTGCCAGCACTATTCTGAGCTCTGAGGGGGCAGCTGAGGACCTGTCAGCCAGTGTTCATTCCCTCCTGGTTTGCATAGCCAAGCAGGGAGACTGGTGACAATTGAAATGTGGGGAGCGCTACAATGCAGCCACATGATCTTTATCCCAGCAGGTGCAGTCCAGCTTCCTTGAAGAGATGCTGTCAGGAGGGTAGGGCTTTTGTAGTTTTTTTTTTTCCCCCTCTGGGATCCACCTGAGTTTCTGTTATTCAAGACTCAGTACGTCCATTTTTAAAAAAATTCTACCATGACAGACATGAGGAAAAACTTCCAATCAATAGGCCTTTGTGACAAGAGGCTGTCCTGAGACCTCAGCTCTGCCTGGTACTTGCTATTTTCCAAAGCAGCTCTGGCTACATGGTTTTGATATGTGATAGTTGATATCTGAGGCCTAGCGCAGCACAAACCCTCAGGTGGTTGGTATGACCTGGTCATAAAGCTGCTCGTGGCCTCCTGTTCACTTGTCATGGTTCCTGCAGTGTGGCTTCTCTGTCCACCAGACTGTCCAGTTCTCCTTCACTGGTACTTTTGGACTTTCATGTGGAAGGTTCTTCCATTCTCAACCATCCCAGCCAATCCTCTGGGCTCTGGAATGTTGGGCACATGACTATTTGGTTTTTTGCTTGTTTCCTAAGTAGAAGTTTTTCTTTTAAAAATAAATCAATTCAGCTTCTGTTCATCTTTTTTAAGTTAAAAAAAAATCCAATCACCCTCAAATCTCACCATCCAGAGAAAACAACAGTCGCCATCTTGGTGCATATAGTTGCAGGGCTGTGTCTGGGCATGTCTCCACCCAGGGATGCTCTACACAATTTGATAGAAACGGAGCTGTATGTTCCTTTCTGTAACTCGCTTTCTTCACTCTACAGGGTCGTATGGACTTTTTTGTAAATCAATAAATGTCAAGCTACATCATTGTTTTAAACAGCTAGTGTCTGGATCTGCCATCATCTAGTTAGCCATCCTATATTGATTTAAGTTTTTTCACTTTTCCATACTTACAATCAGATCTACAGGAGAGAACACGTCTCCTCCTATGTGTGTGTCAATCTTTAGGATAAACCCATTCATGTGGGACTGGCAGGATAGAGGATGTGCTTATTACATTTCAGTGGATGTCGGGGTGAGGCTTCTGATCAAAGGATCACATCTGCATCTTGGCCAAGCTCATGCTTAAGGATACAATAGTCTTTCCATTCACATTTGAACATACTGGTGGACATTTTTGGGGGTTTTTTGGTTTGTTTGTTTTTTTTTTGTTTTTTTTTTTTCTGGATTGTACCTAACATCTCCAAGCCTTTGTGGCCAATTCTCTTGCTCTATCAATAGGTCATGAACTGCCAGGCTCTGAAACCCTCCCTGGATTCTGTGATCAAGAAGAGGACTAAAATTGTGGATCCTGTTCTTCTCCCTGGGTCATCATTAGAGTCTTAGCTGAAGGGAGGTGCCCAAGAACAGATGTCATTAATGTGCTGCAGTGCCATTCAGTTTGTATTAGGCGGCACTTGAATTATGGTACAGATCACTCCAGGGCGGTTGACCCTAAAACAAAATTTATGAGTTACATAATCCAATCAGAGACCTCTTCCCAAAGGGAAAATTTCAGGAATAAAGCATATCAAAAGTGTTGAGTTATCTGAAGCTTGCTAGCTGCTCAAGAGACTGAATCTCTGCCAGGTTGCTGCTAACCATGCCTGGGGACCCCAGGTGATGTCTTACAGGGGGCTCCAAACCAAGCCAATCAGCAACCTTGTCACAGCCACCAATTTCCTCTCCTTTATACCCCATCTCGTCTCTGATGGACATTGCTGCACATTTTAGACCCATTGATCCAGGCCCACTAGAGCGTTTGTGGTACTAGAAGACTTTCTGAGACACGGGTGAAAGCCTGGACCCCTTTATTCTGTTAAAAGGATATCCAACCACAAAACTTTGTGTCTCATCTTTAGTATGGGCAACTTTGGAAACAACTCTTTTCATTTTTATTCCTAGCCCTCTCTCCACCTAACTTCCTGTACCAATCCATGGGGTGAGAGACCAATTCAAGAGGCAGACAACACATCGTTTCTTGAATCACTCTTCTAAGAGGAAGTCTTGTTCCTGGCCAGCCTTGTGTGTCTGTCTCCCCACTGCCAATCCTCCATCATCCTCATCCTCCTTCATGTAAGATCTCCTAGGCACTGAGAACAACCTGGGACCTGGAGAGATATGGCTATTGTAGTCATGGAGATTACTTCCTCCTAAAAATAAACAATTGGCAACCGTGCTGCACTAATTGATAGGATATACTTCAGCCTGGAGCTGGGAGTCATCCCTCTACCACTCTACATGTGGGAGGAAGAGGATTTATGACATCAAATAGTGAAAAATAAAATAATTAATGAATAATCAAAATGAAATAATACTTTAAAGTGGAGGGAGGGGAAAAGAAGCATCAATAGCTTCAGAAACTTAGTGATTATTCCATAACTTTTGAAAGAATAAATCTCGTGGGTGTTCTTAGCCAAAATGTAAATTGGGTGACAGTTGAGCAACTGCAAGATAAAAATGAGAAAGTTCATGAGTTCTTATGGCAGAGAGCATGGCAGACACCAAAGCCTTGAAATGCATCCCTCAAACTAAGGGATCCACTCTGAATTGCCCAGGAATGTTTAGTGCCACAGAGGAGTAAAGCCCAGTAGCATATCCACAAGGGCATGAAAGAGTTATAATTTCAGAGAAACTTCTACTTCAAATCAGTTCCAGTTGACCACTTCGTTCAGCTAAACCATTCAACAAATATTTATTGGGCAGCTTCTATGAATCAGAGAATGTTCTAGGTGCTAGAGATATGGCAATGGCCAAGACTATTTAGGGCTCAACTCTTAAGACATTTGCATTTTACTGGGAACAGAACAATAATTAACAATGAAAAAAGATAATTTAAGTAATTTGGATAAAATAAGACAAGGTGGGGCAGCCCGGGTGGCCCAGCAGTTTAGCGCACCCTTCAGCCCAGGGTGTGATCCTGGAGACCCGGGATCGAGTCCCATGTCGGGCCCCCTGCATGGAGCCTGCTTCTCCCTCTGCCTGTGTTTCTGCCTCTCAATCTCTCTCTGTCTCTCATGAATAAATACATAAAATCTTTAAAAAAAAAACTTAAAAAAAATAAGACAAGGTGATGTGATAGAATGAAGTGAGGTCAAGAAAGACCTCTCTTTTTTTAAAAATTTTTATTTATTTATGATAGTCACAGAGAGAGAGAGAGAGAGAGAGAGAGAGAGAGGCAGAGACACAGGCAGAGGGAGAAGCAGGCTCCATGCACCGGGAGCCCGACGTGGGATTCGATCCCGGGTCTCCAGGATCGCGCCCTGGGCCAAAGGCAGGCGCTAAACCGCTGCGCCACCCAGGGATCCCGAGAAAAACCTCTCTAAGGAGGTGACATTTAAGCTAAAACCACTGAGAATAAAAGAGCCCACCATTGTAAAGGTATGGGGCCAGCATGTTCCAGTCAGAGGGATCAGAAAGTGCAAAGGCAAGCAAAACAGAGGGACAGAGTAGAGGCCAGCGTGGTAGAAGGATGTCAGCAAGAAGAGTGGCAGGTGAGTTCAAGGAGACAGGGAAGCATAAGATCAGAACAGAAGTTAACCAACCTTGGGCCAAAGCTGTCCCACTGCCTGTTTTGTTTTATTTTGTTAAAGAAAGTTAATGAAGTTTTATTGAAACACAGCCATGCCAATTCATTTAAGCCTTTGACTATGGCTGTTTTCATGAGCTGCCATTAGACCTAAATAGTTAGAACACAGATTATGTGTCCCCCAAAGCCAAATATATACATAACCTAACTACGATATATTTTTTAAAAATGAAATATATATTTAAAATATTTTAAAATCTTTTAAAAATAAATACATCTATTTTTTACTTTGCCCTCTACAGAAAAGTTTGTCAGCACCCTGGGTTAGAGGTCTGTAAGTTTTTATTATATTATATTTTATTTTATTTTTTTAATTTTTATTTATTTGTGATAGTCACAGAGAGAGAGAGAGAGAATGAGGCAGAGACACAGGCAGAGGGAGAAGCAGGCTCCATGCACCGGGAGCCCGACGTGGGATTCGATCCCGGGTCTCCAGGATCGCGCCCTGGGCCAAAGGCAGGCGCCAAACCGCTGCGCCACCCAGGGATCCCCTATATTTTAAATTTAGTAGGAAGACCTTGGGGGATTTAAGGAGGACAGTGGTAAAATTTGATTTTACTGTTCAAAGAGGACTTGAGCTCATCTGTGTAGAACGGTAGTCGGGCAGCCAGGGCCACTTCAGCCTTCCAGGATCGAGGGTGTCAGAGGCCTGGATGGGGTAGGAACAGTGGAGGTGGAGAGAAGAGGTCATGTAAGATTTTGTGGTGAACCCATGGTGGATGGGGGAATACTAAATGTTGACTTATTTTCTGGTACTGGATTACTGTAGCCGATGCTATCCATATGGAATTATGGTAATACTGTAAACCTTAACAGTTTTATAAATTTTCCACAAGTACAAACTAGATTTTGCCTTTAGTTTTCTTTCTAAGGCATAAGCTGTGGAGCAGGGGGACCAGATTATCTTCTCTTCATTCTCAATTTTCTGCATTTAGCAGAGTTCCAGACACATGGTAGCCACTCAGTACATTTCATGCAAGAACAAATAGGCCCAAATGGCAGAAAATATGAATCACCTGAAGCTTCCCTTTTTATTTGATTTGTAAATAAACGTTGTCTTTATTGGCGATTTATTCATTACTTCAACAAATATCTCTGGAGTGCCTGTTAGGTATGAGAATATGCTGCTGCTCAGGAAGGATGAAGTTGGATGAGGACGTTGCAGAAAACAGACACAGACCCTGACTCCACAGAGTCTGCAGACTAAAGGAAAGCAGACAATAAATACAGCCTGCTGCACAGGGGAAAGGCAGGAGCCCCTGGGAGGCTCTCAATAGGAGTGAGGAGCAGGGACGATAGTGCCTGCCCCAGCTATTGAAACAGTGGTAGTGACCAGTTTAATTTTTCTAGTACTGGGTATTGGTCTAGGTTCTATACCTCTCTCTCAATGAAATCCTTGCAATTCTTTTTATAGTTGAGGAAAGAGAAGCTCAGGGAGGTTAGGTTACTTCCCCAAAGTCACACAGCTAATGGGAGATAAAGCTGGGATTCACATTCCCAGTAACTCCTGCGTCCTTTCATCTCCTTTCCATCTATAATACCCACTGTCCTTGAACCACTTCATCTAGGAAAATGTTAAGATCAGTTCAGATCTGCCACCTGGGGTCTGGAGAACATTTTCTTATATGTACATGTGGGCGTCTGTATGCATATATATTGTGTGTGTGTGTATGTGTGTGTGTGTGTGTGTAGATGAAGGAGAAAGAGGGAAGAGGGAATGTCATTTTATTATAGCTTAGCTGGTCAGGGAACTGACACAGCCCTTAGTTACGAGTGGTGGCCTTCTCAAACAGCCAGATCCTCCCCCTAGCGGTAGTTTGGCAGAGACTCAAGGAGGACCCTTCTCGAAGATTCATAAGGCATGCCAGACCATCAATCAAGATAGTCTACAAATGTCGGTTAGAAAAGATTTATAATCAGCAGAGAGCTTGATAAACCAGCTTTTACTGCAGCACCGTTGTGCTAAGAATACCATCCCTTCGGAGGGCAGAGTGCAGAGTGCTGTCTCCATCTATCTATACAAATACTGTTGAATCCCTTCGCCGTAATATATGGACAGTATGCTAAGAGAAGCCCTGAGTAATTTATGTATAGAACCACCTCCCTTCATAAGTAAATGGGAGAGATTCAATATTCTAAGCTCGCCGGGAAGAGGGCATATAAAATCCCTTTCAAGTATATGTTTTATAAAATATAGGTCATGAATTGAGTTTTTCAGTATCAAAGAAAAAATTTTAATAGACTTACAGCTTTCTTGCTGTAATTATGACTGCATTTTTTTTTTCAAGCCCAGCATAGTACCCAAAGCTATTTTATCATTCAGAAGACTGGCTCTTTTCAAAGATTTCTCAAAAGTTTGGTTTGGGGGATTTTCAATGTTTTCTTCTCGCTCTGGTTTTCCACTTGTGTTCCACATGCCAGTTTTTATCTGTTAGGTTTGTGGTTAGAAGTGGCTGCTAACCTGGAGACCCTCTTGGTGAGGAGGACAGGGCAATGATCATGTTTCTGTGGTTGGCTTCTTTGTTTTTAAGAAAGGTGTCTACAGAGTGATAGAGGACCTGCTCCCCGCCTCAAAATCAGACTCGGTGAGCTGCTCACCAGCCATCCCTCTGCTTCCCTTCTTGCGTCTGCAATCTGACCCCCTCCTTCTCTGCTGAGGAGGTTCTGTGCTTGTTGGCTCCCACCAAAGTCCTAAGCCAGGGTTAGAGGCGAAGGCTTAAATAGTAACTTACATATAGGAAACTAAGTTGGCCAGGTTCTTTCTGTGTGTGATACATCATCCTAGGATGGCTGCTTAGACTTTCACTAGTTTAGGAAAGTGTGTTTGACAAGTTTTAACTTGAAACGTTGACCCATGCACTTAAAACAGATAATCCAAGAGACCTATGCCATTGCTGTCAAAGACATACATGGTGTGGATTCAGACACCATAGGGCAGTGTTTCAGCTGCAGATGATTTGCCCTCCCCCAGCCCATCCCCTCGGACACTTCTGGTTGCCACACTGGGGGAGGGGAGGGTACAACAGGCATCCAGGAGGTAGGGGCCAGGGGTGCTGCTAAATATCCTACAACATACAGGACAGCCCCCACGATGAAGGATGATTTGGCTCAAGATGTCAACAGTGCCCAAGTTAAGAAACCCTGCCCTAATAGGAGAAAATGAAGAATTTTGGTTATGAAGACCACATCTGGAATCTGGAGGATTGTAGGCATTGGTTAGTGCCCAGGATGAGCGATGGCCAGAGTCTATTCCTCTAAGAAAGATTTGGTAGCATGTAGCTGCAGTGCACACTGACCACGGCTTGTGGGAGACCCTGGGCTGGGACCTGTGCCAAGGGCTTCCTGAGCATTATCCCACTGACTCATTTCATATGATCCCATGAAGCAGATGCATGATCATCTCATACTGCCAATGAGGACACCAAAACTTAGAGAGATTAGGAAACAATTTTTCCAGGACAGCAGAGACCTCTCCCTCAATACCCATTCCACTCTGTGTGAGTAACAGACCCCAGTGTCTGACAGCAGCAGCGTGTCCATGTGAAAACTCTACTGGCCAAGCTCCCTCAGAGCTAGGTGTGGTGGTGTGATGACGTGCCAGCCAGTGAGCTACAAGCAGGGTGTTTTGTTTTGCTCCCAGAAGGAGCTGGGAGCCACGGGAGCTGGGAAGAGGGCTTTTTTATCCTGCCTGGAATGAGGCTATGGAGGCTAGACCTCAGGCAGCCCCTGTGCTTCATAGAGTGGCTTTGAGGATGGAAAACATGATGAAAGACAGAGACAGGATTCTGTTGCCCATGGAATGTTACACTAGCCTGCTCCAGAATTATTTCAAATGAGACAGTAATGAACTTCTGTCTCATTTAGTTCACTGTTATGTTGGCTTCCCTGTATTGGTCACCAAATCTAATAACAGCTGACATATACAGTGTCACTCAACCAATAAGAATTACAGCCCAGACAATTTGACTCCACATGATGCTTTTTAACTGCTATGCTATCCTGCCCGAGACATTTGAACCCACTTACTCCTCTCTGTGTATTTCATGCCACCGGTTTTTGTATGGTAATTAGAAAATTGAGTCTTTATTGGGACGAAAATAGTCTTTGTCTCCTAACTCTATTATCTCAGAGTTCTTTTCAGAAAGCATTCTGAGGTCTCTGTCATGAGGTATATTTTATTAGATTAAAAACATACTCAGTGCCCCATGATGGAAACTTCATTAGCATAGTGGTTTTGATTTTCTCTTATCACTGTAATTTCAGATCTGAGTCCAGCCCTGATGGTCCCAAAATACTCCAATAATGCACATGATCATGTCGCTGCCATTTACATCACTGTGCTGGTCTCATGTCCTCATTCCAAGGACTAGGGAGAGAAGGGAAGGATACAGGAATGTTAAGAGAGCTCTAGAAGATTTTCAGAGAATATTAGTATTTTTTGCTTGCCAGTGAGTCAACTGGAAATGCATCATGAGGATGTGCCTGTCAGTCCATATGGGAGATCAATATGTTCTAACAAGAGTGCCCCACAGAGGTTGAGACCACTGACTCCTGTGTTCAGAAGATCTGGTTTTCAGTCACATTTCCACTACTAATTGAGAGCCCTCGAACATGCTATTTTACCTCTCTGAGCTTTGGGTAACTCCTCTGCAAAATGAGGATAATGATAGTGCCCTCAAAGGGGAGCTGTTCAATGAGAAAATAAATATCAAGCCTTGAGCACCATCCTAACAAAATAAATACTACATATGTCATAAATATTAGCCACTACCAACCACTTTTTTTCCCCGATGGTAGAACATGGTGCTGTTACCTAGCATCTTGCAGGGGAGAGAAGAACTCTGCCAACCAGTGAAGCCAAATTCCAATCCTGGCTCTTTCTCTTTCAGCTGTGTGAATTTGAGTGTCTAGTTCCTTCTTTTGCATTGGTAAGAATCCACGGTGGCAGCATCTTGTATGAGTTTGAATTAAGCAAATTTGAAATGATGCAGCATGGAAATATTTTTTAAATCTCATTTGTGCACAAATTTAGAACCACTTCCATCATCCCCAAGGGAAGCACTCTACTTATTAGAAGTCATTTCTCATCTCCTCCCCAAACTCCCCAGCCCTAGGAAATCACAGATCTACTTTTTTGCCTTTATAGATTTTCCTGTTCTGGGCATTTCATGTAAATGGGCTCATGCAATACGTGGTATGTTGGCTTCTTCCACACGGCATCATGTTTACATCTGTGCATCTGTGTTGTATGGAGCATGTATCAATATTTCGTTCCCTTTTATTGCCAAAGACAGCTCAGTTTTTAAATAAATCTGCTTTTAACACAGTTGGTGCTGCCTTAACTTATAGAGATGAATACATACCATTCTTTGTCAAGATTACTCTCGAATTATGCAAATTTTCAATTATTTGAGGTATTCAAAAATGTGTCCCTTACATAAAGCGTACCTGAGCTCTACTTATCTGGAAGTTTTGTTATAAGAACTGAATTAGATAACACATGTAAGTATACGGCAGCAAGGCCAAATATATGACGGCCTCTCAAGAATGGCCCCTCCCTGTTTTGCATGCATTTATGGCCCATCTACTTGCCATCTGCTTTTATGTTTGTCACCCTTGGGGATCCCCATCAATAAAGATTCCAACTGATTAAGTAAAAGATTTACTCAGAAGTGCTTTTTCTGAGGAGTTTGTTCACCAGGCATCCCAAAAATGGTTTTTTGGTGAAAAATCCAGTTTGCACTAACATGTCAAGTTTCTGGAAAACTATCAGTGGTTCAAGTTAAATAGTCCTTCGTAAATTTCCACCAGTATCCATATATTCATGAAGTAATCTCAAACCTTTACTTGTGTTAACTGGAGTGTACTTCTATAATGGCAGGTGTCATTGTTGGGTGTATGAGCTTTAATGAAAGACAGCTTTTGAAAACGACCACCCTATGGTCTTTATGACTCATTTCAGCAAGGTTTGTAAGTGAAAGACATTCACTCGTTCCCTCTCCTTTACTCTTGCCTTTGGCCTTGAGGTACCACATCAAACAGACATCTCTGCTCCTTGAACAAGCCATCACAGCTTGCCTTGTAGGTGACAGACATCAGAATGGATACTTCCAGATTTGTCCTCCTATTTAATCCTCCCAGTGACTCTGGCTCTCATCATATCCTTATTTCAGATGAGAAAGTGTGGGCTCAGGGAGGTTGACATGCATTATCAGAGGAGATACTGTGAGTCTGGATCTGTCTGACCTCAAATCCCATCTTCCTCCAAGGGGACTGCATTTCCTCTGTCTTAGTATGGGTTAATTACTCCTTAGTATTCCTGCTTAGCCTCCACAGAAAGACTTATTTACCCTTATTCAGTGGTCTCTGATGTAAGCATTCAGTGCTGTCCTAGCCAAGGCTTTGCATCTAAATAGGAAATGTTTATTTTATTGCTTATGGGAGATTCAACGAGCAAGCAATAAAAACAGCCAGGTGGCTTCAGCACAGAGTTTGCAGGCTAAGAAGCTCCTCTAGGTCATGCCTAGCCACGGGGATGATTCCTTACTGCATGAGACAGTCCAGCTGTGCCAGGTCCTAATTACAACTTAAAGTGTAAGGTCAAGTTATACTACGAAAGGGTAAACACCACCTAGAAAAATTTCTAGAATTAGCAAACCTGTAACAGAGGATCTAGAGATTAAATTCATCTCAACCTATCAATGAGGATTTTTTTCTGCTGCAGGTAACAAAATAGCAATTAATGTGGCTTAAACCTCTCAGGTTGATTTTTCTCCTGTTTCCAGAAGCTGAGAGGTGGGTGGCTGCTTCCTTCGCTTCACTGATCTGACAGTCAGAATCTCTGTGAGTCTTTGGCCTTGCTCTTGTGGCCGTAAGACTTGTCACAGCTCTAAAATCACAGTTATATCTAAAGGAAGAAGAAAGAGGGAGTAGGAAACATGTCTGTGCTTTTCATTAAAGATGCAAGGTCTTTACCACTAGCCTTCAACAGTCTTTTATTAACAACCCACCAGAGAAAAACTGTGTCATGTGGTTACCCCTAGCTGCAAGAGGAACCATGTATAAATCAGTATTTACGTATGTGTGTACGCACATGTATACGTGTGTGTACTCATGCACGTGTGTTCATATGCATAGTGGGCTAGGGAGGAGGGAATTAAGAACAGATCTGGGATTAACTGTGCCTGGTCCCTACGTAGTACCCAAAGTTTAAGGGATTCCCCCAACTTTTAAAGGGTTAAAATGCAGGAAAAAACAGTGTTTTCCACAATTTTGTTATAAGTTTGAGATTAGTTGGGGGACATCTCTGAAAGGATTTCTTGGCCAAATAAAGGAAGGAGACAAAATCAAACTGGTTTCTTTACTGTTCAAGTTCTTAGAGACTTTAAAGTGCTGAAAGTCTTGCCAGTCTCCAAGATGATGCAGCGCTGGAGAATGTTTCCAGAAGGATGTTCTGTGAGCCAGGCAGTCAGGGTATGATAGATACTTTGGAAAGTTAGCTCTTAGCCAGTGAACTTCTGGATCAGGAGATACCTGAGCGGGCATGCTATCCCCTCCCAGAGACATGGTTAGAGCCCAGGGTTGAATGTAAGATGGTCTGAGAGCAATACTGTTGAACAACTGAGGTTGTAGAATGTCAGGTAGACTTTTGACCTTGGGAACAATAAGACCAGCAGGGGATTGAGGGGCACTGTGAGTAATTTGGACCTAGGGACCCCATCTTGACTCCCTCCTTCTACCTTCATCCATCGGCTAGCCTCCTTCACAAAGCCCATCAATGCTCAATGCACTAAAAACCTTGCAGAAGGAATTAAAATGTTACACAAATACTAACACGACTGTTGGGAGTTTCATTTGTTTTGGAGTTTTATCTGTTCTCATGAAGACCAACACTTTGTCCAGGTTCTGGTGGGAAATTGACCACCCAGGAGCCTGAAGGTGGACATCATTACCCCAAATGAAAAATGACAGATTTTCTACCTGTGTGTCTTTCCAGAACTGTTGGTAGCTATGTTTTCACTCTCCACGTTGTCTCTTCCTCATATGCTCTTGTCCGGTAGGTACCCAGCTTCAGGGTAACTATCACATGCAAGATATGGAGCTATGGGCTTCATACACATCCTCTCATTTCAGCCTTGTATTATCCCCCCAAAATAGATAAAAGTATTCTCAAGACCTGGAACTTAGTGGGCAGGCACCCTATCGGGATCTCACAACTTCCCTCTATATCTTCCCTACACCACATGACTATGTCAGTATAAAAATAGCATCTAAGTGAAAATGACTATTCAAGAGGGAGAACGTGACTTAAAACTCATGGTTGCTTTTACCATTAGGTCCTAATAAAAATGGAGCCAGAACTACAGTTAGCTTGATTAGTCTAGAGACCCATAAAAGTCGGGTGATAATTCTGGACTTTCTTTTATGGACATTTATATTAGGTTTCTCCAGAGAAACAGAATCAATAGTATCTATAGCTAATAAGAAATTGGCTCACATGGTTATGGAAGCTAAGAAGTCCCAAGCTCTGCAGTCAGAAGGCTGGAGACCCAGGAGAGCCAAAGGTGTAGCTCCAGTCCAAAAGCCAGGAGGCTGGAGATCCAGGAAGAGCCATGTCTCAGTGTGAATCTAAAGGTTAGAAAAGACCAATATTCCAGCTCAAAGTAGTCAGGCTGGAGAAAGTTCCTTTGTGCTCAGCTTTCCTGTTCTAATCAGGTGTTCAATTGATTGGGTGAGTCCCAATCACTTTGGGGAGGGCAATCTGCTTTACTTCATCTATTGAATTAAACATTAATCTCACCCAGAAACACCCTAACAGACACATGCAGAACAATGTTTGACCAAATGCCTGGACACCTCGTGGCCCAGTCAAGTTGACACCTAAAATTAACCATCACGATCTTGTTGGCCAGAATCTTGACCTTGACCTCATGCCTCCAACTCCCAGCCTCACTCTGGTGGTTATGTTGCCTTACACAGCAAGAGATTTTGCCAATGTAAATAAACTTATTAACTAGCTGACATTCAAATAGGGAGATTCTCCAGGTGGATCCAAATAATCCCCTAAGCCCTTATGAGCAGAAGAGCAAAGCAGGAGAGTGAGTAAGAAGATGCAGAAGAGGGAAGTTTGAGAGAGCAGGTGGAGGCTGGCTCAGACACTTCCAAAGCCCAAGAAGGACTCAGGTTGCTATTGGCTTGAGGTTGGGATTGGGCCATATGGAAAGTGTGAGAAGGAAATTTGTTCTACTACACCCTAAATAAGCTTGGGAAGGATTTTCCCCAGAGCCTGTGGTAAGGAATATAGCCCTGCCTACACCTTGACCTCTCAATGGCATGAGATCCAGATGAGCCCTGCCATGCCTAGACCTCTGACACACAGACACTATGAGATAGTAACTGGGTGTTCCTTGAAGCTATTACATGGGTGGTAATTTTTTAAAGCAGAAATAGAAAAGGAACACAGTATCACTCACTTCCATGTCTGCCACTGATGAGCGAAGTTGTTTTCCCAAGAATGAAAGCCAAAATAACGCACCAGAGGACAGAACTAAAGAGAAACACACAGACTCACAAACTCTTTAAACAACTGTCAAAAGTTCAATTTCGAATGAATGACCAACTTATCATTTTCAAGTGTTCCTGACTTCAACATCATTCTTTTTTTTTTAAGATTTTATTTATTTATTCATGAGAGACACACACACACACACAGAGAAAGAGAGAGGCAGAGACACAGGCAGAGAGAGGGAGAAGCAGGCTCCATGCAGGAAGCCCGACATGGGACTCGATCCCGGGTCTCCAGGATCACCACCTGGACTGAAGGTGGCGCTAAACCGCTGAGCCACCTGGGCTGCCCCAACATCATTCTTAAATGAACACTACCACAAACAACTCTCAGGACATGTTTAGCCACATGTCCGAATGAAGCTTCCATAATTATTAATTCTTTTGACAGTCAAGTGATGCCGCTAATTACAGTGAACTGTTTCCTTTGTTGGGGGGGGGGGGGCACACCACCTACATTAAGGAGCTTTCCAGACAGGTCCTCAGGCCCTCTCAGCTTCCAGAAGTAATATCACCACTTGCCACCAATCACCTCGCTTCCCCAGACTAGGTGTCTTTCTCAAGCTGCTGCAATTTGATGAAGACATGACAGAGAAGACAGCATCATCCCCACAACCGGGGGGGGGGTTAACTGCTATGTTAATGAGGTTCAACAAAAATTTCCATGACTGAACAGCATGGCAGTCACTGGCCTCAGCCTTGTATGGCTTTTCACCGTCTCCCTGCGAGATGCATGTGGAATGTGTGTGTTGGAAGTAGCTGTTCCTGATCGGCCCCTTAGCATCCTTGCCTAGAAACACAACTTCTTCCAGCCTATCTCCCCTTCCAGAATTCTGAGGACATCTGAATCTGGAACAGAAACAGCCACAGCATGACTCTCTTGAGAGTGCTCAGTACATAGACGTGATTAAGAAGACAGACGCACACCCCTTCACCTAGCACACATTATGCCAACTCTTAGCATAATTTGGCCACCAGCATGCTTAATCCTTAGATGTTTTCTTTTCCTTTTTTTTTTTAATATATGACAGCTTTATCACAATGTAATTCACATGCTGTAGAACTCAGCCATTTACAGTGTCCAATTCAATGTTTTATGGTACCTCCATACATTGCATAGTCATTACCACAATCAATTTTTAGAATATCTTCATCATCCCCAGAAGAAACTCTGTATTCATTAGCCATCATTTCTTATTTTCTCCCAAACTCTCCCAGCCCCGGACAACCACCAATCTACTTTTGGTCCAGTGGATTTGCCTATTCAGGACATTTCATATAAATAGAATCATATACCATGTGGCTTTTTGTGGCATCTTTAGCATAATGCTTTCAAGGTCATGCTATGTTGTAGCTATGCATGCTGTGTTCCTTTTCTTTCTTTTTTTTAATAACAAATTTATTTTTTATTGGTGTTCAATTTGCCAACATACAGAATAACACCCAGTGCTCATCCCGTCAAGTGCCCCCCTCAGTGCCCATCACCCATTCACCCCTACCCCCCGCCCTCCTCCCCTTCCACCACCCCTAGTTCGTTTACCAGAGTTAGGAGTCTTTATGTTCTGTGTTCCTTTTCATTCCCAAATATTCCATTATGTGGATTATTATTTTATTTACATTTTTACATTATTATTTTATTATATATTATTTATCTATTCATTAGTTGGTGGACATATGGTTATATTATTAGTAATTGTGTAAGTTTAATGAACAACATTTTGTAAGTTTAAGATGTACACTGTACTGATTTGATACATTTATAGGTGGCAATATGATTACCAGTGTAGCGTTAGCTAACACCTCTATCTTGTCACATAATTTTCCTTTCATTTTTATGGTAAAAACAATTAAGACCTAGTCTCTCAGCAACTTTAAAGTATATAAGATAGTGCTGTTGACTGCAATCACTGTGCAGTGCATTACATCTCCAGAACTTACCTTCTAACTGCAGTTTGTACCCTTTGACCATTACATCCCTGGCACCTCCAACTCCAAACCCCTGGTAATCACCCTTCTACTCTCTCCCTCTATGCGTTCAGCTTTTTTAGATTCCATACACAAGAATGTTGATCATGCACCCTGCAGACTTGCTGAAAGTCCTCTTTTAGCATAGATGCTCTTACACTTATTTTATAGGCTCAGTGACTGATGTCCTACCTAATTTTTAATGGTGTAGCTGCCTGAGTCCAATGCTCACTTTCTGTCTCCTAGCCTTCATAATTCTACAAGTGTTTGTATGTATATGAGATGGATATGAAACTGACACATTATATATTAATACATTCTATTTAGGTTTACCTTTCCTACATGCTAAGCAAGTAGGGACATAATATGACTGCTCGTTAAAAGTCACAACTTAAGATAGGTCTTCCACTCCCAAACCATCTTCTGTCTCTGAGTCATCATTGGATTTTTCACCATTAATTTTAGCTTTTGGTTTTGGGGGTTTTTTGTATTTTGTTTTTATTTTTTTAAGAGATTTTATTTATTTATTCATGAGAGAGAGTGAGGGAGAGAGAGAGAGAGAGGCATAGACACAGGCAGAGGGAGAAGCAGGCTCCCTGCAGGGAGCTGACGTGGGACTCCATCCTGGGATTCCAGGATCAGGCCCTGGGCTGAAGGCGGTGCTAAACCACTGAGCCACCCGGGCTTCCCTGTTTTGCTTTTTTTAAACACTTGAAAATTTACTCATTTCTTAAAGGCAGTGTATCACCCCAGGAAGAATGCCTTCCTCCATCGTTCTTAATGCTAAAATATGGCATCCAAGTCCAGACCTGTAAAGTGACTAGAGAATCCCTTCTAGTCTTGACATTTGTTGTATCCGTCCACAGACCACTTCTCTGAGGGCACTTCCCATGACCAATACCAGTATCCCTTCTCTAGAAGCAGCAGGTGCCCCCAGCGAGCCTGCCACACTTGTGTGGCACCTCATGTGAAACCAAAGTCTAAGTGAAATGACCTCAGGCACACAGTCCATGGTTGGCTTGTCTCTGTGGCCCTGCTCTGCTGCTAGTCCTGCTCTCTGTGTTGAGAACATTGTTGAGCCCTCCTGGGATGATGTCCATAAGCTTGGATCTCTTCAACCTCCATTTCTCTAAACTCCAACAACTCTGGCCTCTCAAATATCTCAGGAGGGAGGTCACCTCCTCTTATCTTAATTCCTGTATTTTTAATTCTAGATTCTGGTGACTCTCTATGGCCCTGCTCTTTCATGAACTCCTTCTCCTTCTTGCTCTTCACCCATTTTCTCCATCTTCTGTCTCCTTTCAGTGGACATATGGTCTCCCAATCCTAACAGGAGAGAACCCACCTCCTACCACCATACTTTCTTACATACTCTTATATATTCTTTCCTCCTACCTGTTGCAGAAGTACTTTCTGAAAATACATTGTTTCCTAATGTAAGCATGGTATACCTCTGACGGTATAAAAGAAAATTTTATGTGGCAGAATGATGAGCTCTTATTATTTTAATAGCTTTTTATTTGGATATATAGCTGAATAGTACCTAGTACGTCATTCCCGTGATTTTATTTATAATGATGCTTAGAACTAGGTTAAATTTTAAAGGTCAATTTGAAGTGTATTGAAAAATAAATAAATAGGGGTACCGGTAGTACTCACATATGATAAAGTAGTCCCTGAATGATAGAAATACAGGAATACTTGGAATCTCAGAATGGACTGTCCTCAGGGTGACTGGGAGACCCACAGTGCAGGAAGACTATGAGGATGAGAGCTAATGTATTCAAGGAGTGCTAATCCAATCACATCCAAGATGCTGCTTGAGACCCTGCTGTAAATGCACAGGAAGGATCGTGGGGAGATATGACGGCCTGGTACTGAGGGTATTTGGTCCACCAGAGTGGTTATTCAGGAGATGTTTACTGGGCTGAAGCTTTAGCAAGCAGTAGTGTGCATTGAGTGCCCAGCATGGGCCAACAGTGCACTAAGGTTTTCACATTTACCCTGTGCAAGAGCCTCATATGGGAGGTTCTACTGCATCCTACTTCATAGAGGAGAACACTGAGTTTCAGGGGGCTAGGGCATTGTGCCCAAGATCACTTGACTAGTGAGAGGAAGAGCAGAGATTCAAACCCAAGCAGTCTGGTTCTGTGTCAGCTCTCGCACCCACCATATTCTAGCTCAGGTTGCAAAGGCTTTAATCCACAGGCCATGTTCCTTGGCATGAGAACCTTTTCCTCCCCATGCCATTCTTCCCCCAAATTCACTACAAGAAATATTTATGCAAAATTTGTCATGCATCAGGTGTCCTCTAGACATAAAAGATCCAGGAAGACCTAACTCACCTCTGCTTTCTGAGAAGAATCATGCAGACTAATCAAGGATACAAACAAGTAATGGGGGGATCCCTGGGTGGCGCAGCGGTTTAGCGCCTGCCTTTGGCCCAGGGCGCGATCCTGGAGACCCGGGATCAAATCCCACGTCAGGCTCCCGGTGCACGGAGCCTGCTTCTCCCTCTGCCTATGTCTCTACCTCTCTCTCTATCTCTGTGTGACTATCATAAATAAATAAAAATTTTAAGAACAAACAAGTAATGGCATTAAACCATGCTCACTTAGCAGAACACATAGAAGAAGTCCTCAGTTTCTATTAATATGGGCCCAGAGAAGCCGAGCAATGGACATTGTGCGAAGTCAAATGGAACCTTTATAAAAGATCAAAAGAAATGTTACAGAAGTAAAGCATGAAAATAATTTTTCCTAATCCTTTGTTGTCGCAATAGAATGGATCACTTACATCGCCAGTTTTTTTTTAATTTTTATTTATTTATGATAGTCACAGAGAGAGAGAGAGAGGCGCAGAGACACAGGCAGAGGGAAAAGCAGGCTCCATGCACCGGGAGCCCGATGTGGGATTCGATCCCGGGTCTCCAGGATCACGCCCTGGGCCAAAGGCAGGCGCCAAACCGCTGCGCCACCCAGGGATCCCTACATCACCAGTTTTAATGTTGATTTTGACAACTTTTCCAGGATCAGAGTTTGGGAGTATTTAGAGATTTCTGTGATACTGAGTAAATATCTGAAAAATTATACTGAAAATGTTTGTTGTTTGTAATAGCACCTCAATAAGAAACAGATGGCATACTCAAATTAGGACAGTTGTAGGGGGACCTATTTTAAAGGTAAATTGCAAGGGATGGGGGTGTAGCCCAAACCAGAATGGGTGAGAACAGAGCTCTTTTCATTCCTAGCCCTTGGGAATGAGGGAACATTCAGACCTGGAAAGGGAGTCACATAGACAGGGATACTTTGGGAGGCACAGAGAGCTTCAGCATGATATACAATCAGCCCAGGCCAACCCAGAAGGGAGCAATGCAGGGGAATAAACACTCTGACTTCCCCCAACTTCCACATGTGATCTCCAAACCCAGAGGGAAATCAGAAGCCCTGTGCCATCTATTCAGGCCAGCCTCCCAATGACAGGAAGTGGGGTGGGCATGCTAAAGGGTCAAGCAAAGATATTCCATATGCATTGGAAACCTCTCATGTTCTTACTGCTCTTCCCTAAAGCAAAGACAGACTCACGTGTTTTGAATGGAAAAAAAAAAAAAACTTAGTCCAACTGTTTGGCCTGAAAATTCTGGAATTTTGGCAGAATCAATAGTGTGCTACAGATGTATTTAACTATAATTACATTTTTCTCAAGGTAGGGAATTTCTTTGCATCCATTTAATCACTGTGAATGAATAACTATGCAACCTCTGAGAAGATTCCTAGCAATTCCATTGGTTTCTAAACTCAGAGATACTTGCTTTGGGGAAAGTGAAGACTAAAAAATCTCTGTATATGTCCACTTACAAATGTTATTTAGATTTTTTAATCAGGCCTTTAAAGAGACCATGTTTTCTCTTCTGAAAAAAATCAACTATCAGCATATGTGCCATGCATTCACTAATATTTGACTAAATACTGTAACATCTATATAGAAAACAGACCCCAATCAGAGTTTTCCTGGGTTGTGCATTTTGCACTGTCAAGATGTAAAGAGCATCTGATTGGAACCCATACCTCCTTCAGGATATGAGCGGATCCAGGTCAGTGAATTGTTTCAAGGTAGAAGAAGTTTAATGAATATACCTTGGGCTGTGTGTTCCTCCATTAGCATTTGTTATTACAAAACCATTACTCTCTCTCCGGATGCTTTCCCACATGCTGATGGTGTCAAAAGAATGACAGGTCTCTCATTAAAAATGCATAATATCTTGCCTCCTGCCTCCTCTCAAACTCTGACTTATCCTACTGTAAATATACTGCCTCCGTGAGAGTCTGCTGCAAACCAGCTGGATCCTATTCAGAATATCTACTTTCTGCCAAATCACCATGTGGGCAGCATGTATATCCACCACTATATAATATATGGATTTGAACTGCAAATAATTTGAGTCAACTCTTTAATAACCATGGGAATTTCACATCTCGAAAAATCCTGAAAATGATGTAATGATATCATGTAACAGCAATTTAATTTGCTAGGTAGGGATTAAGAGCTGATAAATTCCTTCTCTTTAAGTTCCTTTAATTCTATCTATGCAAGTCAGAGCATTCCACATATTCCCCAGCCTCCCAGCTGATGTGCTAAAAATGGTTTCACCGTACTGCTCTCAGACATGCAACGAGCTAGACGAAGCTGTTTAGTTACTTACAATCTGTTTACATTACATAGAAGGTTGGTTAATTAGAAATAAGCATGTTTCTTAATTAAGGAACAAATTAATTTTTAAAGAAGTGCTGAGACCCCCTTCGGTTACTGCAGATAAGGGACTGAGCACGTGGTCTGTGGTTGTCTGCGTAATTCTTTGCAAGGAGGATTTGAAGTGTGCAGTGACACAGACCATAGCAGCTTTGAAACCAAATATTTGTGGATAAAGATTGTAGTCATTCTGCTGATGTCTGGTAAATATCTGTTGTGTGTGAGGAACTGGGCCAGGGGCCCGAGGAGCTCAAAAATGGTACAATGAAGTCAGACCCTTAATGGAGCTCAGGGTAAAATGAAAGAAACAGCTTCTCATATACAATACTTGACAAAATATGCTAAATGCTGGAAGAGATATGAATAAAATACCCCAGAAGAACACTGAGAGCAAAGCAAGCTTGGGGGGATGGGGGCATTGGGCAGAGAAAAGACCCGGAAATCTACCAGATAGGTCAGCTGAGTCTTGAGAAATGAGCAGGAATTTCTGGGGCTGAACCAGGAAGCTTGTTCCAGGCAGAATGAATATATGTGCAAAGACCTGAAAGAGTAAGGCATGATCTGGGAGCACAAGTAAAGAGGGTATGACTTGGGCATAAACTATGGAGATGGCAGGATCTAGGAAAGGTCTGGAGAGCCCAACATGATCCAGGTGACCAAGAGAGGCAGGCATCACAAGAAATGGGCATGTGAGGACTTTTTTGGCTCCTATCGACAGAAATCCAACCCAAATTTAAGCAAAAAAAAAAAAAAAAGTATTGTATTGGTTCATTCATTTAAAAGCCCAAGAGGGACTTCAGGATTGGCTATATCTAGGTGGTCTATTTATGTTATCAGGGATATTTCTCACACTATTCTTTGTCTCCACTTTGCTCGGTGTTGGCTTTCCTGAGGTGATAGCAAACCACAGTAGTCACCTGGCATTTTCCCTACTACCTTAGCAACTCCAAAACACCTCTCATACTTATGAAAACATTATTTACACATAATTCCATTACATTATTTACACATATGACTCTGTGGCTCAGTTGAAGTTATGTGCCCCTCCCTGAAATGATCTGTGTGTGCACAGGAGTGGGAAGAGTCTGAGTGGCCAGACTGAGTCCTATGTTCACATCTACTAGAGTCAGGCATGGGGGATAGCAGATACCATCCCTCTCTGAGCTACAAGGACTAAGAGAAGGAATAAAAGGAGTAATAACCCAAAGGAAAACAAGAATGCGGTTACCCAGAGCAAGGGAACGGGTGCAGGGCAGAGAGAGAAATAGAAAGCTACAACATGAAGAAGTCTAGATGAGAGCTCTCAGTGAGTTTCAAGTGGAATCATGATATGGACATAAATGCAGTGGAAAGAAATTATTGTGGCTGCAGAGTGGAGAATGGGTGAAAGAGAGGAGGAGATGGACCCTGGATCAGTGGCTACAGCATCAGCAAGAGCCTGGTCTAAGGTTGTCAGGGTGGAGATGGTGAGCAGGAGGCATATTTTGGAGAGATTTAGGAGAAAAGAGAGGGACTTGAGAGTCTGGTGGATTGTAAGAGCCACAAATTCTTTGAAGGTCGATGTCCCCTCCCTTGGAATATAGGTGAGCTCTATGATTGCCTTGACTGACAAGATATGGTGGAGGTGGCCCTTTTCAGTTGCAGAGTCCAGGCCTCAAGAAATGGGCAGATTTCACTTACTGTCTCTTGCAACATTGGCTCTGGTGGAAGACCACACCATGTAAGATGTCTTTCTGAAGGCTGTCCTTGGAGAAGCTCAGACCATATGGAGAGGTCTTGAATGATGAGAAGTTATTTGGGGAGAAAGGCCAAGGAGCAGCAAGGTGGCAGCCATGTGATGGTAGGAGCCATCATGGAAGAGATTTTTCACCCCCAGCTGGCTCTGCATGGATCTGAGATGAACTACCCAACTGAGTTCTTCATGAATCCCGACCCACAAAATCTTAAGCAAAATAAAATGGTTGCTTTAAATAATTAAATATGGAAGGAGGGTATTTTTTCTGCAACATGGAATCACCATAACAGGAACTGAATTAAACGCAATCAACAGAGAAGGATCAATGTTACAAAGTAATGGCAAGGACTAAAGCAAATGTTGACCAATGTCAAGACAAAAGGTTAGAGCACACATCTAGCTCACCCTGCCCTGTGTCCCTAAGAACCCTGTGCACCCCTTCCTCTCCCTGCTGAGCCCCAAGGCCTGTCTCTGTCTGGGGGTGTGACTTATAGACATGAGCTATGTCTGTCTTCCTCCCAGGATGCTCTCTTTGATAGGCTGTCGAGCTCTTTGGTGAGCTTTGCTTTAAGTCAAGGGGACTGTCAGTCTTCCCATTGTTGTATTTGATTCAAGTCCTTTAATATATCCACTGGAGGTGACACATCCTCTAACACAGGATCACAGGCCACAAATTAAAAACAAAAACAAAACAAAACAAAAAAAAAACAGAAGTTATTGGATCCAGAAATAGGCAATGCTTTCTAAGCTCCAGATGGTAGGCTCCTGTTTCCTCCACCTGATTATGACTCTCACATTTATGATATTTCTTTAATTATAACCAGAAACTTTTGTTTGGGGCCAGTAGAACAGGTCTTAGAAAAGTCAAAGGTAGGACAGGTGAGATTGGTCTTTGTTCTTATGTCAAATTATCTGATAGGAAGACCCTAGCACACAGCTAAGCAAAGGGGAACTTTGTAAATATTAGGAAAAGGTGTCCCCTATAGGCAGATGAATTACAAAAAAGTGTCCCTGTGGATAGGCCACTGAGGTCTTGGTTTAATAAGTGGCAGATGAGTTGGTACAAACAAAAATAGACCTCTTCCTCCAGAAAGTAAGAGGAGGGCAGGCTGCAGATGAGTTCTTTTGGGCCCCACAACCATGTGAAAGAGCTTCTAAGAAACATGCCTCCCAGTAGCAACAGAGGCAGCAACAATTTTGCCATCATCACCACCATTCATTAAGCCCCTCCTAAGTGGCAGGCATTGCAGTAGGCTTTGCATGTATTCACTCTAATCCTCAAAACAAGCATGAAATATAGATGCCTCTATCAATGACAGATCTAGACTGAGAATCTCTGTGCCTTGCCTAGAAATGTACTAGGATTGGGAGTGGAAGAGACTTGAACTTTATAGCCATATGTGGCTTCCTCTTAAGTACAGAGCAGTTTCTTGGAGAGGTACACCAAGAAAGGCCCAACTGTGGCCATGAGTTTGTGGTCATATTGGCTCACATAGGGACATTATTGCATTTTGTGGCAATTAATGATAATCTGTGTGACTATTGTTTTGTTTCCCATTGTTCAAAAATGGATCCCATTCAGTTGGATTGGCCATATCTTCAGGTAGGATCCACATGGACAAGGAGGTAATGCAGCATAGTGAAATAGTTAAGACTCTGGGCCATATACAGCTGGATCTGAATCTCTGCTTCACCTCTTATTACTTGCCTGACCTTAAGCAGGACACTCAGTCTCTCTGAGCCTCAGTTTCTTCCTCTTTAAACTGAAACAGCTGCAGTTTGTTATAAGAATGCTATTTGTAACGCCTTTGATTTTTAGTAAACTCATTACACAGTCATTAGCACTACCCAATGGTTGGTCCAAATGCCCCAATTAGTCTAGGACATAGCTCATGTTCGTAGTCTTCTAAGTTCACACCACTCATTGGCTTGTGCTGAACTTTCACTCAACCAGAAACTTGAGTGTCTATTTTATATGATTATAGCCAAGACGGATCTCTCCACTTAGAACTAATATATACATATGTTTGTGAATATATTTGTGTGTGTATACACATATGTTTATTCCTGATGTCACATTTACCCATAATAAGTTTTATTTAATTAGCTTCATACAATGGAAAGAATGTGATGTCTTATTTCTTTAATCTGCCTTGCTGCCAAGTATTCCTAGCTCCTTTAAAAAAATTCATAAAAGTTCAAAAGCGTGTATTCTGAATCTTCATCAAAGTCATAGCAGCTATCTATGGTTTAGGAGGGCGCTCACCACATCTGTCAACTAACAAACATTAATTAGATACCAACACATGTCAAGAGCAATTCCATGTGTCATTGGCTCTTCAGGGCCCAGGGTCTCCGTGTTGCCTGGTGCAATGTCACTGAAAAACACCAGAGGGGTAGATAGATGAGTAGTTGGATGATGAGGATATTGAATACAATAAAGTTCTAAATCTCTGTCACAACACAAGAGATCCTTTCCTAGAAGTTAATTAACACTGTTCTCATTAAGTTGACTGTACAGTTATAAATTCACCTAAAAGTATGATCCCCTGGCCTACATTTTTCCTATTGTATCCATCATGTGGTCATGAGAGGTGTTTTCAAATGCCTTCCTGAAATAATTGCACTGCATCTTTTTCATTCTCCTGGTTTATCAATCTTGTAACAAGCTTCAAGAAAGAAAGGAACATACTTGTGCACCAGGAGATGTGGGAGGAGACCTACTGTTGCCTGCTGATTGGCTTGCTTGTGGCTGTTATTTCACAATGTATATGCACACCTAAATATCAAATTCTATACCTTAAATTGACACAATCTTTATTTGTTGATCATACCTCAATAAGGCTGGAAAAAAATAATTTTGGTTGCATGTGAGAGTACAATATCATGCAAAAAATAACTTTTAAAAAGATATGCATTTTCTGATTAATATTAATATGCCATGTTCTACTTATTTTCCCTGGATTTTCAAATCCCGCCTCACATACCACTTTGTGGGTATAAGTTCTGTTATAACAACATCCTGTTTACCTATCTTAAAATTTGTGTTGCACGGAAAATGTAAAAATATAAGCACCTATTGAATTTTTTCACATTTCTTTCTGAAAACAATGAGTGTATAGAATGTTGAAATAAACAAAAGGAATAACCTTAAGTTGCATAAATAAATAAATAGATAAATGCAAGGCCATAAATTGGAAATTTCCTAAATACATATCAAAAGGGGAATGGCTAAATAAAATTAAAAGAATTAAATATTACAATGCTATTCAAAGGAGTGAGCCAAAAAAAAAAAAAAAAAGAGAGAGAGAAAAACAAAGGACTGAACCAATCATTTGTATTTATATCTATATAGTCAATGAAGAGATGGGCTCAGAAACAAGGCAGCCAACTTCCGTACATATTCCTTATGATACAATTTATAAAAATTTAGTAAACACATACACACACACCCATATATATATATATATATATATATATATATATATATATATATATAATAACACATTATTCATGGCTACAAATATACGCCCAGGATGACCCGTAATGGCTGGGCTGGTGGTTACATGCTCTGATATAGTGGCTGGTGGTGCTGACAAGGCTGATGGGTGTAGAACAGGAAATGACAGATAAAAGGATGTAAGTTAAATCTGTAACGTTTTATTTCTTTGAATAAAATGAAGACAAAGCAATATGACAAAATGCTAACAGTTGGCAGTTCCATATGGCGGGCATACAGGTTTTTATGGTATTGGTTTTTGGTACTTCTCTGTGCTTCCTGAAGATTCTCAAAATACAGAACTGGGGAGGGTTAGCCCTCGCTGGTTACTGACGATCAGTCCATTCTTTCTTTCTATTTTTTACACCCAGATATATTTTTTTTCAAAGCTGTAACATGAGACATATAGAATTGAAACCCTCCTATCTACCTACATCATTTAGGATTAAGCTCAGCTGCTTCTAAGAGAAAGCCATTTGAAATAACACGAGAAGTTTGTTTTTCTCACCTAAAAGACACATGGAGATTGCATAGGGCAGACTCAAGATGCCTTTAGGGACCAGGCTCTGCCCCCCTAGCTCACAGCTTCCACTCTCGAGGCCATTAGTAGTTTTGGATGACACAGCCTTCACACCTGCACTCTGGACCTGCAGCCCCTTCACATCCATCTCGTTAGCCACACTTAACAACGTGACCACACAGCTGCAGAGGAAGCAGGGGGACGGATGCTTCTTTAGGGGGTATGACCTAAGATTTGGGGTGATTTTGTGTTTTCTGGTTTGGTTTTGTTTTCAATTAAGGAAGAAGAAAAGAATGTATGTAACATGAATATCCTTCTCCTCTACGTGATTACTTACTCAGTTTTAAAATAACAGTATGGACTCATGGGATTTTAATTGTATTCATTGGCTTGTTTTCCATCACTCTTTATTTTTTAATGTCGTGCTTAAATTATGCCATACTCAGCCAGTGGAAGTCAAATACTGGGGCTTTTGATCATCCATCATTTTTTTTATTACTTTCTTACTTTCTTATGAAATAAGATATTCTTGGATCAGATTGGACTTTCCCTGCACCAACCCTGGTTTGAACCACTTGGTCCTTTTAGTGGAGAGTGGTATTTAAAAATCAAAGCCTGGGTGGTGAGCTCATTATTATGGTTTGGATATCATTGCTTCTGAGTCCTTAGCAGACAGAACAAGGATGCACATGCAAATATATACACAGGTGTATATATACACGTACATGTGTGGTACATGTTCATATACACATGCATGCACATATGCACACATCTATAACTGTGCTACACCTGGGTTTTTAAGCATATACCACATTTTAAAATACAAGTTCCAACTAATACCTTCAATTCCAGTCCAATGTCTCAGGGCTTTTTCCAGCTATCCCACATTTCCGTGCTTGTACACATCTTTTGCAGCAGTGAGAAACCTGACATTATCCTCAATATAGTTACTAACTGGCTTGATCAAGTCACTCAGTGTGACCAATCTCCCAACAATGCCAGTCATCTCCTCCTCTGCCTTTCACATCTCCTTCACTCCCCCTGGCACTCCCACCTCTAATGCCAACAGGTGCCAGCTCCTCCTTTTTTCCCATGCACCCATCAGGTCTCCATCAACTCCTCCAGCCAGTGAGGACAGGGTGTAGCTTAATCAGGTAAATGTATAGATAGCAATGTGGAATCACTAGGAGGGTTCAGCCAAATTAGGAGCAATCCAAGGAGGCTTCCTACAGGAAGCTTGCTAATGGGAAAGGGGCATTAGCAAACTAAACACCAGAAGGGAAGGAGAAGAATGTGTATTCTAGCCAGAGGGAACAGCTCAGATGAGGGCATGGGAGGGAAAGAAGCTTGGTGCCTTCTGAGACAGGCACATTGTTTAGTGGAGCAGGAGCAGAAGTAGAGAGGGGAGAGCAGTAGATAGAAGGCTGGAGGGATCCCTGGGTGGTGCAGCGGTTTGGCGCCTGCCTTTGGCCCAGGGCGCGATCCTGGAGACTCGGGATCGAATCCCACATCGGGCTCCCGTGCATGGAGCCTGCTTCTCCCTCTGCCTGTGTCTCTGCCTCTCTCTCTCTCTCTCTCTCTGTGACTATCATAAATAAATTAAAAAAAAAAAAAAAAAAAGAAGGCTGGACAGGTGAGCAGGGCCAGCTGGTGAAAGGACTTAGATATATCAGTTTGGATGAAACTGTTGGTTGGAATCCTTCACTTCTCTCTCTTCAGACACTCATTTGGCTTTTATATTCTCTAAATACCCTCAAATGAACTCATCTGTCATTTCCTATGTTCATTTCCATCTATCAGATGCAAATCCCACAAGGCAAGAACTCTGTCTTATTTACCACTGTACCTCCAACGTCTAGGAAAGTGCCTGGCACATAGTACATGCTCAATAAATATTTGAATCATCAATGTGTATTTTTATTTCAAATAGACTCTTCCAGTCCACCGTCAAAACCAGGCAGTTGACAAAGCTCAGCCAACTCCCAGCACAGGCAGCCCTACTGTCTACATTTGCATGGAAAGTGTAATGGGTCATGAAATTGCATCCGTTAGCATGCAGATGCTTATAAATATATTTTGCAAACATTTCATCCTATAAAAATATAGGACCAAAGTATAAAATTCTTGAGAGGCAGCAGCTGGAAGTATTATTTGAAATTAGAGAATATCATCATTTCCATTAAGTAGTGCCAAATTTTGTAATGCAAGTAACATCTTCATGTTAATTCTAAGAAACTGTCTGCCTCATTAGGCAAATAAGGCATCCCATGATTTGGATACAGAATAACCCCAGTGATAAATGAACCTCCTATTGTAATAGCTTTCCCATTACAATTCCCTCCTTTGCAAAATGACTACCAGCAAGGTGGCCTGATCACATTTCAGAGGCCCATTTTATCAGTCAGCAGAAGCTCAGCTGTGCTACAATAATAAACAAATCCCACAACATTAGTGCCCTACCAATATGAAGAAATGTGGGATACAAATAGGGTTACCCTCCTTCGTCTTGTAGTTCCTCTATCTAGAACACACAGTCCCCAGGGCCACTTAGATCAGAAGAAGATGGGTGGCAATGACATTTGGCTCTTACCTCCCTCAGCCCAGGAAAGAAACCTACCAATTTTGTCCTCAGCCCAATGGCCACGACTTGTCACGTGGCCCCACGCTAACTGCAGGGGAGGCTGAGGGGCAGAGAAGCATGCAGACTCTGGTGAACACATTTCCAGCATGTCTCACTAGCCTCCATTTGGACTAAAGAGAAGAGATAGCTGACTTCTTTCTAACCTGGGACCCACCCAAAGCTCCTTCTAGTAGTTATGAGAATGCAGTTGGTCAAAATAGTAAAGACTGTGAGCCTTGACAACCATCTCCATTTTTAGCTGCAGGTGCTAGGACAACCACTTTAGATTCTAGATCCTCACTGTCCTCATCTGAACACAGAAACATCTACTTGTTCAGTAAAGAGGTACTACTATGTGTTTGAAGTGATGCTGGATTCAGAATCCCATGGGGTCCTTTTCCATGACAGCCTTTCTCAGTGTGGAGAAAATGTGTGGCCATGGTCTCTTGACCAAACTCAGCCGCAGAACTTAGCACCCAGGTAACCAGCACTGGGCCACTGGCCACAGAGAATAAGATTCTGATAGAGATTCGAACTGATAATGGAATGTTAGAGGCAGAGATATTATTTAGAGACACCTGGACACTAACTTTGCTTTCTTCCCATGGTTCAAGATGGGGCTGTCTTAAGTGGAAGGCGTTATATTTCTTCTCATATGATACTAAAGCTCACGCATAAAAGAAAGTTTAGGTAGCAATAAGTGGGATTCTCAGCTCCACCTACCCCAATCTGGTAGTGTTACCAGCAAAGCCCCCCACTTAGGACTCTAGAATCCAATTTAAGCAGAAGTGAAATATGGCATCCTTGTTTTCTGTGGCCACTACAGGGAAGATTTTGTATCTTTATCTGATTTTATGTGGAATTATACATTTTAGGATTATGTTAGCTATACATAATAAGAAACAGGACCACTGTGGCTGACAGAATTTGGGAGTTATTTCATGGCTGCTGTTGAGCTTCACAATGATGTCAGGGCTGGCCTCATTATAATTCTCTTCATCCTTTCCCTCAGGACCATAAGATAGCTGCCTCAGCTCCAGCCATCACATCTGCATAAAAGGTAGAGAGTAGGAAGAAATGGTATCTATCTCACCTTTCATTACATCTGGAAAGCCCAAGATTCCCTGAAACATCATCCTTAGGCCACTATTACAATAGATTTCTGTCCATGTTTCATTGGCCAGAGCTATGCGATATACCTACCCTTGATGGTTGGGAGAGGATGGGAAAATTAAATGCTTGCTTTCTTAGACTCTACTATAGAGGCAAGTAAGGAAGAACAATGGCCTGAAATGGGTGTTAAGTCAACCCACCTACAATGTTGTCCCAGAAACTTACCCAAATATGGCACGTTGGGGGGTGGAGAGACATGGCATCCATTCCTTTACTCACCTGAAAATTCTGCAGTCAGTTCTCTTAACTCTGTAATTCCTCAGTTTAAGGTTATGTCTTCTGCAGGAAGAAATCATGCAGTGTGGGCTGGAGGGTTCTTATTCTCCACTGGGAACCAAATGCCTGCAGCAAGTCTCGGCTCACTTCCGGTTGTTTACTATTTTCCAAGTCACTGTGACTCTAGAAGGTATTTGGTCTCAGCGGAGCTCAAAATGGATAGTAGCTCTTGGGTGCGTTTTATTGATTTGGGCACAGGAGGGAAATTATACTGCTGAGGATTGTCACCCTGGACAGTTAAAATCCAAAGTAAATGAACTGAACAAACCTCCCCCTTAAATAGTGCTCAGAAATCAAAGAGCTGAAAAATGTAAATGGGATTCATTAAGAGCTGCAGAATTAGCTTTCTTGTGGTGCTTTGATACGTTTCTCTTGCAAATCTCAAGAATTTGAGCTCATGGCAAGTTTGGGTGAATACTTACGAATGGCTGAGTGGACAGTGGGGGCCACCGTCCCCACACATTTAAGCTTCAAAGGACCTTGCATCTGCCTTGGGACAGTGTTTACACAGCCATGGCAAAGTGCTAGCTGGAGTTAATTTTCATTGTGCTCATTTTAACACATAGGAGTTTCAGCAATGTCTGCTATGTTTAGGTTTTTTTTCTTCAAAGTCCTCAAGAATAATTATTGGCTAACCTTTGTCTGGTAGACTGGTGTTTAGCGATCAGGCCTGGGCATTTGACTGCCACTCAGTGATGCCAAACAGTCCAGCACTGGTGGCCCGAAGCTGGATCTAGCTGGCAGGTGCATTCCATTTGGTCTCGGTAGCAATTTGAAAGTAGATTTCATTTCAGAATTGTATTTCTGGTTTCTTTTTTTTTTTTTTAATTTCTGGCTTCTTTTGGAAAAAAAATGAGTAGATTTGATGAGCTGGGCAAGTGTTTGTGTGTGGTATCCGTGGGTTGGAGCAGGGCAGCCTCTGTCTGCTTGGATCAGGGTGGCCACAGTCTCCACCATGCCCTGTTGCCTTACATGCTGCCTGACTGAGTCTCCCTGTATGGTCACCGTAGGCATGGCACTATGGTCCCTGTTCCAGATGGGCTCCATCACACAGCCATTTCTAAGCACACCAGGAGAGTTTGTGTGATGAGCCAGAACTTTCCTCCTGGCTTCTCTCCATCCTCTCAAGCTTTGCTTCCTGTATGGTCTGGATACAGCAGCCTCAGAATCCACTGGAAGTTGTTAGACATGCAGAATCCAGGGCTCTGCCACAGACCTCTTGCCTCCGAATTTGCCTTTTAACAAGATAGCCATAAAGTGGGAGAAGCTCTGGTCTGAAGCAGAGTTTTTCACTCTTGGTTGACTGTAGGCATGACTGGGGCACTTGTGAAAACCCGCCTCCCCAGGCCACACCCCAATACCAGTCAGATTCTGCTGGGCAGGGATCCTGAGAGAACCCACACTCTCAACAGGTGCCCTAGATGTCTCTGGCACTAAGATAAGTTAAGAAAGTGGCTGGTTCTCAGATGTGGATATGTATCAGGATCAGCCAGGAGGCTTATTTTTAAATTTAATATAATATTTTATTATTATAAAACATCAGATAAGCATCATAGAAATTTAGAAAAGTCAGATAAGCAAAAATAAGAACACAAAAACACCCTGGTCATCCCCTCCAGAGACTAACAATCTTAACACCTTAGTGTATGACTTCTTTTTCTAGGCATATATATATATATATTTTTTTTTAACCCAAATGAGATAGTACCATATATCTTAGTTTTAAACTGGCTTTTCTCCATTAACAGTATCCATTTTTCTATAAGAAAAAAAATATATTCACTTTCCCTAGTGGACCCAAAAATGTTCTCTACAATTAATTATTCTGTCTAAACTGAGATCCACTCCACACAGTGTATCGACCACACAGTGGGTGCGACTGTTCCATCGCTTACATGTTTTGTGACTCAGAACACCCCCCTTTTATTTGCTTCTTTGCAATATCCTGACTTGCTAAGGGACCGGACTGTTTACTGCACACAAGGTCCCATCTTTGGGGCTTACCTGGTCACTTCCCCACTGTGCCACTTAGCTTGCTGCTCTATTGTGAGTGATTTCTTTTCAGTGCGTATTCCAGGATTCCACTGGCACACCATGAATTAGTCTTCAGGGAGTGGGGCCTGGCGATTTGCAGCGTTTGTACCTCCCCAGATGGGTCTGAGTAGGAGAACTAAGGCATCCTGATTCATTTGGCAAGGAAAGATGATTCTGTCTCTAAACCTACCTTAAACATTGCCTCAATGTGTCTAGATTCAGACAGGGCACTACAGTATTATGATTTGTGAGAAAATCTATATATAGTCATTCAGATGACCAAAATAGATTTCTCATATATATTTGGTCATCCTTCAAGGTTCCTAGCTCATAGCTCCTCAAACCCTCAGAATTTCCCTAAGTATTGAGAGGGAGAAAGCTGTCTTTTATTATACTAATGAGGTGGCTTTTGGAAAGGACAGGGGCTGCAGACTGACTTCATTTGCCCAAGGCCAGTGATTTAGCCATTGTGCCCGGGTAATGAAGCCTCCATAAAGGACCAAAGGTGGGGGCGCTGATGGAGGGGGTGGTTCAGAGAGCTCTGGGTTGGTGAGCACAAGGAGATTTGGGGAGAATGGTGCACTCAGAGAAGACATGGAAGGTGTGGAGCTCCCCATACCTTGCCCATGCATCTCTTCCATCTGGTGATTCCTGGGTTACAGCCTCGTTACAGTAAACCAGTGACCTAGTAAGTAAATGTTTCCCTGAGTTCTGTGAGCTGCTCTAACAAATTAATCAAACCCAGGGAGGGTGTCGTGGGAACCTCTGATTTATAGCCACTCTTTCGGACCCATGAGTGACAACCATGGACTTGCAGTTGGCACCTGAAGTGGGTGGGGGCAGTCTTGCAGCACTGAGCCCTCCCCCTGTGAAATCTGATGCTCTCGCTGCATAGTGTCAGAATTGAGGTGAAATCTCCGACACCTCAGTGGTGTCTGAGAACTGCTGTTGTTCTGGGGGGCTGCCCCCCACCCCAGCCACCATGTTGAAATCAGGAGCAGATGCCAGTAGATGCACAATGGCATCAAAGTCCAGGGTCTCTCTCTGATGCTTTCACTAAGAGGATCGAAGCGTGGCCGTTTGTTTATCCTTATTCTGTGATAAGAAAGTCAACTTGGCTGGAAGGAGCCTCTATCTGAGGCTTACAGCTGGGACACTTTCTAAGCCTTAGCTGTGCTTGAAACTTTCCCAGCAAAATTCACTCTCTGAGTTCCAGCTCCCAATAATGGGCTATGTGTGAGTAGGGATATAAGGAACCTGGAACACTCCAGAAAATCTTCAGATGCTGGGTTTGAAGCTAAGAAACTTAAAAAACACTCACCACTGTCTAAATCCCTCCACTGGGCTTTGAACAAACACATCATGAGGTGTATGGGCTGAGAGACACTGCCTTTACAGCAGCCTTCTCCTTTCCCACAGGCTACTGAGCACATTCTCCAGCATCCCAAAAGCCCTCAGATCCCAAATCTACACACCAACCAAAGGGGTGGTACCATGTGTGGCCAGGCCACGGCCCAGGGCTGTTGATCTTGGGTCTCACTTCCATGATAAATATAGTTCATTTTTCCATAAGAACATCCCCAAAGATTCTTAACTTGTCTAAAGTTGTACTGTGTGATTTTGAGATGTGAATAGGAATTATCATTCCCACAGTAAATCGATCACCAACATGAACTGCAGGCAGTCACTTCATAGGACTCCTGGCTAGAAGTCTTACTGATCCCACCCTTCTCTCCTGACAGCCATGCCCGGAAATCAGACTGTCCCCATGAATTCTCAGGTTCCAGGATGTTAAGAAAACTGTACTCAGGGACTTGGCTCGGATAGCATGCCTCAGAGTCATCCTGATAGTTTTTTCTTTTAATTAAAGGAAAACAGTATTGCAAAAATATTATATGTGCATGGTAGATTTAGAAGCATAAGACACAAAATTACCATGCCCAGACTGCCATCAACCCCTTAGCGCACATCCTTGTGGTTATTTCTAGGCAAATATGTAGGTGCACATATGAGGATCATCCCTGCATCCTCTTCTTCATGGAGGGTTCAGTCCAACTCAATGTAGTTTCCCTCTCCAGGAGCTTACACCACAGGCTCATTCTTCCAGGATCCAGATAAATTGAGAGGCCTAGTTTATTCTTGGTTCTCTCGAGTGGTGCCCAATGGGCACGGATGGTGGCCGGCTATGCACCTCTTTCCATGACCCCAGGGCACCTACACTCTTTATAAACTTGTCCTCTCCATTTGCTTCCAGCAGGGCTCCTTCCTCAGCTCAGAGCCACAAGGCACCTGTCTTTGTCTGGGCTGCTATAAAAATATACCATGGCGAGGAAGGGTGCTGCTTAAACAACAGACATTTATTAACAATTCTGGAGGTTCAAAGTCCAAGATGAAGGTGTGGGTGTGTTCAGTGTCAGGGGAGAGCCCTCTTGGTGGCTCATTGAAGACACTTTCTCCCTGTGTCCTCACATTGTGGGCAGAGAGAGAGAGTGCTCAGGTTTCTAATACTTATAAGGATGCTAATCCCATTGCAGGTGCCCCATGCTCCTGTCCTCATCCAAACCTACTCACCTCCCAAAGGTCCCACCTCCAAATGCCATCACGCTGGCAGTTAAGACTTCAACCTATGAATTTTGGGGAGGACACACACATTCAGTCTGTAACAGCACCAAAACCAAGCAAAGCAGGGATCGGGCCCAGATTGGCAACAGTCCTCAGCACTATGCCAGTCTCACAGCCCTTCTGGGCTCAGCAAAGATAAACAGAGTCAGGAGTGAGAGCATGGCCCACGCTCTCTTTCATAAGGCCCTACAGCAAGCTTAGCCCCAAGGTCCCTCTTTCTGGCTACTCCTCTGTTTCCAGGGAGATTACTGGCCAACCTATCCCAATATCCAACTGTTTTCCCCTAAGGCAACAAAGCCAGGGAATAAGAATGCCCTCGAGACACCTGCGGTGAGAGGCTGCTTCATGCACACCCTCTCTGCCAGTCTCTTTGGCTTGAGTGCTCAGCCCACTGCCTGCTGGGCTGCTCAGAACACAGGTGATGCCCCTTATTCCCCAGGTCTGACCAAACCCCTGATGGAGATTTCTCCTGAGGCAGGAGAGGGAGAGCCTCAAACCAGGGTTGTTCGGTCCTCCCCCCCTCTTGCTGCTGAACAAGTGCCAGTAAAGTCCTCTGGAGCTGATACCGGGCTGAGCAGCAGCCTAGATCCAAGCAGACCAGGGCTTGCACTTGGGCTAACTCTTCTAGGCTTTCAAAAGATTTCATTCCTGATTCAAACCACACAACAGTATCTGCCAATAGGGCTGGGTGTATGGGTATGGGTGCAAACCCACCGAGGCCAGAAGGGCCTCTGCTGCCTCCAACCCACCTCCTCGCCTGCTGCCCGGGGACCCTGAGAGGCTAATAAACACCTTCTGGGACACTCTGCAATACTCTTCTGTGACATTCACAAAATCTTAACCTACCTACACACATGTAAAACGATCAGAAGCTCCAAGTGCAATATAAAGGAAAAATTAATTTACAATAGAATCTCTAGGTTAGTATATAAATGCTCAGGTGCAACTGCCGCAGAAGACATAATGACATGGTTCAAGGTGAGTATCCTTACACGAATCACCACAAAAAACACATCAGCTACAAATGCAGATCGACATAAGTCCGTTTTGCATTGGTCACTCAAATGACACTCAGCGATAACATCAGCTAAATGATTTTTCCAGAACTGGCAGGTTCTGAACCAAATAAACAACAAGCTCCCCTGTGTTGACACAGTGGCTGCAGTCTGATGAAATGCAGAATATGTTGAGTTGTGCAAAAGTGCTTGGGTGAAGGCCTAGAGTCAGATACTTATAAATAGAGGAGAGCTATTTTCTTCCCACTAAAGACTGTCCATCAAGGTCATTAAAAATTCATGTGGAAAAAAAATTTATGTGGAACCACTATATGAGGCCAGATCCCTGTGAACCACAAGATGTGTGGCATCCACTGCACCTCCCATTAAATGCCAGTAATATTTCTAACTAGTGTTAAGAACCAAAAAATACCTCCCATGTACTTCCAGAATGGGCCTCCCAAGCATACTGCTCCTGTTGTCTTCTTCAAATGACTTCAGCGGCCTGAATTTGCACCTGTTCTCCACTGCCTGAGAGCTTCTTGGCTCTGTGCAAGCCTTAGTTGTCCCATCCACAGGATGGGTGCATGGAGGAGGTGATACAGTAGCTCGGACCTCAGAGGGCACTTAGTACAGTGCTTAATGAGTAATACAAATTAAATGAATGTCTGTCATCACTTACAATTTACATTATATATTATTTATGACTGTCCATAAAATTACTGGGAGTGAATAAGACCCTAAAAGCAATGAGCTGAGAACTGAATACTATGTCAGGGATTTCAGAGAGCCAAGAGAGATTCTAGAGACTGTTATCATGGCAATAGTCACCATGATGGAGTTCTGAAGCTGTTCCTGGATGAGTGCTCAGGGCAAGAACATCATAGGAAGAGTCACCCTTCCTTAGATGTGAGTCCTGGAATTGTTTGACCATTGTCACCGAATGGCTTCAGGCCCCCATGTGGGACCAGGGTGATCCCAGCTCAGGCCCTAAATTGAGATAGTAAACAAAAAGACACCAAGACAAAAGTCTGGTTCAAAGATAGAAGCAGCACATGCTGAAGAAGAGCAGTGCAAGAGCTTCCATGATCCCATGCTGAGTCCTTTGGTGCATTTGGTGTCCTTGAATTATGTAGGGAATGGAAAAAGGAAGAGCTCAGTGTAGGTGGGAGAAAGCTCTGAGAAGGATGGAGGGAATCTGGGTCAGGACAGGCTAGAGGAGGGAGCATGAACAAGTTGAGGGGGTCTGGGCAGCCTGGAGGGAGGGTTAGGGGTGTGGGTGCCTAGGCTTGGGAACCCAGACTCACCCCTCCAGAGTTAGAGAACGTAACCTGCTAGGGAAAAAGTACACCATTTTAAGCAAAATCTAAATGTCACAGATGTCCTGATAGCCTGTCCCCAGGGATACACCTGGTGACATTTCCTAAGACCATGTCACAAGCTAGGGAGCTGGCAGTGAGGTGCCCATGGGCCTACTACCTGTGGGTGAGCAGGGGCATTGGGCTCTGCCCTGGCTGTTATGGTCTGGGAAAGGAAGCGTTCCATGGCAATATTGTTTGTGCCTTTGAAAGGGGCTGTAGGAACTTGTCCGAGTACACACACTTGTTTATGATGATGAGTGGCAGGTCAGGAGTGAGCCGAAGCAACTCCATTCCTGGCAATGGGCATGAGTACCAGCCCAGAATTTGTGTTACAATCTGCTCCCCAAGCCCAATGACTCAGAAATAAGGTTCATGGTTACTGGAGCACCCTATCTGCCAGGGATCAGGGTGGCTGCAGAGCCACCAGTCCCTTGCCCCGAGTTTTGGGCAGTGAGGGCACAAGCACATACATGCCAGCAGTGGTATCTCTACTGATATCAGGGAATCAGGCTAAGCTAATTCATTTGTTCATTCATTCAAGAACATACCTGGCTTCCGACCTCACGGGGTATATGTCTCCCTCTAGTGGAAGGAAACAAACGATAAACAAGGTGAGTAAGAATGTGGAGAATATCTTAGGCCATGAAAAGGGGTGGACAATAATAGGGTAAGGGTGGAAGCTGTGCGGTTTTCAACAGACCAGGCAAGGAAGGCTTGTCTGAGAAATTAACACTTGAGCACAGCCTGAAAGTCATGAGAGAATGAGTCACATCCATAACTGGAGGAAGAACATTCCAGAACAGAAATAGTATGTACCTCCTGGGGCAGGGGCACACCTGGCACGTTGGAGGGTCTGTAAGGCAATGTGGATGGAGTAAAATGAGAGGGGAGAGAAGCAAGAGGTGAGTTCTGGAGAAGCAGAGGGAGCAGATCACATGCACCCATGTAGGCATTGTGAAAAGCCCAACCTTTACTCACATGGAAAGGTGAGCCATGGAGGATTTTGAGGAGACAACCGACTCGATCAGACTTTCGTTTTATGGGACTTCCCCTGCTGGTGTCTGGAAGAGATACCGAAGTGCACGAGTGCATAATGAGAAGGGAAGAGGTTGTCTTGCTGTACACCTGACGTGAGCCAGGCTGGGGACGTGGAGATAGTGAGTGGTGGTCAGATTCTGCACGTATTTGGAAGGGAGAGCTGAGGGATTTGCTGATGAATTGTATATGTGCTGCAAGAGAAAGAGAAACATCAGGGAACCTCAGGTGCTCATGACTCCCCACAATCAGTTAGAGACCTGAGTTCTCCAAGGAGGCACTGTTGCCAGTAGCCACCACCCCCTCCGTCAGTGCTACACGGGAAGTTTGATGTCTAGGAGTGGGATCGAGTCCCCCATCAGGCTTCCTGCATGGAGCCTGCTTCTCCCTCTGCCTATGTCTCTATCTCTGTCTCTGTCTCTGTCTCTCTCTCTCTAGTGAATGAATAAATAAAATCTTAAAAAAAATAGAAGCTACCTCCTCCAAAGTGGCTATTCAAGGCTTGCTCTGCTAGAGGGCTTAAGGTGTGAGATATGACCATCTGTTCTTCTAGAAGATCCCCTGCCCAGCTCTCCCGTGCTGAGGGCGTAGCACAAGGTCCTTAGGCTTTTCCTCCAGTTCAATAACTCAAAGGTGGTAGAGAGGAGACATATGTCAGTAGTGATAGCTGGCTGCAAGGGGTGGTGGCCCTAGGGTGGGTATCATGTAGTGATTCAAAGCTGAAGTCAGCTGCAACCTGAATTCTAAGCAGTTTCCGCATGGGAAACTAATAATTCATAAGGTTAGTTAATAAACCGATCATTTATAAAGGTGAATTTACTTCACCCTTTTAGACATGCCTTCTGACCTATAAAATCTTCTGATCTGCAAAATCCCATTTTCGTTCCCTACCTCACAGGATCACTGACAGAAGGACAAATCATGTAGCACAGTGCCTGTGGTGTGAAGTTCAGAAATCAGTCATCAAGTAAATAAATGAATAAATAAGTGTTTTCATCTACCAGATATCCATGAATTCCCTCCTACCATTTCTAAGAGACGTGGAAGGGAACCTACATCCCTCCTTCCTGTGTCATTTTGCTGATGCCTCCCACCTGTAAAACTCATCTCCCCTCTTTTGGGTGGTAATGATTTCATTTCTAATCATAGTGGCACCTTTGATTTAATGTCTATGAAGGTTAAGCTCCGTCTTGGGAGCATTACATGAATTCTCTGGAATCCTCACCTCCCAGCAGGTAAGAGGCGTGCTGGCCGTGCACAGGGGACGCTCCTGAACCTAATGGCCTCTCTGCAGCTACAGAGCGATTGAAGAGGGAGAATTAGATTTAAAGCCTGGGATTGTGAGGGCATGAGAGGCACCATCAGGAATGACAGCAAGGACGACAATAGATGGTAATAATGAGAGGAGGCGGAGCGAAGGAAGAGAGGAGAAATAACAAACATACCATCGCCAGGCTTTGGTATTAGCACTGTCTCTGTTTTAGCTTTCTAATCTTCATAATGAGCCTTTAAGGGTAACTCCTGTTACAGACCCACGTTAGAGAGGAGGAAGCTGAAGCTCTGTGGGATCAACTGCTCAGGGTCACATAGCTGCTGAGTGGTGTCACAGGGCTTGGGATCCCAGCAGCCGTGGCCCAGAAGCCTGCAGCCTTGATGCCGTGCTCTTGTCCCAGCCTCGGGTCCGCCCTTTGTCCCTGATTTCCAGACCTCATCCCTGAGTGCATCCCCCCACAGTCACGGGCAAATGCTCCTTCTTCCCGGGGCAGGCACATCATTCCTAGAGGTTGTGTGTCCCCAAAGGACTTTGAAGGTCATGGTAGTATGTTTGTCATTTTGATTCAAAAGAGAGACTGCGATGAGAGACAGCCCCACCTTCTTTATGCTGAATTCAAGCCACTCAACAAACAACTCCGTCAATAGCAGGGTCTTTGCTCATCAGCTGATCTATGTTCTCACTCAGTCTGTGATATATTTCATTTTCTCTCAAGGTACTCTCAAATGTTCTCATTTGAAAAAAAAAAAACACTAGAAAGTGTATCCACAAGTGAACATTCTTGTGCTCTGATGTGACTTTTAGAAAGTCTAGTTGTTCTTGATATGCAAAGTAATCTGTAAGGAGCACAGCATGGGGGAGAGAGGGATGCATTATTCATTGGGCGGTAGCGTCTTGTATTTTAGAAACGAGTGCACGCCAGTGTTGATTTAATACCACCCCAGTGCTTAGGAGGAATTCGGTTAGAGATACACTTGTAGCTTGAAGAGTTGCTTATTTGATAAGTCATGAGAGATGTTTCGGAAACATTATGCCCACGTGAAGTGAGAGATGAACTGTGTACCTTCGTATCTACCGGTCCTGCTTCTCCAGTAAGTTGGCAGAAGTTTCCGTGGTAAGCACCCGGGTTTGTACCCACTCATAAGACTACGGTACCTGACATGCTGCCCCGTCCCTATTCAGAGCAAAAGAATCATTTCTTGTAAATGAGGAAATCCTCAAGAGAAAAAGAAAGTTAGGGAGCTGACCTGGAGGAATTTGCTTGCCTGCTGAGACTCAGGTTCTGCTCCAGATGTTCATGGTTCACAGCTGGTCTATTTATAGGTCTGGAGAAGGCGTCTGCTGTCCTGTAGGGAAGACATCCGTGTCTTTAGCCAGTCTTCAAAAGAGCTGTTAGTTTAATTACTCAGTAGTACTGAACCTTGAGCGTGCATCAGAATCACCAGGAGGGTTTGTTTTTTAACAGGTGCTGGGGGATGCCTGGGTGGCTCAAGGGTTGAGCATCTGCCTTTGGCTCAGGGCGTGGTTCTGGGTCCCAGGATCGAGTCCCACATTGGGCTCCCTGCTTCTTCCTCTGCCTATGCCTCTGCTTCTCTCTGTGTGTCTTTCATGAATAAATAAATAAAATCTTTAAAAAAAAAAAAAAAAAAAAACAAGTGCCAGGCCTATTACCCAGTTTCTTACTCAGTAGATATTAATTTCTTAGGGCTGCCATAAACACATACTACAAGGCTGGTGTCTTAAAGCAGCAGAAATTTATTTTCTCACCATTCTGAAGAGCAGAAGTCCAAAATAAAGGTGTTGGCAGGGCCATGCTGCCTTCAAAGACTCTGGGGGAGAATCTTCTCTGCCTTCTCTGGCCTCAAGTAGTCCCAATGGTTCCTTGGCTTATGGCTACATTGCTTCCACCTGTGCCCCCACTGTCACATGGACTTGTCTCAAATTTCCATTTGCTTTGCCCTTATAAAGACATTTGCCATTGAATTTAGGACCTATCTGAATAATTCGGGATGCCACTTGAGATCTTTCACTTGGTTACTTCTACGAAGAGATTACTTCCACTTCAGGTCACATTCACAGGCTCCAGGGATTAGGACCTAGATGTACCTTTCTGGGAGCCACCATCCCACCCCATCACAGCACGCTTGGAATGAGTCTCGAGAATGTGCGTTTTTACATTTCTAACACATTCACATTTGAGGCTGGAAGTTGCCAGGCAGTTGGAGTATGAGGGCTGGGCTGCTACTCTGAAGAGAGAAATAATACAATGCCTCTTTGAAATAGCACCTTTTCTGTAGAATTCTTAAAATAGATTTTATCTCACAGGATTGATTTATGGTATCCATTAAGCCAGATGCATAGCTATACCACTCAAATTAATTTTTAAGTTCCTAACCCTTAATTATTTGTAGAAGATAGGACAAAAAAATGTTGGAAGCAATAGGAAATAGTCTTTGTATTCAGTCTATAATGGATGCTATTTAAAACAATGGCTTTTCATATTCCCATATAAATGATGCAGCTAACATTCAAAGCCGTAGACCGTTCAAATGCTTTGTGTCCCAAAAAGGGTACAAAGACCGTCAGACTATAAACTGAGATTTCTCATCGTGGTGGCATGTTTTAGTAGAATGGTGTGTTTCTGTAGAAAGAACATTTCATTCTGGATTCCGATCCTGAGTGTGCTCTCTTTTCAGCTATGAGATGTGGGGTCTTCGTTTTCTTGTCTAAACAGCGTGGGTGATAATATTTTGTCCTAATAGTTAGCGGGCTTATTATGATGATCAATTAAGAATACTTTGTAAACTGTCAAGTGTTTTTTAAATATGTTATCTGTATAATGATGAGGTGGAGAATAAATACAAAGTGAAGTTAATTCACGGAAGTCAGTACACAAGGTAGTTTCCTAAGGAAAATTCTAGCCCATAGTATATCAATCTGGCTTCTCCCATATATCGGTAAACTGTCTTCACCTCTATAACCCCGTACCCAGCCCAGCACCTGGCACCTAGCGGACATGAACAGGGCATCATATGAACGAATGCCAAAAACCGTTGTATGATGCAACATGGTACTTCATTATTTTCCTATCATCGTATGGTGCCTAATTGGTACATCTGTTTCTCAGTTGGCCCTTTCTAAAGCTGGCCTCATGATCCTGTAAGAAATCAAAAAGGAAGGAATATCCTCAGGCCTGGAGAACTCAGAACAGTTTCTTTCCAAAGGATTTAATAGATATCTGAGAAATCTCAGCGAGCATCTTGGTACTCCTGATGGCCACGAAAGGAATGACTTTTAAAGAAACTGACCCAGGAATGTCTGCCTGGCTCTTCTTTTTCTTCTCCTTCTAAATTTTCTCACAGAGAGCACAGATGTTGGAGATCAAGTGTTTGGTTTTCTGGCATTCAGATGCAAGAAGTTTGTCAGCTTTCTCAGGCTGGTTTCTTAACTCTCCAAGGGTAGCCTGCAGGCTGGGAGGGTTACCAGATGGCCCCCATCCAGGGCACCAACTATGATGTAAATTCAGAGAGAGGTGCCCTGTGGACAGTTTATACAAGAACCTAGCCTCCTAAACTCAGGCTACTTGGTAACCTAGGTCCTCCCCATTGCCTTTTCAAATGTGCAAACCACCCCACACCCACCTGCTCCCCAACCTTTGATTCCTGACCACACTGAGGTTTGTGCTAGTAAGTCCCTGAAATCAGAGGCTTACAGACAGGCAAACATACTATGGTGAATGGAATCAAGGTGAATGGAGTCCCATAAATCTTCATCTTTCCATTTGGCCCACAGATTGTCCATGTTGCATAGAATGACTTGTAGCCTTCACTTGAGATCAACTCGAGTCTGCGGAGATTATTTTAAACTTTGGTCCCGTAAACAACTCTCTTCGTACCATTCCTATACTAAGGATGAGGACAATTACTGGTGCTTCCTGAGCACACTGTTTCTCCCATGCATTACAACAAATTCTTCACACAAATGACCCCTTGTAATCCTCCCAACAACTCCATGAAGTGTATACACTAGTAATATTGTCATTTGGGGAATTAAAAAGGAGACAGAGGCACAAAAAGTTTCATAAATTTTACTGGTCGCACAGCTAGGAAGTAGCAGAGCTAGAATCTGAGCCCAGTCTGACTGCAGAGCTTGAGGTCTTGACAAGGAGACCTGGAAGTCCAATGGCCACTAAAGAAACGAGATAGAAAAAAGGGAAAGGGAGATGTTGTGCCTAAGATTGCGAATCCGAGAAACCACCAAGGAGCCGACACCGATGCAAACACACGAGGGTTTATTGACAAGCTCGAGCTTGGGTCCAAGTATACCTGACACAGCGGAGCAGGGACTTGGACCCCAAGGTGGGTTTTAGCTTAGTTTTAAGGGCTGGTCTAGGGGACCTCCAGAAGGGGTGGAGGAATTTCTCAGGTTCTGTTTACATTCTGATATGGGGCTTTCAAGGGCATTGAGCTCTGTTCTTATTCTAATATGGGGCTTTCTAGGACGTTAAGCTGTAAGCTGTTTTCTTCCTGTAACTGAAGTAAGGTAAAGTTCAGCTCTTACTCACAGGGGCCTGGGATGGCTGTACTTGTGCTAACGCTGAACTTAGAGTGGAATGGCCTTAATTTTCTCGGCCTCCACAGGAGAGACCCCTGAAAGCAAATGTTGCTGTTGTGTTTTTCTCCTCATTGTATTTTTCCTCATAGAAAGCACACACAGGTGTTGCGATCAACTTTTGTTTGT
The DNA here is from genome assembly GCF_048164855.1 of Canis lupus baileyi. Classification (NCBI taxonomy): domain Eukaryota; kingdom Metazoa; phylum Chordata; class Mammalia; order Carnivora; family Canidae; genus Canis; species Canis lupus. Next base: position 20,138,107 of record NC_132840.1, read on the forward strand.
TTGTTTTCCACTATCCAGAAGGTTACTTTGAACTTTTTGATTCCATTTGTAAACTCACTGACCAGTGCTATTATTATTCACCCAACTGGAGGGTCTGGCTCCCAGAGAACCCCCTATTGACAATATGCTCTACTTTCTCTCTCAACTCGATGCCATATATAAGCTCTTTCTCACTGATTATTAAGACTTGAGTTATAGAAAAGGGCAGAGAATAGTGATCCACCCTCAAGAGAGTTCCCACTGGCATGGTATCACTGCACCGTGGGGACGTGATTATCCAGGCTGCCTTAAAGCCACCAAGAGCTTATTAGCCCAATCACTTGAATCAATATGCAGAAATAGTGCTGACTCATTCCTTTGCTAGGATTAAAATACACGTAAACCAGTAACTCTTTCCAGAAAGGAAGGTCAGTTGGGCATTTGTATGTAGTGAACTCAGGTTGACTTCTGCACCTCATTTTTCTCAGGTACAAAAGAGTGATAATATATACCTTATAGACCAGTGCCATTTATATGATAGGATGCATGTCAACCACCAGTACTGTGCCCGACACATAGGAAGCGGGCAGGAAGTCAAAGTTACATCTGTCAATATCATTATTGGTATGCAATTTGGGTCTTAGTCTTCTTTAAGTTAAATTTAAGTAATGAGACAACATTTTATTCTCTACCCCATTCCCTTTTATCATAGATGTACTAAGTCCCTTCTTGTTTGGGTGCCCAAATTTTTAATTTAAATCCTAATTTTTTCATCTCATCTGTAACCAGTTGCAATCTGCCCTTCTGGAGGACACTGGTTCTTAAAGTGTGTCTGAGCTCCCTTCACCACCCTGATTTATAATGCGATAGTTAGCACCCTCAGCTGCTTCTAAAACCCAAGGGGCAAATTGGTTACCTAGCAACCACATAAATGCAATTGCTAACGGTACAGTTTAGCCCCATTTTGTTATAATGAAATAATATGTCTTTTGAGAATGAAAAGCTGAGGTGTGCTAGATGAGGTCAGTGCTTTGGAGAAAAACTGCTTCTTTAGGACAGATTAGCAAAGTGGGAATTGTGCTGGTCACCCCCTGGTTCTCTATGACTTCCCGTTTTCTAGAATGGAGGTCTACCATGTGAGTCCTTGGGCTAAGAGAAGACAGTAGCCATGGTTGGTGTGCCTGGCAGACTTTAAACAGATTTAAATTGGGATTTATTTGGGTTCAGGAAGCCACCCACCCCCAGCAGTATCATTTACAGGCCACCTCACAGGTCTGCCTGGCCGCCAAAGGCATCTGATGTCAAATCCCGTGGTAAAGAGCATCATGATGTCTCTTTCTTCTCTCAAAATGAAATCCATAAATAATATTACTATCTACACACATAACTTAAACAATTCTCAATATTATGCCATGACTTTAAAAGAGAAATTAAAAAGAAAGTAGTTTACAATGATATATATTTTAAAATGTAAATGTTCAGGCATGACTACACTGAAAGATAGAATGATGTAGTCAGATGTTTGCACCTATTTACAATGAAACAGCTTGAATTTAGGGGAAGTAAGATGACTCAGAAACCATTTTGCAGGACCCAGACCAGAGGAGGGAAACTCAAAGGTGCACACATACACATGAGAACAGAACTAATATATTCAGAGTAGATTAAAATCACATGCACGAAATCTTGTTTATATAGAGAGTTAGGTTCTTCTTCACTCAAGGAATCTTAAGGAAGTTTTCCATTTATATGAATGCTGGGTGGGAGCCTGGGAGTCAAGTTCAAAATAAAATAATTCTTTGTTGAGGGCCTGTCCAAGTTTCAGGAATGTTTGCATCCTTGCTTCTGCTACTGGAAGCCAACAGATGTCCACTGATTGGAGCAACTAGCACTCCCACCCTTTACCCAGCAGACTCCAAAACTTCCCGCGGTGGCTTTCATTACTAGCCTGTCCTACCTACCCAACCTTATTTCTCATTTCCCCCAAAATATTCATCCATTCATCCATTCGTTGATTCATTGATTGTTCTTATAACAATGTCATTATAGCCTTGTGTCCATTTCCTGACCAGGGAGGGCAAATGACTTCACAGGACTTTACTAAACAAATACAGAATAGTGCTGTACACACACACTTCAAATATCTCATAGGACTATATGGTGAACATTCTGTGCCCGAATCCTCCAATAGCCCTCCTCGCTGCATACTGTGTGTCTTCATTTAGAAGCAAACAATGCATATCTCCCTTGTGGTGTTTTTCCGGTGATGGGAGCCTTCTCTATAGTCACTTCTACATCCTGCTTTTTCATCAGCACTTCCTCATGGGCACTGTGTACAGATCTTCCTCGTGTTTTTTAATGGGTCTGTGGTTATTCATTTTATGGATGAACCATACTTTTTAAAAATATCATTTAGCGGGCAGCCCTGGTGGCACAGCGGTTTAGCGCCCCTGCTGCCCAGGGTGTGATCCTGGAGACCCAGGATCGAGTCCCATGTCGGGCTTCCTGCATGGAGCCTGCATCTCCCTCTGCCTCTGCCTGTGTCTCTGCCTCTCTCTCTCTCTCTCTCTGTGTGTCTTTCATGAATAAATAAATAAAATCTTAATAAAATAAGATAAAATAAAATAAAATAAAATAAAATAAAATAAAAAATAAATAAAAAAAATCAACAACCTAGGGGGATCCCTGGGTGGCTTAGCAGTTTGGCACCTGCCTCCAGCCCAGGGCGTGATCCTGGAGTCCCGGGATCGAGTCCCACATCGGGCTCCCTGCATGGAGCCTGCTTCTCCCTCTGCCTGTGTCTCTGCCTCTCTCTCTCTCTCTCTCTCTCTGTGTCTTTCATGAATAAATAAAATAAAATATTTATAAAAATATATCGTTTAGGCTGTTGGGTTTTTTTTAGATTTTATTTATTTATTCATGAGAGAGAGAGATATAGAGAAAGAGAAGCAGAGACACAGACAGAGGGAGAAGCAGGCTCCATGCAGGGAGCCTGATGTGGGACTCAATCCTGGGTCTCCAGGATCATGTCTTGAGCCAAAGGCAGACACTCAAACTCTCAGCCACCCAGGCATCCCTAGGTTATTGTTTTTTATAATGCAAAAGTGTCTAAAGCAGAGAACAAAGTAGCCCATAACCTCAGAATACAGAAAGCTAAGTTAACATTTTTCTTTTAGAGAGAGAAAAGTAACAGATGCAGATGGCACAATTATAAAGGGGGGCAGACAGGGAGTGATGTCACAGTTTGAAAAGTAAAACTCCCTTCCTCTCCTGCAGTTCCCATCTCACTCTCCTAATACAGCTGTATTAATGGTTCCATGTATAGTCATTCAGAAAGAAGAAAGAAAGAACGTGACTATCCTCGTTGTTCAGGCTGAATGATGCCTCCCCCCAGCTCTGCACAGATGAGTGCCTTCAGGTCCCTGACACCTGTGGTCATGTTACCGTCGATGGCATAAGGAACTTTGGAGAAGTAATTAAGTTCAGGATCTTGATCTAGAGAGGTTACCCTGGTAGCCCCACTGTAATCACAAGGGTCCTTATAGGAAAGATTCGATGGTATGAGAAGAGAGATAGCACCCTGCTGATGGCTTCCAAGATGGAGGAGCAGCCAAGTGCCAAGGAAAGAAAGTGGTTTCCTGAAGCTGGAAAAAGCAAGGAAACCAATTCTCCTCTAAGCCTCCAGAAAAGAATGCAGCTGTGAGCCTTCTGACCTCCAGAACTCATCTATAAGAGAATATACATGGGTGGCTTTAAGCCACCGAGTTTGTGCTCACTTGTTACAGCAGCTGCAGCAAACTCATACTCCAACAAACACTCATTCTTGTTTGCATGAGGACCATACTCTGTATGGGGACAACTCGGTTGTTCTTTAGTAGTAGTACCTTGTTACTTAATTTTTCACAGGCATAGACCTTTCCCCAGATTAGGTTTCTAATCATCTTGAAGACAGAAGCTATGCTCAGTATCACTTCCCCTGAGCTCCCACCTCAGCAGGAGTAATCATAGCTGTTTAGTTAAAACTACAAAAGGACACAGAGGAAATTAGAGCAGGTAGTGGACGTTTTTGGTGTCTGTATTTTGGGATCCCTCAGTCTGCCTGGATCTCAGCTGCATCTGTAGTGGGCACCCTCCCTCCATGCCAGCATCTGGAAAGCATTCAAGGGCTTTTCCAAAGCCAAGGGAGTTGTGTACTGACACCGGCCAGCCCAAAATTAGGGAAGTTAATGTCCCCATAGGGAACCTCGCAGCCAGTGGGGGTCAGGGGACAGTGAGTCAGTGTCCGGCCCTCTGTGTAAGGAAGGACAGTTCTGAGATGCACTCTGCCTGTTTCCTCAGAGGGACCCAATGGGACTGTTTCCCTGCAGTGGTAACCAGGTCAGTAATACACCTCTATGGACTTTTCTTCTTCCTTCTCTCCTTCTTCTTCTCCCTCATTCCTACTTCCTAAATCTGCCCCTGTCAGAAATCACCTACTCCCAAGTTCGTGTCTCAGACTCAACTCTAGGGGAGCCCAAGTTAAGACTGGACTCCAGCTTGGCCTCCTTCCTAGCTCAGGACACCTTATTAAGCTCTTCTCCTAGGCCTTAATTTTCTTATCTATAAAACGAAGATAGCAGAATCTGACACAACAAATTGTTGTAAAGTTGAAAAGAGATAATGCATATGAAGTATTGGGGACATTATTAATAAGATGCTATTATTAAAACCATTTGATGACTGTTATGTAGCAGTAATTGCCTTATAAAAAGTAAATTAATAAAATGCATGCTATTGGACTGATAGAAGCTGAATTTTCTAAAATTGGTCTGGACTTTCAAAAGATATCTAACCCCTTCCACCATGTTTATTCAACAGATAATTGTGAGTACCTACTATGTGCCAGCTGCCCTTTAGGAGCAGAAATACCATAGAGAACAAAGTAGACAAAAACTGTATCTTCCTTGGGCCCAGGTACATGTGAATTTGTTCAGTAAATAGTATCTGTGCCCTGGAGGTACCAAGACAAAAAGAACACACTTGTTGCTTCCATTTCTGCCCTTCCTCTTCATTTATTTAAAATATGGGAAAACTTTACTGGAGGTTTCTTTATCTTATGTATGCTTATTAGGTTCCTAGAATATACCAGGCACTGTGCTGGGTAGGTACCCTTCTTATATAAAGATAAATGATTTTGGCCCCTGACCTCAAGGAAATGTATAGGCTGCATAAGAAAATGAAACTAGGTTAATGAAAAGGCTATGCTCACTTTTTCTAGCTAGCTGACTGCGACTCTTAACTGTGGAAAAAAAAATTTCTTCTAATCACCAGTTCTAATACAAATAAAATGTAGTGATTCATTAATCTCCTTAGCCTATAATTGCAAATTGGGTTTTCTCTAGAATATACCTAAAGGAGGTAGGTGCCCATTAAGCAGTTCAGGGGAGTTTTATTTAAGCTGCAAATAAAATTAGTTTACTCATTTTTAATTTAATTCCCAAGAGGCATTTTGGAAGCCTTCCCTTCTCATTTGACCTATAACCATTTTTTAAAATTATTGTTCTCCTAAATTGAAGCCCTTTCCAGCATTGCACATAAGAAGTCTTAAAACTCATCTGTTTTCTTTTTTTGTAATTGACTTACAAATGCATAATTGACTCACAAATGCATAATTGACTATGCATGGCATTTTTAAAGGGCAAAGTTTCCATTTGCTTCTTGATCTCTTTGAAGTTTCCGTTTTTCCTAAAGCCCTCTTCCAACAACATTCCAAGTGATTCCTTGGGTCTTTTCCCCTTGGTAGATCAGCTTGCTGGCATCTTAATGGATGGGTCACTTCCCTGCAGTAATGGCACCAGAAGATTTGGCCGAGGTATGCACAATTTTCAAAGTCCTTATCTGCAACCAAATATGCACTTGGCCTCATTCTTCTGACACATGGACAATTTTTTTATGAGTCATTGGACTATAACTTATCACCATGATATTGTTAGAAAAAGCCATCTAAACAACAAAGAATTCTGTGTTTTCTGTGGCCTGAGCTATAAATCCTATTCACACACACACACACACACACACACACAAACACACACACACACACACACACCATATACTCAAGTAACTTTAGTAGAAGCACAAAGAATGTAGCTGTTGTTATTTGGAAAAGGACTTTCTAAGGACAAAATTTAGTTAAAATAAGCAAGCCTAACAGTGGTTGGTGGCTACCCACACTGCCTTGTATGAATGTAAGCTCGTATCTACTCAGTATAAAGAGGGGTCATGCAACAGCAAGCACGAAAGGGAGCTCAGGAGAGAGGACCCCGATACTAAACCAAAGTTAGGGACGCAAGGGTTCTTTACTTAATCCAGGTGTTTCTGCTTGGGGAAAATGGGCGATTGGTGCTTTTCAGTGGCATGGTTGAATCAGAACAGGTGAGTGGGTGGAGGGAAGTGTCTTGTTTAGTTCCCTAGAAGCCAACATGGAAGCAAGGATTTGAATGGAATTTGGTTTATTTGGGAGGTGCAGAAAACCCCAGTAGGAAAGGGAAGAAACAAATCAGGGAAGGAAGACAACCAGTAATGGGTGATTATCCAGGCAGTTACTCCGTTGGGAAGACCAATCTCACCAAGAAACACTAGAAAACAGAAGAGGAAGAAGAAGAAGGAAGAGGAGGGGGTGGGGGAGGAGGGGGGGGGGAGGAGGAGGAGATGATGGCTTCAGAGAGACACAGGTGAGCTGGGGTACGGGCAGGAAATGTTAAGAGCTCCACTACGGATGGGATGCCAGAGGAGCCTGATCAAGGGATATACAGAGTTCAGCCTGGATGTGGTACTTGGGGGATATGACCCAGATCTCAGCAAACACTGACTTGAATTTCATTATTGATCTTGATCTATCAACGAATCTACCGATCACTTGTGCCTCATAATTTCTCAGTGGCCAATATACAACTCCCTAGCCCATTTCCTTCTTAAAAATGACGTCTCTCACAGAGTGTGGCTCCCTTCTTGATTATATAAAACACAACCAATGAGTCATTCATCTTTTCCCCAGAAGTAGTTTCTTGAGTGGTGCAATCTGTGTCATGCTATTTCTCAACAAGACAGGAGGGATTTGATTCCTGGAGTTTCATTAAGTCTAACTTATTTAACCGGCTTCTTCTAAACCCTGACTTGTGTCTGGTTGCTTATGCGTGTTAACACAGAATTTCTGAATTACAAGCTGAGAAATGTTTCTGGAAGATATTTAAAGGCTTCTTAAGCAGGTTAGTGGGTCTTATTTTCTTTCTGAACCAACTGTTGTCAAAATACATTTGACATTGGGCATATGAGTGAGTTGGTGCAGGGGTCCCTGGGAGTTCCAAGCACAAATCCTGTTAACAGGTAATAAGATTATGAACACAACCCATGTAGAACACATGGTTTTATCAGCTAAAGTGAAGCACTGAGATGCCAAGTTCTTAATGGGATTCAGCGCCTGTGTCTTTCATGGGTTTCTAAATAGACAAAGTTCACTGCTATCCAAATTACCAACAGAATCAAAGCTACATCCATGTGTGGAGTATTTATTTATTTCTTCTACTTTAAAAAAATGCTTTTTTATACTGCAATTTCCTTCCATCTTCTGAAAATGTAAGAAAATAAACCAAATATGAAAAGTCATGTTGCATTTCATAGTGTCTGGCCATAATCTATGGACCAAGACAATGCCAGACTGTAATTTCAGTGTTTAGCAGGATAAAGGTTATTGGCTAATGGCCTTTGAGAAAGGAGGGAAAAAAATAGTATGTTGAATGCAATACAAGCCTCCATATTTTGTATTAGGATCTTCTGTAAGCTCTAGTTATACAATGCAATCATACGATATTCTTTCTTTTTTCTTTTACGTCTTTGTGGGTTGCCTTATAAATGCTCCATTTATATATAAGACTCTAAGAAATTCTTTTCTTTATTCGCCATTGAATATTTTTGAAATGTATTACAAAGAAGGTTCGATTTAATCACATTCAAGCACCTGAGTCACTGGCAATTCAGCACCAACATTTTGACTTTTCCTGTGGAATTCACTCATAGTATTGAGTACCCACCAAGTACTGCCCAATTCAATCACCTAGATCCACGATGATGATAAGTTACAGGTATTGAAACATCAGGATTGCAGTAGCCACTTAGGATCCAATCAGTCTTTTCATCTATTAATGCTTCTGGTCTTTGCCCAGCTACACAGTAGTGACTTTTGAAAGTCAACTCATGCCTATATATCCTTTTCCTCTCCCCACCCAACCAGTCACTTGATTCATGTCAGTCCCTCCGTAACAGTGACAGCTTGCTCTCCTGCCCTCCTTTAGCATCTCTGGACACACCTGGGTCTTTCTACAGCTCAGTGGTGACAAGTTCATTCCTGTTCCAGGGGCTTTGCCCTTGGTGCTCCTTTAGCCTAAAGCAAGCAGATCTAAATCCACTGATCTCTGTGGAGCAAAGTCTTTATTAAGGTCTCAGCTGTTACCTCCTTGGAGAGGTCTTTTCTGGTTACCCCACCTAAGTTAGCATCCCACTTGGCTGTACTGTGTCAAACCCTCCACATGTTTTCTTGATAATGTTTACCACTTTCTGAGAGCATCTAGGTTGTATCACTGTTGCCTGGTGTTTTGCTGGCTTCCCCACTGCTGTGCTGAGAGCCCTGTGACAGTACAGGACTTGTTTCTCTTGTTCTCAGCAAAGTCATTAGTGCCCCATGACATAGCACATAGTGAGTGCTCAATAAATATTTGAAAAAAATGAATACATTTTTCAATCAAATATTGAGACATTTATAATTCCTTTATCACTTAACACGTGCTATTTTTATATTTTTTCCAATTTTATACCTTTTATTTCTTGTTATCCTTCTCTTTTTTTTGTTGTTTTTTACATTTTTATTTTAATTCCAGTTAGTTAACACATGTTGTTATATTAGTTTCAGGTATACAGTATAGTGATTCAACAATTCCATACATCACTTGGTGCTTCTCAAGATAAGTGCACTCCTTCATCCATGTCATCTATTCTGCCCACCTTGCCTTCTGGTGACCATCAATTTGTTCTCTATAGTTAAGAGCCTATTTCTTGGTTTGTTTCTCTCTCTTTTCACCTTTGCTTATTTGTTTTGTTACTTAAATTACATATATGTGTAGAATCATATGGTATTTGTCTTTTTCTGACTTATTTTGCTTAGCACTATACTCTCTAGATCCATCCATATTGTTGCAAATGGCAAGATTTCATTCTTTTTAAAGCCAAATAATATTCCATCACATATATACATCACATCTTCTTTATCCATTCATTAACAGATGGGCACTTAGACTGCTTCCATATCTTAGCTATTGTAGATAATGCTGCAATAAACATAGGGGCGCTTGTATCCCTTTGAATTAGTGTTTTTGTATTCTTTGGATAAATACCGAATAGTGAAATTGCTGGATCATAGGGTAGGTCTATTTTTAACTTTCTGAGAGCCCTCCATAATGTTTTCCAGAGTGGCTGCACCAGTTTGCATTCCCATCAACAGTGCATGAGGGTTCCCCTTTCTCCACATCCTTGACAACGTCTGTTGTTAATTTTTTCTTATGTTGTTCATTTGGTGATATCTCATTGTGGTTTTTATTTGAATTTCCCTAATGGTAAGTGACGATGCACAACTTTTTATGTATCTGTTGGCCATCTGTATGTCTTTTTTCTTTTTTTTTTTTTGTATGTCTTTTTTCAAGAAATGTCTGTTCATGTCTTCTGCCCATTTTAATTGAATTATTGGTTTTGAGGGTATTGAGTTTTACAAGTATTTTATATATTTTGGATCCTAACCCTTTATCTTCTCCTATTCTGTAGGTTGCCTCTTAGTTTTATTGGTTGTTTCCTTCACTGTGCAGAAGTTTTTTATTTTGATGTAACCCAACAGTTTATTTTTGCTTTTGTTTCCCTTGCTTCGAGAGACATATCTAGAAAGAAATTGCTTCAACTGATGTCAAAGAGACTACTGCCTATATTTACTTCTAGATTTTTTATCATTCCAGATCTCACATTTAGGTCTTTAACCTATTTTGAGTTTTTTTTTTAAGATTTATTTGTTTATTTTAGAGAGAAAGTGAGTACATGCAAGAGTGAGGGGAGGGGCAGAGGGAGAAAATCTTCAAGCAGACTCTACACTCTGTGGGGAATCCAACATGGAGCTCAATCTCACGACCCATGAGATCATGACCTGAGCCAAAACCAAGTGTTAGACATTCAACCAACTAAGCCACCCAAGCACCCCTATTTTGAGTTTATTTTTGTGTATGGTGTAAGAAAGTGGTCCAGGTTCATTCTTTTGCATGTTGCTGTACAGACTTCCCGACACCATTTGTTGAGAGACTGTTTTTTTTTCCCCTCGGATACTCTTTCCTGATTTGTCAAAGATGAATTGACCATATAATTGTAGGTTTATTTCTGGGTTTTATATTATGTTCCATTGACCTATGTGTCTATTTTTGTGCCAGTACCATACTGTTTCAATCACTTCAGCTTTGTAATATTACCTAAAGTCTGGAACTGTGATACTTCCAGGTTTGCTTTTATTTTTCTAGACTGCTTTGGCTAAACAGAGTCTTTTGTGGCTCTTTTTTTTTTAAAGATCATGACCGAGCCAGAGGCAGATGCTCAACCAATGAGCCACACAGGTGTTCTGAGTCTTTGGTGGCTCTATATAAATTTTAGAATTGTTGTTGGTATTTTGACAGAGATTGCATTAAATGTGTAGATTGCTTTGGGTAGTCTAGACATTTTAACAATATTTATTCTTCCAATCCATAAGCATGGAAGTTCTTCCCATTTCTTTTTTTTATTTTTTATTTATTTATGATAGTCACACAGAGAGAGAGAGAGAGAGAGAGAGAGAGAGGCAGAGACATAGGCAGAGGGAGAAGCAGGCTCCATGCACCGGGAGCCCGACGTGGGATTCAATCCTGGGTCTCCAGGATCGCGCCCTGGGCCAAAGACAGGCGCCAAACCGCTGCGCCACCCAGGGATCCCTCTTCCCATTTCTTTGTGTCATCTTCAGCTTCTTTCATCAGTGTTTCATAGTTCTCAGAGTACAAGTCTTTCGCCTTTTTGGTTAGGTTTATGCTAGGTATCTCATTATTTTTGATCCAGTTATAAATGGGTTTGATTCCTGATTTCTCTTTCTCTGCTTCATTATTGGTGGATAGAAATGCAATAGATTTCTTTATGGTGATATTGTATGCTGCAACTTTACTGAATTTGTTTATCAGTTCTAGCAATGTTTTGGAGTTTTCTATCATGTCATCTGCAAAGAGTGAAGGATTTACTTATTCCTTACCAATTTGGATGTATTTTATTTCTTTTTGTTGTCTGATTTCTGTGGCTAGGACTTCCAGGCTATGTTGAATAAAAGTGATGAGAGTGGACATCCTTGTCTTGTTCCTTACCTTAGGGGAAAGGCTGTTCTCCCCATTAAGAATAATGTTTGCTGTGGGTTTTTCGTATGTGACCTTTAGTATGTTGAGGTATGTTCCCACTAAACCTACTTTATTGACTGTTTTTATCATGTATGGATGTTGTACTTTGTCAAATGCTTTTTCTGTGTCTATTGAAATGATTTTATGGTTCTTATCCTTTCTCTTATTGATGTGAAGTACCACATTGATTAATTTGTGAATATCAAACCACCCTTGTAACCCAGGAATAAATCCCACTTGATTGTGGTGAATAACTTTATTTAACATATTGTTGAATTCTGTTTACTGGTATTTTGTTGAGGATTTTTGCATCTATATTCATCAGGGATATTCACCTGTAGTACTTTTTTGAGTGCTCTTTGTCTGGTTTTGTTATTAGGGTAATGCCTCATAGAATGAATTTGGAAGTTTCCCTTTATTCCTTTTCTCTTTTAGAATAGTTTGAGAAGAATAGGTATTGTTTACATGTTTGATAGAATTCACCTGTGAGGCCATCTGGACCTGGACTTTTGTTTGTTGGGGGATGTTTTATTACTGATTCAATTTCTTTGATGGTTATTGGTCTGTTCAAATTTTCTATTTCTTTCTGTTTCAGTTTTGGTAGGTTTTGTGTTTCTAGGAATTTATCCATTTCTTCTAGGTTGTCCAATTTGTTGGCATATAGTTTTCATAATATTCTCTTATGATTGCTTGTATTCCTACCATGTTGATTATTTCTCCTCTGTCATTTGTGATATTATTTGATTCCTTTCTTTTTTTTCTTGATAAGTCTGGCTAGAGGTTTATTAATTTTATTGACTTTTTTAAAGAAACAGCTCCTGGTTTCATTAATCTGTTCTTTTTTTAAAATTTTTATTTATTTATGATAGTCACAGAGAGAGAGAGAGAGAGAGAGGCAGAGACATAGGCAGAGGGAGAAGCAGGCTCCATGCTGGGAGCCCGATGCGGGATTCGATCCCGGGTCTCCAGGATCGCGCCCTGGGCCAAAGGCAGGCGCTAAACCGCTGCGCCACCCAGGGATCCCTCATTAATCTGTTCTATTGTTTTGTTTGTTTGTTTGTTTTAGTTTCTTTATCTTTTATTTCTACTCTAATATTTATTATTTCTTCCCTCCTGCTGGATTTAGGTTTTGTTTGTTGTTGTTTTTCTACCTCCCTTATGTTTAAGGTTAGGGTTTTTTGTTTGAGATTTTTCCTGCTTCTTGAGGTAGGCCTATATTGCTATAAACTTCCTCTAAGGACTGCTTTTGCTGCATCCCAGAGGCTTTGGTCCACTGTATTTTCATTTTTATTTCTTTCCCTGTATATTTTTATTTCTTATTTTATTTCTGGATTGATCTGTTCATTGTTTAATAGGATATTATTTAACCAACATGTCTTTGTGGTCTTTCTGGGGGGTTTTTGTGATTGACATCTAATCTCATATCATTGTGGTCAGAAAAGATGCATGGTATGAATTAAATTTTGTATTTATTGAGACTTGTTTTTGTGGCCTAAAATATGATCTATTCCAGAGAATGTTTCATATGTACTTGAAAAGAATATGTGTTCTCTTGTTTTAGGATGAAATGTTCGTAGTATATCTGTTAAATCCATCTGATTCAGGGTGTCATTCAAAGCCATGGTTTCCTTGTTGATTTGCTGTTTAGATAATCTGTCCATTGATGTAAGTGGGGTGTTAAAGTCCCCTACTGTTATTGTATTATTATGAATTAATTTTATGTTTCTTATTAACTATTTTATGGTTTTGGTTCTCCTATGTTGGCTGCATGTTTACAATTGTTATATCTTCTTGTTGAATTGTCCCCTTTATTATTATAGAGTGTCTTTCTTTGTTTCTTGTTACAGTCTTTTTTTTAAAGTCTATTTTATCTGATATAAGTATTTCTACTTTGGCTTTCTTTTGACATGCATTTGCATGATAGATGTTTCTCTATCCCCTCACTTTCAATCTGCAGGTGTCTTTAGGTCTTAAATGAGTCTCCCATAGGCAGCGTATAGATGTGTCCTTTTCTTTAATCCATTCTGTCACCCTATGTCTTTTGACTGGAGGATTTAGTCCATTTACATTCAAAGTAATTATTAATAGACATGTATTTATTGTTCTTTTATTACCTGTTTTGTGGTTGTTTCTGAAGATTTTTCCCTGATCCCTTCTTGTGTTTCTCTTTCATGGTTTGCTGATTTTCTTTAGTGATATATTTGGATCTATTTTCTTTACATGTTTATTAGTGGGTTTTGATAATGGTTACCATTAGGTTTTCATATAACTTCTTCTGCATATCACAGTCTATATTAACTTGATAGTCGTTTAACTTTGAACCCATTCTTTTCTTCTCTCCTCCCCATGTGTTAGGTATATGTTTTTATAGTTTACATCCTCTTACTTTGCGGCTTCCTTGATTGATTTTTTATTTTTTACTGAGATATTCATTTTTACTGCTTTTGTATTTCCTACCTTTATCCTGTCACTTCTGGTCTCTCCTTTTCACTCAAAGAATACCCTTTACTATTTCTTGCAGGGTTAATTAAGTGGTCATGAACTCTTTTAATTTTTGTTTGTTTGGGAAAATCTTCATCTCTCCTTCTATTCTGGATGATAGTCTTGCTGGATAGAGTATTCTTGGATGCAGATATTTCCCATTCAGCTCTTTGAATATATCATCCCACCCCCTTCTGGTTTGGAAAGTTTCTCCTGAAAAATCTCCTGCTAGCCTTATGGACTTTCCCTTGTAAGTTACTGTCTACTTTTGTCTTGCTGCTTTTAATATTTTTTCTTTATTATTATATTTTGCCATTTTAATTACAATATGTCTTGATGTGGATTTACTTTGTTGACTTTGATGGGAGTTCTCTGTACACCCTGGATCTGGATATCTGTTTCCTTCCCCAGATTAGAGAAGTTTGCAGCTACTATTTCTTCAAATAAATTTTCTGCCCCCTTTCCTGCCTCTTCTTCTGGGATTCCTATAATACAAATGTTGATTGATGGAGTCACTGAGTTCCTAAATCTATTCTCATTTTGTATGATTCTTTTTTCTCTCTTTTTCTCTCTTTTGTTCTCAATTACTTTCCATTACTCTGTCTTCTAGGTCACTAAATCATTCCTCTGCTTCTCCCATCTTGCTGTTCATTCCATCCAGTGTACTTCTCTCTTTTTTTTTTTTTGAGTCCTTTATTTCTGCTATGTTATTCCTTATCTTTGTGTTAAGGGTCTCACTCATATCTTCCACTCTTTTCTCAAGTCCAGTGAGTATTCATATAGTCATTGCTTTAAATTCTCTGTCAAGCATGTTACTTTTAGCTGTTTTGCTTAGATCTAGCCATGACCTTGTCCTGTTCTTTGATTTGGGAAAAATTCCTGTCTTCTCATTTTGTCAAAGCCTGTGTACCCATTTCTCTGTGTTAGGAAACTCACCTATGATTCCTGTCCTTGACAGTAATGGGCTTATGAAGAAGAGGTCCTCTAGTGCACTGCTGCATGATGTCTCTTGTTCCTCAGGGCCTGGCATGCTGGGAGTGTCTCCAATATGCGTTGTGTGTGCTCTGCTGTTTTATCTTGGCCACTTTATCCTTCAGGCCAGTCACCTGCAGAGGCTTTCTTTGCCTGTTGTGGGCAATGTTTGATTCTTGGCCTGAATGTGGCAAGTTTTAATGAGATAGGCTCTGATCTGCTTGTGAAATGAGACTTGTCACCACCAACATGGGAACCAAGGTTTTACAAAACTTTACAAAACTCCCATTTTGGGAGATGTAGTGTGAGCAGGGCCTTAGACTGGTCTTCTGTGAGAGGGGCCTGCCCTACTGAAACTGAGGCAAGCGCTGAGAAGGATGGTTCCGCTGCAGTGTTGGGGATCTGGGGCCTGGTGTAAGTCAGTTAGGTAGTGAGTGTCCTCAGTATTGCTCTGGTTCTCACAAGTGGCTCTGTATTTATGCTAAGGGATGAGGGAAGTAAATGGCACCAGCCAGTTTCTTTGTTCCTGGAGGGGTCTCTCTGTGAATGGTGCCTCTCTGGGACAAGCTCCAAGATGAGCAAATAACCTCCTTGCTTGTGCCCTAGGCACTCTTCAGATCACTATTTCCATGCTGTGTGTCCACTGGTTGTTTGCAGACCTTTTCTCCCAGAGCAGCCCCAGTGCCCTCCAGGCTTTGTAGTAGCCAAATCCACTGACCCTTAAAACTCCAGGCTTTATGCCCCACTAGTTGCTAGAAGTCACAGAATTTGGGCCCTCTCACTTTCCAAGTAATTGTTATAGGGACTCATTTTCCCTTTGTGCTTCCTTGGGCACTGTCTGTGTCTCACCCTTCTCTGCAACTGTGGCTGCAGTGGCCATAATTTATTTCTCCCTCAAACCACATCTCCACAACTCCTACCTCCTTCAATGTAGCCTCTTCTCTACCTCTGGTTGTTGAGTTTGTTTTGCCAGTCTTCAGGTCAGTTTCTGGAGGTACTTAGGATGATGTGATAGTTATGTAGTTCTATTCATGGAAGGAGGCAAGCCTAGGGTCTGCCGCCATCTTCTAATCTCTGTAACACATGCTACTTTTCAATACGATGTTTCAAATATGATGCAGCAAAGACCATTTTTTATCCCTTTGTATCCTTGGTACCTACTACACTGTTTCATACAATAGTAGATGCTCAAATATAGTATGGTAATGCAAGGGAATCCTGCATAAGGGAAGGAAGCTAACATGGTTGTATCCATGTGCATGCTGGCATCTGCCTTCTCATTAAATCCCTGTAACCAGTCCATAGAGTAGGTAGTGGCATCCCCACTCTATAAGTGAGAAGCCTGAGCCTGTGACTCACTCTGCATAGGGAGCCAACCAGGAATCCAAAACCACATTCTCTGCAGGGCCCCTTCATGCTGCTCACAGTGAGATAAGAACAGAATCTCTGTGGGGGATTCTGAATGAAGCAGAGGAAGGCAAGTAGAGCCACAAGTTCATGACCATGTCACTTGGAGTATCCTCCCAACAGTGAGCACTTAAGAAAGAGCTAAATGCACATATACATGTGGAATGATGGGTCTCCTTTTCACACTGTATGTATGCCTACAAACATAAAGGTTTTTGAAACATTCATGGAACCACCTTGGAATGGGAGATGGGTTGTCCTGTCTTTACTTGTGGCTTCCCAAAGGAAAACCCCCACAGGGGTGCCAAGGGAGACACATCTGTTCGTCACAGTCAAACATCATGATTGGAATATACAGACTGCTCAAAATGTTTGTTGTCCATGGCTCCTATCTACTGTAAGCCATGAGTCCCCTTGAGATCTGATGAAAGCTGAACAATCCTGTGTGCCTGTAAGCCATCTGCTCACAATTTCAGGACATCCATGAACTCAGGGTAAGAACGTCAGCTTTAGAAAATTCCCAGAACTATAAACAGTGGAAATTTTAAATAAAAGATGCTATAGTTCATATTATCTCCTTTTAAAAGAAACGTAACTATGTTATATAACCAACAGAGACATTTGGAAGAAAAAGAAAAAGAAACCAAAAAATGCACTTATAAGCCTGTCATCATACATAGCTACTATTTTTCTTTGATATATTGGCATTTTATTTCACTGTGCATATACAATTCTACGTTTGGATTTTTTTTTTTACTTAACACATCGTAGCATCAAACAGTTGTAATGTCATTTCACAATCAGTATTTAATTGGAAGTGTTTTAGCGTGACGTTATTGTAATAGTCAAACACAGAAGCACAGTGATGCAGAGAACATTGGTCTGTGTTTTGTCTAAAATTATTTTAGAATCCACTCAATTTTGTAATGTACATTCTCTTCCATCTATAGGTCCCTCCATAAAATTGCTTCAGATTTCAAATCAGAGATATTTTAAAACAGCCCATAAGGGTATTTAGCTTTAATGTGATCACTGCCTCAGGTTGCAGTAAAAAGAGAATCCAACCCCCCTCCCCCCCGCAATTATTATCATTGCTCTTTCTATACTACATCATGATAAGACTGAGCAACTTTCATTCCTCACCAAACAGCTAACCATCGCTTTGCCAAGCTCTCTTTGTAAATGGAATGGGATAACTTTCACTGTGCAACATGTAATGTGCCCCAACTGGAGACAGGGATGAAGTGATCTTGGGGAAAGTCATGGCAAGAGAATTAATGCATATGAAGCTTAAAAAGAAGTGGTACCCCCTCACGTGGCCCCTAAGCAAGCTATCCTCCCCCCTCATCCTCAAAGTGGGTGTCCCTTGGTTTGCCCACCTCATCTGCCTACTGCTGCCCTCTTTCTATCCTTTGAAAACTTCAGGAACATTAGCGGTTCATTTCCCTAACAAATACCCACTTGCTAACTTGCTCTGGTTTGATGAAAGTACTTTCCAAGAAGTTACCAAAAATGTCCTACTTGCTAAATATAATAACTACTACTCATATTTGTTTTGGCTTCTCCGGAAGACCAATTATGTCTTCTTGAGTATCTTCCTTATTTTCCTACCCCTTATATGGCTCACCTGTGGCTATCCCTCACTAGCTTGTATATAGCAATCTTTGTGTAAGTGGCCCCATTACTCAGTAACGCTTTTTATTCTCCTTGGGTGGAAATCCCATGCCCACAGGTCAAACTATACCATCCCTACTAATGCCTCCTAAAGGAATAACTTCAAGCTCTGACCACTCTCTTGAGTGTCCAGATCTGAATTTCCAACTTCCTATTAGCATCTCCACCCAGACGTCTTTCAGGCACTGTGAATAGCTTGCAAAGTGGTACAGAACAGAGAGATGGATGAAAGCGCAGATGTTGGAGTCAGACTGCCTGGATTTGAGTCCTGCTTTGCCACTAACTAGCTGTGTATCCCCGGGCCACCAAATTAACTTATCTGATAGTACAACATATATAAAAGTAATACTTGCCTTATAGGATTGTTGTGAATCTTACAGGATTCTTCTTGTTAGTTACTCTGAATAATATGTACAACTCTTAAGACAGTGTCTGACACATGTTAAATACTCTCAAAGTTTTAGCTGTAATAAAATTTAGCAATTTTTTAAATCAATAATATCATCAGCTAAGCTTTCCTGGGTCCTGTGCATGGATTATTTTATTCATCCTTAAGATGATCCTGTGAAACAACTGCTATTATTGTTCTCACTTTACAGATGAGAAGCACAGAGAGGTCACTTAATCAGCTCAAAGATACACAGCTTTCTCAAGTCCACATCATTAAGTGGTGGGGCAGTCTATCTTCAGACCCACACTTCTGGCTGCTTCACTCTGGTGCCTCCTGGCTCAACTGGTGAGGTTGAAATTGACAAACATTCTCCTTTTTCTCAATAGCCATTTTCTCCTATTTTCTCTCCCTTCCCAGAGACCACCTTTATGTCCCCTTCCTCTTTATCTGCCGGTCAGCATGTGCTATGCTCAAAATATGTCTTTTATCTTTCCCCACTGTGTTCTTGCTGCCACTGACTATTGAACCCTCTTCTGTTGCTGAGCCTGCTGTAACACCGCCGTGCTCGCCACCTGGCCAAGCACCTTCATGGTGCCCTCTCCTCACTGACACCACGGTCACTGGTTGGAGAAGAAAAGGAATAGAGCCATTGGCTTCATAACATTAAGGAAAGGGTTACAGGAAACACTTGAATGCATAAGAAGAATAGGTATGTTTCAATATTTTTGCAGCAGCTAGAGAAATTTCAATAGCCACAGATTCAGGCCTATCACCAGGGACTTTTCTTGTGAGGCAGACAGGCTCTAGATCTATAGAACTAGACTCAAAAGACCTATCCCATTTTTCCTGGCATATAGGCAATCAAGATTCTCTATTCTCTTTAAATAATCCTTCTCTGCTTTGAAGGGTGGCCCATGATATCACTGAAATAAAATATCTGTTTTATAATAAGATGATTCCAGGCACCCAGAGAGAGAGGGGGGAGTAATAGCTATTTCCCCCCCTCAACCCTGACATGCCACCTTACCTCTCAGCTTATAAATTCCTATATACCCTTCAAAGCCCAGGGAGAGTGTATCTTTTCTGTTGAGGCCTCTGCCAGACACTTCTTTCTTTTCAATCATGAAGTAGAGCATGGGGGTTAGGACATGGCTTTTCAGCACCAGCTAAGGTTTAAATACTAGTTTTATTCTTTATTAATTGTATGGTTTCCAGTGAGTCAGCTCCCATTTCTGTGCTATACTTTCCACATCTGGAAAATGGGAGGTTGGATCAGCTCTATCTTTATAGGACTATTGGCAAGATTTTTTTTTTAATTATGAAAGGCATTCATCCCGGCACATTGTAAGTATCCAGTAATTGTTACTTGCTGAAATTTATAGCCTAAAATAAATACAGGCATCCTGGAAAACTATAATGTCCATGGCAAGCACTGGATTTTTTTTTCTAAATCAAAAAAGTAGTTTCCATTCTTCTGAAAGGTAAAAGAAAATGTCAGGCTTTCTTACATTCTCATGGATCAGGAGGTTGTTTCTGCAGCTTGGGGCCAAGAGGACAATATGAGGAGAGTGAGGGGCAGACTTGCAGCTACACTGTAGGGTTTGATCCAATGTCATGGGCATTTGATTGGATCTATACAAACCAAGATTCTGTCCAAGAACTCCTTTGAAGAGGAAGTGATGTTAGAACTTGGCCTATGATCTCTGCCTCCAGGGAATTAGTTTAAAAAAAAAAAAAAAGGAAGAAGAGAGACTCACGGTAATAAGAGCTAGGGCATTGTCATAGCTCTTTTAAGTGACTCACCAGGTGACAGTAGGAAAGACAAGGATGACAGGAAAAGACTTCACAGGTCAAATTGGGGTGATGGAGGGTCTCCTTTCTCCTTCTTGTCTCTCTGTGAAGGTTACTTTCCTTCTTTGGGGAGTTCCAGGCCCATTTGGTAAATTAAGTGTCATATGGAGAATGTTCAGCAGATGCTTCTGTTCTGATAGAGAATGGCAGAAGTTCCCTAAATTCATAAGACACCTGCAGATGCCACCTAACTTCTAACTGCCTCCATGACACTTCAGTGTTTTCTAAAACCATGAAGCAGCATGCTGTGCCCTAGTGCAGTGAGTGGAACAGGAGCCAAAGGAAGCAACTACCAGCTTTCCTAAAAGCTATTCTTTGGTGACGCTGGCTGGCCCTTCTCCCTCCATGAAACCTGTGGTCAGCTGCAACCCCATCTGCTCAACCCTCTATGGTCAGACTTTTGTTTCCATTCAGAGATTTACTGAGACAACATTTAGTTTTTCATCAATGCCATCTATGGAAGACTTGTACTTATCCTTCCCAGACATGTCTAGGAGATGCCAGATTATATGTTTCATGTTAATTCATTTAAACCCAGAAAGGTGTCCTTCATTTATTGATTCACTTTCTGGAAGATTCCATAAGCATCCATTGTGTCTGCAATGTGCCTGGTAGTATACTTGGTACTGGATACCAGTAAGATGTTTGAGATGTTATCTCTGACCTCAGAGGACCTTGAGGATAGTAGGAAATCCAAGCATATGGATAACAGCAGCTCAGTGAGTACGTCCTAGTGTAATTATAAACATTTATTTACTGCATCCATGTTCTAAACTCTCAGTGTGTGGATTCTCATTTAAACCCCTCCACAATTCAAGGAGGTAAATTCTGTTTTTATCTCTTCAGATCAGGAAAATGAGTATGAAAAAAAAGTTAAGTAAAGTACTGGAGCTCACTGTTAATAGGGGAAGTGCTGGGTATCAAATCTAGTCGTGCCTTGCCTCTGTTCCACATGGAACCTTATGTAGTTCAGACATCCCAAGGGCTATGGACACACAAATGAAGGGGCAATCAATCCTACCTTGTGGGCAGGATGCAGAAGATCATAGGGAGATTTTCACAGAGGTTGTATTTAGTGAGTTTAGAAGGTTGAAGTAGGAGTTTGTTGGCAGACCAAGCATATGCTTACAAAAGCCCAGATGTTTGAAATGAGAGAGTACACTGCAGGATATTGAACTGGAAAGGAAGCTTAGGGCCAGATCATGAAAAGTCATCTGTGGCATGCCAGAGGTTCGTTCATCACTGCATTCTCTAATGCCTATCCTTACTGACCAGAATAAATACTGGATGGATAGATGGAAGGATGGATGGATAAATGGATAGATGGATAAATGGATGGATGGATGGATGGATGGATGGATGGATGGATGGATGAACTATTTGGGCCTTACTTTGCATGTGATACACATAAAAGTTAATTAGGTTAATCATGTAATGCATATAAATATTAGCTATTATGGGTTCAAATGTGCTGCTTGAGTCCTAAAATACTAGTAACTTAAAGACATAGAAATGTGTCTTTCTCCTCTCTCATGGAGCAGCCTAGTGACAGAGAAGTTTAAGGCAAAGATGGTAGCCCAATGGGGTTGGAACCTTGCTTGCTTCAGTATTGTTCAGCTAGTGTTAACTAGTGCCCTCATCCACATGGTCCATGATGGCTGAACTCCACTTCCGTCTTCCAGAAAGCAGGAGAGGGAAGGAGTCAAGGGGAAACTATCTCCCATTTAAAGGAATAACACAGACATTGAACATGATAATTGTATCCACAATTTATTGGGCAAAAGTTGATCACATGAACACAACTAGTTGCAAGGGAATCTGGAAAATGAAATATTCTGTATAGCCATATATCAGGTTGAAAATCATATTATTATGGAAGAAAGGGAGGGAGAACAGAGGCAGAACAAACCAGTCATTTCTGCTACTACTGGTATACCCAGTTCCTAATGGTAATGGTGTCTTATATGTGTGGTCAATTACCCTTCTAAGTACCAACGATGTACCACATTCTGCTTGGATGAGGGGACATTAGGGGCAGGATTCCAAGTTCTATACTGATAGCAATTGAACCAGGCATTACAGGGAAACTGCCATACTCCACCAATAATAATACCTAACATTTATTGACCTAGTAACATCTGTCAACCACTGTGGTTATCACTGCGCACTGACTAAGCTAAAGCGCTGTTAGATTCCTATTATACCAATAAAGTTAATGAAGACTTGAAAGGTAAAGTGTCTTGCCCAAGGTCACACAGGAAGTGGGGGCAGGGAGGGCAAGATGCATTCCTAGGCTGAAACAGTCAGGATATAGTTTAAGAAAACATTTGGGCCATCCCTTGATACTGATAATCATCTCCTGGCATTACCCACCAATGCTTTAACACTGGACCATTCATCACACAGGATCATGGCTGTACCATTTTTTACACAGAGGATAAGTCACTCAACTCCATTCCTGTTCAGCTGACCCAAACCCACAGAACTGTCTAAGGTGATTTCACTGATAACTTAACCCAAGGCATTCCCATAGAGATACTAGGGATACTGATATGGTGGTTATATACTAGGAAATATATATTTTAAAAAGCATTTTTCTCTGGTTATTTCTTCCCAGCAGGTGAGGAGCCACCTAAAATTATTGGATGCTTTACTTCCAATCCAAATAAACTGTATTGCACACTCAGCTCTATATAATAACAGGAATTTCTTTTCTCTGAATAGTCCAATCTTTTGTAAAAGGTTTTTTTTTTTTAGTTCCAAATACTACATACCTAGACTCCAGCTTGAGAGAATCGATGCCTCCAATTTCATCTTGGGAGTTGGATTAACTAGACATCCATTTTAAAGAATATTTAAATAGAGGACAGTGAATTTCCTACCACCAATGGACAGAATAAAAAATATATATAATAGAACAGAAACTGGTATGGTCAGAGCATGGAGCTAGTGATCTATTCTGTAAATGTTACAAATTAAAATGAAGCTTAACCTCCCACCTTCAAGGAATTAAATTGAGCTGTCACATCCCTACCAAAGAATTGTGCAGATGATTAGAAACATCACTGAGTATCCACCAAGTGAGGGCATCAACTAAAGTCAGTTAGTGTGTAATTTGGAGCAGAATGGTTGGGTGGACACAGATTTGGAAAACTAGAAGTAGTTGAAGTCTCTACTTTTAGGCAGAGATTAACACTGGTTAATTAAGAAATAATTCAGCACCAAGAAGAGCTCCCGGCAAGGCTATTGTTCCAAGAGATCTGGGGATGCAGCCTCCAAGAATATGTCAGTAGACTCTTCTCTCTCAAACAGGTTCATTGTTCAAGGGTTTCTACATGATGTGTGCACACCACTCAACACATTTTAGGTGCTGATGTAATGACATACCTTAACATTATTGCCACTGTCTCAGGGACTGCTATGCCTTCAGCCTTGGTAGGAGGTTCCACCAAGGGCCTCTTGTCTTCCATTAGGTATAGTGCCTCATTCTGTTGTCATCAATAGATTTGTCACTTTATGTTCACTTTCTTTCATGATGCAAACATAAAAAGGATAGGAGAAAATGAAAATTATATAATGCTACAAGGATTATGAAAGAGTCGAAGGAAGAGTAAACAGTCACATTGTCAGTTCCCTAAATGAAGATAACAACAGGAAGCACTGCAGCAATTGAAGAAGGAAGTAGAGGAAGTGGAAAAATACAAAACAACAACAACAACAAAAAGTTAGGACATTTTTAATTGGAGTTGAACATTTGCACACTTTCCATTTCTGAAGATGCAGATGGAAAGTGAATTCTTTGTTCAGAAAATTGAGATATCTGATAAATGAGTCCCACCAGTTCCTGCCACCTGCTGTCCCCTGCCTTGTAGAGCACACTGTTACAGCATGGGTGGAAGCTTTCTTTGGATGACCCCACCCCAAAGAACCCATTATAGCTTTATGGTTTATATCATGATTATTAAGGAAATAAGTAAGATTTGGAAGTTCCTTACACATAGGCGATAGTAAAGGCTGTGGGAGTAGATAGAATTAATAAGAGAGAATGAGAAGGGGAGTGAGGTTGAGGGCTGCTCTCAGAAACTGAGGGGGCACTCAGACTGTGGGATGAGGGAAGGAAAAGGAACTGGTTACAATGAGTTTCAGAGATCCCAAAGATACAGATGCAGTGAAACAACAGGACCTCTGCATTCCAATGTTCATAGCAGCAGTATCCACAATAGCCAAAAGGTGGAAGGAGCCATGATGCCCTTCGACAGATGAATGGATAAAGAAGATGTGGTCTATATATATATATATATACAATGGAATATCACTCAGACACCAAAAGTGATAAATACCTACCATTTACATCCACATGGATGGAACTGGAGGGTATTATGCTGAGTGAAATAAGTCAGTCAGAGAAAGACAATTATCATATGGTTTCACTCATATGTGGAACATAAGAAATAGTGAAAGGGACCATAAAGGAAAGGGCATAACTAACTGAGTGGGGAAAAATTAGAGGGCAAGACAGACCATGAGAGACTCCTAACTCTGGGAAACAAACAAAGGGTTACAATCTGGGAGGATTAGGTAACTGGGTGTCAGGCATTAAGGAGGGCACATGGTGTGATGAGTACTCAGTGTTCTATATGTTGGCAAATTGAGTTTAAATAAAATTTTAAAGTTTCAGAGAAGAAAAATCCCAGGAGAGTCCAGGATAAGTGAGGCCAATAGAAGAATAAAAACCAAGAACAGGGCTGGTTGTTGAGGCTACATTGAGCTTCAGGTAGAGGAATCCAATCCCCAGTAGACTGTACAATAAATATCTTTGGGGAATTCACATAAAGCTGATACAGGTAGGCAGCCAAGGGCAGTTCAGCATCTCATCATGTCATGGCAAATTAAGCTCCCTGTGCCCTTGCCTTTCATCATTCTCCACATCTTGGCCTTTGTCCTTGTATTTGTTGCCTAATGGTTGCTAGGCAGCTACCACAACTCCAGACACATCAAGAGTCCATTGAAGGGGAACAAGATGAAAGTAGGCAGTGGAGAGAAGGTTCAAGATCCTCTCTTCTTCTATCAGGGAAGAAAATCCTTTCCAGAAATTTCTGCAGACTTCTCATGACTTTTAATTATCCAGGACCAATCACATAGCCACTCCTACATACCAAAGAGACTACAGAAGTCTCTGGCTTTTCTGAGCTCTATTCTTAGTGTGCAGTAGGAAGGAAGCAGGCTAATAAAATAGTCAAGATTACCCAGAGCACTTTCTCATAGAATCAGGAAAAAAAATTGGTGATTCTCAACCACAATATTTCAGTTGTTAGAATTGATAGCATTTCTTATTTGTTAAAAACTATTACCATATGAACATGCATTTAGCTCATGTTTTTCTGACATAAAAATTAGGTCATGACTCATTTAGAGTAAAGGTCTTATTTTTAAGAATCAATCATTCAGAGAAGTTAGTAAATTTTGTGGATTTATAGTAGAGCTACTTAGCTGAGAATTTATGTATAGTGTGAAGGTCATTTTCCTTTTCAATTAGATATTCTAGCACCTCAGAATTTTTCCACAATACTACTTTCCATAAGTTATATTGAACTGTGTAAAACTAATTTGTTTTCAAGATGTTATATCATTTGGCTAAAAAATCTCTTCAACAGAGAAATTTAAAAACCAGGGCCATTTTATATTATGTTCAGGAGATGTTCAGTGAGTTGTGGTCATGAAGAACTGGAGCATCCATGATTCTAATGTGAGCCAATGGTTTCAGAAAAAAATCATGTCCTAGACAAGTCTTCAAGATGATGAATTAGCTGAGGTTTTACAGTATTAATGCTTATAATTTCAAACAGAATAGATTTTAATTTCTCGCAGGAATTAATTAATACTTATGAGAAATTTCTTTAAAGCTCTTTCTGGTGTCTAATCAAAAACTGCAGTTCTTCAGACCTATTCATTTCTTTTTAAATGAAGAAGCTGAAAAAAGTTGAGTCACTCTGCCACTAAAGTGATCCATGAATTAAGGATTAATGCTTGACTTCTGCCCTGACCTCTGAAATCACATGTCTGTTTGCTGGCATGACCTCTCACGTGCATATCTGGTGGCATTGCAAGTGCACAAAACTGAGAAAGAATCCCGTTTCTTTCTTTTCCTCATGTTCTATATCTAACCCCCAAATATATCTCAAATCTTTTTCCCATCCCATCTATGGTTGTGTTAATCCTAGTTGCCATCATCCCTCATCAGGATTACTACAGCAACAGTCTGTTGTCTACACTGAAAAATCTTTTTAAGCACAAATCAGATGGTGACACTTCCTGTTGAAACTCTTGAATGTCTTCCCATTGCCCATAGGGCAATCCTCATTCTTTACCAGGGCTCAGAAGCAACCTCCCAGTCACCATCCTCCTTCTATGGTAAGCTTCCCTCACCTACATGTTCTTTGTTGCACTCATTAATGCATCCTGTTCAGGGCCCTTGCCCTGGGTGTCCTCTCGGCCTCCCTCTATATTCTCCTTTCCCATCTTCATCTGCTGGCCATCCCCTTGTCATTGAGGCCTCAGTTTAAATATCTTATCAGACAGGCCACCTTGACTACATGTGCTGGAAATTTGCTTTCCAGATGCACTCTACCCTTGCTGACCCTGTTAGGTGCTCCAGGAGGGTGGCCTATCTGCACTGTTCTCACAGGGCTCCCTCACCTTCGGCTTCCTGTTGTGTTCAGCCAATAAGGAATGCCATCAGAAGATGGGAGGAAGGAATAAGACTGAGCCAACACACATCATTCTCCCTAGCTTCATCCGTGTAGGGTCACTGCTGCCTAGTTATGTCCCCTAACCACAGATCTTGGCCACTATCCAGCAGCCTTCTTCCAACCCTCTCTCTATTCTTCCCCCACTCCTCCTCCTCTGCCCTATTTTTCTCTTTCTCCCCTCTCTCTTTCCCCCTCTTCCCTGCCCTCTTCCTCCCATTCTTTGACAACCATTCCTTTCAAGGTCTACAATGGTAGCTATAACTATGCCTTATGGTTCCCCTATATTCTTGCCACAATTAATTAGTCCCCACATACACTTCTCTCAAGGTAACCCTACTTGAGTGTGCCACTGTGCCACATAATTCCTTTGGGGTCCTTACTGTTATACCATCTAATAGAAAAGGAAAGTTCTTGTTACTTCCATCCATGCTATCTCATTTTAACTCTTTACATGGGCCTTCACGTATCTACCTGATTTTTTTTCTGCCTGTTTGTTTGTTATCCATCTTCTCCCACAGGAATGTAGCTACTAGGAGAGCAAGTATCTTCTCTGTCTTGTTCATCACTGTGTCTTTCCCTGGTGCCTAGAAAGGACAATAACCAAGCTACTATTTGATCCAGGTTGCTTGCTCATGAATGTTAGAAACATTGAGTAAGGACCAGGTACAGGATGGCATCCATTCTGATTGGCACTTAGTAAGCTGTCTGTGGCCCATGAACGAGGGTGAGAACAGAAACCAGAAGCAGTGAGTTCACAACCGGGGAGATAATTGGGTACCAGACAGATTCAGTGTGACCTCATCATTCAGTGTTTCTCAGGAGAGCTGATGTTTCCAACTCCAAATGGAAAACCAGGGCATGGAGTCAGAAAGGGGAAAATATTTCTAAGGCTGCTCAGTAGGGAACGGGTGAGTCACTAACCCGATGTTCTGGGACATCTTAACATGACTGCTTTTAATTTCACTCACCCTCTTCCTCCTAGACAGGTTGGTTATTAAAAGGACTAAAAGTCATGGCCAAGAACAGTCAATGCAACAGCCTCCAGAACACCTGCAAATGGGAGTGGCATGACCAGAATTTCTAACAAATCAACTGCAGGCAATACCCACAGCAAGACTCAGTATGGTGGCAAGACAAGAAGGAAGAAAAGATGTCACCTAGATTCACTGCTCTTCATGAGGTCAAAGAGCAAGTGGAGATGCCAGGACTTAGATGAGTTGTTCTGGAAACCTAGACTTCTTGAGGTGGAATGACTTTAGGCTATCTTCTCCTCTCACCACTTGCTGAAGACTGTGGGAACAAGATTCCAAGATTGTTGTGTTGACACTGGGGAGGAATCGGAAAACAGAATAAGCCTTCTGCCTTCTTTAGTCAACCATCCGTTTGAATTTCAGATGCAGAGCCTTTTCTAGAGCTGAGTACAGTAATGGCACAGAGGCAGCACTGTCTCAGTTAACCTATATAAAACGCCAGAGAAGGGAGTCTTACCTTGCCCACCTACATTGGAGGAATGCATGCCACGAACAGCTCAGTCAGATAGCTTCTGAATGACAGCACACACAAATCTTCTAGCCCAAAGACTGATGGTAAAATTAGTTCAAGACTCATCTTTCTTAGGATCTTGAAATAGTCACCACTAGAATATACAGAACATGTGGTAGGAAGTGACACAAAACCAGAGTCTCTACTCATCCAGTGGCACATTTCAGATGCTTTTTTGGGGCAGAGACATCCTAAAGTGCCCAACAAGAGTTTCTACTCCACTCAGAATACATCTTGAAATAGCTAAGGAATCACACCGGGCTATATAATTTTCCATATTGCTTGTATATTATTCAGATCCTCTGGGTACAAGTCCTCAATCAGCAACTTACTTGCTGAATGGTCTCAGCCACTAGAACATGAGCTCCATGAGGGCAGGGATTTTTGTCTTGTTCACTTCCACATCCTCTTGCCTAGAATGGTACCTAGAAATACAGGTGCTCAATAAATGTTGGAAAGAAGAGTGGGGGGGGAGGAAGGTAGAAGGAGGGAAAAGTTATCTAGTATACTTGAACCCTAGTTGTCCCATATTTAAAAGATAGTAATAATGGTACTTTTTTCATAAGACTGTTTTTGAGGATTTATGTGGTAATACATGAGCAAAATGCTTAGAATAGTACTTGGAACCTAGTAAACACACAGAAATGCTGCATGAGGATGTTGCCTGAGAACTTGGCAATTATTTCCTGAATGCCCACTACATGTCAGGCTCTGTGCTGGATTCCAGGGTTACAAAAAAAGTTAAACATAGAGAAGTCACATTGTATAAAGCTTCATTTCTTTCATTCTTCAATTCAGTATGTCCTTCTACCATGTGTATTATAGATTTGCATATAACCACAAATTCCTTGGTAACAAATTTTTCTTTTCTTTTATTTTCTCCTATGTTGACCCTGCATTTAGAAATAACAGGGGTCCCCCAAGAATCTCTTTTGTTTCCTCTTCTTTGCTGATGGGTAAGGTTTAAGAATTATGTGAGTTCTCAACAGCCTCTAAAACATCACAGGCATTTTCAACATGACATATAAATGTTTGCCCGAGAGAGCATCTTTTATCTGCGTCATTATTGAAAGTTCTCATTTTATTCCATTCTTATAAAAACACAAAAAGGAAAAAAAGCCTAAAGGAGCTAACACTCCTTACTCTTTCAATAGCACCATGACTGAATGATCTATCTTCTGCCTCTAGGAGGAAATGCCAGTAATCCTAGACCCCTCGTCTTTTAGAACTGATTTCCCAGAGGGCAATTCACCAGGATAGACAGGTGCCCCTGTCAGAGGGGGAAAAAAGCCTAGATTGGATGAGCCTTTTTGAAAATCTGAAATAAAGGTTTAAAACTGATTTAAAAAAAAACAATTTTCAGAATCCCTATAATTGCACAGATCTAAAAAAAAAAAAATTGCACAGATCTGCCTACATAGCTACCTGAAGAAGAGGATTATAAATACCCCCATAAACATCTATTGCAGTCATAGCCCTGTACCTATTGCCATGCAGTTCTTTTTCATTGATGATTGTATATGAAGGCCTAATAAATACATTGGGTCAAAATATATTTCTCTGACCCATGAATCCCTTTGCTTCTTCTCCAGTGGCACCTGCGGTGTCCCTGACAATCTTTACGACTCCAGGAAACATCAAGATAAGGAGGCAAGGAAACCTTGCTTGCCCACCCCCATTTCTCATCATCCTAAGGCAGGCTGGAACCTGGTTGAGCACCATGACTATACCACAAGACACCCACAAGTAAAAGATATGAATGAAAACTTCACTCAGAAGTACAACTAAGGGGAGGGAAATATTTAATATAGACTAGCTATAAGTCAGCCTACCTCTTACTCATGCAGCTACCATCTATTCTGTGTCTGCCATGGCCCAAAGCTCCATCACAAAAGCATCCTTGTAGCCTCTGTCAGTTAATTCCATTTGCACAAACCAGTTGGATTGCTATGGCCCCTACCACAACCCCCACTTTGCAAACCTCTCTTGCTCGCTATTTCTTTCTGAAGCTGCTGTTATAAGAGGTAAAGCTGGATGACATATTGCATGAACTGGGGTAAACAAATATAAATATTATTTGGCTATTTTCTTAGTTTTGGAAGTATCACGAAGGCCAAGCAAAGATAAAAAGGAAGAAATTAAACATTTTCAAAAATGGTTTTGCAAGAATGAAAAAATAATCCTCAGTTATAGACAAATGCTCTTGAAGTATTATGTAGTGTCTGATTTTTTTGCTCTCAATTATAGTTATTTCATGCATGTTACAGATGAAGCCATTGTACCAGTTGGAGACCAATTTTAATCCCAAGGTTGATTAGGCAGTTAGCACTCTCTGGCTTGTGCACTGTCCCTTTGTTCTTCACCCCTGTACCCACATAGCCATTGATTTACACACAAATAAGGATTTGGTCTCATTCATTAGTGGAACATCCTAATGAACACTTGGTTGCATTTAACCTTTAGCTGCAACAAAAGTCTCAAGGTTGCCATAGTAATAGGAGACTAAATCTATGGAGCCACTCCTCCTCCCTAAGTGGTTCAGGTCTGCTATCGCACCATTGCATGCCTACAGCCCGGGTCAAGTAAGAGCTGTGACTCCACTGTTTGCCAATCGAGTTCCAAGCTGTGGGTGATATTTGCAAAAGGTCATTTTGCTCTCCCATCGTTAAAATGAATGAAACAGCTGGAGTGTAAATTGGGAGGAGGGGAGATGATTTCTCCTTGGCCATTTGATGATTTAGGAATCGAAAGGAGCCCCAGGTGACATCTAATAACTAGTTTCAGCCAATGTTTGACTTAGTCTGAGGGCATCCCTAAAAGATGGTCATCTAGCTGTTGCTTGAAGCTACCTGGGAGTGAGAGTCTGGTCTGAAGTTGTTCAGGATTCTGCTCCTCTGACCAGCCACTTGTCCCTGGGCATCCACTCTCTGCCAGGTGTCAGTTCCTGAATAAAACAAGCTCCTAGCACTGTTCCTCGCTCACTCCTTGCTCACAGAGAAGGGCGGTCAGGTCCTGTGCCCTCACGCTAGATTGCACTCCCCAAAATATCTCATTAGCTCCCAGAAAAATAACTTCCTCCCTCTCATTCTTCTCCTTTGTCTTCCCTTCTACATAGCTTTTGTAGCTTTCTATTCTCAATCTCTAGAACACATCCTACCTTCTTACCTTTACAGAAACTTAGCCTTCCCCAACTAAGCTGAAGGGTGTGAATGTATCTACTTTCCTTCTCCCCTGTAGCTAGCTAGCTATTTTTCTGTCTATTTCTTCCTTTCTTTTCTTTCTTCCTTCCATTTCATTCATTCATTCATTATAAAAAATCTGATATGTACGCAATACTGTCATAGACACTACGGATACAGCATTGAACCACTCTCATTAAGCTTACATTCTATTGTAAAATAAAAAGGTTTAAAAAATAAAATATAAGTATTAAATGATAAGTGCAATAGAGAAAATTATTCCCTTTTCTTTTTCAGTGGAATTGGTTCTTCCTCCCATCCTCTCAGCCCCAGTATTTCAAAACTAAAACCCAAGATCAACATCCTCAAGGCTCCCTTAGAAGAACCTTTCTTCTATCAACCTCTTTCAATAATTCCTCTGAAGCTCATGTCATGTGATTATACTATCTCCACACCTCCAGGCCACTTGTTCTCTTCTCATCCATCCATTGTGATTCTAGAACCCTAGGTCCTGGCTCATAGTTTCCTGTCTATCCTTTTTCTTTTCATCATTGGAGTGATTTCAGCCTGTGATTTGAAGGACCAGATTCTTGACTTCATATATATATAATTTTCCTTTCACTAGACCAGACAGGTCATCAGTTCATATTCTAAACCTTGCTAATATCTCCAATATCTCTCCCCCTAAATCTCCTCCTGGACCATGACCTCTATTTATCCCTTTTTCTCCCCCCATAGAGCCAGCTTTTTAACTTTAGCAAGACCTTTCTCTCTCTCTCTCCCTCTCACTCTCTCTCTCTCTCTCCTTTCTCTCTCTCTCTCTCTCTCTCTCACACACACACACACACACACACACACACACACACTCCTTTTGCTCATCTCCCAGCCTCCTGGGTTCATGTATTCTAGAGTCATTGATTGTCTCTATTCTCCCCTAAGCCCTCAATGACTATGAACCTCTTCCATTTTCCTATCAGATCTAAACTCCTTGGTAACACAACCCATCTGTTTTCTCCTTTCTGGCTCTTAAAGTATGGTAGGCACAATAATCATCCCCCAAAGTTGTTTTTGTCCAAATCCCCAGAATCTGAAAATATATTACCTTATATGGCTAAAGGGACTGCAGATGTGATTAAGTTAAGGATAATAAGATGGGGATAGGGATCCCTGGGTGGCGCAGCGGTTTGGCGCCTGCCTTTGGCCCAGGGCGCGATCCTGGAGACCCGGGATCGAATCCCACATCGGGCTCCCGGTGCATGGAGCCTGCTTCTCCCTCTGCCTATGTCTCTGCCTCTCTCTTTCTCTCTCTGTGACTATCATAAATAAATAAAAAAGAAAAAAAATAAGATGGGGATAGTAGTCCTGGATTATCCAGGTGGCCCAGTATAATCACAAGAGTCCTTATAAGATGGACATATGAAGGCCAAAGTCAGATAAAGAGATGTGGCAATGGATGTTGAGGTCAGAGTGATACCACCATAAGCCAAGGAACGGGGGGGCACCCTATGGAAGCTGGAAAAGGCAAGGAATGGGTTCTCCCCTAGAGCCTTCAGATGGAACCAACCCTACTTACACTTTCACTTTACCTCCCATAAGACCCATTTCAGACTTCAAACCTCTAGAACTATAAAATAATAAATCTAATGTGCCTTAAGCCACTAAGATTGTGGCAATTTGTTATCTTAGCCTAGGAAATCTCATACAAAGTGCCAACACCAACAAATGACATGGGAAGGCATGCAGGGACAGTAGCCCTCTCCACCCTCAGGATTCCCACTTTGGCCAGGTCTGTGTGCAGTTGAGTGCTGGTGCTCAGAGGCCCCTCCCCCCCACCTCTTTTTGTCTAGTTGACTAGGGCCCACTTGTAGCAGTATGAATCTCTGCTCCTCTAATAACATTAATGATTAAGCTTCCACGGCTCCTTTCAGGGTCACAAAGGTGTTTCTTAGAGTCTGTCAAGAGCCTTTGACAGCCTTGGCAGATCTGTGTCACTTCACTTGTGAAACATGACAGAAGGGCCAGAATGAGCTATGGCTGGCCCTCTGGTCAATCTCCCTGGCCCAAACTGAAGCCTTCAGAAGAAATGCACTCCAATGTATTTGCTATTTGTGCATGACACAGAGCAGAGTCGTTCATGTTTATAAGGTTGATCTGAAAGTTTCAGTGGCTAGATATCCACATTTTCACAGAGGTAAAGTGCCACATTTGGGCTGCAAGTATTTATCCTGTGAGGGGAAAATGAGTTTTATTATTGGGCTTGCTATGACCTTCCATGCGTCTCAAGGGGATTCAGTGCCTGGGAAACACTGTAAACTAGTAGGAAGCAAAAACAGTTGGCTATTATGGGAAACTCATTTTTTATACTTAAAAGCATTAGAAACATGCTATAAGTCTCCATTCATTTGACCTCAGTGGTAAGATTTTTTTTCTTAACTTCAATATTTTTCTGGGTTGTTTTTCGATTTGTTTTTTTTTTTTCATAAACAAGATTTTCTTATTATGTTGTCAAATTAGAGAATAGACTTCTGCTTTTTAACAAAGTGCTGCATGGTATGGAGATGACAGTGATATGTCATGATTTGTAATGCCTTGTTAAATAACTCCCTGAAGAAGCCATGAAAATAAGCGCTAGCCTACAAGATCAGAACTTCTGGTGCTCAGCACCTAGAAGGTGTGTGAGATATTCTAAAATATTTGCTGAATAAATGAAAAATAAGTAGACATATTGGAAATCAGTCTGTAAGACAAGGGAACAGACGAGATTCTACATCTGCTTGATATTCTCTTCTTGCCTTGTTTGTGCAACAAGCCACACATATTCATTTGTTTGTTTTAGGGGAATTCTATTTGGTGCATTGATTCTGTTGTTTTCAGGTTAAATCGGTTGTTTCAAATCTCCCTATTTTCCAATGTGTTCAGCCACTACTCTTGGTTTATTTGTTAAAATAACCATAGCACTGGACCGATCTTTTGCATTTATCCTTAGAAAACAGTTCTAGGGATTTGTTATACCATCAGTTTCCCTGCACAAATGTACGCTCTCAAAATGTTTCCTGGAAGCAAATGTCTTTTCTTCATCACATAGTGAGACAGTTGCAGAAGGAAGGATGTGCAGAGTCTCTCACTTGAGAAGATGGCATTTGCACACATGTACTTGGTAATGGGACAGGGTTTTGCAGTCTGGGTCAATTGGGACTTCTCAGTACTCTCCATACACTATGGCAGACACAGCTCTCAGAGAAGGGCCTCCGTTATGTTTGTAAAATCACTTCGTGACCTGAAGTTATCTCATTTATGGGAGGAGAGGCCCATTTTCCATGATCAGTCCAAAGGCTGGTTTCTCTAAAGCCCTCTTTGACTGGGGTCAAACACAACAGGATTCTTTATGAAATCTGTCCTCTTGATAGCCAATGCTAAATGAAAGAGGTCAGCACCTGCAGGCTGCAGTTTTTTCATCATTGTGTCTTTATGCCACGTGCAGAGTAGACCAGCCATCAAATTGGTTGGATGAACCATTGAATTATACACTAAAAGACAATAGTGGAACACACATACTGATACACTCACACATTCATATACAGCATTGAAAATGATCCAAAAGAAAGGGAAAGGAGCATGAGGGAAATAAATACAAGAATATGACCTGGCTTCCTGCCAGATGACCTCATGTGTCACATGGTGATTAGAACAATTCCTTTTTCCTCAATTAGGATTGGCCATCAGCTACTTCTCTACTGTGGTAGTGGTCTCTGATCTTTCACTCTTCCCTTCCTCAGCTCACTGTCAGATGGTGAGTCAACAAGAAGGTTGCCGATTTTGGATTGCATTTCTAAGGAATTAGTATTTTGCTTCAGTAACTTGGTCTGAGCAGAGAGCTCCTTGTGGAATATTGCAAAGATATTGCAATATCTTCTTGTGCAATATCTTTGCAATATTCCACAATGACACACACTCTTTCTTGACATTGGGTTGTTTCAGAATTGTTGGGGCTAAAGTAGTTGATCTTATTTATTTCCCCCTTTTTCTTAATGTTACAACTAGTAGACTGTTAGGATTAAAGGGGAATTCAATATAATCTCATCACATCTGCATTCTGATGTTAAAATTTTGCTTCTCTCTTTGCCCACATAATTTTCTAGTCCCTGCCTAAGTATTTCCAATGGTGGGTAATTTATTCCCTCATGAAAGAGTTCATTCCATTCATTGTCAATTGAAGCTGTAACACAATTCTTCATCAACATTGATCTGAAATTCCTATATTCCTACCTAATAGTCATATTTCTACTTTGTTATTTCCTCTTCCATATTCCAGATATTTGGAGGAAAAAAAAATGCTTATCATGCTCTTCTTGTCAACTTTATCTAAACACCAGTTCTTTCAATTGTTACTTAGATCATTTGAATGAACCAACTCAGCTGTCCCAAGGCAAGCTTGGCTTGGAATTCTTTCACCATTCTGGTCCTGTCTCCTTATCACTTGCTTTATTCATTCCAGGACTGTAGCAGAAGGTAGTGGCAGAGAAGAAATAGGGCAGAGGTGTGCAAATCATGGAGGTCTTTGTAGGTCATTGCATGAACTTTGGATTTATTCTGAGTGACATGGGGAGACATTAGAGGCTTTTAAAGGGAAGAGAGACATGGTCTAAATTATGTTTTAGCATGATCCTTTGGCCACTGTGTTGAGAGGCCAACTGAAGAGGGAGGCAAGAACAGAAGCAGAGAAACCAATATGGAGGTTTGGGTCAAACCCAGACCCAAAGGGTAGTCCTTTGGACTGCAGTGGAACCAGAACTCCTGATGAGATATGGTCAGATTGTGGGTATAATCTGCTCACTCATTTGGAAATGTATGACTCCCAGTGAACACAGAGTGGAAGCAAATTAGGATCCCAGTCCACTTAGAGCTCTGTTTTATCCACCAGGTTGTCTTGCATGCTGAATGAAAAATGGATTGTCAAAATCAGCTGCTGGGATAAGCAGATCTATACGCAGAGCATAGGTAGCTGTGGTGGTCATTGTTCATGCTGTTCTGGGCACATAAGTCACTTATATCACCTGTTATCATCTAATCCTATAACCTACCTGAGTGGTAGCTGGTATTTCCTTATCATGGTTGGGGAAACTAAGGCTGAGGAAGGTTAAGAAATATGCCCAAATGAAACAACTCCAAATGAGAGAGTATGGACCTACACTTGAGATATTTTCCCCCAGTGCAGAGAACAGTGAACACGGATCCCCACTCCCTTGATCACAGCTGTATAGTGGGCAAAAGTTG
Organism: Canis lupus baileyi; assembly: GCF_048164855.1. Taxonomy (NCBI): domain Eukaryota; kingdom Metazoa; phylum Chordata; class Mammalia; order Carnivora; family Canidae; genus Canis; species Canis lupus. Next base: position 20,175,077 of record NC_132840.1, read on the forward strand.
AGTTTTATGGAAAAGCTGTAGCCTGAAGTCAAGGAAAGCTCTGGCCTGTGGAGACCACCATATATTGCAGTGATTGTGGGTGAAGAAATGTGTAGTCAACTCTGAGACTCATATGAATACCATAAGCTGCCCAAAGGCCCCCGAGAAAGTTCTGGTAGCCAAGTTGCCTGAAACGGGCAACTGGGTCTCTGCAGCTGCATCTCGCACACAGCCTAGGAGGCAGCATACCTGATCAAGAAGAGCACATAGGGTTACTGAGGGTATTTTCTTCACTTTAAAAGCAACCAGGACACCTTAACTGTGTGCCATTTGGAGAAAGCCCTCATTGCCGCATTTGATTTGATCCTTATGGCTCATCTTCACAGGGCTGGTAAGAATTATTTTCATTTTGTATAAAAGGAACCAAGGGCTAAGGAAGTTGTGTCACTTATCCATGCTCTTGGGGGAAGTCTTGGTATCCTGCTTTCCAATTCCCTTGCTGCTCCACTGCACCATGCTTCAGGGAATAAAAGGCATGGAGAAACCATCAGCAAATATTTATTTAGCACCTACTATGTGACAGATACCAAGGAACAAAAACATATCAAGTCTCTGCCCTCCTGGAATTTAACTTATGGAAGGGTGTTGGGAACCAGAAAGGGGTTGCTTTGAGTTTTAGCGCAGGATCTTTTATTAATTTGGATGTGACGATCAGTTGGTTGTCCAGTATCTTGGAGCCTTACTTTCCTCATCTGTACAATGGGGGAATAGAACTTATCCCACATTCTCTTTAGGCTTGTCAAGTGGCCCAATGAATCAGAAGGGGGTGGAAATGCTTTGTTACATCTATGTGAACAGAGGGGCATTCTTGATGCAAAAATATACAACCAGTGGACAAACCACACCGACCCAGTATAAATAAGATCATGCATTGTTTTCTTCATGCACCTGTTAATTTTATCAAAGGAAATTGGCTTCATTTCCTATGACTAAAAGAAGCTCTTTGTTTCCATTTTCATTAGGTCAGGGACCAGGTGTGGTTTCTCCTTTAAGTTTTAAGTCTTCAATCTAGGAACACTGCTACCAGAAGATTCATTAGTCTGGCAAAAAAGAAGGGGACCCCTTCCAAGTCCAGCAGTGTAGACATGATGACAAATATGGCAAACTTAGGCTAATGTAGATTCCTTGAGTATACCATTAGCTCCTGTCATGTCAAATTACACTGGTTTATGCAAGAACCATGCAGGAGATGAGAGTGTTTAAATGCCTTTATTACTTGGCATCATGATATTGGCAATACTTTGCAATGTTTTTTTTTTTTTCTCGGTGAAAAACATTCCCTTAATCTAAAAATATGAATTACACTTAGTGGCTCATTGAAAAGTGTTTTCTTTGCATGGGGGGAGGGGAATCAATCTTTTCTATTGCTTATTTTTCTTTTCTTTCTAGCAAGGTTAATATTCAGAGCATGATCTGATGGACTTTATTTTACAAGGTGAGAGGTTTCCCAGAAGTGCAGTGCAGGGCTCATTAGTCCAATGCAGAATAAATTGTTCAAAGCAATTTGAAGGGGTATCATTAATAGCTCAGTCCTCTCTGTACATAAACTGAGGTCCCACCTTGCAGCTCAGGTTAATGAGGATTTTCCAGTAACTAAACTCACTCTGCCACAGGTTCAAGGTGGACCTGGTTAGAGCCTTTTGTGATATCATGGGAAGGCTATAGAACTTTGCAATGTAGGACCCGAGTTCAAGTCCCAGCAGTGCCATTCACTAGCTTTATGGCATGTGCTCTGAACTTACTTACCCATTGATATGATGGAGATTATGTGTATGAATGCTTTCCATAAGGATCATTGAAATATCAAATGATTCAAGTCCACATGCTCAAAATCTAACTTAAAATCTCTCCTCCACTCCCTTCATCCCAAACTCAATAAAAGTCTCCAGGATCCAACCAGTGATCAAAGTAAGAAATAAAATAGTAATCATAGACACAGTTCTTTCCCATATTTGGCCCAGAACCTTCCAATGTTCCAGCCTTGTTTGTACCACTCCTTAATATGTCTGGAGTGTGTCCATTTCTCTCTGTGTCCACTGCCACCACCCAAGCCACACATAAGCCATCATTTCTCTCTTGAACTATTAGAAGAGCCTCATAACTGGCACACTTCCATCTGTGAAGCCCCCCTTATTGGTGTAGGCAGAGTGATCTTTTCCCCAAACACTGATGTCATGGTACTCCCTTCAAGGCCTTCTGGGTCTCCTCAGTGCTTCTGAAATATAAATAAGTGTCTAACTATGAAAAGGTCCAGCCATTGCTTCTTCTTTCATTCCATCTCATCTGATTCTCTGGGACCCACTGCACTGCACCCTAGCCTTCCTGGAATGTGCCATGCTCTCCCTGCCCTGTTGTGAGGTCTCTGCCAAATGCTCTTCCCTGTACCTCCCATCCAAGTCTAGGGCACTCTTGATCAGCTTCCAGACTCAGCTCAGCTGATAAACCTTGGCTGTCCCCCTAGGTGAAGGCAAACCTCTCTGTTTCTCCCTCTCCCCATATTGATGTCCTTCTACATTTACTCTTGTCATGTTTGGTTGTCAGTCTTCCTCATCTTAGTGTAAGCTGTGTGATGAGAAGGTAGGCAGCTTGTCATTTTTGTCTACCACTTCACCCCCAGTAAGTGGCATTCCTAGGCCTGGCGCATCGTACGCCACTCAATAAATATGTGGGGAACAAATGAAATGTCAGTGGGTGTCATGTATTTTTAATTCTTTAATAAAAGCAGCTACAGAGAGTTTACTTTGTACACAGTGCTGAGTGTTTCTCCATAAGTAGAGTTGTGCTAGAGCCAGCTTGTACCCATGAAAGCCAGCTGTATATGTCTCTTTCCAGTAACACCTTCAGATACACTAGTAATTTGAAATCAGCTGGCCACAGTGGGGGTATTTACATCACACAAATTGGAAAACTTAAAAATCAGATTGCATACCTCCCACCCTCAACTGAGAAAAGCTGGTTTTTAGACATTTACCAGCATACCAAGTGGAATGGAATTTCGAATCAAGAGTATCTGGTGGTCTTACAAAGACGTGGTATTATGCCAATTCTTTAAAACTTCTGTATAGCTGATGTCAGTAGAGAGGACAAAGCGGAGGAAAGGGAAATGCCTCCGGGTGACTGGAGTTGAAATTGTTGCTTGACTTCCAATCAGTTTTCCCCTTCTTCCAGAGGAATAGAAAGCTTCTTGAAGCTTATGGCCGCCCAGAGCGAAGACTACATTCCCCAGCCTCCCTTGCAGCCAGAGGTGGTCAGAGGACTGAGTTTGGGCCAATGACCACGTGGCTCCTTCCAGGGATCTACTGTTATAAAATGCTGGTGCTTTATCCCTTGTCATGCTTTAATTCCCATTTTCCTTGCTGTTGGATAAAATGTGGGCAAGAAGGTGAGCACATAAGCAGTGGCCTAGGAAATGAAGGGCCCACATGAAAAGCAAGAAGATAGAAAGAATCAAGTGCTTCTAAGATTAAAGATCCCCACACCAGCTCAGGACTCTCTACATACAGATTTTTCTATTAGAGAGAAATTTCACTCTAATTTAATGAAACAAACTATGTCTGTTAGTGAGCTACTTGCAAAGTATTCTATTTTGTTTTAGATTTTTTCCTTTTGACTAGATACAAATCTTACCTACCTATAAGAGATGTCAAAATAATGAAATGAACCTTTACCCCATCGTTAAGCTATAGCCCACATTTGCTGTATTTTGTTCACTGCAGTTTCCTGCTAGACTTTTGCCTCACCTGGCATATGATAGGCACTCCGTAAATACTTGCTAAGTAAGTGAACACGTAGCCTCTTAAGACCTCAATAATAGTCCTTTACTGAACAGGTTTTTATAGCCAATCCATTGAATTGAACCATATTCTAGAGTATTGGTTCTATTCTGGAGTGATTTTGCTGCCCTCTCCCTACTCCCTCTAGAGACATTTGACAGTGTCCAGAGACATTTTTGGTTGTCGCAACTAGGGAGTGCTAATGGCATTTGGTGGGTGGAGGCCAGAGATGTTGCTCAGTATCCTACAATGCACAGGATAGCCCCACCACAAAAACTTATCCAGCCCTTAGGTCAATAGTGCCAGTGCTGAGAAGATTTGCTCTAGAGATCACCAGAGGGGCTGTTACCAAATTAAAAAATATAAGGAAGAATGTAATAATGCTCTTTACCTGCAAATCTGTTTCATTATTTTATTCTGGAGAAATTTCATTACATATGTTTCTCCACATTGGGACTTACAATGAGGTTCCATGAGTAATGTTTATTCTCGAGGATCTGTTTGGAGTTTTTTTAAGTGTCAAACAATGAATACCAACATACCCAAGTACTCAGCTATTTTCTTTGTCTTGGAAGCCTTCACTCTTTTCTTCAAAGTATGAGGTTCATAATTCAATGGTGAATTTGTTAGATTAAACTGGACTGATAAAGTTTGATCTTTGGAAGAACTTTGTGCCTTCAAATGCCTATCAATAGTGAATAACTGAATAACATAGTCCACGTGTAATTTCAGCTACATGATAATAAAAAGAAAAGTTTGAAAACTTTGGTTGACTTTAGTGCATGCTTCTGGGAGACCTTCCAGAGACTTTCAAGGTCTGCTGTGAATGTATGATTTAGACCACAGCTCCTCAATTGTGACACTTAATCCATAGAGATAAATCATCATGTGCCATCGGTAGGGCTCTTTATGGATAAACAGGCCTAAAATAATTATGTTTAAACTCCATGAAAGCCTCCATCAGAAAATCACCGCCTTTTGGGGGGTGTATTTTTTTTTCTTTTAGGTAAGATGCTAGGATAATGAAACTTTACTGATTATGGTACTTGGGACCAAATTAAATCAAAGTCAAAACAATAAAACTAATTTTCCTTTGGCTGTCCTTGAGGTACCGCTTCTTTCCTACCAGCCAACTGGCCTTCATCAGGAGGTGATCCCGACCTCAGTCTCCAGGATGCTGTGATGTATGATGGTTAAGAGCACAGTCCAGAAGCTGACTCTTACTAATTGTGTGACCTTGTGCTAGTTATGTGACCCCTCTGTGCCTCGATTTGCTCATGTGTCATATGGGAGAATAATAGCCCCTAACTCATGGAGATATAATAAAGATCAAATGAATTAATATCCACAAAGCACTTAGAACAGGGAACATGCTCAGTTTAATTCACATGTTGGATTAGTAAAGTAAAGGCTTTACCCAGTGACCCACCTATCTATGTGATTCTCCAGTATGCACACCAAGTCAAAAAACAAGAAAAGGGGGCATTCTTGATTGTCCCACTTACCCCAGATCCGCTTGATATAATATGCTCTGATCTATAATAGTACAGGACTAAATCTCCATTAACAGATGAATGGATATTAAAAATGTGGTATATACATACAATGGACTGTTATTATTCAACTTTAACCAAGAAGGAAATCCTGTTGTATGCAACAAAGATGGAAGATATTATGCTACGTTAGCTAGTCACAGAGAAATACTGCATGATTCTACTTACGTGAGGTATCTAAAATAGTTAAACTCCTAAAGCAGAGGGCAGAATGGGGGTTATTAGGGGCTGGGTGGAGGAGGGGGAAATGAGGCTTGCTCTTCCACTGGTATAAAGCTCAAGTCATACAAGATGAGTAGGTTCCAGAGACATATTGTTCAGTATTGTGCCCATAGCTAATAATACCGATCGTACATCTAACATTTTGATAAGAAGTTAGATCTCACATTTACATGTTCTAACAACAACAACAAAGATAGAAATTAATGTAGGATTCAACCTATAACTCAACCTCTTAACAGATCAAATAAGAGTATTTATTCTATGAAACTCATTTTCTCACTCCAAGGTAGCTAGTCAGTGCCCGGGCCCCATCACATCTGCTCCTCAGTATCTCCTACCTGGTCCCATCTCCATCTGCGTGTGGTACATACTTCCACCCTCTGAGGCTGTCTGCCCCACCAGTGGTCTCCCAGCAGCCCGCTTTCCAACCCTGTCCCACTACCTCCTGCAACTCAGGCAGTCTCTGAAATAGAAATCTGATGATGCCCCTCAAAACCTGCTTCCATCCTGCTTAAAACCCCATGGTGGCTCAAAAGGTGCCCTATACCCACATCTGAGACCCTGGATTGTTGCATCAAGCTGTCCAGAGGAGAGCATCAGGGACTTGTCCTGAAGACCATTCTAGAATCAGATACACTAAATTTTTTGGACTTTGGTATTTACCATGCTCCATCAACCCAAACCACTCCAGGAATGATCTCTGGTTCTTGGAGATGTCAGATCACAGGTTGGAAGGGAATGGAAGCTACCGAATATTGCCTGAGCCAAGCGACACCAGGTTTATATTGCTAACTTCTTATCTTCCCATGGATTCATTCAGAAACTTAAACACTTGAAATGAATGTATTTGAGATGGCATGGGTGAAAACACTTAGCACAGAGCCATGTTCACGATGACTCTCAATAATGATCTATTGAGTCAAGAGATATATTTGTTCACTTACTAACAACCGGAGTCTTAATTTCTGGGGAAGTATCTAGGAAACTGTTAAATTCAAATTCATTCATCAGTCAGATTTCAAACACAAGAGATGGGAGATTTTTTTATTTATTTGCTTATTTAATTTTTTTAAGAAGGAGGGCAGGGGCAGAGGGAGAGGGAGAGAGAATCTTAAGCAACCTCCACCATGCTCAGTGTGGAGTCCTACCCGAGGGCTTGATCTCACAACCCCGAGATCATGACTCGAGATGAAACTAAGAGTCAGGTGCTTAACTGACTAAGCCACCCAGGCACCCAGCCAAGAACCATTGTTTAAAGAGCAGTAATACAAAATACAGAAAGCTAATGAGTTCTTATACTAAAGCCTGCATGTGGACTATCATTCCCACAACTCTATATTTTTAAATGTTTTCTCCATTTCACAATAGTACTCCCCAAAATGGCAGAACAATTGTCTGAAAATACTTCTTCTGATGCTGAACATATTCTGTATGTTTGAGATTGTGTGAGAAACTCCATGCAGCAGTGACATTGGAAGAGCAGACATGTAAAATACAAACCTTCACAGAGGATTGAAAACCTGAAATATCCATCAGGAATGGTAATCATGGTAAATGGAAGAATTAGTAGAGGCCACACGTTTATCTTCATCACTAGCTTAGAGCACCAACATCGTTGCTAAAGGAAAAATAGAGAAAAAGGAACACTACAATAATGAGAAAAACACAATTTTGAAGTCAGGAAGGCACGATTCCAACTGCAGCTTCTCTGTAATTGCTTTGTGACCTTGGGAAGGTAGTTACAAGATTTGAGCTCAGTGTCCTCAACTTTAAAATCGGAGTAGTAATAGTAATGCCTACAATCCAAGGCTGTTTTACTGGAAACAGCGGCATCTGGCACATAGCAGTTACGTAAGAAAAAGAAGCCACTATTTATAATTATTTTCCCACTGTCACTGCCCTCCAGTTAGAGATCACCAGGAACACACCTGTAGTTAAACGAGTGGGTTTATAGCTCATTGCAAGGAGGGAGAGCATACCGTGGGGAACCGTGGGGTGCCCTTGTTAAGAGAGATTTATAGAATTGGGGCTTGTATTAGCTGCCTTGGGGGAAGGTTCATAAAAGTGGCGCATTGCTCTGAATGGGATGCTGCTGGGATGCAGGGGTAATTCTGTGACTGGGAACTTTAAATCTATCTATAGACAGGGCTGAGATGAGGTGACAGCCATAATCAGCAGGGAGGCAGCCATCACTCATATTGGCTAGGGAGGGGTCTACGCTCACACTCGATGACAGAGTGGCCGTGTTCTTGTCCTCATTCACCCATCTTGGTCACACAGAGGCCCTGTCCAATGCCAATCTTCTGCAAAGTTGTTCATTTCCACCAGGAGAATGCCAACATCTAGCTGATGGCACCAGGCCAGCTCCCGGATGTTAGCGGCTGCTTTTCTCTTCCTGCCCACATTCACTCAACAAGTTTTTAGTGAGCATTGTCAGTCCCAGGTGTCCTTTCTTGAAGACAATTTATATTCTACCAAAAAATAGGTTAATACAACATGATAATTTTGATGCTAAGTGCAGAGAGGAAAATAATATAAGATAGCATGGTTAAGAGTGACCCAAAGGGCAGTCGGCTTGAATCAGTGTGGTCAGATGAGTCCTCTTCAAGGAAGTGATGTTTAAGACAAGAAGAAATAGATGCCACCTAGAAACAGGGGATGCATGTTCCAGGCACAGACAATAGCAATTTCAGAGCCTGACACCCAAAACAGCTTAGCCCAGGGAAGGTCTTAGTGAGATACTATGCCAGACAGAACAAACAGGCATTGCAAATGTTCTAAGTGCAAAGGAGCTTGAACACCAGTGTGCCATTTTCCCTGTGTGGATGGAGAATGGTTGGGGAAGGTAGAGGAGAGGTGATACAAGAAGTGACACAAAGCTTTTGTCATTAACATGCAGTAGACTTGGAATGCGGGGACACAGAATTGTAGATTCTTAGCCTGATAACACTGAAAGGTATTTGATTATTGGTCTGACCCAGTCATCTCTTTTCCACAGAAAAGAATCAACCCAGACCAGGACTAAGTGATTTGCCCACATCTAAAAATTTAGTTAGTAGCAGAGCTGAAAGAGACAAGCAGGGGCCAAGCCCCAGAACATTCCTCCATCCTATTGCCCCCAAGCATGTGGAAATGGAGACTCACCATATTGGGGGAAGGAGACTATACATTAGAAATTCCTCCTGTGTTAGGGCACAGTCAGGAGATAGATGGTCAGGGGAAGTGAGGAGTCCTGATGTCCTTCCAGCATGATTGTGTTGCCTTTCTTAATTGTCCACTTAGAGGTGTTTGCCAAGGAAGATAATGTGAGCTGCGCCCATGACCTACCTGAGGGTCGATATCCTAGACAGCCTGCACTGCATCAACATCTATAAACCTGTGTTTGTACACACCTCTAGGAATTCAATCTCATGATATACTTAAAGATGCACGTCACAATTTTATTATCTGTTCTTTAATCAGAAATGTATTTCTATAATCAGGAAACAAATTGTTTAATGAAACAAAATGTTTTTAATAAGAAACAAGTTAAATGATAACACATCCATGGCCATTAGTCATCTGGTCTACCTGCTGTTTCTCCCCATTCTGGTTAGTGGGTAATCATGCTCTGTCAGTTGCTCAATACTTTGAGTAATGGAATATATGAATTGTGAAATATTACACATCTACTTAAAAGATAACTACTTAACTACTTGAGAAAAACTGCACAATGCATTTAAAATTGACAAAAAGAACATCAGAACCCATTTTCTCACTTTTTGATCACTGATATTTTATAAATTTTCAGAAAGGAAAATGAATAACTCCCATGATACAAGAGATAAATGTATCATAAATGTTTCCATGCTCTTCTTTGGAGTTAGGCTGCTGCTACCAGTGATGCCTCACTAGGTGCCTGCTTGTCCTGGAAGGGCTCTGATGTCAAGGCTGCCACCAGGTACTGGTGAAAAGTGTGATGGTTAAACACCTGTGTGTTCCTCAATGAAACTGGGAACAGTATATCTGCAGAGTATGGGAGTGCCTGCTGGAACCCAAGCAGATTTCATGATGCTTCAGCTCTGGAAAATCTAGGTTCCCCACACCCTGTCCAAGAGAATATGCTTGAGGGCGTAAGAAGAGATAAGTCTGTGCATGAGCCTTTGTTAAGTACTACTGCATACTAGGCTTTGCTCAAATATTTTTAAATGTAGAATTTCAATGATAGTATATCTTTATGATGTGGGGATTGGTAGTGGGGCGTTAAATATAAGGCATTTGGAATTGAGAGCATTTGAAGGATTTGGCCCAGGGCACATAGTAAGAGTCAGATCACAATGTGGAAGCCAAACTTTTTTTTTTTTTTTTTTTTTTTTTTTTTGGTATGCAACCAAAATGGCTATACCTAGACCTGTCAGCAGGTCGGAGGAATATACAGGCCAGATGTGTATCCTCCCCATGCCCCGAGGTCATCCCTGTCCTAACTCTGATTTTGTTACTAATTGAGTGCATTAATGGACACACATCATTTATTCTCTGGGCCTCAGTTTTTCATCTGTAAAATGGGACAAGGAGACATTTGAAGTAGACAAATAAAAAAAATAAAAAATAATAATAAAAAAAAGTAGACAAATATTAGCATCCCACCAGCCTTAAAGAATGTAGGATTCTATGAGTTTGGATGAGATCTGCCCAAGCAACCTCAAGTCCGGTCTTCCACTTCCATGAATAGCTATTTTGAAGCTGTCAATCTGATGACTCAAGCAAAGCACCCATCTTCAAGGAGCACAAAGAAATCCTTGGCCAGTATCTTCCTGGATGCAGATGCTTTGCTCCTTGATTGCATGTCACCTTGAAGAGACAGATGATGGATGAGCAAGATTCAGCTTTGTCCTGGAAAACTTTTACATGGCATTTTTCCCCTTTTCTTTACAGATTTATAAAGTCAATACTTCAGCTTTTCCATGACATGAGGCTTGTATTTTCCTGGGCTAGATGTAACAAAGAGCTTTCCAAATGATCAGTGACACCTCAAGTTAAAGCCGCATTTTGAAATTATTCTTTAGAATCTCTAACTTCATTGGGAACAGTGAAATCAGAAAGTTAGCTTAATACTCTGCCAGAAATGCGTGGAGAAGATGTAGAATGTTTTTAAATGAACATCCAGTGATGTGCGCTTGGTAATTTCATTCAAAGATGTAAAGGAAGAGATATTACAAGGGACATTTTTGTTATTTTGTCGAATGCTATTCACCCAAAAATAAATAAAATTTCAACCTATATTCTTGACCTTCAGGGACTTATTTTAGGATCATATGGCTTTCCCTAAACAGCTGAATTATTTAGTGAGATTGAACTGTCAGAGACTTTAAAATAAAGCCCACCAAAATACCAGCCACTCTGGAGTGCTACAGCTGCTCCAGGCTCGATCTGCATATTTCATCTCAGCAGACTGAAGCCTGAAACTGAAAAATAGCTCAGAAAATACTTATCACCTTCCATGCCAAATGCAAAAAGAATTCATCCAAAGCTGAGAATTTGATATAGTGGGTGACCTACTCCTACATTAATGCTCAGAATGGCTGATGGAGCTCTATCTGCATTTCTACTACTTCAGCCCTGTTTAGGCCATCTCTCTGTGAAAGTGCTCAGGGGTCCCTCCTTCCATAGGTACTAGGGCCCCAAGTGAATTAATAGAAGGAGCAAGCTTGGAGCACCACACCTGCCTACATGGCCATGATTAACAACACATTTTCAATGCATGTAGAGTGGTATGAAGAAGTTTAATTTATACATTTGTTGCCTAAATGGAGTGAAACCAACATTTTTAGCTCATAAGGACTTTTTATAGATTGCTAGTAACTCACTTTCCCAAAGGATATAAAAAAGAATGAAGAATTCAAGATTATCATGTTGAGTACCTAGCATGCTGGAGCTCCCTAAAGGAATCAATGGCACCTACTGTCAAAGCAGATAATGATGGTGGTGGTGGTGGTGTTGAAGGTGGTAATGGTAGTGGTGGTGGTGATAATAGGATAGTGGTTATGATGGTGATGGTGATGCTGGTAATGGTGGTGGTGGTGACGATGGTGATGGTGCTAATGGTGGT